>NW_027361689.1:27182500-27825000 GCF_039654945.1 Dendrobates tinctorius | reverse complement strand
TAGTACCCCACGGCCCTGGGAGGGCGACCCATCTCTCTCAGGCAAAACTAACAGGTCAAGGAAATTCTTATTCTCTCTTGCTGACAACTTTATCTTCCAAAAAGGTATGGAGAAAACAAGGGGATCTGCTACCTTGGATCTAATCCTTATAAATAGGAAGGAAATGGTTGAGGAGGTAAAAGTGGCTGGGACCCTAGGAGGTAGCGACCATGCTATTTTAGAATTTTGCATAACTAGAGGAGGAAGACCTGTGAAGACTCAGACATCAAGGTCAGATTTCAGAAAGGCAGATTTTAAGGGACTCAGAAAGAGAATTGGAGGGATCCAATGGCTGGATATCCTTAAAGACAAAAATGTACAGGAAGGATGGGAAATCTTGAAAAATGAAATTCTCAAAGCACAATTATTAACAATTCCAAAAAAGAGGGAAGAATAGGAAGCATTTAAGGAAACCAGGATGGATGAACACAGAACTTAAGCACATGCTAAAAAGGAAGAAAAAAATGTTTATAAAATGGAAAGACGGAGGCATATCTAAAGAAGAATATAATGCTGTCTGCAGAACCTGCAGGGCACAAATCAGATTACTAAAGCTGACAATGAATTGAGGCTTGCAAGAGACGTCAAAATCAATAATAATGGAATTTGGGGATATGTCAAAAGTAAAAGAAAAGTCAAAGATACTATAGGATTTTTACAGGATGAAAATGATGAAATGGTAAGCCAGAATGTTGAGAAGGCTGAACTTGTAAATTCCTATTTTGTATCTGTTTTCTCTCAGAATGGAAATGTAACATCAACTGTTCTTCACTGTCCTATTAAGGGAATAGAAGAATCCAGGATATCTATAAACAGAAAGATAGTGAGGAAACACTTAGCTAACCTAAATTAATTCAAGTCTCCAGGTCCAGATGAATTACACCCTAGAGTACTGAAGGAGATAGCAGAAGAAATTTTTGAACCCCTCTCCATAATCATTGAAAATTCTTGGAGAACAGGAGAAGTCCCAGAAGACTGGAGAAGAGCAAATGTTGTCCCTATCTTCAAAAAGGAGAAGAAGGTGGACCCAGGCAACTATAGGCCGGTGAGTCTGACTTCTATACCAGGAAAGATCTTTGAACAAATTATTAAACAACATGTATGTAAGTACCTGGATAAGAATAAAGTGATTAAACAGAGTCAACATGGGTTTGTAACTAATAAGTCATGTCAGACTAACTTAATTTCCTTCTATGACAGAATCACTGATTGGGTGGATAAGGGAAATGCTATAGATATAGTATATCTTGACTTCAGCAAAGCATTTGACAAAGTATCTCACATAATCCTTATTGAAAAAATGACTAAGTATGGAATGGACAAGGTAACTGTTAGGTGGATTCATAACTGGCTTAGTAATCGGACCCAAAGAGTGGTCGTAAATGGCTGCACATCCAGTTGGAAGAGTGTCTCAAGTGGGGTACCACAGGGCTCTGTCCTGGGCCCTGTATTGTTCAACATCTTTATCAACGATTTAGATGAAGGAATTGAGGGTAAACTGATTAAATTTGCTGATGACACAAAGCTAGGAGGGATAGCTAATACTAGAGAAGAGAGAGAGGATTCAAAAAGATATAAATAAACTGGAGCAGTGGGCAGCAACTAACAGAATGGTTTTTAACAGGGAAAAATGCAAAGTATTACATCTGGGCAATAAAAATGAAAAAAGCATATACAGAATGGGAGGAATAGGGCTCAGCAACAGCACATGTGAAAAGAATTGGGCATACTAATAGATCACAGACTGAATATGAGTCAACAGTGTGATGCAGCAGCAAAAAAGGCATATGCAATTCTAGGATTTATTAACAGAAGCATACAGTCTAGATCACGTGAAGTCATTATTTCCCTCTACTCCTCTTTGGTCAGACCTCATCTGGAATACTGTGCCTGTTTTGGGTGCCACATTTTAAAAAAGACATCAACAAACTGGAGCAAGTTCAGAAAAGAGCGACCAGAATGGTGACCGATCTGCAAACCCTGTCTTATGAGGAAAGGTTGCAGGATTTGGGAATGTTTAGCTTGCAAAAGAGAAGACTGAGAGGAGACTTAATAGCTGTCTACAAATATCTCAAGGGCTGTCACATTGAAGAAGGATCATCTTTATTCTCATTTGCACAAGGAAAGACTAGAAGCAATGGGATGAAACTGAATGGGAGGAGACACAGATTAGATATTAGAAAAAACTTTTTGACAGTTTGAGTGATTAATGACTGGAACAGACTGCCACGAGAGGTGGTGAGTTCTCCTTCAATAGAAGTCTTCAAACAGAGGCTGGACAGACATCTGTCTGGGATGATTTAGCGAATCCTGCTTTGAGCAGGGGGTTGGACCAGATGGTACAGGAGGTCCCTTCCGACTCTGCGATTCTATGATTCATTGTTCACACTAGCAGCAGTTATACAGTGGGGCAAAAAAGTATTTAGTCAGTCAGCAATAGTGCAAGTTCCACCACTTAAAAAGATGAGAGGCGTCTGTAATTTACATCATAGGTAGACCTCAACTATGGGAGACAAACTGAGAAAAAAAAATCCAGAAAATCACATTGTCTGTTTTTTTTTTCATTTTATTTGCATATTATGGTGGAAAATAAGTATTTGGTCAGAAACAAAATTTCATCTCAATACTTTGTGATATATCCTTTGTTGGCAATGACAGAGGTCAAACGTTTTCTGTAAGTCTTCACAAGGTTGCCACACACTGTTGTAGGTATGTTGGCCCATTCCTCCATGCAGATCTCCTCTAGAGCAGTGATGTTTTTGGCTTTTTGCTTGGCAACACGGACTTTCAACTCCTTCCAAAGGTTTTCTATAGGGTTGAGATCTGGAGACTGGCTAGGCCACTCCAGGACCTTGAAATGCTTCTTACGAAGCCACTCCTTCGTTGCCCTGGCGGTATGCTTTGGATCATTGTCATGTTGAAAGACCCTGCCACGTTTCATCATCAATGCCCTTGCTGATGGAAGGAGGTTTGCACTCAAAATCTCACGATACATGGCCCCATTCATTCTTTCATGTACCCGGATCAGTCGTCCTGGCCCCTTTGCAGAGAAACAGCCCCAAAGCATGATGTTTCCACCACCATGCTTTACAGTAGGTATGGTGTTTGATGGATGCAACTCAGTATTCTTTTTCCTCCAAACACGACAAGTTGTGTTTCTACCAAACAGTTCCAGTTTGGTTTCATCAGACCATAGGATATTCTCCCAAAACTCCTCTGGATCATCCAAATGCTCTCTAGCAAACTTCAGACGGGCCCGGACATGTACAGGCTTAAGCAGTGGGACACGTCTGGCACTGCAGGATCTGAGTCCATGGTGGCGTAGTGTGTTACTTATGGTAGGCCTTGTTACATTGGTCCCAGCTCTCTGCAGTTCATTCACTAGGTCCCCCCGCGTGGTTCTGGGATTTTTGCTCACCGTTCTTGTGATCATTCTGACCCCATTGGGTGGGATTTTGCGTGGAGCACCAGATCGAGGGAGATTATCAGTGGTCTTGTATGTCTTCCATTTTCTAATTATTGCTCCCACAGTTGATTTCTTCACTCCAAGCTGGTTGGCTATTGCAGATTCAGTCTTCCCAGCCTGGTGCAGGGCTACAATTTTGTTTCTGGTGTCCTTTGACAGCTCTTTGGTCTTCACCATAGTGGAGTTTGGAGTCAGACTGTTTGAGGGTGTGCACAGGTGTCTTTTTATACTGATAACAAGTTTAAACAGGTGCCATTACTACAGGTAATGAGTGGAGGAAAGAGGAGACTCTTAAAGAAGAAGTTACAGGTCTGTGAGAGCCAGAAATCTTGATTGCTTGTTTCTGACCAAATACTTATTTTCCACCATAATATGCAAATAAAATGAAAAAAAAGCAGACAATGTGATTTTCTGGATTTTTTTTTCTCAGTTTGTCTCCCATAGTTGAGGTCTACCTATGATGTAAATTACAGACGCCTCTCATCTTTTTAAGTGGTGGAACTTGCACTATTGCTGACTGACTAAATACTTTTTTGCCCCACTGTACATCTCTGCACGGTGCGATTGCACTTTATTGTTTATTTTTATTTAGTACAATCTGCCAACCCTAACACAGGATTTGGACCAGCATTTCTAGCTTAAACTTTGGTTAGTAGCAGGTGGATGAGTGACATGTGTAGGTCTGGTGCTCTGAGAGCCCTGCCAAATTCAGGCAACACATATGAAGGAGACCCAACTTAGAGTCCAAACATTTCCCCAAATTAGGGTCTGACACCAGGAAAAGAGGCATCAATTGACCCACAGTGGAAATTTGATAATGGCACAAAAGAAGTTAGCGATGGGCCATGCATGAGATTTCAGGGTCTGGGCCAGCATTTAGAGCTTTGAATTTAAGTTTAAATTAAGACTAGATGGGTGAGGGATCGGTGTAAGCCTGCTGTTCTGGAAGCCCTGATACCTAATGCAACAACTCAAACTGCTTTTCGGCTCAGCAACACAGTCAGGTGGCACAAATATCAGCTTTGTAGACTACTATTGTTAGAAACATTTAAGGATAGTAAAACAGGTAGTTAACTGAAAGTACAGTAAGTGCAGGCATGCCGGTCTGGGAACCCTACTGCTATAGGCAACACACATGAAGGAGACTCAACTTGGAGACCAAACATTTAGAAAAATGATTGCCACACACCACTATATTTATACCACAAATGTCCAAAAGCAACTATGGGCAAGATAAATCTATCATCAATTAATAATGAATCCAGTGGATTTAAAACTGTCTATGCCCAAAAACTATTTAATGGATAAAGTAAATGTAAACTCCAGACAGAATATACAAAAAAGAAGAAAAAGGAGTGCTATACATAAAATCATGTAAAATATATATTTATTTATTAATTACAAATACATGTATGCAATGATAAAAATTACAAATATCATATAACCCTAGGTAATATAATGTGTGCCCAGAGCAATTTTACAGGCAAGTAAGATCTTTGATGGCACAATATATATATATATATATATATTTATTTATTTATATCCAGTGTTACAACAACCACCAGTAACCATAAATAAATTAAAAAAAAAAAAAAAATTAAAAAAAAATTTATACAATGGCTTTGCATGTGTACAGGGACCAGCCCACAGTGTGCTACCAACAATAGTGCCAAAGAAAAATTAAACAAATACTCCCAAGTGCTTACCCATATAGTATGGTGCCTGGTTGCTCTGGAACCACGTGTCACCCTTGACACGCGTTTTGCTTCTGGCTGTATCAAAAGGGATACACCTTTTGATAAAGCCAGAAGCGAAACGCGCGTCAAGGGTGACACGTGGTTCCAGAGCAACCAGGCACCATACTATATGGGTAAGCACTTGGGAGTATTTGTTTAATTTTTCTTTGGCACTATTGTTGGTAGCACACTGTGGGCTGGTCCCTGTACATATGCAAAGCCATTGTATAATTTTTTTTTAAATTTTTTTTTTTTATTTTTTTATTTATGGTCACTGGTGGTTGTTGTAACACTGGATATAAATAAATAAATATATATATATATATATATATATTTTTTTTTTTTTTTTGTGCCATCAAAGATATTAGTTGCCTGTAAAATTGCTCTGGGCACACATTATATTACCTAGGGTTATATGATATTTGCAATTTTTATCATTGCATACATGTATTTGTAATTAATAAATAAATATATATTTTACATGATTTTATGTATAGCACTCTTTTTTCTTTTTTGTACACCACTATATTGGCGTCAATTTCCCCAGATTAGAAATAGTATAATTGCACAACATTTTGACAGCTTCTGTTACTGGACGGGCAACTCGACTCCGTTTCTTTGGCAGCCATATATAGGTTTTACTATTATTTATTGTTATTGCACCACTTATTCCATGGTGCTTTACATGTGAAAAGCGGTATACATAATAAAAACAAGGACAATAATCTTAAACAATACACATCACTGGTGCTGGACGAGAGCGAACCCTGCCCGTGAAGGCTCACAGTATACAAGGGATAGGTGAGGGTAGAGCTGATCATGCAGTGGTATGGTGAAACGATGGTTACTGTAGGTTGTAGGCTTGTTGGAGGAGGTGGTGCTTCAGCTTCCTTTTAAAGAGTTAGGCGAGAGTCTGCTATGTTGAGGTAGAGAATTCCACAGCAGAGGGGATGCGCGAGAGAAATCTTGTACACAATTGTGGGAAGAGGAGAAAAGAGGGAAGTAAAGAAGATCTTGTGAAGATTGGAGGTTGCATGCAGGTAAGTACCGGGAGACTAGGTCACAGATGTATGGAGGAGACAGGTTGTGGATGACTTTGTATGCCATAGTTATGACTCTGAACTGAACAAAATGGCTACAAAGATGGTTAGCCCTGGGGTGTATATATATGGGTCAATATACTTTTATGACCTTAATTTGTTTGCCTGAATAATATTAGTTTTTTATGTTCCTCGAGTTGGTCTGAACTCTGTTTTTTCTTTGTCTGGTTTGAGGCACCAATATTGATTTTATCATGCTGGACCACACTATTAGGACAAACTATTTAGATTCAGAAATGTGGCCTGGTGTCTGGACCACACTACTAGCAAAAAGGATTTAGATTCTGAAATGTGGACTCTTGGCTGCACCACACTATTAGCTCAAACGATTTAGATGCTGCAAGGTCTATTTGACACAGGATCTTGTCTTGCTAAACGAGCAGTCAATAAACAGCCTAGCTAACTATCCAATTACTTGCAGCAGAAGCAACCTCTGCACCGTTACACTGATAAAATGGCACAAAAACAGCATGTCCGCTTTTTATTTGGAGAGGGACGTGTGACTTTGTCAGCCAATGACAGAAGCCCTTCTGTCTATACGTTGTGGATGGCTTCTGCATCCTGATTGGCTGTCAGAATCTCAACACATTAAGATGATGTTAGGGCCTGCGGAACACACCAAATGATATAAAAGGAGATATGAGGTGCATTCGCAGCCCGGGGTCCACCGTGCAAAGATGGAACCTGCTGCTGAGTAAAGGCGGAAATAGTAACATAGTTATTAAGGTTGAAGGGAGACTTTAAGTCCATCTAGTTCAACCCATATCCTATCCTAACTTGCCCTAACATGTTGATCCAGAGGAAGGCAAAAAAAACCCATGTGGCAACAGTAGGCTTCACATTGGGGAAAAAAATTCCTTCCCGACTCCACATACGGCAATCAGACTAGCTCCCTGGATCAACGCAATATTAAGGAGACTAATGTATATACCCTGTAATATTATACTTTTCAAGAAAGGCATCCAGTCCCTTCTTAAATTTTAGTAGTGAATCACTCATTACAACATCATATGGCAGAGAGTTCCATAGTCTCACTGCTCTTACAGTAAAGAATCCGCGTCTGTGAGTATGCTTAAACCTTCTTTCCTCCAGACGTAGAGGATGCCCCCTTGTCCCCGTCACAGGTCTAAGAGTAAAAAGATCATTAGAAAGGTCTTTGTATTGTCCCCGCATATATTTATACATTGTAATAAGATCACCCCTAAGCCTTCGATTCTCCAAACTAAATAACCCCAAGTGTAATAACCTGTCTTGGTATTGCAGACCCCCTAGTTCCCTAATAACCTTGGTCGCTCTTCTCTGCACCCGCTCCAGTTCAGCTATGTCTTTCTTATACACCGGAGACCAGAACTGTACACAGTATTCTAAGTGTGGTCGCACTAGTGACTTATATAGAGGTAAAATTATGTTCTCCTCATGAGCATCTATGCCTCTTTTAATGCATCCCATTATTTTATTTGCCTTTGCAGCAGCTGCTTGACTCTGGCCACTAAATGTGAGTTTGTCGTCCACCCATACACCCAGGTCTTTTTCAGTGACTGTTTTGCCCAGTGTTTTACAATTAAGCACATAATTATACAACTTGTTCGTTCTACCCAAGTGCATGACCTTACATTTATCCCCATTAAAGCTCATTTGCCATTTATCAGCCCAAGCTTCTAGTTTACATAAATCCTCCTGTAATATAAAATTGTCCTCCTCTGTATTAATTACCCTGCAGAGTTTAGTGTCATCTGCAAATATTGAAATTCTACTCTCTATGCCCCCTACAAGGTCATTAATAAATATGTTAAAAAGAAGCGGGCCCAAAACTGACCCCTGTGGTACCCCACTGCTAACCGTGACCCAGTCCGAGTGTGCTCCATTAATAACCACCCTTTGTTTCCTATCCCTGAGCCAGCTCTTAACCCACCTACACATATTTTCCCCTATCCCCATTGTTCTCATTTTATGTATCAACCTTTTGTGTGGCACCTTATCAAAAGCTTTTGAAAAGTCCATGTACACCACGTCCACTGCATTCCCTTGGTCCAGTCCAGAACTTACCTCTTCATAAAAGCTTATCAGATTAGTCTGACAGGAACGGTCTCTTGTAAACCCATGTTGATATTGGGTCATAAGGTTATTCTTCTCCAGATACTCCAGTATAGTATCTCTTAGAAAACCCTCCAGGATTTTACCCACAGTTGAGGTTAAACTTACTGGCCTATAATTTCCAAGTTCAGTTTTTGTCCACTAGATGGTGGATGAATGCTTGCTCACACATGGGTTAACTTCACCCAGTGTGAATGGAAGCGAACTCTGTTGCTCCACAGAACCGCTAAAACAAATGCCGGAGCTTGTTGAACTCACAGAGCTCGGCTGAGTGAGCGCTAATTAGAGGTCACAGAGCTCTGTCCCAGCGCTTGGCGCCGCAGCTGCAGTGCAAGCCAAAGGAGAGAATGTATACCATGGCGCCAAGTGCACACAGTACCACTTCGGCTGATGCCACTAACCACACGGGGTGGAGAGGAAAGCGCTAGAGGTGCGCACGGTGTCACACTGGCGGTTACTGCTACCTGGCGCAGTACGACAGTGCCCTGAGCAGGGAGGCACAGTCAGACGCTAGATAGTGCAGAGGACTGGGATGCACTGTGGCATATAGCCTAGCCACTTACAGGCACTGACTCTAACCACTAAGCCCTAACAACAGTCACAACCAAGGGTAGGGGTCATTTGCATTCACAAACATCCGTCATCATACACACCATAAGCCACAAAAGTCTTTACTAGCACATGGCCGAGCGGCCATGCGACTCTTTTATAGCGGCGTCCTTCCGGGACCTTCCTAGTGGACCAATCAGAGCAGGAATGGGACCTGCGCGCATGTGACCTCCGACCTCCAATGAGAGGTCATCCCACGGGCATGCTTAGTAGGCAAAATACAGGACTTAGTCCCTGGAGTGTCTGCTTTCTGCTGACTCAAACATGGGATTACAGCAGAGCCTGAAGGAGCAACCAGACGTCTCTGTTGAGCGGGAATCTCTGCGGCTGCAGAGGAATGGGAGACTGCAGAGGACACTGCTTGAGATTCCCCCTGTGCAGTGGGGGAAACTCAACGCCTAACAGATGCTAAAAAAAAAAAAAAAAAACGTACATGAATTTGAGAATGGTGAACGTTTTTCGAACAAGTTCGTTCATCTCTAATTATAATACTGGTGGTATGAATAATTATCATTATCATAATAATAATGTTTCAAAGTTTCAACTTAAATGACCAATAGTCAAAGTGGATCATGAAATATAACAAATCTGTGTGTAACAATTCATCACCTCATACATGTCCACACATACACACCTCTCCAGTAAACTTGTAACTCTTCTTTATTACATCCTTTTCTACAGAAGAATAGTGAAAAAGTTCAAAAGCATCCTATAAAACTGGTTTCATATATTTGCTCTGGTCTTATGCCTAGAATATAAAATACTGCCCAGATTAAGGGCTCATACAGACAACCATATAATAAAGCTATAATATGGCACTCATAGACTTATGTATACAAACAGATAACAAATTATGCATGGGTTAGAGGTCTGTGCTCATTCATATCATGTTTATAAGCTATGTGTGAAACTAAAGTTTAAATCCTGGGATTAACCTTTGGATTCTGTTTTCTAACCATACTGAATAGCGTATCGGTAGAAATTGTGCAAATCAATTAGCAAGACACAGCCTAGTCACCAGGTCAGTATACTGTGACAATTGGACAATAGCACTGAGAAAAAATTCTTACTTCTCAGCATTCTTGGTTTTTCTTTTGATTAGTTGGTTTGGTGCGATATCACATGTGCATCACGCTGAAATGATAAAGTTAAGCCTGGCTGGTTAATCAGAGAAGGAGTTGGAGATGCCATCAAGTAAGGGCTGGTGCACAGGGCTCTCATTCTTCAGCCACCGATTATTGACCAAATAGAATATACTTGGCACTCAGCTTATGATGCGAACATATAAATCCCTTAAAACAAATTATTTATTTTATACATTAAAAAACACCTATCCCAGTGAAAAATGGCCAATGCCAAAATTAACCAGACCTACGCTGGGATGCTACATAGCCCTACTCTAAGGCTCACTGATACCTTCCTAGCCGTGGAGGTTGGCACCCTAAAAACGAGAATTGGCGCCCCCACTCAACGTGGACTATCCCTCACTCCCCTACCAGTCCCTATTCAGACAGGAGGGAAAACAATAATCTGATAGTGCAAAGATGAAACTTCAGAATGCCCTAAGCTCGAGCAAAACCTCAAAACAATTGATGTTGTCCTGATATACCCCTACAGGCGAGGAAACGCGTCGGGGTTGACCTACTCATGATAAGTGACTTTGTTTATTATATTATGATTCAGAGTATACCCTTGAGAGGGGTGAATCTGTATTATCTGTCTGTCTGACATATTAGTCTGTCACATATGATCATGATGTGGAGGTATTAGATTTTTTATCGTTTATATTATCCTGGGGTCCTACTTTAGCCTAAGGCAACTTTAATGTTCATTACTTTAATATCAGATGGGCATACCTACATATGACAAACAATTTATTGGTTAATAGAACCCCCACATAGGGGTATATCAGGACAACATCAATTGTTTTGAGGTTTTGCTTGAGCTTAGGGCATTCTGAAGTTTCATCTCTGCACTATCAGATTATTGTTTTCCCTCCTGTCTGAATAGGGACTGGTAGGGGAGTGAGGGATAGTCCACGTTGAGTGGGGGCACCAATTCTCGTTTTTAGGGTGCCAACCTCCACGGCTAGGAAGGTATCAGTGAGCCTTAGAGTAGGGCTATGTAGCATCCCAGTGTAGGTCTGGTTAATTTTGGCATTGGCCATTTTTCACTGGGATAGGTGTTTTTTAATGTATAAAATAAATAATTCGTTTTAAGGGATTTATATGTTCGCACTATTTCTGATTCCCATGAGATATATATTTCATACGTTCGACACTCAGCTTATGATGAAGACTCAGACCCAGTTTCTCATTTGTTTCATTGTGCATTCTGTGCATATAAGGGTGTGACCGCCCTGTTTCTGAGTTGGAAAATCCATCCTGTCTGGCCTATACTATTACTGGTGGTTCAGTCCCTCTGTCCTTGTTCATATTTACGTCACTTGACAAGTGGAAAGGTTTTAAATACAAGAGTTATGACTGTCCCACGGGGGTTGCCTTGACGTGGCGGGATGGCTTCTACATTATTTTGATCAAATTATGTTAACTAAAAACCCTTATTATTACTATTATTATTACCTTCATGCAATTTTTGCAATATATTTTTTACTTTTTTATTCTAGGATATTTGTTTTGTGTTTTGTTTTTGGTTTTTTATGATGAAGAAGGAATATTTAATGCAGTCCAGGAGGTAGTATACAAAAAGTTTCAGTCAAATAGACCTTCATCAGTTACTGACTGCAAACTGAATAGTGAATAGAAAAATAGTAGATTGTAACATGACATGTAGACCTCCGCTTTACAATGATTGGAAGGCTCGTATGGGCTGGCCAGTATTGCCAGTGCTGGTAAGTTATCCTTAAGAAGTGTGTACGTGCGTCTTCACGTGACGCGGCATCCACCACTAGTCGTCCTTGTGGATACCGCGTCATGTGAGGACACGCGTACACGTTTCATGTTACAATCTACTATTTTTCTATTCACCATTCAGTTTGCGGTCTGTAACTGATGAAGGTCTCTTTGACTGAAACGTTTTGTATACTACCTCCTAGAATGCATTATATATTCCTTCTTAATCATAAGTTGAGTGTCAAGTTTATTCTAATTATACATTTGGTTTGGGAACCTACTGTGGCACCTAGTTCAGTAGTGTTCACATTGTTTTCTCTATAACCGATTAGTTACCAGACCTCAGGACCGGGTCCTGTCAATCATTTTTCACTACCTCTACCTACTATTCTATGTACAGTTGGGTGAAAATGTGCAGTTTTTAAAGTAAGGTATTTAGTATTAAGGGAAAAAGAAATCCAAACCTACAGGACCCTGTGTGAAAAAGTGATCACCCTCCACTCACCCTTAAAACATAAATTAACTGTGGTTTATCACATCAAATTACCCAACCACACACAGACCTGATTACTGCCATACCTATTCTCAATCAGAAAACCACTTAAATAGGACCTTACTGACACAGTGAAGTAGAACCAAAAGCTAGACATCATACTGCAATCCTAAGAGAGTCTGTAACAAATGAGAGACAAAGTAATTGAGTTCTATTAGTCTGGAAAAGGTTATTAAGCCATTTCTCAATCTTTGGGATTTGAACGACTCACAGTGAGAGACATTATCTACAAATGGTGAAAACATAGAACAGTGGAGAAGCTTCCCAGAAGTGGACGGCCAACTAAAATTATCCCAAGAGCACAGCACTGTCTCATCCAAGAGATCAAAAAAGACACCACAACAACATCCAAAGAACTGCAGACCTCACTTGCATCAGTTAAGGTCAGTGTTCATGACTCCACCATAAGAAAGAAATTGGGAACAATTGGCCTGCATGGCAGAGTTCAAAGACAAAAACCCCTACTGAGCAATAAGAACATAAAGACTCGTCTCAGTTTTGCAAGAAAACATGGTGATGATACCAAGACTTTTGGGAGAATACTCTGTGGACTGACAAGCCAAAAGTAGAACATTTTGGAAGGTGTATGTCCCATTAGATTTGTAGAAGTAACACAGCATTTCAGAAAAGCAACATCAAACCAATAGTAAAATTTGGCAGTAGTAGTGTAATGGTTTGGAGCTTTTTTTGCCTCTTGAAGGACCTGGAGGACTTGTGGTGAATGGAAGCATGAATTCAGCTGTTTACCAAAAAATCCTGAAGGAAAATGGCCATCTATTGGTGATGACCTCAAGCTGAATCGCACTTGGACAATGATCAAAATACACCAGAAAGTTCACTTCTGCATGGCTTAAGAAAAACAAAATTAAGACTTTGGAGTTGCCTAGTCATAGTCTTGACCTACTGGAACATCATTTTGTAGTTTTTTTTTATCATAAGGCCATATGGCAATACAAAGTGAAAATATTCAGACTGGGCTACAAATGTTTCGCATGTAATTACACTTCATCTGTCCGAGCTTGCCCATTAAAGTCAATGGGTCTATTGAAGACAATCATGTGTGCATGAGTGCACAAATGCCATCCATGTGCTTGTTTGCTATCTGATTTTCTATCTGCTTTTCATCCAGTTGCTGGAAGACACTTGGAAACCTTCTCTTGAGGCTTAGAGTCTCGTTTCACATAGCGACGCACCAGTGATCCCGACAACGATACGATCTGGTAGGGATCGCTGGTGCGTCGCTACATGGTCGCTAGTAAGCTGCCAAACAGGCAGATCTCTTCAACGACGCACCAGCGATCCCGACAACGATGCGACCTGGTAAGGATCGCTGGTGCGTTGTCACACAGCAGCTATTCTGAACGATTTCAGCCTGTGTCCCTGAGTTCTGCGTCGCCAACTAGGTCGCTCGTTGGTGTCAAACACAGCGATGCATGCTGGCCAGTGGGACGCCAACGATGAAAAAACAGCCAAGAACATTCGAGCACAATCAGCGATATCCAGCGGGGGGCCAGTCGCCGCTATGTGTCACTTGCAGCGAGATCGCTGGCGAAAATCGCTGTTGCGTCACAAAATCGGTGACGCATCAGTGATCTCGCTGTGTGAGATGGGGCATTTAGCTGCACACTTTTAAATCATTTACCATTAACCATTTTACCTTAAACCTGCTTTATAGATGTTTATTAAAAAATTTTTCAATGAGATCATAAATGGCAAAAAAAATGCAAAAGGAAATATTTAACTTACTGAATCTGAATAAGAAAGAGCAAAATCATCACAAAAAAAATTTACAAATATGCATTGCACATTTTGCACGGCAGCAGTTCCCAGAAAAACACCTTGTGTCAATCTGTCCTGCAACAAAAAAGAAAAAGAAAATTAACCAAATAAAGTAGAATATTCATCATATCTGGCTCTTTATGCAGATTGCATCAAATTAGAACAAATTCACATTTTTAATTAAAGCTAGAAATACACCATTAGTAGACTTTTAATTAACATATTAGTCTATGCTATGTAGTGATCCTAGACTGGCCAGTTAGTTAACCAGTAATTATCATGTAAAAGTAAATTGTTCTTTATCTCTGAGTTTAATGGCTGGCTTATGTGCAGGGCATCTGAGGCAGGAGTCCTTACAGCCTAATTAAATCTATGCAAGAATTTTAATTAGTGCGATAAAAAAATCTTCAAATGATATGCTGATTTGGATGATGACTAAAGAGAAATGTAAACTTTTGTACATCAGTTAAACTGAAATCGGAAAAAAAATATCATAATTGCCCAGTTTATCATTTGCGGTTTATTTGATGTTAAGTTTCTTTTTTCATTTTGGGGTATTTGCTGATGTTTATTGTGCCAAATTCGTCAAAGTAAATTTATCACAAACTCAGAAATTGGCTACTTTTTCCTATTGCTTATCATTTTTTTGTTCAAAAAGTCACAACTTTTTCAAAATTTCGCAAAAAATGTGCAGCTTTTTTACTTAAATGCAGAAAATCACTCCAAGGTGGAACTGGAGCAAAATTGTTCCAAATTTAGCAATTTTTAAAAAAAGTAGCAATTGATAAATTAGACTTTGGGCTTTCTTTAAATGCTTCAGGCATTCAAAAACACTAAGTAGTTAAAAGAACTTACCTGACCAGTCTTTAGGCTTTTACACTATAGGAAATAATAATAATAATACATTTTACTTCTATAGCGCTGACATATTCCGCAGCACTTTACATTTTAGAGTGGACTTGTACAGACGATAGACATTACAGCATGACAATAATCACATAGATCATAACAGATACCAAGAGGAATGAGGGCCCTGCTCGCAAGCTTACAGTCTATGAGGAAAAAGGTAGACATGAAAGGTGGGTGGTAACAGTTGCCCTGATTGTATGGACCAGCCATAATGTTAATTGTGTAACAGTACAGACACAGAGGGCTAATGGATGCATAAAGCATGTGGGAACATGATGTGGGGAACCTGGTTATGGTAAAACTTTTGGCTGTGCCATACAGGGATAGATTAGGTTAATGCGATGAGGCGGTAGGCCAGTCTGAATAAATGCGTTTTCAGGGAAGGCTTAAAATTGTGGGGATTGGGGACTAATCGTATAGACCTGGGAAGTGCATTCCAAAGAATTGGCGCAGCACTTGTAAAGTCTTGGAGACGGGAGTGGGAAGTTTTGATTATTGAGGATGCTAACCTCAGGTCATCAGCAGAATGGAGAGCGCAGGTAGGGTGGTATACTGAAACAAGGGAGGAGATGTAGGGTGGTGCTGAGCCATGGAGGGCTTTGTGGGTGAGGTTAATAAGTTTGTACTGTATTCTGGAGTGGATGGGTAGCTAGTGTAATGACTGGCACAAGGTAGAGGCATCGGTGTAACGATTGGTGAGGAATATGATCCTGGCTGCAGCATTCAAGACAGATTGGAGGGGGGAGAGTTTGGTAAGAGGGAGACCGATTAGAAGAGAGTCATAATAGTCTAGACGAAAATGAATAAGAGAAACAGTAAGAGTTTTTGCGGAGTCAAAAGTAAGAAAAGGTCGAATTCTAGAAATGTTTTTGAGGTGCAGATAACAAGAGCGAGCCAGTGATCGGATGTGGGGGGGCAAAGGAAAGCTAGGAGTCAAGTATGACCCCAAGACAGCGGGCATGTTGCTGGGGAGTAATAGTGGAACCACACATGGAACTGGCAATGTTGGGTATAGGTACATCAGTAGCGGGAGGAAACACAAGGAGTTCAGTCTTTGACAGATTCCGTTTCATATATAGTGAGGACATGATGTTAGACACAGCATTTAGACAATCGCTGGTGTTTTCTAGAAAGGCTGGTGTGATGTCAGGAGAAAAAGCGTATAATTGGGTGTCATCAGCATAGAGATGGTACTGGAAACCAAATCTACTGATTGCTTGACCAATAGGGGCAGTGTACAAAGAGAAGAGGAGGGGGCCTAGGACTGATCCTTGAGGAACCCCAACAGTAAGGGGAAGATGAGAGGAGGAGGAACCAGCAAAAGATACAGTAAAGGAGCGGTCATATAGATAGGAGGAGAACCAGGAGAGAATGGTGTCCTTGAGGCCAATGGAACAGAGCATAGAGAGGAGGAGCTGATGATCCACAGTGTCGAATACTGCAGGTAGATCCAAGGAAATCCACTTTGCTGTTCATATGAGGTGTTTGTGAGCATTTTTTTTTAAAGAAAATTTGGAAAACGCTTTCCACTTCTTTGTTGAAATCCACTCCATCCTAGGAACTATCGAATCAAAACTCTGAACAAAACACTCCAGGAATAAAAAGATTTTCAAAACTCCTCAAAATCACTTCAGAAAAGAAAGAACCCCTTCAAAAACTCCCCAAAAACGAGCAACTTGAAATGGTTTCCACTTAAAAAACTAGTTCATATTTGTTTGCCTCAAAAAAATCTTTTGAGAATAAAGTCTATAACCTTTTTGTTTTTTTTGAAAATTATGCAAAAATTATGAAGGCATACAAGAAAATCAGTCCAGGAGGGAGATTGGAGTAAATTTGTGACCGATTTTGTGACTTTTTGTAAAATCAGAAATGATTAATCAGGTGAAAATATCTGGAAATCCTAAAGGTCTGTCATCAATGGTGAACATAAAAAAACAAACAGCCAAACACATAGAGTAAATAAAAAAAGGCGCAAATTAACGCCTTCGCACCAAAGCCGGATTTCACCTTCCTGACCAGGCCAAATTTTACAATTCTGACTAGTGTCACTTCATGTGGTAATGACTCTGTAGCACTTCAACGAATCCCAGTGATTCTGAAATTGTTTTTTCAAAACACATTGTACGTTATGTTAGTGGTAGATTTAGGTCAACTTTTTTTTGTGTTTATTTGTGAAAATATTGGAGTTTTGGATAAAATATAAAAAATGTGGCAATTTTCAAAGTTTAAATTTTATATCCTTAAACCAGTTAGTCATGCGGTACAAAAAAAATGATAAACAACATTTCCAATATGTCTACTTTACTGTACATCAGCATCATTTTTAAATGTAATTTATTTTTTTTGTTAGAGAGTTAAAAGGGTTAAAAGTTTATCAGTAATTTCTCATTTTTCCAACAAAAATTACAAAACCATTTTTTTAGGGACCACATCATATTTAAAGTTACTTTGAGGGACCTAAAAGACAAAAAATTCCCAGAAGTGACACGACTTTAAAAACTGAGCCCCTTAAAGTGTTCAAAACCCCATTCAAGAAGTATATTAACCCTTTAGGTGCTTCATAGGAAATAAAGCAATGTGGAAGGAAAAAAATGAACTTTTAAAT
Source organism: Dendrobates tinctorius (assembly GCF_039654945.1). Lineage (NCBI taxonomy): Eukaryota > Metazoa > Chordata > Amphibia > Anura > Dendrobatidae > Dendrobates > Dendrobates tinctorius. Next base: position 27,807,258 of record NW_027361689.1, on the reverse strand, counting down.
TTTTCGTGCAAAAATGTTCATTTAGCAACAAATTTTGCATTTTTACAAGGGTAACAGAAGAAAATGAGTCACACAGTCTGTTCTGCAATTTCAACTGAGTATGCCGATACCCAATATGTGGAGAACTACTGTTTGGGCATACGGCAGGGCTCGGAAGGGAACTAGCGCCATTTGACATTTGGAGCACAAGATTGATAACATGTCATATTTGCAGAGCCCCTGATGTACTTAAACAATGGAAACCAACCACAAGGGACCCAATTTTAGAAACTACATCCCTCAAGAAACTTATCTGGAGGTACAGTGAGCACCTTGAACCCACAGGTGCTTCACAGAATTTTATAAGGTTGAGCTGTGAAAAAGAAAAAATAAATTTTTCCCACAAATATGTTCAATTAGCATTAAATATTTCATTTTCACAAGAGTAACAGGAGATGGACCATACAATTTGTTGTGCAATTTATCCTAAATATACCGATACCTCATCTGTGGAGGAAAATTACCATTTGTGCACATAGCTCAGAAGGGAAGGAGAGCCATATGAATTCTATAGCGTAATTTTGTCTGGTAAAGATTGCGGATGTCATGTCACATTTGAAGAGTCCCTGATGTGCAAAAACAGCAGAAACTCCCACAAATGACCCCATATTGGAAACTACACTTCTTGAGGAACTAATCTAGCTGTGTAGTGAGCATTTTTAGCCCTCAGATGATTCACAAAATAGTATAACATTAAGTTGAGTCAGTGGAAAATTGCCATTTTTCTCCACTAACATGTTTCTTTGGCCAAATGTTTTTAATTTTCAAGAGTAATAATAGGATAAAATGGACCACAAAATATGTTAGGCAATAAATCCTGAGTAAGCTAATACCTCATATGTTGTCGAAAACTACTTTTCAGTCACAGTGCAAAGCACTTAAGGGAAGGAGTGCCATATTGTAATGCAGATTTTAATGTTATGGTTTGAGGGTGCCATGTCACATTGGCAGAGCCGCCAAGGTGCCAGAACAGCAGAACCCCCCATAAGTGACCTCATTTTACAAACTACACCTCTCAATGAATTCATCTAGGGGTACAGTGCTCATATTAACTGCACGGGTGTGTCACAGAACTTTATACCATTGGGTGTTGAAAAAAAATATTACATTTTTACCACAAAACTGCTGTTTTAGCCTCAGTTTGTACATTATATGCAAATACCTTAGTGACATCTTCATGGATCCTCCTCCACCTGGCCCAGGGTCCACTCTGCCTCTGCCTCATGACTGGTAAGATATCGCCGCTTCATTTGAATCAATACCTGACATCTGATTGCTACCAACGTTGCTCATATGAGCGGCATGGGATATCTCTACCTGGGCATTTGATGTTGTAATGTGCACTGGCCATTTAACTCTATTCTCTGCTTGCCCTGTATTATATGCACTTATGTGCACCCATGTGCAGTCAGGCAGTGCGGTTACCCTGTGTTTGCTGTTTTCACCCTGCAGTGTTGTTCTATGACAACTTTGTCCATTACTGTGCTTTGTTACCCTATTTATACACATTTTTACTGATTTAATAAAGATGAATTTTTATTCTATTCACGTATTTACTCCGGTTTCTCCTTGCATGCACATCAGTTTGTACATTGCCACATGGGGAAATGGGTAAAAATGGCACCAAAATTTGTCACACAATTTTTGCAGAGCTTGACAGTAAGCCATATGTGGGCTGTACAGTACTGCTTAGCCATACAGCGAGCCTTGAAACAGAAGGAGCACTATTTTACTCTTGGAGAACAAATTATCATACAGTAGCTTGCAGACTCCATATACAAAGCCCCTAAGTGCTAGAACAGCATAATCCCCCCTCAAGTGACCTTATTTTGGAAATTGCACCTCTCTGGGAATTTATCTACAGGTACAGTGATGATTTTGACTCCATGGGTGCTTGCCAGAAACAGGCAGCAGTGAATGTTGCTGAGTGAAAATTGTAAATCTGCTGATGTAGTGCCCATGCGTTGTAGTGCCCAGTACATTGTAGTGCCCATTCATTGAGCCCACTTCGTCTTTCCAGAGACATGGACCCCGTAAATTAGGCAGGATCTCATCGCTACAGAAATTCCAAACGTGGATGGTAACTGCGGTTTAAACACACTGTGGGGTTCAGAAGGTAGGGGAGCATTTTGGATTTGGGAGAGCAGACTGTGCTGGATTTCTTTGGGGGGACGAGGAGCCATAGATCTTTTACAGAGCCTTTGTACTACAAGTAATATATTTAGGGCTTCCATCTTAATCTCCGAATGACATGAGTCAGATGAAACCCTCAACGGGATCATTCATTATAGGGAGGTGGAACATATACTCTGGAATCCATCTGACCTCTGTTCAGTGGTGTTCTTCTTTTCAGATGTGCACAAAACTGTGGCCAAAAGCGTTTTTATGCACGTTAAAAAGATGAACACCGCTGGATCACAGGCCAGACAGTGTCCACAGTGTTTCCAGCTGCCTCATTATAGGGAATCTTCCACAGGAAGTGTTGTCTGAATCATATGTTTCAAAGATTTACACGGAAACTCAGGTGTAAGTGCTCAGCGCAGAGCGCAGAATAAGCGTGCGTCGAGCCTTATTGCAATCTTTGGGAGGCAGAATAAACAAATCAACAGCAGGTGAGGAATTGCTGTTGCTTATTTTTTATGCCGTTATAAGTGATTAGGTGACTTTATTCTTCTGGTCGGTGCAATCACAGAGATACCAGATTTATATCAGTATTTTTATGTTTGCCTACTGTCACACAATAAAATATGCTTTTCTTTGCAAAACAAACTTTTTGCATTGCCATATTTTGAGAGCTATAATTTTTCGACATTTCTGCAGAGTCATGTGAGAGTTTGTTTTTTGTCCTGGATGAGTTAACGTTTTTATTGGTATCATTTTCGGTAACAATGTTTTTTGATTGCTTTTACTTTGATTTTGGGAGGTAGAATGAACAAAAACCAACAATTCAGAAATTGATTTTTTCCTTTTTTTATGCCATTCACCATGTGGTAAAATTGATAAGGCAGCTTTATTATTCGGGTCAGTACAATTACAGCGATACCAGAGTTACAAATTTTTTTATGTTTTGGTGTTTTTACACAATAAAAACTATTTTATAGAAAATAAAAGAATTGTTTTTGCATCGCTCTATTCTGAGAGCTCTAGCTTTTTTATTTTTTCACCGATGGAGCTGTGTGGCGGCTTGATTTTTCCTGATCAAGACGATGTTTTCAGCTATAACATTTTTATTTACATTCGACTTTTGATCATATTTTATTCAACTTTTTTGTTCAGTGGTATGATAAAGCATAGTTTTTGCCACTTTTTTTTACTGTGTTCACTGATTTTATAAGTTAATGTTTATTTTGTTCTTTATTTTGTCACTTTTTGTAAATATTTTTACAATTTTTAAAAACTTTTTTCTTCTTTACCTTGTACCAGGATTGAGCATCATCTTTCCCTGCCCTGGTCACTGATCTAAAGCCCCCGTCACACACAGCGATCTCGTTAGTGAGATTGCTGCTGAGTCACAAGTTTTGTGACGCAACAGCGATCTCACCAGCGAGATTGCTGTGTGTGACACTTACCAGCGACCGGCCCCCCTGCCGGGTAACGCTGATCGTCCTGGAATGGCCAGCGATCATGTAGTGACACACCAGCGATCCTGACAAGTTCACATCATTGTTGGGATAGCTGGTGAGTTGCTATGTGTGACGGGGCCGTAATACTCAAAAAAGCATTTGAGGGCACTAGATCAGTATCTCACACACAGGCAAGAGAGGTGTAATCTTCTGCTCTGAGCCGGACCTTACAGGCCACCATACCTGGGTGACCACGTGGCCATCTTTCGGCCTGGGGTCACCATGTAGATCATCAGTACACTGCCATCGCAATCGTGTTATGCCAATTGGAGAAGAGAGGGAGCTCCCTCCCTCTGCGATGCCGATTAATGTCACTGTCACTATTGACAGCAGCATCACATGGATTAAATGCCCACGATTGGCACTGATACCAATCATGGGCATTTCTGCAGGATGTAAGTTCTCATAGGCTATGTGCACACATAGTTTTTTGGGTGTGCGGATTTTGTAGAGAAAACCGCAGGTAAATCCGCAGGACAAAAGTCCTGCGGTTTATCTGCGGTTTTGCCCTGCGGTTTTACACCTCATAATGGATGAGGTGTAAAACTGCAGCATTTCTGCACCAAACAATTGACATGCTGCGGTTTGTAAACCACAGCAAAACCGCGTGGAAAAAACTGCAGCATGTGCACAGCTTTTTTTATTTCCATAGGAAATAAAGGTACTGTACAACACAGCAGAATTTGCTGCGGACCCGCAGCAAAATCCGCACCGTGTGCACATACCCATATAGCGCTGACACCTGCATTTGTCAGCGCTGACACCTGCTTGGGAGTGAGCTCACGCAATCATCACGCTGTACATGTATGGGGGTTTGTGGGAACGCACCTCCTGCAACACCATACATGATACATGTATGGTGGATGTTGTGAAGGAGTGAAAAAATTAAGTAAAACAGGCAAAAAACACTGAAAACTAGACAAAAAAGTGGCAAATGCAATAAACAATTGTGTTCTTTGTCTTCAAATGGTCCTTGATCGGCTTTTGGGTGAACACCCACTTAAGTATACAACATAGAAAGTTAGGTGAGTTATCAATTATATTGTTTTCTTCATTCTGTCCTATTTATATATTTTTTTTTTTACATTTTTGAGTTAAAAATTTTCTATAAGTGATTATGCAAAATGTATGGTTTCCATTGACTGTGCTAAATAATGGAAAGTAATTATTAGAGATGTCTTGATTTGGTGCTAACGACTCCAGACCTTCTTCAAAGCCATTGTCTTTACGGAATATAATTGCTTCCCAAGGAAGCTCAGCTGAAATCATTTTATCAGTGTGATTACGGTTATAGGAAAGGCCAATAGTATATGACCATGCATAAGAAAGAGTGTAGGAGGCAAATTATTCATTATCCTCACCCCCCCATCCCTAGATAATGAGGGCATAAAGGGGCATTAAAGAGACGCTATCTGCAGCAGGAAACTTCCAAAGAACGTGGGAACACAGCCCTTGTGCATTTTTCTTTCAGCTCCGTTGATCAGAAGATTGAAAAGCTTGCTCTACCTACAGGGGTCCTCTGTTCAGAACCTACAGCACAATTCTAATCCATCCTCACCTCCTTTAGAATGACAGTGAAAACACAAAGCTCAGAGGTTTAGAACGGCTTAGCATTCCTCCGAAACAAAAATCTTAATTCTTTTTCTTTTTTTTATTAAATAAGAATCTTAAGAATTAATTAAAGTCGGTCTTAAATGATATAAATGGATATTAGACAGATTTAAAGTATCTAATACTTTTAAATGGGCTTTATGAACTTTATAAGTGGATTTTGCATCTATAAAAAAATAAAAACAACTGGACAAATCAGTTTCTCGTTGTCACGTAGTAAAACTTTTTTGGTGACGTTGCCCAAAATAAAGAAAAAAGGTTCCAGTGGATTGCATGTGTCGCTTAGCAGCATTGATGGAAAGGAAAGGATGTTGTCTGTATTGTTTTCACAAGTTCCTAACCTCCTGGGGTATTTGCTACGCTTGCACTTTAACTTGACAAGCAGGTGAGATGACCCCATGGTATTTTTCCAGCTTATTCACTTAAACCTTTCCTCCAAGGAGGGCATACATTAGACATGCTGGGGCCTATTAATTATGCAAGGATTTGGAATAAGAAAGAGAAGGCAGCTTTTCTAACAATGAGCAATCTCCTTCCTCAAATCATTGCTTGTAGTTGTGCAGCAGAGATTGGGGGGGTGCGGATCCAGAAATGAAAGTGCAATATTGACAAAGCAATAGGGGCAGGGTCATGAAATGCTCACCTAATGGTATTATTCCTCCTCTAGCTACAACTTGTACCAGAGAATATATCCCAAATGTATCTCTGTGCACCCAAATATTGCACGGATAGAAAAAAATTTTGTTTTAAATAATGTGCATATATGTTAATGAGAATCTGTCGCCAGGTTTTGCTACCCCATCTGACAGCAACATGATTTAAAGTCCTTGATACCAGAGAAATAACACTAGGCAACATGTTGTAGTTTTGAAACAATGTTTTATTTGCTGCACATCTACTAGTTTTCTGAATGTGCAGTGACAGTGTACTCTCTCGCCAGCTCAGATCAGTAGTAATAAGCCCGCAACGGAACTCACTAGCAGTGCACATTGAAAGAAAAATACCCAGCTTGTAGAGATCAGTGCCACCCCAGAATTGACGTCACCTGCAGGGGAGGTGCTGGTCTCTGCATGCTGGGTATTCTTACACCACGCACTGACAGTGCACTCTGTTGCCAGCTTGGTAGTACTGATTTAAACCGGCGACAAAGTGCACTGTCATTGTGCGCATTGTACGGTGACAGAGTAGAAACTAGCCTAGCCCCTGAAGTGAAGGTCATGGATAATGCTTAGATTCAGGGAGGGGCAGAGGCTGCAGCAGTGATTATATTCAATGAATAAAGACATACACCTGTGGCAAAAATTAAGAGACCACTGCAAAATTTTCAGTTTGTCTGATTTTTCTCTTTATAGATATATTTTTGAGTAAAATGTAAATTGTTCTTTTATTCTATAAACTATTGACAACATGTCTTCAAATTTCCAAGCACTAAATTTTGCATTTATTTTCAGAAAATGAGAAATGGTCAAAATAACAAAAAATGCAGTGCTTGCAGACCTCAAATAATGCTAAGAAATAAAGATCATAATCATTTAGAAACAACAATACTAATGTTTTAACTCAGGAAGAGCTCAGAAATCAATATTTTGTGGAATAACCATGATTGTTAATCACAGCTTTCATGCGTCTTGGCTGCTTTCCACCAGTCTTTCACACTGCTTTTGGGTGACCTTATGCCACTCCTAGTACAAAAATGTAAGCAGTTCATCTTTGATGGCTTGTGACTATCCAACTTCCTCTTGATTACATTCCAGAGGGGTTCAGGTCTGGAGATTGGGCTGGCCATGACAGGGATTTCATGTGGTTTTCCTTCATCCACACATTGATTGACCTAGCTGTGTGGCATGGCGCATTGTCCTGCTGGAAAAACCAGTCCTCAGAGTTGGAGAACATTGACTGAGCAGAAGGAATCAACTGTTTTTCCAGGATGAACTTGTATGCGGCTTGATTCATACGTCCTTTGCAAAGATTAACCTGCCCAATTCCAGCCTTGCTGAAGCATCCCCAGATCATCACTGATCCTCCACCAAATTTCACAGTGGGTGCAAGACACCGTGGATTGTACGCCTCTCCAGGTCTCCGTCTAACCATTAGACGACCAGGTGTTGGGCAAAGCTGAAAATTAGACTCATCAGAGAATATTACACTGCGCAACAAATTTCAGGGAAGGTCTTGTCCCCTGAGAAAATTTTATTGTGTCTTATAGATTTTGATATGCTGAACATGAATATGTGCTCCAAAAGTCTGTATCAGGTAAGGTTTTTAACCCCTTCATGACCGGAGCTTTTTTCAATTTTTAGTTTTTCGCTCTCCTTTTTTCCAGAGCCATAAATTTTTTAATTTTTCCAACAATATGGCCATGTGAGGGCTTATTTTTTGTGGAACAAGTTGTACTTTTGAATGACACCATTGGTTTTCCCATGTTGTGTACTCGAAAACGGGAAAAAAATTCCAAGTACGGTGAAATTGCAAAAAAGTGCAATCTCACACTTGTTCTTTGTTTGGCTTTTGTTGCTAGGTCCACTAAATGCTAAAACTGACCTGCCATTATGATACTCCAGGTCATTATGAGTTCATAAACACCAATCATGTCTAGGTTCTCTTTTATCTAAGTGGTGAAAAAAAATTTCAAAGTTTGCTAAAAAAAAAATTGCGCAATTTTCCGTAGCGTCTCCATTTTTCGTGATCTCAGGTTGGGTGTGGGCTTATTTTTTGTGTGCTGAGCTGACATTTTTAATTATACCACTTTTGTGCAGATACATTCTTTTGATTGCCCATTATTGCATCTTAATGCAATGTCGCGCCGACCAAAAACTTAATTCTGGCATTTTGATTTTTTTATCGCTACGCCGTTCATCGATCATAGTAACATAGTAACACAGTTATTAAGGTTGAAGGGAGACTTTAAGTCCATCTAGTTCAACCCATATCCTATCCTAACTTGCCCTAACATGTTGATCCAGAGGAAGGCAAAAAAACCCATGTGGCAAACAGTAAGCTTCACATTGGGGAAAAAAATTCCTTCCCGACTCCACATACGGCAATCAGACTAGCTCCCTGGATCAACGCAGTATTAAGGAAACTAGTGTATATACCCTGTAATATTATACTTTTCAAGAAAGGCATCAAGTCTCCTCTTAAATTTTAGTAGGGAATCACTCATTACATCATATGGTAGAGAGTTCCATAGTCTCACTGCTCTTACAGTAAAGATCAGGTTAATTCTTTTTTTTATCGATAGATCGGGCGATTCTGAATGCAGCGATACCAAATATGTGTAGGTTTGATTTCTTTATTGTTTTATTTTGATAGAGGCGAAAGGGGGGTGATTTGAACTTTTATGTTTTTTTATTTTTTTATATTTTTAAACTTTTTTTTTTTTTTACTTTTGTCTTGCTTCAATAGCCTCCATAGGAGGCTAGAAGCTGCCATAGCGCGATCGCCTCTGCTACATAGAGGTGATGCTCAGATCACCTCTATGCAGCAGAATTACAGGCTTGCTATGAGCGCTGACCACAGGGTGGCGCTCATAGCAATCTGCCATCAACAACCATAGAGGTCTCGAGGAGACCACTGGTTATTATTAATTCCATGGTGCTGTACATGAGAAAGGGGGGTTACATACAAAGTTATAGATATCGTTAACAGTAAACAAATTTACAATCACAGACAGGTACAGAGGGGAGGGGACCCTATCCTTGTGGACTTACATTCTATGGGATAGTGGGGAAGAGACAGAAGGTCAGGGGTGCAGCAGCTCTGGTGGTGATGAGGTAGCTCAGGAGGTGGTGAGGCGGCAGAATGGTCATTGCAGGCTGTAAGCTTTCCTGAAAAGATAGGTTTTCAGATTACGTTTGAAGGATCCGAGGGTGGTGGATATTCGGACGTGTTGAGGCATGGCATTCTAGAGGATAGGGGATATTCGGGTGAAATCTTGGAGGCGGTTGTGTGAGGAACGAATAAGTGTGGAGGAGAGTAGGAGTTCTTGGGAGGATTGAAGATTATGTGAGGGAAGATATTGGGAGATTAGTTCACAGATATAGGGAGGGGATAGGTTGTGGATGGCTTTGTAGGTCAGTGTTAGCAGTTTGAACTGGATTCGTTGGGGAATTGGGAGTCAATGGAGGGATTTGCAGAGGAGGAGACGGGAGTAGCGAGGAGAGAGGTGGATTAGTTGGGCAGCAGAACAGGACAGACTGGATTGGTGCAAGAGAGTTAGCAGGGAGGCCACAGAGGAGAGTGTTGCAGTAGTCAAGGCAGGAGATGATGAGGGCATGTACAAGAGTTTTAGTAGATTGAGGACTGAGGAAGGGACGGATTCTGGAAATATTTTTGAGTTGGAGACGATAGGAGGTGGCAAGAGATTGGACGTGTGGTTTGAAGGACAGGGCAGAGTCGAGAGTTACCCCGAGGCAGCGGATTTCAGGTGCGGGAGAGAGCGTAATGACTACCATAATAGATAGATCGGGTAGGGAAGATACATGAGACGGAGGAAAGATAATGAGTTCAGTTTTGTCTACGTTGTGTTTTAGGAAGCGAGAGGTGAAAAGGGAGGATATGGCTGATAGACACTCCAGGATTCTGGACAGCAGAGAGGTGACATCTGGGCCACAGAGGTAGATCTGAGTGTCATCTGCATACAGGTGGTACTGGAAGCCATGAGACTTTATGAGTTGTCCTAGGCCAAGAGTATAGATATAAAAAAGTAGGGGTCCCAGGACAGAGCCTTGGGGGACTCCAACAGAGAGAGGGCGGGATGAGGAGGTAGTGTGGGAGTGGGAAACGCTGAATGTGAGGTCAGAAAGGTATGAGGAAATCCAGGACAGGGCAAGGTCTTTGATGCCAAGGGAAGAAAGAATCTGTAGCAGTAGGCAGTGATCAACTGTGTCAAAGGCAGAGGACAGGTCAAGAAGGAGGAGGATGGAGAACTGTCTGTTAGCATTGGCTGTGAGTAAGTCATTAGTAATTTTGGTCAGGGCAGTTTCAGTGGAGTGGTGGGGGCGGAAGCCAGATTGCAGGGTGTCAAGGAGGGAGCTAGCTGAGAGGAGGGAGGAAAGTTGAGCATGGACATGCTGTTCAAGGAATTTGGAAGCAAACGGGAGCAGTGATATGGGGTGATAGCTGGGCATAGCAGTTGGGTCAAGGTTTGATTTTCTGAGGATGTGTGTTATGGTGGCATGTTTGAAGGCAGAGGGGAAGGGACCAGAAGTTTGGGATAGGTTGAAGAGATGGGTTAGGGCTGGAATGATCATGTTAGTGAGGTTGGGGAGTAGGTGTGAAGGGATGGGGTCAAGTGCACAGGTGGTGAGACGTGATTTGGAAAGGAGATGAGTAAGCTCCTGGTTGTGATGGCATCGCAGCGATGACCCCCGATCACGTGACGGAAGTGCATTTAAATGCCCGCTGTCAGTGTTTGACAGTGGCATTTACTTAATAGGCACGGGCGGATCGTGATTCCGCTCGCGCTTATTGCTGGCACATGTCAACTGTTAAAAACAGCTGACATGTCACGGCTTTGAGGTTGGTTCACCACCGAAGCCCACCTCAAAGCGGGGGATACTGCCATCTGACGTACTATTCCGTCAGCTGGCAGTAATGGGTTAAGAAACAACAGTTTATAGTCTACATTATGATGTCCGAGACACTACATACTTGTGCATCGATGTCAGTAGCATTTGTTCAAAAGGGTTTTGCAGACAACTTTTGTTTATAATCCATGTCAGATGCTTCTCGAATAAGATTCCAGCAATAGTCAGCCAGCATTGACGTACTCCACTTTCCCTGGTACCTTTTCTCGATCAGCACAATGTCTTGGTGAAATCTTTCACCATGTTCATGGCTAATGGCACCAAGATTGGCTGGAAAAAAGTCTTAAGTGAGAATGTAGAAAATGCATTTTTAGTGACATATTGCATTTCATCAAATGATATGCTGTGAGCATGTTGTCCACGAGTTGTTCAAAGTTCGGTGCCCTGCTGTTGCCAATGAAGTTGAAGGTCATACTGTATCTTTAAAGGCTCTCCATGCCACTTGTCCAGCAACTTGCAAAAGACCATCAAAGCTACTGTCATTTATTATATCTCTGATCTGTGGACCAATAAAAATACCTTCTTTAATATTTGCATCACTTATTCTTGGAAAATTCTGTCGCAAGAAAATGCTTCCGATTCTTTGTTCATTGGTTTGACAAAATTCTTCCTAAGCCCAAGTTTAATATGCAAAGGAGAGAGAAATATCTTTGCTGGATCAATGAGAGGATTATATTTAACATTCTTCTGTCCAGCAGCCAGGTTTTCGCAGAGTGGCCAGTCCTTTCTCAAATAGTGCATTTCTCGTGCACGACTGTCCCCCCTCACAAATGAAACAACAATATTTGGTATATCCAAGTTGCAGTTCAAGAAGAAGTGCAACAACTTTTAAATCACCAGATATGTTAAGGACAGCGGAAGGCACTAATAAATAAATAATAATAAGTGCGTTCGCCACCCGGGGTCCACCGTGCAGTAGTTGTTACACCGCTGCTAGATAATGGCAAACGCACAATATGGCGGTATATCGCACACGGGTTGAACGTCACCCGGTGTGCACACTGCATACTCTGTTATCTCCACAGAGATGCTTGGAACATAAACGTAAGTACTGAGCCTGTTGGACTCACAGGTCTCAGAGAACTGCACGCATGGTATATGGTCACAGGAGCTGAACCCAAAGCAGAGGGTCAGGGTCCGTCTAGACCTACCGTGTGTGCGGTGTCTCTACCGTGGACGCCCACAGATGCTGCTGATTGCAGCGTGGTGACTGACTCAGCCGCTATACGACAGTGCCCAGAGGAGGCGCACTGTCGGACGCTAGTTAGATGAAGATATGCACTGTGGCTTGTATCATGCCACTGACTGGCGCTGACTCTAATACTAAGTCCCTATCCACACACGTAATATCAGAGGGAGGGGAGTCTTAATGAGTCATTCGCAGGCACATGCATCCGTCATCATTCACACAGGTAGCAAGTAGAGTCTATACTAGCGCATGGCCGAGCGGCCATGCGGGCCTTTTATAGCCGTGCGCTTCCGGGACCTTCCAGATCTCTGAGATGGACCCATCAGATCAGGGACCTGAGCACGTGACTCCCAATCTCCACTGGGAGATCATCTCATGAGCATGCCCAGTAGCGTGGCGAGAGGACTTAGCCGCTGGAGTGGCTTGCTGCAGATTGCTGGTCCAGAGGTGGCAGCAACAACCAGACCCAGAGAACTGGTCTGAGCAGGGTGTCAAGATCGCCGAGATTGCTGTGCAGGTCCCTGAGAGGGCAGAGGGGAATGGGAGATCACTGGCTGCATGGCTCTGGATTCCTGCTGTGCAGCTGCAGGAACCCGGCGCCTAACAACATATGTTCCAGTTATAATTTCTATAATTAATGTGGGTCAACAGTAACTCCATATTCTCATATGTTTCTTTCATGTGTACGGAATGTCCAATAGGTATACAAGGATAGATATTTCCATTGTGTAGTAAAGCAGCATTCAGACTTAAAACTGACGAGTCAATGAACAGTTGACATTCCTTCGGGCCATGATCGCATCCAAGAGCACTAAACAACCCCAAGACATCATTGCAAAATTGTAAACTGTCGACATGGTTGAAAAATTGATTAAGGTCTTCTTGACGACTGCGAAAAACAGAAACTCTTGTTCCTGGTAATAAGAAATTTTGTTCTTGTAGCCTTGATCCCAATAATTCTGCCTGCCTTTTTGACAATTTCAAATCTCTGACCAAGTCACTCAGATCAGCTTGACTGAACAGATGTGGATTAGATGTAGAAGGCTCAAAGTCTGGGTCTGCAGCAGTCTCATTTTCCACTGTCATTGTTAGTTCATCTTCGTTGTCCTCCATTGTTCATACTTTGGGCAGCTTTGGAACATGAACACTTTCATCATGTGGCACTGGTCTTATGGCTGAAGGAAGATTAGGATATTCTATTGATTTCTTGTTCTTTGCTGAATATCCTGCTACATTTCTAAGGCAGAAGTAGCAATCTGTTACATGATCTCTCTGCTCTCACTATATCATTGGGACAGCAAACGGCATTGAAGGTCGTGATCCATTCAGCCATGCTCTAAGTAAGTCAGTATTGTCTTTTGATTCCTCCCCTGCCCAGGAGATGTGGTATGCTCCGTACACGGTCAGCCGAATGATTACTTGCATATGTGTAGATCAGTGATTTATGTTATTTCAGTGGAAAATTCAGAATATACTGTTTCAGAAAAAGTTTGTCAAAAACCTTACTTGATAGGAAAAATCTGAAGTCATTTCTGAAATCAGCATGAAAAAAATCTATCAGGAACACTCAAAATTGTCCAAGGGACAAAACCTTTGTAACACAGTGTTACCTTACTGCAGTCCTCCATGGTCCAATCCTTATGGTCTTTGGCAAACTTCAGCCTGGCTCTCCTTTGCTTTTCATTGATGAAAGGCTTTTTTCTACCTTTACATGACCTGAGCCCTTATTCCCATAGTCCTAGTTCAATAATGGCTGAGTCACTTCAGAGATATATTAATAACATATTCTTAAATGGTATGGTGCCATAAAAGAAGGAAGTGAAAAGAAGATTGGAGTTTAAAACATATATATTTATTTATAAATAAGTAAAATATGTGATATAAAAGACAAAAGACAAAGGGGGAACCACCAAATGCAGGGGGAGGTTGTGCCCCACACTGGTTTATCAACTTGTTGACATATCAGTACAATGTTGTAGGTATGTCTGAATTAATCCTAAGCTGATAAAAAGGATTGGATAAACAAACTAAATAGCTAAAATGCACAGTGAAAGTATGTAGCAGCAAGTACAAGGAATGAATGAAATACAAAAAGTATCTAGATGCCCTTGAAGAAATAAATGAGGCAGTTATATTATGTCACCACTCACCAGTAGTGCAAGGCATTGTTTTTGCTATTCAATACAGGGGAATGAGCTCAGCACTAAACAATTCATATATACCATCATGATAAATATGGAAGAAAAGAAAAGGCATAGTGTTTTGGAAGGTTCCCCCTTTGTCTTTTGTCTTTTATATCATGTATTTTACTTATTTATAAATAAATATATATGTTTTAAACTTCAATCTTCTTTTCACTTCCTTCTTTTATGGCACTAGACCATTTAAGAATATGTTATTAATGACTTGAGCCCTGCCTTTAGGAACCTGTTATGAACTGTTCTTGCCATGCACTTCACCCCAGCTGCCATTTACCATTCCTTTTGTAGGTCACTTGATGTCATCCTGCAGTTGCTGAGTGACATTCGAATAAGATGACGGTCATCCCAGTCAGTTTAGAGGAATTTTAGCCATCTCCTGGTCTCTAGCTTTGTTGTCCCCAATGTCTGCTGCTTGACCTTGTTGTAATAGACTTTCCGTCTTAGACATTTTAAGGATGGAGGCGACATGATGCTCACTGTATCCCTCTGCTAGTAAAGCCAGAATTGAGCCCTTCTTTTCCTCACTCAAGACTTTTCTTTTCAACTCCTTTGGCATGGTTAAAAGTTATTTTTTCATTCCTATTACTTTTGAGATATTACTAGCACTTGTTTTGCCATCCAGCTTGTCCTATTGCAAGAGGATTGTGAACACCACAGCAGGGCTTTTTATACCTTCCTTCGTTAAATAAGATTTGGTTCAGGTGATCACCTAATCAGAAGCACATTAAGTAGAATGAGGTGTACTCTGGTTGGAATTCAACTGACACTGGAATGGAATGGCTGTCAGACATGTAGAGAAGCTGATTTTTATAAAACTGTGCAGTGCCAGAGCTGTGTGTCAGAAACGCATTTCCGGTTTCTATATGCTTGGATATTAATGGATTTGCAAAAATGATGGCTTTTCTCAGCTTTCCCTGCATTGAATTCTTTCTGTGTTACAAGGCTTTATCCATACATCAGGGATCCTTTAATTCCATGTGTGAGCTGATTTCTTTTAAGTTAATCTATTGTTCCATCAAATTCTTTATTGTATTTATAATTACAATTGGGCACAGTTAGTATATAAAATGGTCACAGTCTTGTCAACAAATGATGCATAAATCAATAGTAAAAGCAAACGAAATAAACTACCTTATAAGACAAATATGCTTCTTTCCCCACTTATGAGCCACTTTTTCTCCTCTCTAAGGGTCCCGTTGCACATAGTGACGCTCCAGCGATCCTGACAATGAAACGAAATGGGAAAGATCGCTGGTGGTTGGCTACATGGTCGCTAGTGAGCTGCCAAACAGGCAGATCTACTCAACGACGCAGCAACAATCCGGTGATCCGTATAGCGACCTCAGCGGTCGTTGGTACCGTGTCACACCGCAGCTATTCTGACGACTCACCCCTGCGTCCCTGAATTCTGCGTCGCCAAAGAGGTCGCTCGTCGGCGTCTAACACAGAGATATATGCTGGCCAGCAGGATGGCAAGGATCAAAAAATGGCCCAGGACATTCGAGCACGATCAGCGAAATCCAGCGCGGGGGGCGGTCGCCGCTATGTGTCACATGTAGCGAGATCGCTGGCGAGGTCACTGTTGCGTCACAAAATCTGTGATGTTTCAGCGATCTCGCTAACGATCTCGTTATGTGAGACAGGGCCTTAAGAATCTCAAATGTGTCATTTGCCAGATCTACGAGGGATTAGATTGCAGCTGATTATTGAAGTTTATAGCGACAGGCAGAGGATAGAAGTGCAGAGTGAAAGAAAAAACGTAGGCACAATGACAATACTGCTGCATTCTACAGTGTTTTGTAGAATCAGGACTGGATTCACAGGACTGGATTCACAGCAGGACTGGATTCACAGCTACGCAGTTCAGTACTGCTGTATAATGCGAGTAATGTCCTCCATGCTGCTGCTGATTTTGAACATATAAGGCACGGTCTTTTTTGGTCTGCTATCAATACCCCATAATTTTATCATGGGGGCTGATGCTTTTCCATGATAGCTAGGAGCCTGATTATGGCTTCCAACTCTGTGATAGATTTCTGCTTATAAGGCCACACCAAGTCGGTGGCCTGGTTTTTCTATCATTATTAGGGTAGGTTCATTCAAATGTAAAAAGAATTGGTTAGACAAAAAGTGAAACCAAGTTTTTTCATACTTGTCATTTATCCAGGTTTTTTTTACAGCTGCTATTAGGGTATGTGCACACGTTGCTGATTCCTGTGCTGATTTTTCCCCGTGAAATCTGCAGAATCCGCAGGTAAAATGGCCTGCATTTTACCTGCGGATTTACTGCTGAATTACTGCAGATTTTCTGCAGATTTGGCCTACGTTTTTACATCTGCGGATTCCTATAATGGAATATATGTAAAAATACTGCAGAATCCGCAAAAAGAATTGACATACTGTGGAAATTAAATCGCTGCATTTTCACGTGGAATTTTCCACAGCATGTGCACAGTGTTTTTTTTTACGAAAGGATAACATGGTACTGTATTCTCTGCCAAATCCGCAGCGGATCTGCAGGGCCAAATCCACTGCGAATCCGCACAGGAATCTGCAACATGTGCACATACCCTTAATCATTTATAAGACCATTTGCAGTTTCCTATATTACAAAATTGCAATGTGTCCATAAAAATCTGATGCTTTACTGTGGCAACCGATTTTTTTCTCGCACTCATAGACTTGAATGGGTGAGTCTCATCCGACTTATGGAGGAAAATCGTGCATGCTGAGATTTTTTTCACATGCTGATTCAGTCAGTGAAAAAAATGCCCATCTGCCCCAATAACTATAATGGATAGTACACAAGCCCTTATGCTAGTGGTCGACAATTATGGTTAATATGTTTTCCAAAACATTATGAGAGCAAGCGACCAAGGGATCATAGATATCCCCCTTATGTCTGGGGAATGTTCTGCCAGTCTGAATGAACTTGGGCAAATCATCAAGATCCGCTGCTGGCAGCTCCCTCTGCAATCATCGACCAATGATGTCTCAGATGGGCTTGATAGGAGACAAGTCCGGAGACTCTGAAGTCATGGTAGCACCTTTAGACCTTGAAGGCTGCACACAGTAGCATGAACAATATGCGGCCTGAAGTTATCGTGATGAAAAACAGCTCTATGCGATGAAATCGCCAGATTGGTTACTTTGGATTTATGCATAAAGTCCTTTATGTTAAATAAGCTTATAATTTACTTAATCTAAAAAGAAAAGCAGGATCATCCCCGTAGGAGAAGCTAACACATGTTGAGCTGAACCACTGTGGAAGATTTAGCGGGTGTCTCTAGGAACCAGTATTATTTAGACTCATTAAATGTATGAATTATTAATTTTATAGTACATACAGAAACTGGAAAGCTGTACAGTTGTAAGGAGGTGGACCGGACCGTGGGTATCAGCATGCTTGGTCCGGAACTGAAAGGGCTGCATCCTCTGTTTCTGGAGGGAAGCCTGAGGGAGGCAGACCTTCCCCTGCTGCAGGAGGGAAGGAGAAGAGAGACGGGGTTTCCTGCTGATAGGAGGGGGCAGGGAGAGCTTAGGGAGATCACGCTGACATAGGGGTATAGGAAGGAAAAGAGAGCACTGCAGCCGGAGTTGTCGCCAAGTAAGTGCAGCGCACAGAGCAGAGAAGAGCATGCCCTGCTTTCCCCTCCAGAGAGTCCTGGCCCTGCGACAGGCCATGCTGCTGCTGTCCAGAATAGGAGCTGTGGTGCTGGGGGAATTAGCCGTGTCAGCAGAGCGGAGTGTGCGGATCTAACCCAGGTGCCGTACACTAGCAGACAGTGAGTACCGCACCCGCTCTGCCCAAGAGTGATGGCATACTCAAAAGAGTCCTCCTGCTGAAGACTAAGACAGACCGACAGTACACTTCCTCACAACAGAAGACTACAGTCTGATAAGCTTGACCTCTTTATTACTGAACTCTTGTTCATCCCTCACCTACCCTGCCAACCTTCCAGTTCTGCCCCATTCCACGCTGTCACCATACAATCCCTCACTTCCTGCATGTACATCCCCCCTGCAAATAAACCTGTTTAACCCTTGCTCTGCCTCCACGTGTGTGACTGCATCCCGCATTCCTGCAGGTTATTACACAATGACGCCGAAACTGCAACTGGGAATTTTCTATTAGCTTGATTTTAGATATGAAAAGACAGTTGTGGGAAGAATAACACTACATTCAACGCTGTATATGGAAATGTGGCGCTCCTGAGGCTCAGTCGCCACAGAGGTACTGCACCTTCTCCTAAGGTGTAGTGCCCCACCAACTAGGTAAGTTGGGAACTCCTTTCCACACTCCAACACCTGCACCCCACACACAGATAGTTCAGCACTGACCACATTGCGGCTCCATGCTTAGAGGGTAGCAGAGCGCCTTTCGTGGGTCCTTGCTTCATACCATGAGATGTGCTGGGAGGTGTTGGAGTTGAGATAAATGAAAGGTTGGGAAAGTATAGAATTACAGTTCAGGCTGGAAGATCAGTCTGAGGAGGCCACTCGGGAGGAGTGGGGATCCCTGGAGGAAGGGATGGAGGAAGGAGTGCTGCAGCTGCCTCAGTGACCTGAGCCAGCTGGCACGGGAAAGGAACAGAAGGAGAAAGACGTAGAACTGCAACCAAAGCTTCCATAAGAGAGAGAAGGAACAGCGTGGAACGAAGTAGGAGAACAGAGAGGAGTTGTGGGTTGGAAGAGGAACCCTGCCTATAGGTTCTCAGCGCAAGGCCCGGGCCCAGTCCCCGAGGTTGTATGGACACTTATGGTTCTGCAGCAGACACCGGTGGAGTAGTTGGCTGTAAATGCACTACTCCCATCTAAGACTTGGGGCACAACAGCAACCGAATAGAGAGCCAGGACTCTGGAGAAAGGAGTCCGCAAGAGAGGCTACAGCTGTCTGTCATACAAGTAGAGTTGTTAGGAACATCTGACAGGAGGAACTTCAGAGTACCACGGTACTGGAGCTCTTCACACTAAAAGGTGCAATAGAGGAGTCGTTCAGGAAAGGTACATATTGGCGGAGTGTTGGAGAGGAGAATCCTGACTTGCCCGGGAGGTTGAATGAGTCTCTGCCCCGGAGGACACAGCATGGAGGCAGGCACCAGTGTGTACCACAAACTGTGAGTGAAGCTTTGGAACTAGAAGCCCTGGTGTCTTCCATTCAATAGTGCGCCAACACCGCCAGCACTGCTACATCTGGGTACCAGCACTCCTCACACCGCCTGCGCCTATCCTCATCTATTGCAATTACACTGCCCTGGGGTTACAGCTTCACCTGTGGGGAGCTACAACATCTATGCTGCAACACACCATCAGCCTCAGAGGATCTGCATGCAGCGTTGGCTTAACATCTTGCTTGCCAAACACCACAGGTGGCGTCACAAACTATTCCATTCCATTAACTACAAATCACCATTGATTTGGGCGCCCAGGGCCACGGACCGGGTCACCGCTGCTGTGACACATCCCCCTGACACTGGCCCGGTACCGCGTACCCCACAGCCCTGGGATGGGGTGACCCAATTTTGGAGTCACGATCAGGATGACGAGACCCGATGCCATCAGGTTCTGTGCACCTGAAATTTGTGAGACTTTATACTGTTGAAAATGTGCAGAAGACCTAATTTAATAGACTGTAAAATGGACATTAGAAATGGCCGCTGGCGCGGAGAAGAAGGGCGTTAAGAGATGGGAGGTCCTAGGAAAAGACTGCAAAGAGTATTGGGCCTTCCCTGCCTGAATTACTATGTGACAGCGACATGGTCCACCACCCGAGGGGTTCGTATACTGGCTTGGTATGGAGGAGCTGGAAGAAGACGCCGCCCCCAGAAGGAGGGGCAGAAGAAGCCAGTGGCGGGAAAGGGGCCGAGGCAGGTAGAAGAACGCCAGAACGCCATTTTGGAGAGTGAGGGAAGGAGGCCTGGAGAGCGCGCGGAGGTTGAGTTGGATCTCCCCGGCGCCATGGCTGAAGGCTCCGACCCTGTCTCTGAAATGAACCGCCAGCAGCTGGAGGATAACATCGCCCAGCCGACGTGCCGTCTGCGACTGAGGCAGGAGGCCTTATGAAGGCTGAGCAGGCCGCACGCCCGGGAGGGGCCTACACCGGCGGTGACCGCCGCTGCTGCACCGGAGCTTCCCCAGGCAGATTCTGTGGAGTGTGTCGCCGCCATCACACCACCGGCAGCATCCGAAGCCCCTTTGCTGCCGCCACAAGAATTATATGAAGCCCCGGGAGCTGAAGCGGAGGAGAAGGAGCTCCCGCCTGGACCTGACGCGGCCGCGCAGGTCCCACCGGAGGCCCCCGCGGATCCGGAGCCACCACCCGCCCGGTTCCACCGGCACCGGAGCAGAGATCACACCGCCAGGAGGCCCCAGGTACATCCGATGTCCCGACACGTGGGAAGGCCCTGGGGTGCACCACGGTCGCAGCAGCTTGCCAGTTCATGCTAGATCTGGTCTGGGACCGGGATACCAGAACCCCAGGAGGGGACCACAATTAGAAAATTTACAGTAACTCTCACTACCCAGGAGGGTTTGTTGGCACCATTGTGCTTGTTTCTATTTTTTGTTGTTATCATGTTTTTCTGGTAGCACTTTTGTTGCCTAATTTTTGTAGTGGCAGCATTCTTCAATTTTGAACTAGCGATCATGAACTTGGAGTGATCCAAAAACTTTTATTGTAAATAGTTGCACCTCTTTAGGTGCCCTATCTTGGTTTTACATAAGGACACTTTGCGAAGAGGATGTTTTGCATGGACACTTTTCGAAGATGATGTCTACCTCAAAGGACACTGCAAGAAATCCCGGCTGGGAGCGGTGTCCAGCACTTACAAGAATAATTGTTGAATGTTTTACTGTAAAGTATTTGATAATGTGTTTTATAAGAGTATTAGTAACTGAGAAATGGCTTTTATAGAAGAATTAGGAATGTCTGATCTAGAGATGAGTGATGTGAATAAAGAATTGAAAGTAGACATGTGATGGACCAGGTACTTGCAGTCAGCGTCTTGCGTCTAGAGAAAAAGAGGAAAATGAGAGAAAAATGTGTTACAGAGAATAGCACTTTGAATTGAGAATTGCACTTAGAATTAAAAATTTTAGATAGAATTTAAGATAGAATTGTTTGTAGCGTTCAAGATGAGTACCTCCTATACTAGGAAGATTTGTATAAGAAAAGTTTGTTATGCATTATAAAAAAATTTTGTATGTTCCTGTACTGTCAACTTTGTTGTCTTGCAGCCCGCAGGCATGCTGTGTTTAACGGGTGGAGTATGTGGCGCCACAGAGGTACTGCACCTTCTCCTAAGGTGTAGTGACCCACCAACTAGGTAAGTTGGGAACTCCTTTCCACACTCCAACACCTGCACCCCACACACAGATAGTTCAGCACTGACCACATTGCGGCTCCATGCTTAGAGGGTAGCAAAGCACCTTTCGTGGTTCCTTGCTTCGTAACACGAGATGTGCTGGGAGGTGGGTGGAGTTGAGACATATAAAAGGTTGGGAAAGTATAGAATTACAGTTCAGTCTAGAAGGTCAGTCTGAGAGGAGGCCACTCGGGAGGAGTGGGGATCCCTGGAGGAAGGGATGGAGGAAGGAGTGCTGCAGCTGCCTCAGTGACCTGAGCCAGCTGGCACGGGAAAGGAACAGAAGGAGAAAGACGTAGAACTGCAACCAAAGCTTCCATAAGAGAGAAGGAACAGCGCGGAACGAAGGAGTAGGAGAACAGAGAGGAGTTGTGGGTTGGAAGAAGAACCCTGCCTATAGGTTCTCAGCGCAAGGCCGGGGCCCGGTCCCCAAGGTTGTATGGACACTTATGGTTCTGCAGCAGACACCGGTGGAGTAGTTGGCTGTAAATGCACTTCTCCCATCTAAGACTTGGGGCACAACAGCAACCGAATAGAGAAAGGAGTCCGCGAGAGAGGCTACAGCTGTCTGTCATACAAGTAGAGTTGTTAGGAACATCTGACAGGAGGAACTTCAGAGTACCACGGTACTGGAGCTCTTCACACTAAAAGGCACAATAGAGGAGTCATTCAGGAAAGGTACATGTTGGCGGAGTGTTGGAGAGGAGAATCCTGACTTCCCCGGGAGGTTGATTGAGTCTCTGCCCCGGAGGACATGGCACGGAGGCAGGCACCAGTGTGTACTACGAACTGTGAGTAAAGCTTTGGAACTGCAAGCCCTGGTGTCTTCCATTCAATTGTGCGCCAACACCGCCAGCACTGCTACATCTGGGTACCAGCACTCCTCACTCCGTCTGCGCCTATCCTCATCTATTGCAATTACACTGCCCTGGGGTTACAGCTTCACCTGTGGGGAGCTACACCATCTATGCTGCAACACACCATCAGCCCCAGAGGATCTGCATGCAGCGTTGGCTTAACATCTTGCTTGCCAAACACCACAGGTGGCGTGACGAACTATTCCATTCCATTAACTACAAACCACCATTGATTTGGGCGCCCAAGGCCACGGACCGGGTCACCTCTGCTGTGACACATCCCCCTGACACTGGCCCGGTACCGCGTACCCCACAGCCCTGGGACTGGGCGGCCCAGAAAAATTCTAAGGAAATTGTATCAGTCAGAACTTAAAGGGAACCTATCACCAGGTTTTCCCAATATAAACTAAGACCACCACCTTGACTGCATTCTAGCAACCTGTAAATAATTTCCCCAAACCCTCTGCATATCCCAATTAATACTTTTTATAATCCCTCCCCATGATTTTCATTGGCACCTCCTCTATAACCGTAATTGCTATCTTTCTGCTCTGGATAAGGCAGCCTATGTGTCATCCACACTGCATTTGCAATCTCGCTCCTGTGCAGGCAACCTTTGCTTTGTCCTTGTGAAGTCTAAGCAAAGTACTTTAGCATGCATATGCTGACTTCCAGGTTATGGGCGCTGTTTGCCTCTCTTGGCGCATGCCCATTACATACCTCAGCAGGGCAGAGCAAAGTACTGCCTGCCCGGGAGTAAGATTGGGGACAGCATCATATGGGAAATTATAAAAGGTATTCTTTAGGGATATTCACAGGGGTGTGTGGACTTAGATACAGGTTGCTAGACTGCGAACGAGATCTCACACTTTGCACAGATGAGGGGCAGTACCCTGAAACACAGTGTCTGCAAATTGAGATTCTGGCTTGCTTTTTATCCTGTCATGTAACAAGGCTCGTTAAAGGGTCGACATTGACTTTTAGGATTGCTACTTCCAATAGGTGGCACTAGAGTTCTAGTCCTCTTCCTCTCTGAAGAGATAATTTGCATAATCAGCATATTTCCCAGAGGAGCATTGCGGCTTTAAATCTCCTCATCTCGACATGCTTAGGCAGGTTTCACACTTGCGTTTTTTTGCGCTGGATTTTAACGCTAAAAAACGCATGCAGTTTTTTTCCCTATATTTTGCATGGGATGCGCTTATGTGCGCATACACATGCGTTTGTATGCGTTTTTCTGCGCATGCGTTTTTTTGCGGTATGCGCTCGGGAGCACAAAATACATCCTGTTGCATTTTTTGGGCGTCCGACTTGCCTCAAAAAAACGCATGCGCGCAATGCATTTTTTTTTACAGCAAGACACCCATTATAAGTCTATGGGTGCGCATATGTGCGCATTGGTATGCTTATGTATGCGTTTTTTTGCACATGCATTTTTTTTTAACCATTAGTTAAACAATGGAATTTAGGGGTTTGGGTTAGAGTTAGGGTTAGTTAAGGGGGTTTAGGGTTAGGGTTAGCTAGGGTTTAGGGTTAGGGTTTGGGTTAGGGTTAGTAGGGTTTGGTTAAGGGTTAGGGTTAGGTTAGTATGGTTTGGCTAAGGGTTAGGGTTAGGGTTAGGGTCAGGGTTAGGGTTAGGGTTAGGGTCAGGGTTAGGGTTAGGATCAGGGTTAGGGTTAGGGTATGGTTTGGTTAAGAGTTAGGGTTAGGGTCAGGGTTAGGGTTAGGGTTAGTAAAGTCATGGTTTGGGTTAGTGTGAGGGGCCACCTAATGTTGGAAAAAAACGCAAACGCGGTAAAAACGCACTATAAACGCATACAAATGCATAAAAACGCTGCGTTTTTTTCATGCATGCTCATAAAAATGCTTGAAAAAACGCAGCATTTGTATGCGTTTGTATGCGTTTTTTTAATGCGTTTTTTTGCGGGAAAAACGCGCTGCAAAAAAAAGCAAGTGTGAAAGTAGCCTTAGCATGTCATTCTCCGCAAGGAGAAATTATATTTCTTGGATATCAGTCAGACGCCTCTCTCACAGCCAAACCAGATCTCACACTTTGCACTGATGAGGGGCAGTACCCGGAAACACAGTGTCTGCAAATTGAGATTCTGGCTGGGCTTTTATCCTAAGTCATGTAACAAGGCCCGTTAAAGGGTCGACATTGACTTTTAGGATTACTAATTCCAATAGGTGGCACTGGAGTTCTAGTCCTCTTCCTCTCTGAAGAGACAATTTGCATAATTAGCATATTTCCCAGAGGAGCATTGCGGCTTTAAGTCTCCTCATCTCGACATGCATAGCATGTCATTCTCCTCAAGGAGAAATGATACTTCTTGGATATTAGACTGCAGTAAAAAAGGCATTTAAGGTGGTGGCAGTAGTTACTATTGGGAAAACATAGGGACAGGTTCCCTTTAATTAAATGTCTAAAACAAAGTCAACGTATTGAATTAGCCTATTTCTTTCTTTTACTTGTGGTTATGATCAAGAAATATATAGAGAGACTTTAAGACGGTGCTCCGAGAAGATAGAAAGAACAATGGTCTCTCCAGCGAAACCTGTAGGTGGCTGTTCAATGTGTTAATGAGTGACCACTTTAAAAATTCCTGCAATATGCATGTAGTTTAATAGTTAAACCAGAGTCACCCATCTGCGGCAGAAGAATGGCTGCTTCTTAACTCTCCAATGCACATTGGAGTCAACAGTACTCATCGATTTTTGCTAGAGCATTGGACAATGAAATGTGTATGGATGCCCCCGATTCTCTCTGGCAGATAATAATAATCTTTATTTTTATATAGCGCTAACATATTCCGCAGCGCTTTACAGTTTGCACATATTTTCATCACTGTCCCCGATGGGGCTCACAATCTAAATTCCCTATCAGTATGTCTTTAGAATGTGGGAGGAAACCGGAGTACCCGGAGGAAACCAACACAAACACGGGGAGAACATACATAAAGGCGCGGCGCTTAGAAACCCTCTGTGTACCTTAGATACCAGTGCGCTGGGGCAGGGAGCTGGTAACCAAGGTAAACAGCAGGTTTCTAAGTACCCTGCAGTGCTCAGAAACCCGCTGTTTACCTTGGTTACCAGCTCCCTGCAAGAGCGCGCTGGTATCTAAGGTACACAGCGACACGCGAGCTCGTCATCCCGCTGGTGCTGATCGCTGGTGAAGCTGCCTGTTTGGAAGCTCACCAGCGATCATGTAGCGACACACCAGCGATCCTGACAAGTTCATATAGTTGTCGGGATCGCTGGTGAGTCGCTATGTGTGACAATGCCCTAAAGTCCTTTGCAAAAGTTGCCAAGTTTTTGCCCAAGTTTTACTCTGCTCCCTGCATATTATTTGCATTGGCATTTCTAGGAGGGTGGTGTGTTGGGGGGGTCATGTGTTTCAGGCACACTTGGCTGAGAGGTAACATCAAGCCACCTAATGTGAAGGTCTGACTTGTCACTGAGGTGGGGCTTGGCCATTTTCTGAGCTGGTTGTGAAACTGACAGTTGGCTCAGAGAAGGTGTAAAAAGCTAGTGTCCTGAATTCAATTGTAAAGGTGTCATTCAAGTGTGAATACAATTGAAGCCCTGTCCTCTAGCACTTCCTGGTCAGAAGGACTTCAGCAATGTTATCAGATCATCTGATTACACTGCTGACGTAATTCCTGCACTGCAGAGGAGGTGGTCGGCGCCAAGAAAAGTGCTTCAATGAAGCTGAAGAAACAGGAGTTTTATTGCTGGGAGGGTTTATCTTGTGACGAGACTATATTGGAGGAAGGGAGTGTGAGGTG
Organism: Dendrobates tinctorius; assembly: GCF_039654945.1. NCBI lineage: Eukaryota > Metazoa > Chordata > Amphibia > Anura > Dendrobatidae > Dendrobates > Dendrobates tinctorius. The sequence goes on along the minus strand of NW_027361689.1, from coordinate 27,781,001 downwards.
ACAGTGTTGGAAGAAATGTCTGAGGAGACAATATGCGGAGAGGTGGAATGTGTGAGGAGACAGTATGGGGAAATGTGTAAGAAGACATTATGGAGAGGGTAGGAGAAATGTGTGAGGAGACAGTTTTGTTGGGGGAGGAATGTGTGAGGGGACAGTATAGTGTGGGGGAATGTGTGAGGAGACAGTATGGAGAGGGGGATGTGTGAGGTGACAAAAAAGAAGGGGGTAATGTGTGGGGGACAGTATGGGTAAAGGTGGAAATATGTGAGGAGATAGTAAGGGAGGGGGAGATTGTGTGAGGGCAGAGTGGGAGTGGGGGGAATGTGTGAGAAGATAGCATGGTCAGGGAACATATGAGGAGACAGTATGGGAAAGGGGAATGTGTGAGAAGATAGTATGAGGAGGAAGGGGAAATGTATAAGGAGACAGTGTGGGAAGGTATGGGAAATATGTGCAGAGACAGTATGGATAGAGGAAATGTGTGAGGAGACAATATTGAGAGAGAAAAGTGAGGGGGCACAATATAGAGAAGAACTGTGTTGGACATTGTGTTGGACAAATATGTGAGGGGAGAGTATTATGGGAAATAGTGTGAGGAGACAGTATTGGGGAGGAAGGTGTGAGGGGTCACAGTATAGAAACTGGGTAGTGTGAAGGTTAGTATAGAGAGGGGACAGCATGGGGAGACAGTGTGAGGCACAATATGAAGAGGAAAGTATGCAGATTGAGATGTGTGAGGATTATTATTATTATTTTTAGAGGATTATTATTTATTTTTAGAGCACCATTGATGCCATGATGCCACAGATAAGAAGAGGTTACATACAAAATACAAGTACATTTTAATGAACAAACTAACAATGACAGACTGGTAAAGAGGGGAGAGTACCTTGCCCATGCGGGCTTATAGTATACAGGATAATGGACAAGGAGACAGTAGGTTGGGTGTTGTGACAGCTCCAGTGGTGGTCAGCTGGCAGCAGGTTCATTGCAGGCTGTAAGCTTTCTTGAATAGGTAGGTTTTCGAGTTCTGTCTGAAAGTTCCGAATGTCATGGATAATTGATATGTTGAGGCACAAAATTGCAGAGGATGGGGGATACTCAAGGGAAGACTTGGAGACAATTGGCTGGGAAACGTACAAGTGTGGAATAGAGAAGGAGGTCTTGGGAGAACCAGAGATTACGTGTGGGAAGATATCAGGAGATGATTTCGGAGACACATGGTGGAGACAGACTATGAATGGCTTTGTAGGTCAATGTCAGCAGTTTCAACTGGAAATGTTTGGGTAATTGTGAGCCAATGAATGAATTTTAAGAGGACAGAATGGAGGAGTAGCGAGGAGAGAGGTGGATTAGTCGGGCAGCAGAGTTAAGGATGGACAAGAGAGGTGCGAGACTGTTAGCAGATAGGCCACAGAGCAGAATATTGCAGTAGTTGAGGCGAGAGATGATGAGGGCATGCACTAGAGTTTTAGTAGATTTAGGGTTGAGAAAAGGGCAGATTGTGGAGACATTTTTGAGTTGGAAGGGCAGATTTGAGAGTTACTCCGAGGCAACGGACTTTCAGTACAGAAGAAAGCGTGATGTCATTTATTCTGATTGATAGATAGATCGAATAGGGAAGTTAGGTTAGATGGAGGAAAGTATGAAAAAGAGAGTTGAGTGTGTAGGTCATGTCTTGTGTAATGAGTATATTAAGGGGAAATCATGTATTCAGGGTCACAGCATTAGCCAGATATTTTTGTTCGGGAGTAGAGATGGGCGGACCTGTGGATGTTCAGGTCTGGTGGGTTCGGTCAAACAGTTCAAAAAAGTTTGGGTTTGGGTACCAGAACAGTACCCCGACCTGAACCTAAACCCGGACCCCAATCACTTGAATGGGAGGTTGAACATCCAGTGTTTGTCAAGTTGTCACATGCATGACCGTGCGGCAAACACTGCTTCGGATCGGCGGTAAAATCATTACCGCCGGTCAGACACCCACGGTTCACACTCTCTCAAATGACAGCATGAGCCTGCAGCTGTGATCGGAGGTATAAAGTTTGATTCCGGTCACTGGCGTGAGCTGATAGAACTACTGCTCCCATCAGTCTATGCCTCCTGCCGCTAATAACAGCGAGAACAGGAGCAACTGATGGGAGTATTCATCAGCCAGTGCCTGCATTCTATTTTTGCTAACCAGCCAGACAAGACTGACAGCTGGGGGTTGCAACCCTGAGTTGTCAGCGTTAGCAAGACTGGTTATGAAGAATTGAGGGGTCCACATGCTGTTTTTAAGTTTGCCTCCGGTCACTGGCGTAAGCTGATAGAACTACTGCTCCCATCAGTCTATGCCCCCTGCCACTAATAACAAGAGCAGGAGTGGCTGATGGGAGTATTCATCAGCCCACGCCTGCATTCTAAATAAATAATTTAAAAAACTGACGTGGGTTCCCCTGTATTTTTGATAACCAGCCAGACAAGACTGACAGCTAGGGGCTGCAACCCTGAGATTTCAGCGATAGCAAGGCTGGATATCAAGAATTGAGGGGTCCACATGGTGTTTTTTAATTATTTAAATAAATAATCTAAATAAACGGCATGGGGTCCTCCCGATTTTGACAACCAGCCTTGCTAAAGCAGACAGCTAGGAGCTGGTAAGGGTCAATGGATACTGACCTCCCCAGCCTAAATATAGCAACTTGCAGCTGCCCAGAAAAAGTGCATCTATTAGATGAAGCCAATTCTGGCACTTTGTTGGTCTCTTCCCACTTGCCCTGTAGCGATGGCAAGTGGGGTTCATATTTGTGGCGTTGATGTCACCTTTGCATTGTCACACAAACAGCAAGAATAAAGTGCTTTGTTTGAAACAAAAACAAAACACAGTTTTCCTTTTTTATTTAAAAATAACTGTAATAACTTTTGTCTCCTGTAATAAAACAAAAATCAACAATAGCCCTCACCTGTCCAATGTTCTGTCCTATGCCGCAATCCACATCTGTGGAATACTAGCTTTCAAACTGGATGGCTTCAAGATGTGTCTGTCCAGGCTGAGAACCATTGAGGAATGAACTGTTGCAAGCACAACATCAGTGACCTGCTGTGACATTCTCCGGTGAGATTACCGATAGCACAGTGAGTAAAAGTCTCACGGTGCAGAGGTCAGTTCATCGCAGTTCAAATTCACCACAGTGAAATTCTCCTGGTGAACTGCGGTGAACTCACCTCTGTCCTGTGAGACTTCTTCCCATGGTGCTGTTGTGGGAGGAACGGCCCCCGTCGAGTGTCCTGGCCGGAACCAGAGGAGCTGTCATCTGAGTTCCGGGGGAAACTGTTCCCGGGGGACAGGATTCTAGGACGGACCGTTGTGACCGACAGGTGAGCTGGGGGAGGGACCGGTATAAAGAAGGCGGGGAATTCCCCAGACGATGAGTCAGCAGATCGGGACGGACACAGCAGGAAAGCGAGGAAGCGACTGCCAGCTAGAGCGACTCACCAGCGCCAGGGAGGACGCCGACTGAGGACTCCAGAGGGACGGTATCCAGAGAGCCGTCTGAGACTTGTTGCCCCTCTCCATACCGCGGCCACAGCATAGCCCGCGGCCGCTGTTGCCTCCCCCCTGCCCGCGGCTGCGGCCTACCCGCGGTCGCCCGCGGCCGCCTCCCCTGAGCTCGTGACCGCAGCCTGTTCCCTGCCACCCGCGGCCACCTGGCTTTCACCAGTGGCTGTGGCCAGCACCGTGCCGTCAGTGGCCACGACTGTCCCGCTCCGGTCCGCAGCAGGAGCTAGGCCTCTCTTGATCGTGGACTCCCGATCGCAGCCGGTAGCTGCGCAGGTGGCCTGTCACTCGCCACTATACATCGCTGCCGCCTGCCCAGGTCCGGGCACTGCGGCCCATCCATCTAAGGACTCCGTCGGGGCCTGTGGGGCTCCAGTGTCCTCAGCGCGCCGGAGAGCGCGAAGACTGCGCCAACACCTCAGCAACTGGGCCCAGCAACTATTTCGCCGAAAGACTACCAGCCCGAATGGTGAGGGACATCTGGACGGCTAAGTAGACTCTAGACTTAAGGACCCGTAGTCGGCCAAACCGCGGCCCTATAGTGAACGGCCGTTGCCGGGAGTAGTCGTGTGCTGCATTACTGTGTTTGCTTGTTTAGAACCCCTGCGTGGGCAACCTGTGTTACCCCTGTTTCGGTGATCAGGCCGTGACTGAGGAAAGTCCCCTCAAGTCCCTTAAACGTATTCTTAAAAAGCACTGTAGTTGTCTCGTGACACTGCATCCTGCGTACCTGCGAGCACCATACTGAGATTACCGCAATTCATTGGCCCGGCTGGGAACGCAGTTGCACAGAAAACAAGGGAGCAAGGTGCAAAAGCACAAAGGCCAGCCCTTAGCCTTTTCTCTGTCCATGTTGCCTCCTTCTCTTCCTACTCCACTTCCTCCACCATCTCCACATCCGGTTAGAAAGGGTGAGCAGTATGTGCACGCTTTTGGCATTCTCACTCTGCTGCTTCTTACCTGTCTGCGGTGCAGGCTAACTTCTGCCTTCCTGCTCCCCATATACCACATACCCACAAGGTAGAACTCCCCCTTCAATATGCTGGGGAGATTGTCTGAGTAGCAACAGGTGACAGTGGAGCTTTTTATAAACAGTTATCTGGTATTGCTATGGGGAACAATTTTGCACTTACACATTTGTTCAGTATTATCACCTGGTTCAGACAAAGATTTGTGCATATAAATCCACTGTACTTAAAACAAGTTGAAATTATTCATATGTTCATAAGTTCTATTGGATGATTGCTATTCCTATTTTATACATAAATTGGAGGAATTGAAATAGAAACTGTCCAACCTCTGCAAGACGTACTGTAAGTTAGTGTTGCAGAGGCTAAATCAGACACGTCATCAAATTATTTGATAAGGGAGGTAATATCTCCCTAACTGCCCACTGGCTAAAAGTAGTGTTGGCTGGGCCTGAGGTAGAAAGTGTTCACCACCAAGAATTGCTGGATGTTTCTTTGTCCATGCTACCTCCTCTTCCTCCACCACCATCTGCTATACGAAACACCTGCATGACCAACTTCAGCACAGCCAGAAGGAAACTACAGCATGCTGTTTTGGAAATCATATGTTTGTGGAAAAATCCCACATTGCGCAAATTAAGCTAAAAAAGCAGACAGCTGTGTGGTTGGTGCAGATAAACCTCAAGCCCGGCCTGGTGGTGTGCGATAACAGGCGAAATCTCATAGCAGCTCTGGGCCTTACCTGGAGTATGTGTTGAATTTGGTAGTGAAGAGCTTCCCTCAAAATTACACAGATATGTCAGAGCTGCAGGTGAAAGTGAGCACTTTCAATGTTCTCACCCTCATGCTGCTCATTTGTCTGCATTGCTTCTGATGCTGCCATTTCGCTCACCCCCTCATTTGCAATGTACCCACAAGGAGGAACTCCACCTTGCATATGCTGGAGAGACTGTGCGAGCAGCAGCACACAACAGTGCAGTTTGAGCTGCAGCACACAAAGGTCAGTCGCTCTGCGGAACAACACCACTTCAAGACCAGTGAGTAGGCCTCAATGTGGGGTGTGTGTGCTGTGTTGTGCTGCTTTGAGTGCTCCACGAACATGGCCAGTGCTGATGACACCATCATCACCATTACTATCGCACTTGTATAACTTCTAGAAAAAAAAAACTTCAGGAGATGACGGATGAGGTGATGGCACAGGAGGAAGAGGAGGAACAGGAACCATTCACACCATTATAAGGCCTGGTGTCCACACATGTGTTGGAGGATGGGTTCCTGCACCAAAAGTGGCAAGATACACAAATGTCTAGTTGGCGGACAGTTTTGGAGAATGAGTAGGTGTATGATGAGGAGGATGAGGAACAACCGTGTTCACAGCAGGGTGGCACTCAAACCAGTTCATGTGCATCTGTGGCGCCCCTGAGTGTTCAGTCGCTACAGAGGTACTGCACCTCCTCCTGAGGTGTAGTATCCCACTCTCCAGGTAAGATGGTAACACCTGACCAGCCTCCAAGACCTGCATCCCACTCAACATAGTAGTGTAGCAAAGCACCTTTGGTGGCTCCCTGCTTGGAACACGAAGAGAGCTGGGAGGTGGGTGGAGCTTAGTCTGCACAAAAGAGCAGGAGAATATTAGGACTAGGTCAGTCTGTGAGAGAAGATCCCCTGAGAGGGATGGAGTGAAGGAAGTGCTCCAGCAGACTTCAGTGACCTGGAGCTGCTGGCATGGGAAAGAGGAATAGAAAGCCTGATTCTTCAGAAGGAAGATAGTTTAGTACGGAACGTAAGGAGACGAGAACTAGGGTCAGAGCAGAACCCTTCCTGAAGTTTGAAGCGCATGGCCGGGGTCCGGTCCCCAAGGCTGTTTGTGAAACTAATGTTCCAGCAGCAGACACTGGAGGAATAGGAGCTGTGACCACTCTATTCCCACAAAAGACTCGAAGACATGGTGGCAAACTATGTGTGAGCCGGGAAATGACGGATGGAGTCCCCGAAGCAGGCTACAGTCACTTGTCATGCGAGTAGAGTTCAAAGGAACATCTGAAAGGAGGAACTTAGGTTTAACACACAACTACAAGCACTTCAGTATAAGCGCTAGTGACGAGACGTTCAGAACATGCACACGAAAGGGAGAGCTGGAAAGGTCAATTTCATCTGCCTTGGAGTTGGCTGAGCCCCTGATCAGGAGACCACAGCATTGAAGCGGGCACCTGTCTGTGCCAAGAATGTGAGTAAAAGAACTGGAACTGCATTCATCTGTCTCATTGCCTTCTTCCTGCGCCAACCCACTCAGCACTGCTACATCTCTGTGCCTAACACTGCACCATCTACTTCTCACTATCTCCTCATTTGCCAACCTCATCTACTCTGCCCTGGGACTACAGCCCTACCTGTGGAGGGCTACAACATCATTGCTGCACCACACCATCTGTCCCAGACAAGCAACCCTGCAGCGCTGGTCAAACTGACCCGAAACCACAGGTGGCGTCACAAATCATCTCAACAACTTTATCCCCATCACTCTACCCCTTTTACATGGACGCCCAGAGCCACAGACCGGGTCACCGCTGCTGTGACACTTCCCTCTGAGATACCGGCCCGGTACCGAGTACCCCACGGCCCTGGCGGGCTACCCAATTTTGGCATCACAAACAGGATGACGAAGCCCGGTACCACCGGGTCCTGTGTGCTGAAGATTTATTGGACTTAAAATTGCTGAAAATGTGCCAAACAACCAAAATGATAGATTGTAAAATGGACTCTCAAAATGGCCGCCGGCGTGGTGAAGAAGCGCGGGACAACATGGGTGGCCCTAAGAAAAGAGCGCAAACTGTCCTGGGCCTCCCCTGCCTGAACTTCTATGCAACAGCAACATGGCCCACCTCCAGAGGGGTTCATATACTGGCTTGGTATGGAGGAAGAGGAAGAAGGCGCCGCCCCAGGAAGGAGGAGCAAAGCCCTGTGGCGGGAAAGGAGCCCAGGAAGGAGAGAGAATGCCTGGACGCCATGATGGAAGGAGGACAGAGGCCAGGAGATCGCGGAGGAGAAGAACACCTCTCCACCGGCGCAATAGTCACAAGCACTGGCCCGCTGGAAACCATGGACCTGGAGCAGCTGGAGGAAGAGATGGCCCAGCTGAATGACAACCTGCAGCTGAGGCAGGCCTTGCTGAAGCAGCGGAGGCAGCGCACCCAGGAGGGGCCTGCTGAAGAGGTACCCATCACCGCTGCATCAGCCTCATTGCCGGCAGCATCTGCTACCTCCGCGGCACCCGTAACATCACCGCCAGCGTTTGCTGCCGCCTCCACCCTGGCACCGCTGCCGGCCGCCGCCGCCTGCCAGAAGGTGTTATCCTCGGGTCCAGGGACCGACATTGCTGTGGAGGATGCTCCACCTGACCTGCTGCCGACGCCTGCAGAGGACCTGAGCGGCCATGAGGAAAAAGATACTGCCGTCGCCCCTAAGTCCTGGGAAGCCCTGTCAGGCCCCATCGGGTCTCCGCCTGTCCCTACTTTTACCACAGCCTCCATGTCCATAGCAGTAGTGACACCAGCTGCACCCCCACCAACACAGTGCACACCAGCCACACAGACACCGGGTGTGAAATCCATGATCCTGGTGCTAGGCAAGGTGCCTATGGACAGAAATGGTCCTGTGCTTGCACAACCATCAAGTGGCAGCACCCAAGTTTTACCATGCAAGCGACCAAAAATCAGGGCGGCTACTATACCACCTGAAGCCGCTGTGCTACCCTCACAGGCAGCTACTGCTCAAAGACCAGCTGCCACCCCTTCTGCACGGGCAGCCACCAATCTAACTCCTTGGGAGGAAGAGTACCTGCAATTTGTTAATCCGCCAGGAGGTGGACACCCAGACAGCCTTCCCTGGAAGCAGCAAAAGAAGCCCACTTCCACCACCCCAGGAGGGGACCACCAGTAAAAGAACATTTACCAGTAACTGAACTGCTACCCAGGAGGGTATTGGCACCGTTGTGCCCCAATGTTTATCTTGTTTCCAGTTTTTGCCTAGTTTTGGGCATCAGTTTTCCCCTTTTATACAGAACTGCGGTGATCATGTACTTGAAATGATTCACAAACTTTCCTGTAGATAGTTGCACCTCTTAAGGTGCTCTCTCTTCGTTTTACATGAACCTTCTTCAAATAAGGGCTACCTCAGACCTGGAGTTCTGCTCCGAATCCAAGGACACTGCAAGACATCCTGGCTGGACCAGTGTCTATATCACCCAAGAATGATTGCCCTTAATGTCTTAATAATTAATGCTTAGTATTTTATAGTGAAAGCATTTCTTCCACAAGAATAGGTTGTAGTGATAGTCTTTAATAAAAAAATATTGATAGCGATAGCAGTATAGTTACAGATTTTCTATAGCATTAAGTTGGTAGTAATGTTTGGGTATCTGATTAGGAGTGAATATTTTGCATAATTTAGCCTCGTAGTAATGCTTTAATAAAGATGTGTAAAGCTCTGAATAAAAATTTTGAAAAAAAATTTTGACTTCCGGTGACGAACCAGGAGTTAGCGGTTGTCACCTATGGGTCTAGAAGTAATAGCAGAATGTGAAAATGTGAAAGACAAAAGAAAAAGGTGTTGAAGTGAAAATGGTAATACTTGAACTTCTTAGCAATGGTTACTGCCAATAGCACTTTAAATTAGGTAAAATGTTAAATTATAGGTAGCATGTTAACTTGTTCTGCAAGGTTTAAGAATCCGTGCCTCCCATATTGGGAAGCTTAGTTTAAAAATTGTATACTTGTTAAAATGCAGTTTAAAAAATTTTGTATGTTCCTTATGTACCATCTTACTACTCATTTGTTTACAGCCTGCGGACGTGCTGCGGTTAACGGAGGGGGTTTGTGGTGCCCCTGAGGGTTCAGTTGCCACAGAGGTACTGCATCTCCTCCGGAGGTGTAGTATCCCTCTCTCCAGGTAAGATGGTAACACCTGACCAGCCTCCAACACCTCCATCCCACACAACATAGTAGTGTAGCAAAGCACCTTTGGTGTCTCCCTGCTGGAACACGAAGAGTGCTGGGAGGTGGGTGGAGCTTAGACTGCACAAGAGAGCGGGAGAATATTAGGACTAGGTCAGTCTGTGAGAGAAGATCCCCTGAGAGGGATGGAGTGAAGGTGCTGCAGCAGACTTCAGTGACCTGGAGCTGCTGGCACGGGAAAGAGGAATAGAAAGCCTGATTCTTCAGAAGCAAGATAGTTTAGTACGGAATGTAAGGAGAAGAGAACTAAGGTCTAGGGTCAGAGCAGAACCCTTCCTGAAGTTTGAAGCGCACGGCCGGGGTTCCTGTCCCCGAGGCTGTTTGTGAAACTAATGTTCCAGCAGCAGACACCGGAGGAATAGGAGCTGTGACCACTCTATTCCCACAAAAGACTCGAAGACATGGTGGCAAACTATGTGTGAGCCGAGACATGACGGATGGAGTCCCCGAAGCAGGCTACAGTCACTTGTCATGCGAGTAGAGTTCAAAGGAACATCTGAAAGGAGGAACTTGGGTTTAACACACAACTACAAGTACTTCAGTATAAGCGCTAGTGAGGAGACGTTCAGAACAGGCACACGAAAGGGAGAGCTGGAAAGGTTAATTCCATCTGCCTTGGAGTTGGCTGAGCCCCTGATCTGGATACCGCAGCATTGAAGCGGGCACCTGTCTGTGCCAAGAACATGAGTAAAAGAACTGGAATTGCATTCATCTGTCTCATTGCCTTCTTCCTGCGCCAACCCACTCAGCACTGCTACATCTCTGTGCCTAACACTGCACCATCTACTTCTCACTATCTCCTCATTTCCCAACCTCATCTACTCTGCCTTGGGACTACAGCCCTACCTGTGAAGGGCTACAACATCATTGCTGCAACACACCATCTGTCCCAGAGAAGCAACCCTGCAGCGCTGGTCAAACTGACCCGAAACCACAGGTGGCGTCACGAATCATCTCAACAACTTTATCCCCATCACTCTACCCCTTTTACATGGACGCCCAGAGCCACGGACCGGGTCACCGCTACTGTGACACTACCCTCTGAGATACCGGCCCGGTACCGAGTACCCCACGGCCCTGGCGGGATACCCACATCACTGAAGTGCGGCTGAGGGGATACAGCTGATAAAGAGAATCCAGACAATACACCTCACACCGATGACAGCTTGTCGTTGCCTCCGGGCAGCCTGGCAGTTGCCCGGATTGTTACAAGTGCTGTTTACTGGGTGGCCACCATGTTGGATCTCTGCTACAAGCACAATGTGCCATCATTAATTCCATCACTATAGCGAGAACAGAAAATGTGGGAATAAAAGCACACACTGGTAGATGAACTACTGACTGCATCCTCACCTGACAGTGGGCGCTCAATAGAAGGACAAGGCAGAGGAGGATGAAGTCACCAACACAGCTGGGACACTGGCAGAACCTCGGAAAGGATGGTCATCTTGGCAGAAATGTGGGAAACCTTACTCAGCAAATTGCAAATTTCAGCATCACCATCTGATATGGTCCCTATTTTGATACAGTACAAACAGATGTTTTTTGTTACAGTACAAACAGAGGCTTTTTGTCACAGTCCACACAGAGGCTTTTTCGCACTTTTTGGTACCGTACAAAAAGAGATTATTTTGGCCCACAAATGGGAAAGACAAGGCTGCATACTAGAATTTTTTTTTAGACACATGATTCCCATAAAGGCAGCAGCACAGTAGAAATTTTTGTTAAAACACTATTTGTATAGACACAGCGATAAATTAAAATATTTTTTTTTGGCCCAATAATGGGAAAGAGACGGTGGCACAGTCGAAATATTTCTACATACACTACTCACAAAAATACGCTGCAGAGTAAAATGTTTTTTATATACTCTAGTGACAAGAAGACAGATGCAGAGTATACATTTTTTGTAGTAGCAATACTCATATAGATACAGTGGAAAAATAAAATAATTTATTAGGCCCACAAATGAGAAAGAGATGGCTGCATTTTAGAAACATTTTTAGATTCACTTCAAAAAGACAGCTGCAGAGTATACTTTTTTTTTTTACAAACACTGCCCTTATACACACAGCAGTACAGTAAAACAATTTTTTTCTGCCTACAAATGGGAACGAGATGGCAACAAAGTAGAATTTTTCGAAGAGATGCTACTCCTAAAACCATGGCTGCAGAGGCCAATTTTTTTTTTAGAAACACTGCTCGTATAGATACAGTACAGTGGAATTGAGCCATCTCGTTGCCATTTATAAGTCAAAGAAATCATTTTCAGGACCGCTGTGTGTTTTCTAGTAGTGTTGCAAATAAGTGATTGGTATCAGCTAACTCATTGCCATTTTTAGGGCAAAGAAATTATTTTTCTAAACCAGTATGTGTTTTCTAGTAGCATTGCAAATAAATAATTGGTGTCACGATAATTTGAATATGATCTATGGTTCCCTTATTAACACACCTTCTGGAATCTTCCATTCTCTATACTTTTCCAGAACGTTCCACACACTTAGCTCTGCTGAAGTCATAGCTGCACAGAGCCAAGCGACCCCCCTCCTTCCCCTCCTTGCCAACAGCGGCATCCATCAGAGCAGTACAAAGTCACGCTGGGAGCTCTTTCGACCCCCCCTTCCCCCACAGCATTCTTTGCACTGCCTGCCTGTAATCCAGTGCTCTAGTGTGTGATCTCCTCACCCCTCCCGAATGAATGTCTTTGTCTTCAACATGTGCTCTGGCTTCCCATAGCATAGAGTTAGAATCTAATCATTTGGATATAATGCAATGCCAGTTTATGGTAGGAATATGATAATTATATATCTGCGACATGCTTCGATAGAACCTCTTAGCCCTTGTTTTTCCAGGCTCCAATGCCAGCAGAATCTGAGAAATGGATTTCTCCTGAACCAAGTTGAATAGACAGTGTTTAGAGTCAATAGGAAACTAATTTAAAGACCAGATGAGTGATGGTTCTCCGTTATTCTGCTAGGTTCTCCAGCCCAGTTATGTAGCCAAGAAAATTTTCAGAACCAAAATTGCAACTCAGAGGAAAGGGGAGGACATCGGTAACTCAGCCCCTTTAGTGATGTCATGACCCAGACCTATAAGTTACGGTCACTCATTCTGGAGCTGAGTCTGCTTGGGGAAACAGATACAGAACCACTCTGTAATGCATTGCGATGTTTGGCTCCTCCAACCAGCCTGGTTGGCCTGAGATGATCTAAGCAATTGTAAGTGTTTTTCTTCTTTAATCCTGTTTTTTTGTAATTGCCTTGTACATACTTTAATTGTCTCATATTGTAAAATCTCTTTATACCTTCTCTAAACACTGCCTACCTTTTAGAGTAAAATGTAAAAATTATTAGTTTCGTCTTCTCCATGCTCTATAACGAATTTGCACGTGCCTGAAGTTAATTATGCTACTAATTTGGATTGGCTTCGTACCCCTTTATTAATTTGGAAATATTAATAGAGTAATCGAAGCTGGTGGCAGCGAAGTGTGTTCTGGGCTAGGTGGGTAAAGCTGGCAGTGACGGAATGGGTTTTATAAGCATTTGTCTGGCTGCGGCCAGAGCATTTATAATTCCCTCGCTGCAGCATGCCTGATAGCTAGTTCACAGTGAAGTGGCTCATCCGGCGACCAAATATCCTAGGTGCAGCTCCCTGACTGACCTGAGGGTATAGGGGGTGCCGGAGATCTGCAAGTTCCAAAGTGGAACTGGAAAGTGGGATATTCATAAATCCCTGCAGTTTGTGACATATTGTTAATAGCAGTGGGATAACTACAATAAGCCCCTGCGGTAAATTGATAGGTCAATAGCCTTGTTTGCTGTTTTTCATCACATCACTAAGATAAGCCCCACCTGCACATGTGATAGCCATGTGTTGGCCAAAGGTCACCCTTTTCCTGACAATTGGCATCAGCCATCTCATTGCCTTTTATAGGGAAAATAAATTATTTTTTCAGGACCACAATGTGTTTTCTTGTAGAGTTGCTGATAAATAATTGTCATCAGCTGTCCTGTTGCCATTTCTAGGCCAAGTGATACTTTTTCTAAGCCAGTATGTTTACCAGTAGTGTTTATAATAGATAATTTGAATCAGCCATCTAATTACCATTCATAGGCCAAAGAAATAATTTTTCAGGTTTGCTCAATTTTTTCTCATGGTGTTGATCAGCTGTCAAGTGCCTCTAAAAGCTGTGGGTGGAATCGTAATCCATCTGTGGCTGTTAACATGTTCAATAACTGACAGTGGCATTTAACACAATCGCGCCGGAAGCGCGTCATAAGACCAGACAATCTGCGCCCCTGTCATGTAATTGTGGGGTGCCGATGGGTTGGCATGACAGCTGGGGGTCGGCAGAAGACCCCCTGCTGGTCTTTGCAGATCTCCTATGAACACTAGCCCATGGCTGGCATTCATAGGAGATGATGATTTCTGCTACACTGAAGACCAGATAAGTGTAGCACAAGCGATCAGAAGATTGCAGCTTCAAGTCTCCTAAGGGGAATATTGAAGTAAGTAAAAAGCTAAAAAAAAGTTCTAAAAAAATATACTAAATAAAATATGCATAAAAGTTCAAATCACTTTTGCCCCATTCAAAATAAAACAATAATAATAATGGAAAAAAATATGTTTCATATCGCTGTGTTCATAAATGTCCAATCTATGAAAATATAAAGTAAATTACATTTTTTTGGTCCTTGCAACATTACAATAGAATGCAATAACAGGTGATCAAAACATTGAATCTACCCTAAAATGGTATCACTAAATATGTCAGCTTGGCGTGCATAAAATAATCTTTTACCCAGTGCCAGATCCTGAAAAATGGAGACGTTAAGGGTCTCTGAAATTGTTGCCTTTTTTTTTTTCTTTCAAACCTTGTATTTTTTTCACCACTTAAATTATGGTCTTCTTTTTGGAGACTCATAAAAACAGGTCAGTTTTAGCATTAAGTGAACAAAAAAAAAACACAATTGTGAAATTGCACTTTTTTTTGCAATTTCTCCGCACTTGGAATTTTTATCCCATTTTCCAGTACACTATATTGTAAATATAATGGTGTCGTTCAAAAGTACAACTCGTCCCACAAAAAAACAAGTGCTCACACCACCATATAAAATAAAGTTATGGCTTTTGGAGCAAAAATCGAAAACGCAAAAGCGGAAAATTGCAAGGTTGTGAAGGGGTTAAGTTATGATCATTAATTAATAAAAGTACTAATTCCTGGTTTAAAAACAACAGTATCCCTGTGCTTGATTGGCCAGCAAACTCGCTTGACCTTACCCCCATTGAGAATGTATGGGGTATTGTCAAGAAGAAGATGAGAGACACCAGACCCAACAATGCAGACAAGCTGAAGGCTGCTATCAAAGCAACTTGGGCTTCCATAACCCCTTCCATAACCCCTCAGCAGTGCCACAGGCTGATCGCCTCCATGCCACGCTGCATTGATGCAGTAATTGATGCAAAAGGAGCCCCGACCAAGTATTGAGTGGATTTACTGAACATACATTTCAGTAGGCCAACATTTCGGATTTTAAAATAATTTTTCAAGCTGGTGTTAGGCTAGTTTCACATTTAATAATAATAATAATAATAATAATAATAATAATAATAACCTTTATTTATATAGCGCCAGCATATTCCGCAGCGCTTTACAGTTTAACAGTTTCAAAGCACAAGTCATAAGTAACAACGTTAACAATACAATAATTAAAGCAAAATAAGACGACCCTGCTCGTGGAGCTTACAATCTACAATAAGGTGGGGGAGATACAAAGTACAGGTGTGTATTTACAATGGTGTATTTACAATGATGGTCCAGCCATCTTGAGGGAGTGAGGGATGGATAGAGATAGTGAATGGGCTACACACGCACTCTTACACATAGAATGACTGATTAGTGAACGTGATAGGCCACTCTAAACAAATGTGTTTTGAGGGAGCGCCTGAAACTAAGCAAATTGTGGATAGTCCTAATTTCTTGGGGTAGAGCATTCCAGAGGATTGGCGCAGCACGGGAGAAGTCTTGGAGTCGGGAGTGGGAGGTACGGATTAGTACAGAGGTTAGTCAAAAATCGTTTGCAGAGCGCAGCGGTCAGTTAGGCCGATAGACAGAAATGAAAGAGGAGATGTAGGGGGTGCTGCACTGTGGAGAGCTTTGTGGGTGAGAACAAGTACTTTGAATTGGATCTTTGTGCGCAGTGCATCATGCACATCCATGCGAATGCGTACCTATGTTTAACATGGCGTACGCATGGTCTTGCATTTGCATGTGTTCTTCTGCGCATGTATTTTTGCATGTGTTTGCATTTTTTATGTGCATGTGTTCTCTAGGTGTCACATTTCACAGGAGGAAAATCCTTGAAAAATCCTTGAAAAAGACTCTACCAATGAGACATCAAACAATGTTTCTTTGTGTAGGGGGTGGTTTAAACCAGTGTCTAGACATGTTTACGCAAAAAACCATGTGCACGAAAACGCAGACAAACGCATGTCCATGCGCACGCCTGCATTCCCATAGACTGTAATGCATTATTTTGTCGCATTCCGTGCGCAAGTGGTTTTATTATGCCTTTGGGTGGACCTAAAAATGCAACATGTTGTGCCCGGCGCGTCTAAAAAACGCATGCGCACGAAAACGCAGAAGAACGCATGCAAACGCAAGACCATGCTAAACATAGGTACGCATGACGCATGCGCATGGATGCGCGCGATGCGCTGCGCACAAAAGCGCTAATGTGAAACCAGCCTTATAAAGTATTCTAATTTACTGAGATAATGACTTTTGGGTTTTCATTGGCTGTAAGCCATAATCATCAACATTAACAGAAATAAACATGAAATAGATCACTCTGTCTGTAATGACTCTGTATAATATGAGTTTCACTTTTTGTAGTGAAGAACTGAAATGAATTCACTTTTCGATGATATTCTAATTTTGTGAGATGCACCAGTATAGCGCTTTTTTCCTTTTTTCCCATTTTCTATGACCGTAATGCAGTTTCAATGTTGTAGAGTAATCATTCTTGGTAAATCATGGTGCAGCCTTTATAGTTTTTTAAGTTCCCTTTAAGATTTGCTTCTTGCCTTAAGGAAATTATTATACTATTAGGAAGATTAATAAAAACGGATATTAACTAGAATATTTACAGTCAGTTCTTTTAAACACACATTTTTACACACACTTTATTTTTTTAAACTTTTGGGATCAATTCATCAAAGAAATTTGGCCAAAATTTGCTTTGAAAAAGGTTCACAATTATGTGCTGTTTGGAGTTGCGCAAAAAATGTTGCACTCTTGCCGCTTTCATGCCAGTTTCTCCTAGCTCTAACAAAATGGGCAGAACAGGGGCCGGATGGGGCACAGCACAGTCACGACACCACAGCTCGTCTAATTTATAATGTGCAGTGGCATTGATTATTCCAGAAATCTTACTTCAGTCGGGAACTGAAGTAAGATTTCTGGGGTGGCACCAGGAGAAGCCCGCCACTCATCAGATACTACTGATTCATAAAGAGGCATGGGTCTCGTAATGAATCAGGAGCATCTGACTCCTACAAGTCCCCCCAAAAAATCTCTAGTCTTGATGAATTGGAGGCTTTTTATTTTCATTGAATTTTGAAATGCCATCATGTATATGGCAAACTCCACAGCAGCTATATTATCTTTCGTATTATTTTTTTCGAGGTGCCATTAGGACAAAGTTTTATCATTTTGTTTTTTATAAAAGTACGTATTGGGAAAAGAAATTTCCATTTTACAGCGTGATATTTTTGCCCACGTCAGTCCACTGCAGCATCTACCAAGCTCTTTATGCTTTTACTAAGGAGAGATTCACTAATGTGGTGATAAACCTGGAAATATTTCATTCTACAGACACAAACCATTTCTAAAGTGTATTGACTGGAAGTAAAAGCTCTGGTTGGTTCCTTTGGGGAATTGTATTCATAGAATTACATGCGATCTGGATATGTTTTGCTCTTTGCGGAAAACATTCCTTGATTTACTACTTCTTTGTCGCGACTTTGTGAACTTCTTTCAGTGAATCGTGCATAATAAAAAGTCAGTCTCTCTATGTGTCCTCATTCTGATCAGCGGAGGAACAGCTTTTTGACACATTGTCACTGATTGATGCCAAAATCCAAGCTAAGTAAAAACTTATATATCTGATGGTATAAGAAAATAGTACAAACATTAGGCCACAACAAGTCAAAGATTTGTAATATTTCATGTACAGCTTTACATTTCCAAGACTTTTGTTAGGGACTCCATTTCTTTTCACAATAAAAATTTAGTACTGTAGTTTATCATGCGGAGCCTATCACAACCACTAGGCGGCCACACACACAGAGTTGAATGAAGCACCATGGGGGGGTCAAAATTTGGACCATCCTCGGATTTCTTTCTACACTACCAATTTCAAGAGCTCAACCCCCAAATCCAAGCAAAACATTTACATCAAATTATGGTCAATAGTTTCCATGAGCGTCATACTTAAAGGGAATCTGTCACCCCTTTTTTGGACTATCAGCTGCCGATACCGCCATCAGGGGTTTATCTACAGCATTATGTAATGCTGTAGATAAGCCCCCCGATGTAACCTGAAAGAGAAGAAAAGCGAGTTATACTATACTCACCCAGGGGTGGTCTGGGCCTGGAGGGTGTCGTGGTCCGGGTCCGGCGCCTCCCATCTTCTAACGATGACATCCTCTTCTTTGCTTCTCATCGCGGCTCCGGTGCAGGCGTACTTTAACTGCCCTGCAGAGTAAAGTACTGCAGTGCGCAGGCGCCGGACCTCTCTGACCTGGTCCAACGCCTGCACACTGCATTACTCTGCTCTGTCGTCAACAGGGCAGAGCAGTGCGCCGGAGCCGGAGCCACGGCGGGAAGCAAAGAATAGTACGTCACCGCTAGAAGATGGGAGGCGCTGGACCGGACCGCAACACCCTTCAGACCCGAACCGGACCTGGATCGCCCCTGGGTGAATATAATCTAAATCAATTTTCTTATCTTTCAGGTTACATTGGGGGCTTATCTACAGCATTACAGAATGCTGTAGATAAGCCCCTGATGGTGGTGGCCGCATCTTATAGGCCAAAAATGGGGTGACAGATTCCCTTTAAACAATGGATGTTATAAAGGGGTTAAGACTTCGCTACCCTACCTTTATTGAGTCTTTTTCCAATTTATTTTTTTACTAGGAACCAATGGCTTAGATAGAAAAGACCGTGAATTACCTATACCTCATTTTTCATATATTGCATTAGTTACTATCTACTTAGAAGTCTTGGTAAAAGTTCTAAAAACCTTTAAAATTCAACCTTTTTTTCATTTAGCCAGATGGGATAAATGGCAGGAGAAGGCATCCGGCAAAATTCCTTGCATTCCTGCTAATCAACAACTACAGTCCAACCTTGTCATATGCGGAGAGGTCTTTTAACAAAGGATAAAAAAGTTTTGTTTTCTATTGATGTTTTTTGTTGTTTTTCTAAGGTCCCACATGGAGAGCAAACATGGCCTGGAAGAATGTTATGTCAAGTACCTCCCATAAAGCATTGTTGGTGCTCAGTGAACTGGAGTCTCCCAAAAAAGTAATTCCTCATTTTCATCTTGCCTAGGATTCCCCCCTTTTCTTTGCTGTGAAGCTGCACTAATCCCGCATTCAGTCCATCCCACACCCTCTGCTTCCACTCATGGTCTCCCCTCTCTCCAGGCTATTGTTTTCTTTATCTGTGCCTTTTTCTTCCATGGATCTCCTTGAAAGCTCTTTCACAGAAAGAAAGGAACAGTCCTATTATGGCTAACTTAGCTCTATTCTTTTTTTTTTTTCCGTCTCCTTTATTTTATTTTTTTTTTTAGGTTTTGTTTTGCTTTTTTTTTTTTTTAAAGCTTCCGACTGAGCTTTGCTTTTTAATCTTCTTGAGGCGTTCAAGATGTCACTCGCCTGTGATGACCAAAGACAATGGAGAAATCCACCAGGCTTGAATGCCATGTATTTTGAATAAATCATGTTGCTTTGAAGAGGAGAGCTTTCCTAATGTCGGTGCTCTTTACTGATCATCTTGGTGGCTTCCTTGAGTGGACTTTTAAGATTTTAATAAATAACTGATGTTTACTGAAGGGCGTCTCGAAGAAAATGGGTTTCGGCTAAGAGCTCTGTTTGCCAAATACAAATACTAGTCATTATATCATAATTATCATTGTCAATACGGCGGCACAGAGAGGTGGAGGGGAATAAAAGAGATAAAAAGGGAAGAATTTTAGAATTTAAGCCAATAGACATATAAATATTTAGATATGAGATAGATAGATAGAATGATAGATAATAGATTCATAGATAGATAGATAATACAGTAGATAGATAGATAGATAGAGAGATAATAAATAAATATATAATAGACAGATAGTAGATAGATAATATTAAATAGATAGTCAATAGATATGAGAGAGAAAGATGGATGATAGATAGATAGATAATAGATAAATAGATATGAGATAGATAGATATATAGATAGATAGATATGAGATAGATAGACAGATAGAAAGATAGATAGGTGACGTTGTGTCACTTTATACTTCAATAGACCATAAGCGTGGACTTAGTTCAGTTGATGAGATGTTAAAACAGGCCGGATATACTGAAGAGGGGAAGAATTTCTTATTAAAAATGTTGAAAATAACTTTGACCCAAAATTATCTTTTATTTGGTGATGTTTTTTATACTCAAAGACATGGCTGTTATGATTGAGTCACCGAGGAGGAAAAAACAAAACACAAGCTCAGCCCAGAAAATCAGAGAGGTTGGAAACTAGCGGATTGCAGACCCGTAATCCTATCACACAACTAGCAGTAGCCGTGGAGTGTTCCTACGGTGATCCTAGATACCTCGTCACAGCCAGAGATCTAAATAAGCCTAAAAAGAGAAAAGGGAAAAACTGACTGCCCCAGAGCAGATCCCAAAGCAATAGGCAGCCCCCAACATATAATGACGGTGAAGCAAGATGAAAACACTAACACAGATAGAAAGATAGGTTGAGCAAACGATGAGGCCCAAGCTAACTAAAAAGGACCGGACAGAAAAGCTGCTGTCTGCAATCCGAGAAAACCCTGCTAAAAATATTACCAACACAACTGATAAGCAAAAAGGACCCTGAAGTCACTAGACTTCAAACCCTATATCAGCACTCAGAATATTCTGAAGGCAGAGCAAAAGAGAACACTGATCAAGGAATAAGAATCCAGCACACCCCCAGCCGGGGATGGCTAAACTCCAAAAAACAAGGTAAACAAAACCAAAACTAATAAGTTCAATAGCAGAGCAAAAACTTATCTTTGGGAAGCAGGAATCAGACTGGTCTCCAAGAATCCAGCAGAGAAATCACCAGCCACTCAGAAGGGCGTCGGCTGCCTTATATCCAGTCTGAAGTTCCTGTTACCCAGTCACAATCCACCAGATCAGGTGTTTGGTTTCTTTCATCCAAATCAGCCTCACTACCTTCCTTCACCAGCAGAGGGAGATCCTCGGACACAAAAGGTGAATGAACAGATGAGCTCACAACACGTGGCACAGCAATGGAGGCCAATATGGCCCCTGCTTATGCAAATATTGTTTTGGGGGTCCTAGAGGAGAGCTTTGTCTATGTGTTTCCCCACTTTCAACATACGTTGGTGTGGTGGAGATACAAAGACGATAATTTTCTCCTCTGGACCGGCACAGAGGATGCATTGGATGAGTTTCATCGGTTCTTGAACACAATTGATGAAACAATCAAATTCACTTTGGTTTCTTCAAAAACACAGTTACAGTTTTTGGATGTGCTAATAAAACAAATAGAAGGTGAATTGGTTACTACATTGTTTGTTAAAGAAACTGACAAAAATAATTTATTGGTATATGACAGCCAACACCCACGCAGTATAATAAGATCAATATCACTCAGTCAACTATTGAGAGTGAGGAGGATTGTTAAAATGGATAGTGAGGTGGATATAGTTATGGACACTATGATCAAAACATTTAGGAATAGGGGTTATCCTCAATATATGTTGGTGAATATAAAAAGGAAAACTTTGGAAAAGGGTAGGAAAGAATTAATTGGTGGTAAGTCGGATATCAGCAAGAGAAAAGATCTAAAACGAATCCCAATTATAACTACATATAATGAGGAAAGCAATGATATATTAATTAAAAGACATTGGGGTATGTTGGGTAAATGTTTACCACATGTTGAGGAACTAACTGTACCACCATTGTTTGCATATAAAAGGAATAAGAATATTGGAGATTTTTTAGTTAAATCTGATATTGGATTTTTAAAAAGAAACCTACAGGTTAAGGGGGTTTTACACAAAGCGATATCTCTAGCGATATCGCTAAAGCATCACCGATTTGGTGACGTAGCAGCGATATCGCTATGTGTGATAGTTACCTCCGACCGGCTCCCCCGCTGTCTGTCGTTGATCGCGCAGCTCCATTTCTCGTCGGGCGCTTCCTGCTGGGCGTCCTGTGGCGCCGACGAGCGACGTGTGGACGCAGGTGGGAGGACGTCAGGATCGCCGCGTCTGAAAGGTAAGTAACGACCGCTGTATCGCTGCTGCATCGCTGTGAGATCTGCCTGTGTGGCAGCTCACTAGCGATCATTTAGCGATGCACCAGCGATCCTGACCGGGTCGTATCGCGGTCGGGATCGCTGGTGCATCGCTAAATGTAAAAGGGCCCTTACACTGACGGGTAACAAAAGAACAGGTTGCTACCCATGTTTGTCATGTGTGAATTGTCCACTAATGTCCACTAATGTTAAAGGGTTCCACTTTCCAACATCATGAAACTGCTAAAACCTATAAAATAAATCAGTTTCTAACTTGTATCTCTGATCACGTGATATATCTCTTGGAATGCCCCTGTAAACTGTGGTATATTGGGGAAACCACATGGGACTTTAAGACCAGAGTAAACCAACGTCGATATACTATTAAAAAGAAGAAACTTGTTTTGCCGGTCCCGAAACACTTTGTGGAGTGTAATCATACTGAGAGGGACTTGAGATTTAGAATAATTGATATGGTCCCTATACAAAGAAGGGGCGGGGATAGAGAACTTATACTTAAGAGAAAGGAACTGAAGTGGATCTATGAATTGAAAACACTAAAACCGAAAGGATTAAAAGCTGAATTTAAACTACATACTGTTATGTGGGAAAGTTCCTCTATATGTGCTGTGTTGAGGGCCTATGGTTGTATAGGGAATAATTTTTTGTAATTTTTGTGATTTATTCCTGATTTTAATTTTTTCATTCTTTTTTTAGATATTTTACTATTTGTAACAGTGTTGAAATTACCCTGGTGAAGATATTAAGAACATGGAGGACGAATAGACTTTTTGTAAAAACTTTTGTGAAAACATTTTTTGTGAAGTAGCTTTTTGACTAAAAGGTTTTTTCTATGAATAAGTTTTTTTATGATGGTTCTGTCATGTGGCCAGCCAATTATATATATAGCTATTTGATGATCAGTGGATTATTACAGCTTCGGGGATAACTGATATATTGCCCTTTAGTCATTGGGGTGCATCAGGTGGCCTGATGAAGGTCATGTGGCGCACGCGAGTGGCTATTTGGATAAACCGGAGGCAACCTGGTAAAGGTGTTGTCCGGGGTTCTAGGGCAAATTAGTAAAATCCCTTTATATCTAAAAAGATATTAGCAGCTATATAGATTTCCCTTTATACATAGTAATATTCAAAAAAATAACAGCGGTTAATAATGTTGGCAGCAATATTGTGACAAAAGGTGTTATTAGAACAGAATGATAATGGTGCTGCATGGTTTAAATAAAACGCTGGATTTAATATATAATATGAATGATAATGAAGGACTAGTAGCGCTATTTGGCGTCTTGGAAGTGATGAATGCATCAAAGCGCCTGTGCAGAGAAGGGAAATGCCACACACGCTCTCCTATTGGCTGGCTGAACATGACAGAGCTGATGACTCATAGCGCATGCGCAGTAGAGATACAGGAATGCCAGATACAGCGTTTTCAGCATTCATGGCGTCCTCCATGTGGTGGTATGTAAACCAAAGGGGTTATATGAGACACTGTAGTACTGTATAATTAATAGGACAAATGAGCAATCATATAAACACTATTGAGATGGAGTTTAATGTAAAGTATAAAGATTGGAACAAGCACATAGCACTTTTTGCACATGCCGACTCTATTGACTATAATGAAAGAAACTCTATGCACTCAAATGTATTTTTGGAATGTAAAATGATTGGAACTATTAAGAGATTGTTGTTTGGTCTATAAAGAGACACTTTTCTGGACCACCCACTGCTGGAGAAAGGCTCAGTTGAGCCGAAATGTTGCCTTGATATGTGGACTGAAGAAACTCACCACCACTTGAAAAGAGCTAATATGGAGTGCTGCCTTTATTTGGAGTGAATATTGGATAGATAATAGATAGATATATAGATAGATAGATAGATAGATAGATAATAGATAGATAGATAATAGATAGATATATAGATAGATTGATAGATTTGATAGATAGATAATAGATAAATATGAGATAGATAGATAATAGATAAATATGAGATAGATAGATAATAGATAGATATGAGATAGATAGATAGATAATAGATAGATATATAGATAGATTGATAGATTTGATAGATAGATAATAGATAAATATGAGATAGATAGATAGATAGATAATAGATAAATATGAGATAGATAGATAGATAGATATGAGATAGATAGATAGATAGATAGATAGATAGATAGATAGATAGATAGATAGATAGAGAATGAAGCCACATGATGACAAAGCTGTGGGTACAAGCCCTTCCAAACAATCATCCAGTTGGAAGATATGGAGAAAAAATAAAAGTAGGCAGCACCTCAAAAAATGCAGAAAAAAAGTAGACTTTAGTTAGCGATGTCCACTTTTTTCTGTATTTTTTGGAGTGCTGCCTACTTTTATTTTTTCTTCATATTTTACAACTAGTTAGCTATCTGGTGAGGTCATATCTATAATGCAACCTGTGCTGCAGCACGGAGGCTCAAGAGGTAAGGGGTCCTGCTTCCACCTCCATAGCGGGTGGAACTTTGCATTATGATGAGCAATTGGAGGGCAAAGGGCCAATACATTGTTCTTGCACAGGGTCCCTCTTTTGTCTGTGAACAATAGTGGATAGGTGGATATGAGATAGGTAGACAGACAGATAGATAGACTGATAAAAGGAAAAAAAAGGGAAAAAAATAGGCAGCACTCAAATTAAATGTGAAAACAGTGGATACTTTACTGATCCTCAGGTGGCAACGTTTCAACGGTGATCCGTCTTTGTCAAGATTGATAGATAGGAGATAGGTAGATAGATAGATTGATAGATAGGAGATAGCCTGATAAAAAGGAATACAGTAGCACTCTATATACTCTAAGATATGTGCAAATGTTGAACATGTGAAATCTAAACTGCACTTAGTGCACAACTGGCCAATTCATGAGAGCCCAACAGCCATGTCAAGGTGACCATAAACCTAATATTTATCAAAATCTACAAATTTAAAGGGCAGGTAGGATCCAACATGATAAAAAAAAGCCTTAGATTGATGGAAGGAGCTCAGCCAAATATGGAGGCAGTCATTACTTCCAACAGTATACTGCAAAAACAAAAAACTGACCAACACTGATTCACACAGGGACAGTTTTTTTTTGTTTTTGTAGTATACTATTAAAGATGGTGACTGGCTCCATATTCGGCTGATCTTCTCCCTTCAGTCTAAAGTCTGATTTTAGAGATCAGGATCAGAAAAAAAAAAAAAACTGACAGGTTATGAGCACCACAGGCTGTATTTAATTATTGTTGGATTCTATTCTTTAAATTTGTAGGTTTTAGGGCAGCCATTTTTGATAAATATAAGGTTAATTATTAAGATTCCATCAAAGAAAAGTACACCTTGTCATGGCTGGTGGGCTCTCATGAATTGGCCAATTTATGCGAGAAGTACTTTCATTTTATAAACATAGTCTATATAGCAGTAATGCAGTCTAAATGTCATATGTTCAATCTCTGCATACATCTACGCACATACAGAGGCTGCCATATTCTTTAGTCTGTAGATAAATAGATATAAGATAGATAATATATAGTTTGCCCATGCAGTTGGTTAGCTAGCTGTGATTGCTGATGTTTAGCTCCGTAAATGCTGCTGGTAAATGTCTGACAGTGGCATGTAAATGGTGCAAACTTGCCAAAGAGTCTGTTCCTGCACCCTTTGACCCCCCCACCAACCTATGACATGACAGTGGCATGCCTATGGGTTTCCATGGCAGCCAGAGGTCTGCTGAAAGGCCCCCTGGCTGCCATCTTGGCAATCATTTACAGTATATCAAACCAGTGATTAAACAATTGAAGATTCAGGTCCCCTATTGGGACTAAAGAATTCAGTGTAAAATAAAAAATGGAAAATAATTTAAAAAAAAGCATAAACATTTTAATCACCCCAATCTTATGGACTTAAAGATAAAGAAATGAAGGCATAAATTAATAATAAGCAAATGTGGAATTACTGCGTCTGTAGAAGTCTCACCTATCGAAATATAAAACAATTTCATTAATTAGGCAAGCATCAAAAAGAAAAAAAATCTAAAC
This sequence comes from Dendrobates tinctorius, assembly GCF_039654945.1. NCBI lineage: Eukaryota > Metazoa > Chordata > Amphibia > Anura > Dendrobatidae > Dendrobates > Dendrobates tinctorius. The sequence goes on along the minus strand of NW_027361689.1, from coordinate 27,754,825 downwards.
GTCGAAATTGCCTTGCTTTTCTTTGGTTGCCAAAAACTGCAATAAAAAGTCATCAAAACTTAGTAAATAGCCCAAAATCAATAAAAACTAGGGCTCGGTACAAAAAAAATACCCTCAACCGGCCACATTGACTAAAAAATTAAAAATGCATAGGAAAATAGGGGCACAAATCAAAATTTATTGTCTGAATTTTTGGCAAATTTTTTAGGCCACTAAAAGAATACTAATAATAAAAAAATATATACGGTAAATTTGGCATTGCCATGATCGTACTGTCCTGGGGAATCATGGTGTTCCGTTATTTCTATTGCACAATGTATTGCCGTGAGAGCAAAACCCCATAAACAATGGAAGAATTGCTATTTTTTCATAATTTTGCCACATTTGGAATTTTTTTTCAAAACATTTTCAGTGCATTATGCGGTAAAATAAATAAGGTCGTAAAATACATCTCATGGCCCCAAAAATAAGCCCTCCTACTTCTATGCAGATGGAAGAATAAGAAAAAAAGTTATGTCTTTTGGAAGAAGGGGAAGAAAAAGCGGAAGTGCAAAAAATGAAAATTGCAAGGGTTAACGTTTCATACAGTGGCGATTAGCGTTTTTTTGTTTTTCAAGAACTAAATACTTTGCCAAGAGAGCTCGTCTATGGACGTGTCTGCCTGTGGTTTTGTTTCCTTCATGGTCCAATAGGTCAGAATAAAAAGGGTGATATAAATCTGACGTATGTGGTATAAATGGATTTTAGCTGCAAGAGATAAACTTATGCACCCAAGACAGTACTACATATGGTTACTAAAATCCACTCAGGCTTAACATTTCCCTCAAGCCTACATCTCTGCCTTAAAAGGGGATTCCTCGTGTATTTCATAGTTGTTTAACTAATTATACGAGTAGGCTTGACGAAGAGAAAACATTATAGGCCTCATTTGTCACAAAATGTCAAACAATACAGTCTTACTTTCCCATAGCAACCAATCATAGCGCAGCTTTCACTTTTCCAGAGCTGTTTAAAAAATGAAAGCTGAGTTCTGATTGGTCACAATAGGCAACAAAGCTTTGTTATTTTAGACATTTTTATTAAATGAAGTCTATTTTTTGGTTATTTTTTTATTTAAAGAGATGTTGTAGTTGTTCTTTTAAGAAATTGATGGCGCCATATTGGAGACACACATTTTCTGCATATTGGGTATATAGACTGTACTGCAGGGTGGGTGTGTTGTGTGTGCGCTTTATGACAGCTGCCATTCATATGACTCAATTGGCATAGAAATATCACAGAATGACATGATAAAATACAGTCATCACTTCCATCGATCAGCAAGGAAAAGGAGGATGCAGATTCAGATTTCTCTGTGTTACCTATGTAGCAGTGCAGCAGAGCTATCATTGAAGGGGTTGTCCTGCCTCTATGTGACAGCAGACCTGCAAATCCTCACAACTCGCAGTGGGCATGCTGACAGGATTCTCCGGTGCCAACGCCTCGAGAGACAGAGAAGGGGTTAACAAGGGTTTACTGAACAGGCAATTAAAAAATAACACTCCTTGAAGGCATGCAAAACCAGTAAAAGAGCAGCGGAAATCTCATACAAACACAATGCTCGGGAATCAGATATATAAAAACACTGTAACTTATCGCTTGCAGTTCTTGCAGGGAAAGGGCTGGAAAATCTCCCGACAGCATCGCAAATCGTGGAAAAAGTCTCTGGCTCTGCTATGGAGATATGAGAAGCACTCTCTCCTAACGGTGCTGATGGATTGGGTCCTGCTTGACTTGAGTGCGCCGGAATGTGGAAACAGTCCTTTATGTGGATTCCTCAGATATGGCGCCGGACACGGAACATGGGCACGCTTACAGATCGTGGCAGCTGGAGGCCTTACAGAGTAGTCTCTGGGTAGTTTATCTTCTATCACAGGCAAACACAGGGATATCCAAAAGTACGGGTTCAGACATTAAATTAATAGCATCAAAGGTAGTCTTAAGGTCAGCACGCTGAGGTTTGAGTGATGTAGAATTGTCAGCGCGAGCAGTGGAGAGGGAGTCAACCATCTCCTGTCGCCTTCCTGCCAAGTCTGACCCATTCCCACGCTCAGGTCTCCCTATATAGCCTGTGCCCCCTGCTGTCCAACAGAAAGGTCTCTCCCTCCTAGAAGGAACCTCCCCCGCCAACAGTGACAGTCTCGTTAGTTCCGGCCTTAAAGGGCACCGGACCTTAAAGGGCCTCGGCTCATCTTCTTACACCTAAATACAGTCACATGCTGACTAGACATGCGCGATATCATAAAATCATTGAATGGTAGAGTTGGAAGGGACCTCCTGGGTCATGTGATCCAACACCCTGCTCAAAGCAGGATTCACTAAATCTTCCCAGACGGATGTCTGTCCAGCATCTGTTTGAAGACTTCCATTGAAGGAGAACTCACCACCTCTCATGGCAGCCTGTTCTACTCATTGATCACCATCACTGTCAAAAAGTTTTTTCTAATATCTCTTCTGTGTCTACTCCCATTCAGTTTCATCCCATTGCTTCTAGCGTTTCCTTGTGCAAATGAGAATAAAGATGATCCTTCTACAATGTGACAACCCTTGAGATATTTGTAGACAGCTATTAAGTCTCCTCTCAGTCTTCTCTTCTGTAAGCTAAACATTCCCAAATCCTGTAACCGTTCCTCATAGGACTCACGGGCCTATAGTTGCCTGGGTCCACCTTCTTCCCCTTTTTGAAGATAGGAACAACATTTGTTCTTCTCCCGTCTTCTGGGACTTCTCCTGTTCTCCAAGAATTTTCAAAGATTATGGAGAGGGGTTCAAAAATTTCTTCTGCTATCTCCTTCAGTACTCTGGGGTGCAAGTCATCTGGGCCTGGAGACTTGAATTCATTTATGTTAACTAAGTGTTTTAGCTAAATACATCGAGATAAGACTTTGACAAAGGTTGTTCTTTGTCAAAGTCTTATCTCGATGTACTTCTCCTGCATGAGAGCCTGGTACTGGTTCCAGATCAGTATGGATGCTGACTGCCTCCCGATCCTCCTGCTTCTCTGGGTCACATGTCTCCATTCCTCTGTTTCTTCAGGTGCACTTCGAATTTCTTCTCTTTCTGTAACATGAAGAGATAATTCTGCTCTAAGAACTCTTCACCTTCCTTAATGATTTTCAATGTAGATAACCTCGCTTCTAGAATTTGCAACTTTTCCTCCAACAGGGACACAAGCTTGTGTAATGGTACTGTCACACTTAGCGATGCACCAACGATCCCGACCAGCGATAGGACGTGGTCAGGATCGCTGGTGCATCGCTAAGTGGTTGCTAGTGAGCTGCCACACAGGCAGATCTCACCAGTGACATAGCAGGGTCGGGGGTCGTTACTTACCTGTCAGACGAGGCGATCCTGACGTCCTCCCGCCTGCGTCCACGCGTCGCTCGTTGGCGCCACAGGAAGCTGACGACGAGAAATGGCCCAGGACGTTATCGCGCGATCAGCGATAACCAGCGGGGGAGAGGTTGGAGGTAAGTATCAGACATAGCGATATCGCTAGCAATATCGCTATAACGTCACAAAAACCAGTGATGTTATAGCGATATTTCTAGCGATATCGCTTAGTGTGACAGGCCTTTAAGGGGGTGAGATAGAATTACCTCCTTGCTTCCCTTCATCTAATTGTCTTCCATCTGTTGATGTTTACATATGCTAATGTTGGTAATGTCTTTGATAAATATTTACGGTACTGCTACATAGTCAGATGTATTATTGGACTGCCCTCACCCAGGGCAGCGGGGTACTCGGAGCCGGGCCCGATGATTTCAATGGGAAGTGTCACGGCAGCTGTGACCCGGTCCGTGGCCCTGGGCGTCCATTGTAAAAGGGGGTTAAGTGATGTTGTAAAGTTTATGAGTGAATGATTCGTGACGCCACCTGTGGTGTTCGGCAATGAAGATGTTAAGCCGACGCTGCAGACAGATCCTCTGGGACAGATGGTGTGGTGCAGCAATGATGGTGTAGCCCTCCACAGGTAGGGCTGTAGTCCCAGGGCAGAGGAGATGAAGAAGATAGGTGTTAAGGGAGAGAGTGTACTGTCTGGCACCGAGATGTAGCAGTGCTGAGTGGGTTGGCACAGTAATAAGCGGAGGACACCAGGGCATGTAGTTCCAAAGCTTTACTCACAGTCTGTTGAGCATACAGGTGCCCGCCTCGGTACCGTGTCCTCTGGGTCAGGGGCTCAGCCAACTTCCACACAAGATGAAGTACTCCCTTCCAACGCTCCGCAAACATATGTGCCTTTTCTGAATGTCTACCTTTTGCACCTATAGTGAAGTACTCTCAGTACTGAGTTACACTGGAGTTCTTCCTGTCAGATGTTCCTATGAACTCTACTTGTATGGCAGACAGCTGTAGCCTGCTTCGGGGACTCCTTGCTATTAAGTCCCGGCTCACTCACGTTGCTGTTGTGCCCCCAAGTCTTGTGTGGGAATAAAGTGGTGACAACTTCTATTCCTCCGGTGTCTGCTGCAGGACCATTAGTATCCATACAACCTCGGGGACCGGACCCCGGCCTTGCGCTGTGAACTTGGGAAGGGCTCTGCTCTAACCCTAATCCTTAGTCCTCCTCTCCTTACGTTCCGTACTAATCCTTCCTTCTTATGGAGAGAGTCAGGCTTTCCATCAATGTCACTTTCCTGTGCCAGCGGACCCAGGTCACTGAGGTCGGCTGCAGCACTTCCTTCATCCATCCCACTCAGGGGATCTTCACTCTTCCTCTGACTCTGTCAGACTGACTAAATCCTAAACTCTTCCCACTCTTTTAGTGCCAACCAACTCCACCCGCCTCCCAGCACGCTTCGTGTTTCAAGCAGGGAGCCACCAAAAGGTGCTTTGCTACACTAATATGTTTTGTGGGATCCAGGTGTTGGAGCGTGGTCAGGAGTCTCCACCTTACCTGGATGGTGGGGCACCACACCTCAGGAGGAGGTGCAGTACCTCTCTAGCGACTGAACCCTCAGGGGTGCCACATTATTGCTCATATAAATGGTACTGCCACATTCATGCATGTGTTCATGTGTTATCATGGGTCATGACTTCAGTCCAGGCCTCCCCTTAAGGCCCCTTTACATTTAGCGATGCACCAGCTATCCCGACAACGATATGACCCGGTCAGGATCGCTGGTGCATTGCTAAATGGTCACTAGTGAGCTGTCACACAGGCAGATCTCACAGCGATGTAGCGACGCAGCAGCGGTCATTACTTACCTTTCAGATGCGGCGATTCTGACGTCCTCCCGTCCGCATCCATTCATCGCTCGTCGGCACCAGCAGGAAGTCCAGCAGGAAGCGCCCGACGAGAAATGGAGCTGCATGATCTCGTGCGATCAGCGACAGACAGCAGGGGAGCCGGTCGGAGGTATCACACATAGCGATATCGCTAGCGATATCGCTGCTGCGTCACAAAATTGGTGACGCTTTAGCGATATCGCTATGTGTAAAGGCCCCATTACACTTGCATTGCTGTCATGTGAAGTTTGGCTTTTCCACTGGTAAGTCTGTGAACATGTAGCAAGAAATGCAGTTCACTAAATGGCTCCTGGCCTCTTCCATTTTCTCATTGTTAAAGAGATATCAAAGCTGTGAAAAATGTGCCAAAATTCTACAGGCGCGTGGTTTCCTGATATCCTCCTTTCAGCTGCAACAGCCAAAATCCAGTGTTCTTTGAGTTCGCGCAGATTCTTCACTTTTCCCAGAATGCACTGAGAATATGCAAATCATCTCCGCATGACTCCTTCCTTGGTCTCACTCATTACAAGCAAATTGAGCAAGGCTGGATAAGTCTAGTTGGAATGTGGCTGGAAGTATGCAAATTGCATACTTACAGTCACATGACCAATGGCTCCGAACACCTGCAAATCCTGACAGTGTGCATTGCGTTCCCTGTGATGATTCAAAAGTTTACAGTCACATAGTGACACATAAATTAATAATAATAATAATACCATAGCGTGACTGCAGACTTGTACTGAAAGGCCAGACAGCCCCTTTAACTTTCCCACCCTGTAATGATAATGAAGAAACTCTACTAATTCTTCCCCAGACTACTGTCACTGGTTTGTCCCTTGACAGAGAGGGGCCAGAAGACCGCAGAGTCTGATTTCACATACTCCTGCACTAATTAGAAGCACTTCGCCATCATATTAAATAGTGCAGGTGTCTGATTGCAGTGTAGCGGTTAAACTGTTCAGTTGAGAGCTTCTGGAGCTTTCCTGCTTTGATGGTCTCAGCTGTTCAGTGTTGGCCACTGCCTCTTCTATATATACTTGGCTCTGGCAATCATAGATTGCCAGTGTTAGTTTCATTTTGGAGTTAGAGGTGCTGGTTCTTTGAGAAGGCATTTGAAGTGTTGTTTAGAAAACTGTTGGTTGGTGATTTGTCTGTGTGCATATTCTCATCCTCTCCTAACTGGTTTTTCCTTCCTTTACTTCAGAGTGTTCCACTATGTTGCTTGTGAGTGCATATGTGTATGAGTGGTATTTTCATTTGTCCCTGTACTTCTTCCTTTCTTAGTCTGGTTTGCGTATTGTTATACAATACAACTCCCTACTTCACTGGGTGGGGGAGGGAACAGAAAAGGGCTGATTTAGGAGCTTAGCAAGGCATGTGGCCCTGGCATCTTTATCATCAGAAGTAATCTGGGGAGCAGGGATAGCTAGAGCACCCCTAGCTTTAGGGATAGGGAAGGATCACCTAGCACAGGGATATCCTGCAACAGTGCCATGACATTAACAGTGGCCCTAATGATCATGGATCCAGTGAATGCTCTGGAAGGGCAACTACAACAATTCAGCCTGGAGGTGGCAGACCTATGCAATATTGCTTTACAGCATCCAAACACGTTTGGTTTAGGAACTGCGGCTCCCAGATAACCCCTTGTGGAGCTTAACATCGCTTTACCTGACAGGTTCCCTGGGGAGGTGAGACAAGTTTGTTCTTTTCAGAGAGTACTGTAAGCTTTACTTTAAATTACGACCTCAATCTTTAGGAACAAAGGAGCAATGGGTGGGGATCATAAATGCTCTTCTTCAGGGTGACCCCCAAGCCTGGACATTTTCTCTCCCTGCAGACTCTCAATCACATCAAACGGTTGAGGAATCTTTTCAGGATCTGGGCCATATATACGACAATCTCAACCGCATCTCCCTGGCCGTGTCTGTGTGGGGAGGAGGACTCCCAGGCAGTGCCCAGGGGACCACCAACAGGGTTCCTGAGGGAACGATACTGGGAGGACAGTAAAGGGAGAGACTTGACTGAAGTTGTCAGGGAAACAGGGGGGCGAGGCAAGGATAAAAGGAGCAGGGGGCGCGCTGAAGTGGCAGTTGGGAGAGTGTGACAGGAGGCAGGAAGCCGGGTGACTTGGAGGGAGACCGACAGGAGCCTGTGAGGAGAATACTGCGCACTCACCGACAAGGGAGACATGAGAGACTTTTACCGGAGGCCACTTCCCGCCCCCGTTCGCAGAGAGACACGCCCGCCGCCCCCCGCCTTTGTGAGACAGATCCCTTACCACAGCTCGCGGCTGTGACTAGACGTAAAACGGCCACAGAGGCCTGGACACTGCCCCTCGGCCTTCTCCCACCGCGGTGACCCTGTCATCACCGGCCTCAGGGGACACTGCCTCGTCCAAGGCGACATTAGAGGCCCATTTCCCGGCTGTGGAGGGACCCTTATCAGAGGACAGCTACTGGTCATTTGGGGAACTGCGTCATTACTGCGCCCCACCGACATCGTTTCTTCAGGGCCTGTTGCGCCCCACCGACATCGTTTCTTCAGGGCCTGCTGCGCCCCACCGGCATCGTTCCTTCAGGGCCTGTTGCGCCCCACCATCATAGTTTTTTCAGGGCCTGTTGCGCCCCACCGTCATCGTTTCTTCAGGGCCTGCTGCGCCCCACCGTCATCGATTCTTCAGGGCCTGTTGCGCCCCACCGGCATCGTTTCTTCAGGAACTGTTGCGCCCCAACGCCATCGTTTCTTCAGGGCCTGTCGAGCCCAAATCTTCCCGGGATATCGAGGCGTCAAGACAGCAGCATCAACGATCTCTAAGCGGCCGCATCTGCGATCCTGAGTGACGCAAGGAAGGATAAGTGCACTATAGCCATAAGTACTATAGTTTGGCCACGTTCCGGCTTTCTACACCCGGACTAGCCGGGCTACTCACAGTTTCCTTAGCAAAGTATTGCTTATTTTATTGAGTCCCTGCGAGGACAGATTTGTGTTTACCCCTTTCTGCCTGTTCAGCATAGCCCTAGAGGCTCCAATTTATAAAAGTTGATTATACAAATTATACCCTGTCTCGTGTCTCGTCACTGCATTCTGAGAATCTGCTGGTCACTACATCTGCACTACTTCAGCCTCAGCAGAGAGAGTTTCAGAGGTAGTCCACAGGTACTAAATGGAATGACCTTGCGCTTTATAGCCAGTTCAGTCAAGGGCTATCTGTAAGAGTAAAGGATGTCTTTGCTCTGTATGAAACTCCAGTTTCCCCTGAGGAGGGCATGTCTCTGGCTATCTGTGTGGACTACAGCCTTTGCCAGAGACATAGACACTCCAATTTGCAGGGTGGCCCGGGGTCAAGAGAACCTAGGTCTGAGTCAACTGAGAACTCATGCAGTTGAGTGGGGCGACTCTTTCTTTTGGTGTAACTGTAGTTTGGTGCAAAAGGGGGAGTGTGTTGGAAAGGATCATTTTTTGGGTGCTTGTTAGTGATGAGCGAGTATATTCATTGCTCGTGTCTCCCCGAGCATGCTCGGGTGGCCTCTGAGTATTTTGGCGTGCTCGGAGATTTAGTTTTCATCGCCTCAGCAGCATGATTTGCGACTGCTATACAGCTTGAATACATGTGTGGAATGCCTGTTTGTTAGGGAATTCCCACATGTATTCAGCCTGTCTACAAGTCGCAAATCATGCAGCTGAGATGACGAAAACTAAATCTCCGAGCACACCAAAATATCGGAGATCACCCGAGCATGCTCGGGAAGACCCGAGCAACAATGCTACTCGCCCATCACTAGTGCTTGTCCTTCCTTATCACACCCTAAACAGACTTTGGAAAACCAAGGCGCCCAGGTTGCAGGAAGGTTGGCAACAAGGGTGTACATATTTCATCTGTGGGTAGGTCACAATTTTTTTTTTACCATCCAAGATCCATCTGGGCAAAAATAAGGTGGTTATTTCAGCCTTTCTGTACAGTGGGTATTAAACAGGAAAAAACAGGGAGTACAAGTCCAATCACATAAAAATAATGAGCAAAGTTTATTAAACATATAATACTGACAGTTACATAAATGACAGAATATACATAAAGGATCAGATAAGTATCTGCTGCTTGTTAGTCCTAAGAAATTAACAAAATAAAGTGCTTAGTGCCTGTAACCAATATGGGCCATATTTGAGGGATATAAAGATAAAAGAGATCCTAACAGGTGCGCATCCTGAAAAAATCACTATCCCAAGCCATAGTGCTTACCCATACTAAACTTAGCCAAGGACCACAAGCAGCGCCGCCACCGACGCGCGTTTCGCCTCTTTTTCAAGGTGCCGTACTGTGTTGTGTGAGGGGCCGAGTTATATATCCTGTTACCAGGTGCTCCAATCAAGCGGCGCGTGTGTCCGGTGTCCTGCCCCGGAAGCTGCATCACCACCGGCGACAGCGCGGCGCCGCGTCTCAGACGACGTCGCTATGACGTCACTGACCCGCAGACGCCACTGATGCGCCTCAGCAATGCTCCATGGGCACACACCGCAGACATGCGCACTGGAGCCAACTCTCTAGGTGATACATCCAAGAAAGGGAAATGGGTTCTAGATATAACAGATTACACAAAGTGGATATATATATAAATGAATCCAAAAGATTAATGAGCACTAGCTCATAACAACTATATCATTAATAATAGTGAAAAATAAAAATATATATAAAATATATAATCCCATTACAATGGACATTAATGTGATTATACCATCAACTATGTATTCCTTTTATATATAAAGGAGAGATGGTACATGTGAAATACTTCAAAAAAGGTGCACATATAAATGTGATTATACTATCAGCTATGTATTCCTTTTATATACACAGGAAAAATGGTGCATATGAAATGCTTCAAAAAGAGTGCACACATAATACATGTGACATATATAAAATGATACACCAACGTGAATAAAAATATTTATCTTTTTTTCTTTCTTTTTATTATTCATCTTTTTTCTTCTTTTTCTTGTTAAATAAAAATAGTCCCATAAGCCAAACTTGATATGATGTTCTTGAGCCAGGATATAACACCAAGGGTCCCTCCAGATCTTCCCCACTAAACGTCCTAGAAATTACGGTGTTCCATTAGAGATGACTAAAGGGAAACAAACCAATACAGTGAACATACAAACATATATAATAAAAACAAAACCATGTCACAACACAAAAATTACAGATATGAGCTAAAACTCAACTGCTCATTGAGTCCAGCCGGTGTGATGGTATCAAGAACTGTGATCCACCGGCATTCCCTTTGAGCTAACACACGTTTGGTGTCACCCCCCCCTTATTCCCGCACAGATCCTGTCAATACCCCAAGCTTGGAGTCCACTCGGATCACATTTATGTTTCAACCGAAAGTGTCTCGGAATAGGTTTGAGAGCATTAATATCCTCCACTTCACGTGCCGCCATTATATCTCTAACATGTTCTCTTATGCGAACGCGTAGTTCGCGTGTAGTTAATCTAACATATATTAGCCCACACGGGCAAACTGCATAATAGACCACATATGTGGTACTACACGTGATGTAACCTCTAATTTTGAATTCACGACGGCCATCCGATGAAGTGAATGATAATGCTCTCCGAAGATTCCTACATGCTAGGCACACTCCACATGGAAAAAATCCATTCCTGGGTGTGCCGGCCTGAAAGAAGTCTATACTTTTGGTGGTATAGTGACTCCTCACTAGCATGTTCTTGAGGGTATTACACCTCCGCGCAGTCATAAGGGGGTGTTCAGAAAGGCACTCACGTAAAATTGGGTCAGTTCTCAGAACCGCCCAATGTCGGTTCAAGATAGATCTCATCAGGTCCCATTTGTGATTGTATGTTGAAATAAATCTTACTTCTCCATCCATTTTAGGTTTGGATTTTTTCCACCTGTTTCCCAAGAGATCAACCCTAGAAGATCTTTTGGCCCGCCAATAACCTCTCCTAATGCTTTTACCACTGTAGCCTCTTTGGGCAAATCTTTCCCCAAGGTCCACCGCCTGAGCCTCAAATAAGGCATCAGTTGAGCAAATCCTCCTCGCACGTAAAAATTGTCCAACTGGAATAGACCTGATCGTGGAATGCGGATGTGACGAGGATGCATGCAGAAGGGCATTCACAGAAGTCTCCTTTCTATACAGATCGGTGTGAATTAAACCATCATCCTGTACTTTTATCATAACATCAAGAAATGTAATTTGATGGTGGTGAAAAGCATACGTGAGATGGATATTGAAGCTATTCTGGTTCAGAACCCCCACAAAGTCATGTAACTCAGAGACAGGGCCTTGCCAGACAAATAGAACGTCATCAATGTATCTGAACCATCCCGCAATCTGGGGAGCGGCCAGTGCGCCATCCGAGAAAATCTCCCTCTCCCAATAACCCAAGAAAAGATTAGCGTAGGATGGCGCACAAGCCGCCCCCATCGCGGTGCCCTGTCTCTGTAGAAAATATCTGTCCTTAAAAGTAAAGAAGTTGTGGGTAAGAACGAACTCCAATAGCTCCAAGACCAACTCACGCATGTCCGGATCTAAATTACTCGTTTCCAGGAAGAATCTGGAAGCCCTCAATCCATCCACGTGTCGAATACTGGTGTAAAGTGATTCGACATCTGCTGTAACCAAAATCATGTCCGCATCCACAAACAGGCCATCCAATCTCCTGAGGACATCATTAGTGTCCCTGACATAGGAGGGCAGCGTCTCAACCTGCGGATGTAAGTAGTATTCAATGAATTTGCAGGCCCCTCACACAACACAGTACGGCACCTTGAAAAAGAGGCGAAACGCGCGTCGGTGGCGGCGCTGCTTGTGGTCCTTGGCTAAGTTTAGTATGGGTAAGCACTATGGCTTGGGATAGTGATTTTTTCAGGATGCGCACCTGTTAGGATCTCTTTTATCTTTATATCCCTCAAATATGGCCCATATTTGTTACAGGCACTAAGCACTTTATTTTGTTAATTTCTTAGGACTAACAAGCAGCAGATACTTATCTGATCCTTTATGTATATTCTGTCATTTATGTAACTGTCAGTATTATATGTTTAATAAACTTTGCTCATTATTTTTATGTGATTGGACTTGTACTCCCTGTTTTTTCCTGTTTAATATGTTATGCGGGAGTGTCTATTTCCCATTGAGACGACACTATATAGTGGGCGACTCTATTGGGATTTACATTTGGTTCCGTATGGTTTTGTTTTATATATTTCTGTACAGTGGGGCGGGCTTTAATATGATTGATGTTAAGTTAGTTCAGGTCTAGGGCCTCAAACCACATAAACAGTCTAGACCAATACCCATAATTGCCATTGACTATGCACCCTTGAGCCAAGGGTATTTAACTCAGATTGTTCAAGTGTTACATATACAAGTAGGGGCCATACACTCAGAATTTATTGACTGTTATGTGCTAGAGGGTTTGCCCTCTCCTGGGATTTTTGAACTACCTTGGCTTATGCTACACCATCCTGTGGTAAACTGGCAGACTCGGGAGGTGGTAAAGTGGAGCGAGTATCGTGAAGAACACTGCTTCAGCACCTGGCTAGCCAAGGGGGATACCCAATCTATGCCTGAATACCTGTCTGACTTCAGGAATGTGTTTTCAGAACAGGGGTGTCAAGACATACCTCACTATCATCCTTTTGATTGTGCCATTAATTTTATACCTGGGGCAAAGCTGCCAAAAAGGAGGCTATATAATATCTGTGGTCTAGAGAGGTAGGCCATGAAGGACCATATTGCTGAAAGACTGGCAAAGGGCCATATCAGACCTTCTTCATCTCCCGTTGCAGTGGGGCTTTTCTTTGTCAAGAAAAAAGAAGGGGGGGTTACACCCCTTCCTAAGTTTTCGCTAGCGTAACAAGATCACAGTCTGGGATCCATATAATCTCATTCGTATTAAGGAGATGGATGAGTGGAAGACAGCCTTCAATACACCTGAGGGACACCATGAAAACCTTGTGTTGCCATTTGGGTTGACTAACGCTTCTGCCATCTTTCAGCACTTTGTAAATTACATTTTTAGTCACCTGGCAGGTAGATTTGTTGTGATCTATTTTGATGACATATTGATTTATTGTCCTGACCTCGAATCACATCAGGTACATGTCAGGCAGGTCTCATGGATACTCGGAGACAATAACTTATTTGTCAATGTATATTCTTGGTTCAGGATATCCATTTACTGGGTTATTTCTTATCGTCTGCTAGTTTTGGCTTGGATACGGTGAAAGTCCAGGCGGTATTAGATTGGGTTCGTCCTGAGAGAACTTAAAAGCCTTACAAAGGTTTATGGGTCTCCCAACTTCTACCATAGGTTCATCAAAACTTTTCGGTAGTGGCCCAACATCTGACAGATATGACCAGGAAAAAGTCACACTTTTGCAAATGGTCTGGCTATGGAGGCATTTGATACATTATAAAATGTTTTGAATCCGCACCGATTCTTATACAGCCTGACATTACTCAGCCAATTAGTGTAGAGGTTGGTCTGAAGTGGTAGTGGGGTCTGTATTGTTGCAGGGTGCATCGCCTAGTAAATGGTGTCCATGTGCATATTTTTTCAAGAAACTGTTGTCCGCTGAGAAAAACTGTGACATTTGGCATAGTGAGCAGTTCATCCGGTCATGGAAATCACTGATCATAAAAATCTTTATATTTAGAATCTGCCAGGAGTCTGACGCCTAGACAGGCAAGATGGTCGCTGTTCTTCAGCAGATTCAACTTTTACTAGTTGGGGAATAAGAACATTAAAGTGATACCTTATCTCGTTCTTTTCCTGGGGGTGGAGATAATTGTGAACTGGTTCCTATACTACATAAAGAGGTGGTTAGTGCATCTATATGTTCTGACCTTGAGAAGAAGGTGGCAGAATCTTAGGGGTACGGCCCTGCTACCTGTCCATTGGGTAAACTGTTTGTACCTTTGAATCTGTGCCGTAAAGTTTTAAGTGAACATCATGATTCGGTCTTGGCTGGGCATCCTGGCAGTAAAGCCATCACAAATCTTCTTACACATCATTTTTTGTGGTCTGGGGTACACTAGGATGTTCGGGAGTATGTAGCTGCCTGCAGTGTTTTTACGTATTCTAAGACCCCTCATACTCGTCCATCTGGATCTCTCCAACCACTGGCGATTACCAGTAGACCTTGGACTCATTTACCTGTATATTTCATCACTGATCTACCAGTATCTGCAGGTAATACTGTAATTTTGGTGGTGTTGGATAGATTCCACAAGATGTCTCTTTTCATTGTTCTACCTGCTATACCCAACACCAAGACCTTGGAGCAAATTTTTATGAAAGAAATTGTGAAACTCCATGGGGTTCCTACAATACTGTTTCTGAGGGCTGCTCGATCAAGTATCGAGCAAGGCCGCCCAGCACTAATAGATACAATAAAGATTAAGCCCTAAGTGCCTCAGGTTTATAAGTATAGTATATATCATATATGTCAATAAATGCAGTTCGAAAATTAATTTACTCCATGTTTGCCTATATCTTGGCACATACATTAGTTGGTTTGCATACACTGAAGTCACAGCAGCTTGCACCTGATCACTTTCACTCATTCTATTAGGAGGCGCTGCAGAGTTTTGTTTTTATAAGTATACATTTGGGGGGTCTAAGGCTGCTTTTAATTAGCGTTGGATCCTACTTATCCTTTACATTTGGCCCATGAGAGAAAGGTCTGAGTAGATTCCCATTAACAAAAATACCCTTTGTCTTGGCTGGTGGGCACACACGAATTGGTCAATTTGTGCAGCAAATACCTCAATGTTATAAGTACAGTCTATATAGCAATAATTCAGTTCATAATTTATATATCTTGGCGAACACAAAGGTTGGTTTTATATACTGCAATCACAGCATCTTGCAACTATTCACAACTATTCACATTTGCACATTCTGTTAGGAGGTGCTCTTCAGCTTTTTTCTACATGAATAAATATATTTATTTATAAATTTATTTTACTCACTTATATAGCGCCATTAATTCTGCAGCGCTTTAGAGCCATCATTGCTGCCCCTATTGGGACTCACAATGTACATTCCCTATCACTACGTCTTTGGAGACATACTGATAGGGAATGTGGGAAGATGGACATGCTGATAGATTTTCCCATATCAATCATGAGAACAAGCTGAAGGTCAGATAAAAGACAGTTTCATTTACTCTAATTGTTCGAGACATAGCTTGAATGTGTATGCTACAGGACATGGCCACTGGGATCTCTGTGGGGGTTTGCGGCCTTCTCCATCCCATAACAAACCCACGTTCATGCGTCGATTCAGATCCATCAGCTTGAGATAAACTGTGAATATTGCCTTTTGTCCTGGGACGCATTCTTTCATGCATTGTATAGTGACTATTTACGGATTTAAAGGCTCATTTGCACAAATCTTTTGTCTGAAATCTCTGTGCAAAAAAAAAAATGAGATGGCTCCTGTGTCTGGGTTATGCCCCGAAGCTCCTGAGACTGAAGATTTACATGCCGGAGTTTCCTTGTTTTCCAGCCCGGTGAGAATGACAGCATTTGAGAAAGAAATTACCTGTCTGTCAACACTGTTTAACAGGGCTGAGGGTTAGTCTATAAGTGCCTGGTTACTTCTTCCATCAGTCATATCACTGCTACTATTTATTTTTATGTTTCAAGCCTAGATCTTGAAATTATTAAGATAAATATTAATAACTTATTAATTATATATTAAAGGGACAGACACAAACAGATGAGTATTCCTTTGCAAGAAGAAGGTGTAGGACCTGATCTCTTTAAAGAGGTTTTCTTAACTTCTTCTGCAGGAGCACGCAGCTCCCCAGCCACATGGCTTCCTGCATGCTAGGGGGGTGGTGACATTCTTCTTCATTGACAGCCTGGACCAGAAGCATTGTTTTCATCCACTGGCCTAAACTGTGTGCTCTCCAATGCTGTAAGGAGAAGCAGCTTTGCCTCTGCAACATCAGAAGGAAGAGCTTGTAACTGCTGCCCTTCTTGCCTAGGAGACTGACCACCACTGACAGACCAAGACTCGAACTGGCCCACCGGAGAACAGGAGAATCCTCCGGTAGGCTCCCCTACTGATGAGCAATGCTATTACACTTGAGTCAAAATTTGCAGAAAAAAGTATAATCTATTCATTCACTTAACAAGCTAGCCAAGTTAATATTACATAAAAGTAAATGTGTGTATTAGGGTCAGGTTATTTTTGCATGAAGCTAAAAAGTGGGCCCCAAGAGTCAATAATACTGGTTGGCTTTTGCTATTGCAGTCCAACACTGGACAGACCATAGTAGTATTCGGTAACCTTGGCAATAAACATGCAAATGAAAAATCCCGCCATCTTTTTACAAGCACTATGCAGTTTTAAAGGGATTTCGCCCCACAAACTATTTCTATGTGGATGTAGCTCTTTGAAAGATAATCCCAGGAATGCCTTCACATGGCCTGTCATTTTCTCCATTACTGAGAAATCAGTGTTCAAACTAACATACAAATGAGGCTGAAAAGCTATTTGTAGATTTGAAACCTCTGTCACTCCAGCTCTCTTCATTGTCCAGAGCTGCCTTCTCCTGCTTAGCTGATAGCCTCTGTGCTGTGTGACTTCAGGCAAAAAGGCCATCAGGCAAGCAGGAGGAGGTGGCACGAGGCGGGGACTAGAGCTGGAGTGACAGAGGCTTCAGATCTACAAATAGCTCTTCAGCCTCATTTGCATGTCAATGCAAATGCAGATTTCTCAATGACGAAGGAAAGCACTGGCCATGTAAAGGTATTGCTGGTCTTGTCATTGTTACGCATGTAAATAGTTTTGGGTGTCAAATCCTGGTGTCAAGTTCTCTTTGACCTTTTAAGATGATGAGAACAAACTTTTAATATTCACAAAATCATAAAAAGATAAAATATTATTTAAATTAAAAAATGTATAATATAAAGTCCAAATGTACACGCGCCACTCAGATCCTGTTTACAAGGCCCCATTAATGACCACATACACATGCCACACATATACTGCACACATCATACTGTCTATTACACACATGTAATGAACAAACACTTAATGACTATTAAATTGACACTTCTGTTTCAGTCAGGATTGTGGAAGAGATGGATCTGGACATAATTTTGTGAGGTAAGGGAAAAAAGGTAAAAAAGAAAAACTGAAGTTATAAAGAGAAAGCTGTGCCCACACTATTCAGTCTTTTTTTGCGGTATGAGCTGCAGTTATTATCGTTACCATTTTGGGCTCCACATGACTATTTAATCTCTTTTTATTCCATTTTTGGGGATAAAAATGCAATTCATGAATTATAAATATTCTAGTATTTTATTAGTTTGGACAGATAATTATGAACTAGGATAATAGAGTTGATATGAACTTTTACTAATTTCATTTTTTTAAATATTTTGTTACTAAAATTTTAGATGTTTTATTCGTTCCCCAAGGGGACTTGAACTTGCGATCACTGGATCAGTTGTACAATAAACCTTAATACTGTAGCATTACTTATTTCCAATGAAGCGCAGCCACAGGCTCTGAGCAGAGTGGACCCCCAAGGTACCATGGGTCCTGGTACTTGACAGGTTTGCCAAATCATGGTGCCTGCCCCTAGTCCCAAGTGTATACTGTAGCTTATCATGAAAGACAAAACTTGTATAGTTTGGTGAAAAGAAGAAAAATGTGGACATGATCAAACCTTTACAAATGTTAAAGGTCTGAATAAGGTTTAGTAGGAAAGTGTTTATTAGGACACAGAAGAGTTTAGTTTGTACTAAATTCGAAAAGGATTAAAAACAGAGATTCGGGTATGGGATCTGCATTTTTAGGGGGTCTTTAGTTTGTAAATAGGGTTGTATGGCCTGGGTTCTGTATTATTTGTAGTATGGTTTGGGGTCTTTAACCCCTTCCCGACCTGTGACACAGCGTATGCATCATGAAAGTCGGTGCCAATCCGACCTATGACGCATACCCTGTGTCATGAATTCAAAGCCCCCCTGCGGGTCGGGTGACCGGGGTCAATGAAAGGTCACCTGACCCGCAGATACAGGGGGCTTTGTAATTCACCACAGGGGGCGTGGCTTCGCCCCCACGTGGCTACGATCGCTCTGATTGGCTGTTAAAAGTGAAACAGCCAATCAGAGCGATAGTAATATTTCATCAATGAAAATTGATGAAATATTACAATCCAGCCATGGCCGATGCTGCAGTAGCATCGGACATGTCTGGAGACACCGATTTGACCCCCCCCCACCGGCGATCGCCCCCCCGCCACTGAATGACAGCGGCGATCTGCCGCCGCTGTCATCATCTGCCCCCCCTGCCATTCCCTTCGCTCCCCGCCAGCATCCGATAACCCCCTCACCCATTCTGACCGCCCCCGGCACCTTCTAAGTCCCCCCGTCGCTCCCGGTGTCCGGCGGGTCCGGTTCATGGGCGCCGCCATCTTAGAAAATGGCGGGCGCATGCGCAGTGTGCCCGCCCGAATCTGCCAACTGCAGATTCCATTATTTCATTTTGATCACTCTCACAGTGATCAAAATGAAATAAAAAGTAAATGAACCCCCCGATTATCACCCCCATAGGTAGGCAGAACTAATAAAATAAAGAAAATATTTTTATTTTTATTTTTCCATCAGGGTTAGGGTTAGGGTTGGAAAGAGGGTTAGGGTTGGAAAGAGGGTTAGGGTTAGGGTTGGAAAGAGGGTTATGGTTGGAAAGAGGGTTAGGGTTGGAAAGAGGGTTAGGGTTAGGGTTGGAAAGAGGGTTAGGGTTGAAAAGAGGGTTAGGGTTGGAATTAGGGTTAGGGTTGGAAAGAGGGTTAGGGTTGGAAAGAGGGTTAGGGTTGGAATTAGGGTTAGGGTTGGAAAGAGGGTTAGGGTTGGAAAGAGGGTTAGGGTTGGAAAGAGGGTTAGGGTTAGAATTAGGGTTAGGCTTGTGGTTAGTGTTGGGGTTAGGGGTGTGTTAGGGTTATGGTTAGGGTTGGGATTAGGGATGTGTTGGGGTTAGGGCTGTGGTTAGGGGTGTGTTGGGGTTAGGGTTGTAGTTAGAATTGAGGGGTTTCCACTGTTTAGGCACATCAGGGGGTCTCCAAACACGACATGGTGCAACCTTTGATTCCAGCCAATTTTGCGTTCAAAAAGTCAAACAGTGCTCACTCCCTTCCAAGCCCCGACGTGTGCCCAAAAAGTGGTTTACCCCCACATATGGGGTATCAGCGTACTCAGGAAAAATTGCACAACAACTTTTGGGGTCTAATTTCTCCTGTTACCCTTGGGAAAATAAAAAATTGGGGGCTAAAAAATTATTTTTGTGGAAAAAAAATGTTTTTTTCATTTTCATGTCTCTGCATTATAAACTTCTGTGAAGCACTTGGGGGTTGAAAGTGCTCACCACACATCTACATAAGTTCCTTGGAAGGTCTAGTTTCCAAAATGGGGTCACTTGTGGGGGGTTTCCACTGTTTAGGCACATCAGGGGCTCTGCAAACGTAATGACGACTGCAGACTATTCCATCAAAGTCTGCATTTCAAAACGTCACTACTTCCATTCCGAGCCCTGACGTGTGCCCAAATAATGGTTCCCCCACACATATGGGGTATCACCGTACTCAGGACAAACTGGACAACAACTTTTGGGGTCCAATTTCTCCTGTTACCCTTGTGAAAAAAAAATTGTGGGCTAAAAATCATTTTTTTTGAGGGAAAAAAATGATTTTTTATTTTCACGGCTCTGCGTTATAAACTTCTGTGAAGCACTTGGGGTTCAAGGTGCTCACCACACATCTTGATAAGTTCCCTGGGGGGTCTAGTTTCCAAAATGGGGTCACTTGTGGGAGGTTTCTACTGTTTAGGCACACAGGGGCTCAGCAAATGTAACATGACGCCCGCAGACCATTCCATCAAAGTCAGCATTTCAAAATGTCACTACTTCCCTGCTGAGACCCAACGTGTGCCCAAACAGTGGTTTCCCCCCACATATGGGGTACCAGCGTACTCAGGACAAACTGGACAACAACTTTTGGGGTCCAATTTCTCCTGTTAACCTTGTGAAAGTAAAAAATTGCGAGCTAAAAATTCATTTTTTGAGGAAAAAAAAAGATTTTTTATTTTCATGGCTCTGCGTTACAATCTTCTGTGAAGCACTTCGGGGTTCAAGGTGCTCACCACACATCTAGGCAAGTTCCTTATGGGGTCTAGTTTCCAAAATGGGGTCACTTGTGGGGGGTTTCCACAGTTTAGGAACATCAAGGGCTCTGCAAATGTAACATGATGCCCGCAGACCATTCCATCAAAGTCAGCATACCAAAACGTCACTACTTCCCTTACGAGCCCTGACGTGTGCCCATACAGTGGTCATCCCCCACATATGGGGTATCAGCGTACTCAGGACAAACTAGACAACAATTTTTGGGGTCCAATTTCTCCTGTTACCCTTGTGGAAAAAAAAATTGCGGGCTAAAAATCATTTTTTTTTGAGGGAAAAAAATGTTTTTTTATTTTCACGGCTCTGCGTTATAAACTTCTGTGAAGCACTTGGGGGTTCAAGGTGCTCACCATACATCTAGATAAGTTCCTTGGGGGGTTTAGTTTCCAAAATGGGGTCACTTGTGGGGGGTTTCTACTGTTTAGGCACACAGGGGCTCAGCAAATGTAACATGACGCCCGCAGACCATTCCATCAAAGTCAGCATTTCAAAATGTCACTACCTCCCTTCCGAGCCCCGACGTGTGCCCAAACAGTGGTCCCCCCAACATGTGGGGTACCAGCATACTCAGGACAAACTGGAAAACAACTCTTGGGGTCCAATTTATCCTGGTACCCTTGTGAAAATAAAAAATTGCAGACTAAAAAATTTTTTTTTAGGAAAAAAAAAGATTTTTTATTTTCACTGCTCTGCATTATAAACTTCTGTGAATCACCTGGGGGTTCAAAGTGCTCACTATGCATCTAGATAAGTTCCTTAGGGGGTCTAGTTTCCAAAATGGGGTCATTTGTGGGGGAGCTCCAAAGTTTAGGCACACAGGGGATCTCCAAACACGACATGGTGTCGGCTAACGATTGGAGCTAATTTTCATTTCAAAAAGTCAAATGGCGCTCATTCCCTTCTGCGCCCTGCCGTGCACCCAAACAGTGTCCCCCCCCACATATGGGGTACCAGCGTACTCAGGACAATCTGGACAACAACTTTTGTGGTCCAATTTCTCCTGTTACCCTTGTGAAAATAAAAAATAGCGTGCTAAAAAATCATTTTTGAGGAAAAAAAAATGATTTTTTATTTTCACTGCTCTATGTTATAAACTTTTGTGAGGCACTTGGGGGTTCAAAGTGCTCACTACACATCTAGATAAGTTCCTTAAGGGGTCTAGTTTCCAAAATGGTGTCACTTGTGGGGGAGCTCCAATGTTTAGGTGCACAGGGGCTCTCCAAACGCGACATGGTGTCCGATAACGATTGGAGCTAATTTTCCATTCAAAAAGTCAAATGGCGCTCCTTCCCTTCCGGGCCCTGCTGTGCACACAAACAGTGGTTTATGACCACATATGAGGTATTGGTGTGCTCAGGAGAAATTGCCCAACAAATTTTAGGATCCATTTTATCCTGTTGCCCATGTGAAAATGAAAAAACTGAGGCTAAAAGATAATTTTTGTGAAAAAAAAGTATTTTTTTTTTTTACGGATCAATTTGAGAAGCACCTGGGGGTTCAAAGTGATCACTATGCATCTAGATAAGTTCCTTGGGGGGTCTAGTTTCCAAAATGGGGTCACTTGTGGGGGAGCTCCAGTGTTTAGGCACACAGCGACTCTCCAAACGCGACATGGCAACCGCTAAATATTCCAGCATATTTTCCATTCAAAAAGTCAAATGGCACTCCTTCCCTTCTGAGCCCTGCCGTACGCCCAAACAGTGGTTTATGACCACATATGAGGTATCAGTGTACTCAGGGGAAATTGCCCAACAAATTTTAGGATCCATTTTATCCTGTTGCCCATGTGAAAATGAAAAAATTGATGCTGAAAGGAAATTTGTGTTGGAAAAATTAAAATGTCCATTTTTTCCTTCCACATTGCCTTAGCTGCTGTGAAACACCTGAAGGGTTAATAATCTTCTTGAATGTGGTTTTGAGTAGCTTGAGGGGTGCAGTTTTTAGAATGGTGTCACTTTTGGGTATTTTCCACCATATAGACCCCTCAAAGTGACTTCAAATGTGAGGTGGTCCCTAAAAAAAATGGTTTTGTAAATTTTGTTGTAAAAATGAGAAATCACCGGTCAACTTTTAACCCTTATAACTTCCTAACAAAAAAATATTTTGCTTCCAAAATTGTGCTGATGTAAAGTAGACATGTGGGAAATGTTATTTAGTAACTATTTTGTGTCACATAACTCTCTAGTTTAACAGAATAAAAATTCAAAATTTGAAAATTGCGAAATTTTCAAAATTTTCGCCAAATTTCTGATTTTTTCACAAATAAACGCAAAAATTATTGACCTAAATTTACCACTAACATGAAGCCGAATATGTCACGAAAAAACAGTCTCAGAATCGCTAGGATGCGTTGAAGTGTTCCAGAGTTATTACCTCATAAAGGGACACTGGTCAGAATTGCAAAAAATGGCCAGGTCATTAAGGTCAAAATAGGCTGGGTCATGAAGGGGTTAATCAGGAATCCTGATCTGGGGTCTGTATACAAGGAGGTTGGTCTGAGATCTGTATACTGGGGGAGAATGGTCTGTGCTCAGTATATGCAGCGAGGATGTGTTCTAGTGTCTGTAAACTGGAGGATCTATTCTTGAGTCTATGGAGGGTTCTGTCTGAGTTCTCTTTATTTAGGGGGTCTGTAGATGTTATGCCTAAAAGGTGTGGTCTGAAATTATTTAATTACATGGTCCAGGGTCTGCATTGTTTGAGGTCTGGTCTGGAGTCTTTAAATAAGGGGTATGCTCTGGGGTCAGAAAACAGAGGGTCTGTAAAATGGAAGGTTTGGTCTGTATACAAGGGGCCTGGTCTGGGGTTTGTAAACTGGAGGAGATTGGTCTGTGATTTGTATGTATATGGTTAATCTGGTCTAGTGTCTGAAACCGGTGGGGTGTCTGATCTTGGGTCTGTGAACAGGAGAATTTGATAGGACTACTGTATATTGAGGGGGTCTTTTATAGAAAATTTGGTCTGCGATCCTTACTTATTTAGGAGGGTCTGGGTTAGTTTTGGTGGTCTGGGATAAATATGTATTTATTTATGGGTCAGTAATTGTTTAGGTGATCTTGTTTGGGGTCGGTACACTTAGCACAGCACATGGCCCACGGGCCGCATGGAGCCCAAAAAAGGATGTGGTGAGGCCTGCAGAGATGTCCGAGAGATGCCATTCCCTTCTTCCAATATTCAAATGTATTCGCGAAAAACACAAATACACTTGAACACTGTGGACTGAGGCAGAGCAGCGCTCATCAGCCCCAGTGATCAGTGACAAGATGAGGTCAGCACGCTGCTAATATCATCACACTGCCGACAGCGCCACAAAGTCATTGGAGACCACAGACCCCAGCAACCCCTCCAAGGAGGAGCTGAAGATGAAGTGTGAACTCGTTTTAGATGAGGGGAAGGGGGGTTGGTGTGTCCGCCAAGGCAACGGGAAGTGGTGGGGGTGATTGTGAAAGAGGGCACAGTATAGCAAGGTGCAGTGGGATGGGGGGACTTTATGCAGAGGAGCAGTGTGAGGGGAATACTATGGAAAGGGTAGTTTGGGGGGATATTTTGGAAAAGTGCAGTGTGTGGGGTGGTATTATTATCCAGTGAGGCTGTGTGGGGGTATTATGAAGAGAGACACCGTTGGGGGATATTATATAGAGACTCAGTGGTGGGGGATGACAACTTGGAGAGGGGCAGTGTGAGGGGAAAATTATGGAGAAGGGCTATATGGGGGGAGGTTAGTCTGCAGAGATGAGCTCTGGGCATGAAATCTCATCATGACATCAGTACTGCATGGAGACAAAAGGGATAGGAATGACTCTAGTCAGAGAAGATCTCATCTATAAAGTAACAGCTGGACCCACCGCAGGGATAAGGGAACGTAGACATGGCACTGGAAGTGAGGGAGGGACCACATGGGAGAATATGGGGGGGTGGAGAGTGGGGACGGGGATGAAAGGTGATCCAAGGGGTAGTGATCTAAATGTAGGGAGGCAATGACATAGGTTATAGGTGGGGACTCAGGGGAAAAACATAAGTAGGACTGACCGAGGTTGAGTGGCCCTTTTTGAACTCAGACCACTGGACAGCGAAGTCCCACCCACCCTCCCTAAGAGAAAAGAAATTCCAGGTCACAGTGGCGATCATCTGCGGTGTTACCATGTTCAAATGATGCCATTGCTATGAAGAGTTTTTTTTGCATTAACATTCTAAGCCCAAGAGAAAGGCAATCCTTAAGCCATGGTTCCCTAAGGTTTCCTCCACAGGGTTTTTTCCTCTCCTGAGTTCTGTTGGATGACTCTTTGTGAGTCGGAGGTTTGCTACATTGAGTTCCCTTAATGTTTTAGAGGCGTTGGTGGGTCCTCGATGTTGGTTAAAAATTTGGGATTGGGGATTCATTAAATACGTGGATCCCCTTTATTGGATGATTATTTGATGGTGGTCTGGTGAGATTTGGGTGATACCCGGCAATGGAACGTCAGGTTTATATTAACGGTATTGGAGGACAACCTCTTCCCTCGGTTTCACGATGTTCCAGGGCAGGTGAACACAGCTAGGAGTAAGTCTGGGAGAGGAGGGGAAAAGTTATGAAAAAATCACCAGATTTTTTTGTAGCTTCGAGGACCTTAACAATTGTTGTAAATATCAATAAATTAGCTGCTGTGGCCATTTCTTATCCAAAGCTTTTATTTATGGGAGTGGGTTGGGGGGAATTTCCGGGGAGAGGTAGGATTGGTGAAAGAGGTCAGGTCACAAAATTGACCTTACCAGAGTCATGTACCTGGTTGTAAATGTCTATGATTGCATCTCATCAGTGGTGTGGTTCCTGTATGATCCACAGTCTGAAGATGGTTGGTAACAACAACTAATATTTCCTTACCATTATTAGGGATATACTAGGAATTATAGGTTCATGCAATAAAATTATACATGCGGTTGACCTGACATTACATTTAATCGATGCACTATGATTGGTGCTGTATACATGTACTTATTTGTTGTTCTGGTTGTGCATTCATATACTCATGGTGGTTCTGGTCTTCTCCACATGCCGCAATCCATAATGTGCTTTACGGCTATATTAAAACCTTATCTCAAATCTCTACATTTTTAATAATTTCATGCGAGGAATTTGTTGGCTTTTGACACAAAAACCCAACTTAAGTTAGTTTGTGCTCACACTGATTTTTTTTAGAGCAGAAACTTATCAAATCCTCCTCAAATTCTGTACTTAAAGCTTATTTCTGGTGATATATTAATGTACTGATGGTGGTTCTGGTGATGTATTTATTTAAGTACGCCTTTAGATTTATTTGCGGTTTTGTTACTGTTTGGCAATGTGGCCCTTGGATCAAAACATGTTGTGCACCCCTGACTTAGAGGTTCTGGTATGTGGTCTCTATTCATTTTGAAGTGTGCTGTAGTGGGATGAAATTTACTAATTGTGATAGGGGTATTTCATGAGGGATGGGTAAAAAAATCATTTTTTAATCTTGTCTATGTGCAATGCTTTTTGCTCTCTTCATATTTCATTCTGAAATTAGCTAGTATGGACTAATGTGTCAGCCTGATCAAAATAATATTATATAGATGAAGTAAAGCTAAATTTTTTAAGATTGCTAATTTGTAAATTTTGCATCATATTTCTACTCTGCAGAATGTATCAGCTAAAAAAAAGCAGTAAAAGTTACAGTATTTATCAAATTAATTCTGCTACATCTCGACGTATCTTCATGCAAAACATGCAGTCTCAAGCTTTGCTAATTCCCCCAATGAAATCTCAGCGCTATTTGGTGTATTGAGCTGCTGATGCTTTTAAACACAATGGGGAGATAGCGGGTAAATAATTGTATTGCCACGGATGACCTTAGGCTAGATTCTCATTTCTAACTGGCAGACAATTTGCTGGATCAGCAAAGAAAGAAAATAATGCCACTGATATTTTAGGGGCCACAAACAGATTTGACTGGTGGCTATTTACAAGTGTGTGGCTGAGCAGGGAAGAAAGGGTTAATAGTTTACATTGAGACTAATCCCCTTAACAATGTATTAACAGCTCTGAGCCTTAATAAATTCTTACTCAGACATGGTAAAGAAGAAAAGAGCATTGACACAATGTCACAAGCAAGTGTAAACAACAACACAACCCCATGATGTTGGCGCAGCCGACGCCCGTGTCATCCATGTCAACAATCCGAACATCAGCTGGCTTTACAGAAGGACACCAAACGAGATCGGAGAAAAGCTAAGTGTCCTAATATCTTTTATTTGGTTCCTGCTATTAAAATGATGAGAATATATAATGTAAGAAATAATGGATCATTAGTAGTGTTGAGCGATACCTTCCGATATCGGGAAATATCGGATCGGATTGGATCGGACCGATACCCAAAAAGTATCGGATATTGCAGATTCCGATACCGGAAACCAATGCAAGTCAATGGGACAGAAATATCGGAATTAAAATAAACCCTTTCTTTCCTTGTAGGTTAATTCTACATGAAGGAAAACAACTAAGAATAATGTAGAATGTATTGGGGGAGGTGGAGGAGACATTAAAGGCATAGAGGTTTAGCCCAATCAAATGGAATAGCAAGAATTAATTTTTTGTTTATGACGTTCGGAGTTACAAAGATATTGACTATGTTAAAGGGGTTGTGTAGCAATAGAGGGAGACGTTCAGAAAAGGCACATATGTTGGCGGAGTGTTGAAACAGAGTGCTTCATCTAGCTTGGAGGTTGACTGAGCCCCTGACCTGTAGGACACGGCACGGATGCGGGCACCTGTATGCACAACAGACTGTGAGTAAAGCTTTGGAACTACATGCCCTGGTGTCCTCCAGTTATTCCTGTGCCAACACAGCACTGCTACATCTCTGTGGGTCGCCCTTCCAGGGCTGTGGGGTACTCTGTACCGGGCCGGTGTCAGTGGGATGTGTCACAGCAGCGGTGACCCGGTCCGTGGCCTTGGGGGCCCAAGTAATGGGGGAATGTAGTTAATGGAATGGAATAGTTCGTGACGCCACCTGTGGTGCTCGGCAAGGGAGATGTTAAGCCAACGCTGCCTGCAGATCCACTGGGACTGATGGTATGGTGCAGCAAGGATGTAAAAGCTCCCCACAGGTGAAGCTATAGTCCCAGGGCAGTGTAGATGTGGTTGGCACGGGGATGTAGCAGTGCCGGAAAGGTAGGAAGCAGACAAGACACAGCGGGGTGCAATTTCTGTACATTTACTTGATAACTGCAGTCCAGGGTCCTGATTGCAGATGGTAACAGAGCAGGCTAGCCTGGAAGCAACTCAGGGATTCTCTCTCAGCAGACGAGCTGTGCAGTCTCCTTCCCTAGCGCTTGTTTGAATGAAGTACTCTAGTACTAAGTTACTCTGAAGTTCCTCCTGTCAGATGTTCCCAAGAACCTTACTTGCATGGCAGACAGCTGTAGCCTCTCTCGGGGACTCCTCTTTCTCTGAGTCCTGGCTCTCTATCCAAGCTGCTGTTGTGCCTCAAGTCTTAGATGGGAGTAGGGCATTTACAGCCTCCTACTCCTCTGGTATCTGCTGTAGGACCGTTAGTGTCTGTACAGCCGTGGAGACCAGGCTCCAGTTCTTGAGCTCTCACTGCGAGGGAGCTCTCCTTTCCTAGCTCAACCTCCAGCAGCTCTCTACATGTCTGCACACTTCACCCTCTGCAGACTAACTCACTCCTACTTCCTCCTGGCCCTCAGAGAGCACTCCTCCCCTTAATCCTGGTTCAGAGTTCCCCCTGCTGGCCTGGAGTGGAACTGTGTTGCATGTATGGAATGACTGCGAGAGAGACCCATCATTGCCTCCAAGCATGGCATTACCCTCCCCTGGAGGAAGGCAAAGCCACTGTGGCGACCATACTCCTGGGAGCGCCACATTTGTGCCTGGCACTGCACCATCTACATCTCTTCACTACCTCTCCATCTACACTGCCCTGGGACTACAGCCCTACCTGTGGAGGACCACAAAATCATTGCTGCACCACACCATCTGTCCCAGAGGATATGTCTGCAGCGTCGGCTTAACATTTTCATTGCCGAACACCACAGGTGGCGTCACGAATCATTCACTCATAAACTTTAACCGTCATCCACACGTTCAACATTTCCCTTTTACAATGGACGTCCAGGGCCACGGACCGGGTCACAGCTACCGTGACATCTCCCATTGAAACCAACGGGCCCGGTACCGAGTACCCCACCAGCTCTGGCGGGCGATCCAACTTGGCGGAAATACATAACAGAACAGGTTGTCCGGGCTTTTCACATAATCTCAGTGCATATCTAGGCTGCAGAATGCTGACAATAAGTAATTTACCTTCTGTGGCTAGTCTGCACGGTTTCCAAGATATCATCTCTTGCTTCTAAGATAAACATCCGGGGGGGGTGTTTTGGCATTGAAATGAGAAATTGTCGTTTCCTCCTCCCTCACTTGTTTCACTTTCCATAGATCACTGTTCAGCGTGTGTCTGGGGGAGGAGCAGCTTGGTGGTCTGCTCGCAGCCAATCGCAGCCATGCCATTAGTTAACATGCCTACATGCCTAACAGGATGTGCCCACACTTCTTAGGATTCCTCATTGGCTGAATCAAATCAAACTGGCTCATAGCATTATGGGAATTTCCGATTCCGGTATTCGATATGCAAAAAGTATCGGAACTCAGTATCGGAATTCCGATACCGCGAATATCGGCCGATAACCGATATTTGCAGTATCGGAATGCTCAACACTAATCATTAGGGATCATATCATTAAGTCAGACTGAGATCTGGAGGTTATACTTTTGGATGAGCTGGGACGGAGATTCTAAGCCCGACCTCTCCTTCAACATCAGTGTCTGACTTCACAAATGCTCTTCTGGATAAATGGACAAAAATTCCCACTGATATCACCAAAATCATGGAGAAAGACGAGTAGAAGCTGTTATAATTGCAACAGGAGGACCAACTCCATATTAATACCTCTGAATTTTAAATGGGGTTTCGGAAGAGCTCCAAATACTTTTGACCTTATACTGCACCATAGTTGCAATCTATGAAAGTATGGGGCCTATGTCAGCTATTATTAACACTAAGCCGAGACATGAAGGTTTACGCTCCACAAGAAACACAATTATTTTAACCATTTGGTAGTCTGCAACACTTTCTCCATGGTCCTGAAACAGTCAGTCTTCTAGAAATCCTGTAAGGAAAAAGTGGGTTACTCCTGCTTGTCAATTCCATCTTGGATGGTGGCCTTGTAAAGATTCCCCTTACCCAAAGCTGTGAGACTTAGTTATAAAATGCTCTAAAGCAGAAAAGACAGAGGGGGAGGCTCCTGCTGCAGTCAGTGATCATAAAGCCTCAGAAAGGACAGTGAGAAGGAGGAGGATGGCATGGCAAAGCTTGAAGGGATTGAAGAAGGAAGAGTTCCTTTAAAATTTAATTCTTTCTACGACTTTACATGTAACAAGATGAGGTTCTACATTTATTTTATAGCTTATAATTACTGAAGATTCTTAGGGAGTCCTAAGAGGGGTGGTTTAAGAGCTATTGATGTGCAAGGCATCCGTATGCTGTTCCTAGACAGTTCTATCTGTGTCTGTCACCCTTGTCTAGTACCATGCAAATATGCGAATAACCAGTTATATTAAATTTATTTCCTCTAAATCAAACTTTGGAAAACAGCTGGACATTAGCCCCGAAGCAATGTCATAGTTTTAGTCATTCTAAAAGCCTGAGATTTATGAAATATTGCCATCTGCTGAGCAATTACGGCATCTAATCATGTAAGTGGTGGTATTATAAGAACCATGCTACTACAGAGTGCGCCAGATAAACTTTATCATATTGTTTTAGGGTAAACATTTGGCACTAGATGGACCGGATGGATGAAAATATCAAATAAAGGTGGATCTTCCGTTAGGATTAGAGATGAGCGACTTTGCCATTTTTAGGGTCGAGTCGGGTTTCACGAAACCCGACTTTCGCAAAAGTCGGGTCGAACGAAATTGGCCGACTATAGGGAAAAGTCGGAGGCCGACTGAAACACGAAACCCAATGTAAGTCAATGGGGAAGCAAAGTCGGCAGGGAGTGGAGGACAGGAAACACACCTACAGTGCCCATTTCAATGCCAAAAACATCAATTCTTATTACTGAAGCTTGTCAACCTTAATTTACTTCATAATAATAGTTACGCATTGAAAACTGGGGGTTATTTGGCTAAAGTTGTGGGGGGTAGGGCTGGCTCCAGGTTTTCGTGTGCCCTGCGCCCCTTTAACACATACCACAACTCATGATGCTCCGATACGGCACAGAAATATAGGTATAGTACAATGACAAATACTTCACTGCTTACATGACATGACTGATCTATTTTAAATTGTACAATAGCTCAAAAAAAGGACAGTATATTACTCCATACAGTTTTATGGCCACCACATTGTGCGCCATACAGAATAATGAGCCCCATATATTTCTGAATACAGAATAATTGGTCACATATAATGTTCCATACAGTATATAATGAGCTCCACGTAATGCTACAGTATATGATGGTCCCTATGGATGATGCTTCAGTGTGTTATGGTCCCAAATAATGCTACATATATAATGGGCCCCATTTCTAATGCTCCAGTGTATAAGGTGCCCCATAGATGCTGCTCCAGTGTATGATCTGCCCCACTTAGAATGCTCCAGTATATGATGGACCCCATGGATGATGCTCTAGTGTCTTATGGGCCCAAATAATGCTCCATATATAATGGGCTCCCACTTCTAATGCTCCAGTGTACAATGGGCCCCGTAAAAACTGCTCCAGTGACTGATGTACCCCATTTGGAATGCTCCAGTATATGATGGGCCTCATGGATGATGCTTCAGTGTATGATGGGCCCTAATAATGCTCCATATATAATGGGCTCCATTTCTAATGCTCCAGTGTATAATGGGCCCCGTAAATGCTGCTCGTGTCTGTTGTCCCCCATTTGGATTGCTCCAGTATATGATGGGCCTCATGGATGATGCTCCAGTGTATGATGAGCCCAAATAATGCTCCATGTCTAATCTGCCCCATTTGTAATGCTCCAGTAAATGATGGGCCCCATGGATGATGCTCCAGTGTCTTATGGGCCCAAATAATGCTCCATATATAATGGGCTCCATTTCTAATGCTCCAGTGCATAATGGGCCCCGTAAATGCTGCTCCAGTGTCTGATGTCCACCTTTTGGAATGCTCCAGTATATGATGGGCCTCATGGATGATCCTCCAGTGTATGATGAGCCCTAATAATGCTCCATATATAATGGGCTCCATTTCTAATGCTCCAGTGTATAATGGGCCCCGTAAATGCTGCACCAGTGTCTGATGTCCCCCATTTGGAATGCTCCAGTATATGATGGGCCTCATGGATGATGCTTCACTGTATGATGGGCCCTAATAATGCTCCATATATAATGGGCTCCATTTCTAATGCTCCAGTGTATAATTGGCCCAATAAATGCTGCTCCAGTGTCTGATGTCCCCCATTTGGAATGCTCCAGTATATGATGGGCCCATTTATAAATGAACCAAGGCATTGTATGTGAAAAGAGCTCCATGGAGTAATCTGAAATGTGTGCTGCCGCATCCTTCACTTTTGGTGTGGGTGAAGGACACAAGGAAAGGGGTTGCTCCTGACCAGAAGCCTGCACTGACGACTCAGTGCTTGCATTTTTTGAAACTCCAGAAGAAGAGGCGATAGAGCTGGAGGCTGTTTCAGCAATGTAAGCCAAAAACAGTTTCTGATGCTCCGGCTTTCAAAGCAGTCTACCTACTCCCAGAAAAGGGAGCCTTACAGGCCTTCCTGGAGCTAGACCATGAAGCAGGCTCAACATCTCCTGCCTTAGCTGCTATTGTGTTTTTGACACTACCAGCAGATGCACCACCACCACCATCAGTACCAGGTGGCCCCCCATGCCCATGTCCACGTCCTCTTCCACCACACTTCCTCATGTTTTGGAAAATGGACCCAAAATACCAGCAGATATATGGTACTGTATCAGAAGCATACAGCTCTATACATTCTAGGGATAACAGTAAATCTCTATATATTTCATGAGTCATACACAGATGCTCACAGGCTCAGTATGGATTACACAATAAAATAAAAAGTTGAAAAAAGGTACAGTATCACCAGATACAAGGCATATATAGTATAGTGTAAACATTCTGAATCTCCATATATATTTCTGGAGGCAGACACAAACACTCTCAGGCCCAGTATGGATTACACAAGAATATGAAAAGCTGTAAATGGGTAATGTAGCACAAGCGTACAGCTGTATACAGTGTTGGGGTAATCATAAATCTCCAAATATATTTCCGGAGTAACAGACAGACGTTCACAGGCTCATTATGGATTACACCAGGATCTAAATAGCTAAAAAGGTTAATGTATCAGAAGCGTACAGCTGTATACAGTGTTGGCCAAATTTGAAATCTCGGTATATATTTCCGGAGTCACCCTCAGGCGCTCACTCAGTCTGGGTTTGACCATAATAAAAAATGTTGTAAAAAACGCACTGGATAACAAGATAGCAAGTATATA
The DNA here is from genome assembly GCF_039654945.1 of Dendrobates tinctorius. NCBI lineage: Eukaryota > Metazoa > Chordata > Amphibia > Anura > Dendrobatidae > Dendrobates > Dendrobates tinctorius. The sequence goes on along the minus strand of NW_027361689.1, from coordinate 27,721,762 downwards.
TTTTATAGGGTACAATTGAAATCTCCGTATACATAGTCCCATAGTCACTCTCAGACGCTTACTCAGTATGGATTTGACTGTAATACTAAATGTCGAACAAAGGTACTGTATAAGAAGATACAAGCTGTATCGAGTATAGGGTAAAAATTGGTATCTCTGATTCACCGTATATATAGAAGGCGTAAACCACACATGCTCACTCACTATGGATGACACCATAAAAAATTTTTTTGAACAAAGGTACTGTATCAGCACATACCAGGTGTATCCAGTCTAGGGGTAATTGTAAATTTCCGTCTGTACTTCCGGAGTCAGACACAGACACTCACAGGCTCAGTATGATTACACCAGAATTTAAAAAGTAGAAAAAGGGAAAGGTATTCGAAGTGTACACCAGTATACAGTGTTGTGGTACTTTTAAATCTTCGTATATATTTCAATCTCAGTAAGCCAGTCCAGACTCTCCGCTATTGGAATCTACATGGATACAAGTACAGATGGAAAGTCGAGTGTTTGCAGAAATTTGGGAATTACTCATCGCGGGAAAACCTCCTGGTAGATGTTGCAGAGGCGATGCAGACCCTCAATTACTGTGTCTGTGGAGACAGCGAAAGCGGTTCTTTGTGAAGAAAGGATTGCTTTATCGCAGTAGCGTGGATCACATCAACGTTACTCGTCTCCATCACAACTGTGATCACAGGGAGAGATGTAGACATGGTACTCACTGCCTATCATGATGTGTCTGGTCATTTTGGAGTGCAAAGGAAAGAAGCAACAGACCGTAGGTGATTATATTGGATTGGCATGAGAGGATACATTGAAAAATGGTGGCAGGAATGTCACACGTCTGTGACTATCACAACTGTGAAAGGTGATCATAAAGCACCACTGCATCCGCTTGTAAGTTGACGTCCATTACAAATGGTAGCCATTGATTATCTGAAGGTAGAGGCCAGCAGGACAGGCCATAGCTACATCTTAACCATCATCGATCAATACACCAAATTTCTAGTGGCCGTCCCTGTGAAGGATTTAACTGCCCAGAATACACAGCGGTGGAGCAGGGAGAGGTAAGTATTGCAACTTGCAAGTGCTGTGGCCATGGCCAAGAAGGGGGGGCACATTCATGGTCGACGGTACTGGCACAGGGCCCCTCATAGTACACTGGTGTGTCTGATGGTGAGTGGGCCCCCCCACCGTCAGAGACACTGTATTGTACAATGAGGGGCCCTGTGCCAGTGCCGTCGGCCATCAGTGGGCCTATTCACCTGTTCAGAGCAACGGCACTTGCAGGGTGCGCCAGGTGTTGACCCCAGCACTTGGGGGGGTTGGGCAGCCCAGTTAGGGAGGTTTAAAAAATGGCATATGTTGATGTGTAGGCTGGACATTCAGCAGCTGCAATTGGCGGAATTAGGAAAGTCCGAGGAAGAGGAGGACAAAAGCGAGGCAGTTTTCTGGCAACCTATGTGTCATCAGGGGAAGGTGGGACAAAATCCTTTGAAACCCATGCATGGTTCATTTTAATGAAGGTTAGATCACTAACATTTTGGGCCAACAGACGGGTCCTTTTTTCTGTCAGGATTGATCCAGCAGCACTGAAGACTCTTTCAGATAACACACAAGCAGCAGGGCAAGCGAGCTCCTGTAAGGCATATTGTGCCAATTCAGGCCAGGTGTCCAGTTTAGAGGCCCAAAAGTCAAAGGGGAATGACCTGTGAGGGAGAACATCGATATGGGAGGAGTAGTTTGTAACCATAGTTGACAACTGCTGTCTCCTGTCACTTTAAATCGATGCAGTATTAAGCAGTCGTGTCAGCGGTACTTGAGAAATCAGTCCACAACATGGTCATGAAACCCCTGTCTCCAATGCCACTTTGGCTGTGTGCACCATGAACACCTCTTCCATTGTGCCTACTATGGCTCGTGGGAGAACCAGCACCGCTGACCGCTGCTGTGTGCTGGGAAAGCCACAAACAAATGGTTTACCAGAGTTGCTTGTTTGTTAGCCAATATTATCTCTAGGTTCTCCTGTGGCATGATGTTGTATAATTTGCCTTTGTAGCGTGGATCAAGGCTGCTGGCCAGCCAGTAGTCGTCATTAGTGTTGAGCATTCCGATACCGCAAGTATCAGGTATCGGCCGATATTTGCTGTTTCGGAATTCCGATACTGACTTCCGATACTTTTTTCATATCGGATACCGGAATCGGAAGTTCCCATAATGCTATGAGCCCGCTCGCTTTGATTCAGCCAATGGGAATCCTCAGAAGTGTGGGCACATCCTGTTAGGCATGTAGGCATGGCTGTGATTGGCTGCTGAAATGATGTCATGATGCACTATAAAAGCCACCGCCGCCGCCATTTCTGGTCACTCTGCTGTGAATTCAGTTAGGGACAGGCTGCTGTTGAAGACTGTGAGGGACAGTTAGAAATAGCGATTCTACCAAACATATTGTGCTTTAACCAGGCTACATAAACCACCACTGTAGCTTTCTTTTCCCTAGCAGCAGTGTTCACAGCTGTTTAAAAGGGCTGTGTGAGTGCAGCTCATGCTGTGGAGTGGGTCCTGCAGCCACGTCTGGTTGTAGGCCGCCCAGCGTGCCTCACTGCTGCCTCATACATATTTTCTTTTTGAGCTGCTTATTTTTCAAAAATTATATCTAGTGTGCTTCCATCCGTATCCATATACGTTGGTTGCAAACACTAGTAGTAGACATCGGAGCCTTTCTGCAGCCTTTCAGTGCTAGTGCCCACTTAGCTGCACTGTTCACGGCTGTCTGAGAGGTCTCTGACTGTGTGTGAGTGCAGCTCGCGCTGAGTAGTGTGTCCTGCAGCTACGTCTGGTTGTAGGCCGCTCAGCGTGTCACTGCCTCACACATTTTTCTTTTATTGCAGCTCATTTTTTCTCCTATTAGTGTGCATCCATCCGTATCCATATACGGTGGTTGCAAACACTCTAGGAGTAGACAGCGGAGCATTTCTGCAGCCTTTCAGTGCTAGTGCCCACTTAGCTGCACTGTTCACGGCTGTCTGAGAGGTCTCTGACTGTGTGTGAGTGCAGCTCACGCTGAGTAGTGTGTCCTGCAGCTACGTCTGGTTGTAGGCCGCTCAGCGTGTCACTGCCTCACACATTGTTCTTTTATTGCAGCTCATTTTTTCTCCTATTAGTGTGCATCCATCCGTATCCATATACAGTGGTTGCAAACACTCAAGGAGTAGACAGCAGAGCCTTTCTGCAGCTTTTCAGTGCTAGTGCCCACTTAGCTGCACTGTTCACGGCTGTCTGAGAGGTCTCTGACTATGTGTGAGTGCAGCTCACGCTGAGTAGTGTGTCCTGCAGCTACGTCTGGTTGTAGGCCGCTCAGCGTGCGTCATTGCCTCACACATATTTTTCTTTAATTGCAGCTCATTTTTTCTTCTCCTATTAGTGTGCATCCATCCCTATCCATCTACATTGGTTGGTTGCAAACACTATATAGGAGTAGATAGAGGAGCCTTTTTTCTGACTTGTGCCCTTCATCTGCAGCCAGATTAGTATTACCCAATTTTTTTGGAGCCTCATCTTTTGCATTGTAGGTTACCTGCCTGCATTGTAATAGCTCCAAAAGTTGGTGATACTATCACTTTCAAATCTTTGGTCATATCCTTTTAGTTTTTTTTTTCACAAAAAAAACCCATAAAGTTCACCAAACCCTACATTTGAAAGTTGTGTAGGCCACATTATCTCCTATTAAAGTGTAGTCCACACACACACTTCATAAAATTAGTGTTTCTTCTACCTGTAACCAGCTGTTCAGGAATAAGCACACTAAGCCCCCCTTTGTACTTTTCTGCCTATCTTTATCAGTCTAGCAAGATGAAGAAGGCAGGGAGTAAGGCACGTGGGCGTGGGCGTGGAGTTTCAGCAGGGAGAGGACGTGGGGATTCTGCAGGGAGAGGATGTGGGGATTCTGCAGGGAGAGGACGTGGGGATTCTGTGCCTGCTGCGGGCACCAGTGAGTCAGCAGCCCCCAGTTGAAGCAGGCAACAGTCCTTTATGCGCAGCTTTGTAGGACCTCGCCGTACCCCACTGCTGCGGGAGGACCAAATTGAAGCCGTTGTTGGATGGATGGCAGCTAATGCATCGACTTCAATGACTTCCACATCCTCTCAGGGCCAGAGCACCGAAGAGCAACCATCTGTCTCTTCACCACCTGCCAAAGTGCCCAGGCAGTCAGAGAGCCCTGGACAGGAGCCATCACAGTCTCTACTTCTGTTCTCTGAATCTGTTGGCTTGGAAAGAGGGGGCCAGCCAAGCAGCATTCCAGAATGTGAAGAAGAGGGAGTATGCAGTGATGCGCTACTTCTTTGTCCCTCTGAATCTGAAGAGGCGGGTTGGCCAGTGCCTATGGTCTGCACGCCTCAGTACGCATCAGATGATGACGAGACTCAGTTACCACTTTCTGGTGCGTACGGTGCTGGCGAGACAACCCAGGAGAAGCAGGTGTTTGAGGAGGGGAGTGTAGATGATGAGGTCCTTGACCCATCATGGCGTGAGGAACAGGAAGGTGGTGGGAGCAGCTCTGAGGAAGAGATTCCCCGAACGGCCAAAACAGGAGGGAGAGGGAGGGGGCAGACTTGGTTGCCTGTAGCCTCCACTTCGGCACCCGGTAGGAGCATTCCTCTTTCAAAAGGCAAAACAGGCGCTCCCAAGACTTGCAGTGCGTGCTTCTTTTTTGACACAGTTGCAGATGACATTTGCTTTGTCAAATGCAAGCTGTGTCATCAGAGAGTCAAAAGAGGGAAAAATGTCAGCAACCTCAATACCACTAATATGTGGAAACATGTGCGGACCAAGCACGAGGTGGAGTTACACAGACACACTGAACACGTAGGCCAACGTACAGCACCACCTACCACCACTTCAGCTTGTGTTGGGGCCTCTTCCTCCAGCTCACACACAGCTGGTTCGGCTTCCTCACAGGATCGCCAAGGAAGAACCTCTGGCACTGTTGTCCGGAGACCCTGTGACATTCCACCCACAGCAACACGTTCCCAGTCATCCTCACACTCCCAGGCCACTCGACAGCCATCGGCCGCACAGGCATGGGATAAAAGGCGGCCATACTCGGCAAACCATCCCCGAGCACAGGCTCTGAATGCTGGCATTGCCAAACTACTGGCACTTGAAATGCTGTCATTCAGGCTGGTGGAGACTGACACCTTCCGGGACTTCATGGCATTGGCAGTCCCACAATACACCATGCCCAGCCGCTTTTATTTCAGCAGGCGAGACGTCCCTGCCCTGCAGAAACATGTGGAGGGAAAAATAAAACATGCGCTTCTAAACTCCGTCAGTAGCAAGGTCCACCTGACCACCGATGCGTGGACCAGTAACCATGGACAGGGACGATACCTTTCCCTCACTTCCCATTGGGTCACTGTTGTGGAGCCTGGTACAGATCTGGAGAGTGGCGCTGTACGTGTTCTGCCAACTCCGTGGATTGCAGGAATCCAGTCTGTACACATTGACTCCTCCTCCTACTCAAGTTCCTCAGAAACAGCGCAGCAGGAGCCTGTTACGACCGATATGAGCACAGCCGCAGCCAAACGTCAACAGGCCGTACTCAAATTAATTTCTTTGGGGAATCGAAGCCACACAGCGCAGGAGCTCTGGAATGCCATCAAGCAGGAGAGCGATGTGTGGTTTGTGCCAGCGAATCTCCAGCCGGGCTTGGTAGTGTCTAACAATGGCCGAAATCTGGTGGCAGCTCTTGGCCTAGGCAACCTCACTCACATCCCATGTCTGGCACATGTGCTCCACTTGGTCGTGCAGAGCTTTCTGAGGGACTATCCGGATCTTGATGCACTGCTGCACAAGGTCCGCATAGAGTGCGCTCACTTGCGGCGTTCCAGCACGGCAAGATCGCGCCTTGCTGCTCTGCAGCGTCGATTACGCCTTCCGGAACATCGCATCATATGTGACCTACCCACCAGGTGGAATTCAACGTTACATATGTTGGAGCGGTTGTGTGAGCAGCAGGCAGCAGTCATGGAGTACCAGCTGCATCAGGCGCAAACAAGTCGCACTATGCGCCAGTCACACTTCAGCACCACTGAATGGGCCTCTATGAAGGACATCTGCCTCGTTTTGCGTGCCTTCGATGATTCCACGCGGATGGCTAGTGCAGATGATGCACTAGTCAGCATGACTGTCCCCCTTACCTGCCTGCTTCAAAAAACACTGCAAGCACTAAGGGATGAAGTTTTGGAAGAGGTGGAGGATGAGGAGTCCCAAATGCCATCTGCTTCTGGACAGTCAGCGCTACGTGGTTCCTCACAAAGGCCTAGGCAGGGGACACTTTGTGAGGAGCATGAGGAGTCGATGGAGGAGGAAGACATCTCTCCAGAGGAGGTACACAAAGCTCTAGTCAGTATGCACAGCGAGGGTGGGGTGATGCAGAGCAGGCAGAGATCACGCCTCAAGCAGGGGACAGCGGTTCTTTGGCAGTTGGGAGTCTGCAGCACATGGTTGATTTCATGCTGCAGTGCCTGAGAAACAACCGCCGCATCGCCCACATTCTCTACACGGCTGATTATTGGGTGTACACCCTCCTAGATCCTCGCTACTGGGACAACTTACAAAGCCTCATACCAACGTTGAACCGGGACCGTAAACTGCGGGAGTACCAAGACACACTGGTGCAGTCCATCATGTTTTCCATTCCACCCGACAGCAGTGGTGCTAGTGCTTTACAAAGCAGCTCTGTGCGTCGAGGCAGTGGAGGAAACTCGGCACAGGCAGCAGAGGCAGCGCCTCAGCACAAGGCAAGACCACTATGGCCCAAATGTGGCAAAGTTTTGTGTGCCCGCCACAATTGTCTACACCATCACAGACGGCTCCAGTCAGCAGGAGGCAACGTTTCCGTCAGATGGTGACAGACTACATGTCTTGCCCTGTCAGTGTACTCCCAGATGGCTCTTCCCCCTTCAAGTTTTGGGTCTCTAAGCTGGATACATGGCCAGAGGTTACCAGTATGCATTGGAGGTGCTGGCTTGCCCTGCTGCCAGTGTGTTATCGGAACGCGTCTTTAGTGCCGCAGGTGGTGTACTAACAGACCGTCGCACGCGACTATCTTCCAATAACGTCGACAGGCTTACTTTTCTGAAAATGAACAAGGCCTGGATCTCTCCAGAATTTGCCAGTCCTCTTCCCGACTAAATAATTGGTTGGCAACTGTATCCAGGTCTCCTGTTGTGTTCATGTTTCACCACATGAACTATAATCCCTGGGCTCCAACACAGCCAGTTGTCGCTCAGATGTGTCATCTGCACAGAGAAAAACACACTAGCTCCTGTGTTAGTGGGGTTCAGTAATGCCAGCTGCTCCCCTGCTGTGTGCATGGCAAAGTCTCCTGCTCCATCCACATTCAAACTCCTACTGATTTTTAAAAGTGCTACACTTAGGCCTCTGGCTCCACTGTCTCTAGTATTTGCCCTGGCCTCCAACTCCGCCAGTTGCTGCTCTGAAGTGGCGTCTGCACAATCCACACTTGTTCCTGAGTTACTGGGGCTCAGTCACGTCAGTTGATCCCCTGATGTGTGTCCAGCAAGGTCTCCTGCTCTGTCCACATTCCCATTACTATTAGTGGGAATGTGGACAGAGCAGGAGACCTTGCTGGACACACATCAGGGGATCCACTGACGTGACAGAGCCCCTGTAACCCAGGAACAAGTGTGGATTGTGCTGACGCCACTTCAGAGCTGTAACTGGCGGGGTTGGAGGCCAGGGGAAATACTAGAGACAGTGGAGCCAGAGGCCTAAGTGGAGCTCGGTTACAATCAGTTGTAGTCTACAACCTCTATAAAACCAGCTGCAAATTGGCCTCCGCCTGCTGCATGCCTCATCCTGGGCTCCAACAACGGCAGTTGGTGTTCAGAAGTGTCGTCTTCCCAGAGAAAAACACACTAGCTCCTGTGTTAGTGGGGTTCAGTAATGCCAGCTGTTCCCCTGCTGTGTAGACGGCAAAGTCTCCTGCTCCATCCACATGCCCACAACATCAGGCCTCAGCCTGCTCCATGCCTCAACCTGGGCTCCAACAACGCCAGTTGGTGTTCAGAAGTGCCGTCTTCACAGAGAAAAACACACTAGCTCCTGTGTTACTGGGGTTCAGTAATGCCAGCTGATTCCCTGCTGTGTAGACGGCAAAGTCTCCTGCTCCATCCACATGCCAGCAACATCAGGCCTCAGCCTGCTCCATGCCTAATCCTGGGCTCCAACAACGCCAGTTGGTGTTCAGAAGTGTCGTCTTCCCAGAGAAAAACACACTAGCTCCTGTGTTAGTGGGGTTCAGTAACGCCAGCTGATCCCCTGCTGTGTAGACGGCAATGTCTCCTGCTGACTCCACATGCCCAAAACATCAGGCCTCAGCCTGCTCCATGCCTCAACCTGGGCTCCAACAACGCTAGTTGGTGTTCAGAAGTGTCATCTTCCCAGAGAAAAACACACTAGCTCCTGTGTTAGTGGGGTTCAGCAACGCCAGCTGTTCCCCTGCGGTGTAGATGGCAAAGTCTCCTGCTCCATCCACATGCCAACGACATCAGGCCTCAGCCTGCTCCATGCCTAATCCGCGGCTCCAACAATGCCAGTTGGTGTTCAGAAGTGCCGTCTTCCCAGAGAAAAACACACTAGCTCCTGTGTTAGTGGGGCTCAGTAACGCCAGCTGGTCCCCTGCTGTGTAGACGGCAATGTCTCCTGCTGACTCCACATGCCCAAAATATCAGGCACACTAGCTCCTGTGTTACATGGGCCTCCAACCCCATCAGTTGCTGCTCTGTAGTGGAGTCTGCACAATCCACACTTGTTCCTGAGTTACTGGGGCTCAGTCATGTCAGTTGATCCCCTGATGTCTGTCCGGCAATGTCTCCTGCTCTGTCCACATTCCCATTACTAGTAGTGTGAATGAGGACTGAGCAGGAAACCTTGCCAGACACACATCAGGGGATCAACTGACGTGACTGAGCCCCTGTAACCCAGGAACAAGTGTGGATTGTGCAGACGACACTTCAGAGCAGCAACTTGCGGGGTTGGAGGCCAGGGGAAATACTGGAGACAGTAGAGGCAGAGGCCATAGTGGAGCAAGGTTACAATCAGGAGTCGTCTACAACCTCTATAAAATCAGCTGCAAGTTGGCATCCGCCTGCTGCAAGCATTGATCCTGGGCTCCAACACAGCCAGTTGTAACTTGGAAGTGCCGTCCGCACAGATAGAAACACTCGCTCCGGTGTCAGTGGGGTTCAGTAACACCAGCTGTTCCCCTGCTGTGCGGATGGCAAAGTCTCCTGCTGCCTCAAAAATCACGCAACATCTTATTTTCTTCTTGTTCCAAGTAGGCCTCAGCCTGCTCGGAGCATTGATCCTGGGCTCCAACACAGCCAGTTGTAGCTTGGAAGTGCCGTCCGCACAGATAGAAACACTCGCTCCGGTGTCAGTGGGGTTCAGTAACGCCAGCTGCTCCCCTGCTGTGTGAATGGCAAAGTCTCCTGCTGCCTACACCATCACACTACTACTGATTTTTAACCGTGGTCCACTTCAGCCTCTGGCTCTACTGTCTCTAGTATTTCCCCTGACCTCCAACCCTGCCAGACGCTGCTCTGAAGTGTCATCTGCACAATCCACACTTGTTCCTGTGTTACTGGGGCTCAGTCATATAAGTTGATCCCCTGATGTGTGTCCGGCAATGTCTCCTGCTCTGTCCCCATTCCCATTACTAGTAGTGGGAATGTGGACAGAGCAGGAGACCTTGCTGGACACACATCAGGGGATCCACTGACGTGACAGAGCCCCTGTAACCCAGGAACAAGTGTGGATTGTGCTGACGCCACTTCAGAGCTGTAACTGGCGGGGTTGGAGGCCAGGGGAAATACTAGAGACAGTGGAGCCAGAGGCCTAAGTGGAGCTCGGTTACAATCAGTTGTAGTCTACAACCTCTATAAAACCAGCTGCAAATTGGCCTCCGCCTGCTGCATGCCTCATCCTGGGCTCCAACAACGCCAGTTGGTGTTCAGAAGTGTCGTCTTCCCAGAGAAAAACACACTAGCTCCTGTGTTAGTGGGGTTCAGTAATGCCAGCTGTTCCCCTGCTGTGTAGACGGCAAAGTCTCCTGCTCCATCCACATGCCCACAACATCAGGCCTCAGCCTGCTCCATGCCTCAACCTGGGCTCCAACAACGCCAGTTGGTGTTCAGAAGTGCCGTCTTCACAGAGAAAAACACACTAGCTCCTGTGTTACTGGGGTTCAGTAATGCCAGCTGATTCCCTGCTGTGTAGACGGCAAAGTCTCCTGCTCCATCCACATGCCAGCAACATCAGGCCTCAGCCTGCTCCATGCCTAATCCTGGGCTCCAACAACGCCAGTTGGTGTTCAGAAGTGTCATCTTCCCAGAGAAAAACACACTAGCTCCTGTGTTAGTGGGGTTCAGCAACGCCAGCTGTTCCCCTGCAGTGTAGATGCAAAGTCTCCTGCTCCATCCACATGCCAACGACATCAGGCCTCAGCCTGCTCCATGCCTAATCCGGGGCTCCAACAATGCCAGTTGGTGTTCAGAAGTGTCGTCTTCCCAGAGAAAAACACACTAGCTCCTGTGTTAGTGGGGCTCAGTAACGCCAGCTGGTCCCCTGCTGTGTAGACGGCAATGTCTCCTGCTGACTCCACATGCCCAAAATATCAGGCACACTAGCTCCTGTGTTACATGGGCCTCCAACCCCATCAGTTGCTGCTCTGTAGTGGAGTCTGCACAATCCACACTTGTTCCTGAGTTACTGGGGCTCAGTCATGTCAGTTGATCCCCTGATGTCTGTCCGGCAATGTCTCCTGCTCTGTCCACATTCCCATTACTAGTAGTGTGAATGAGGACTGAGCAGGAAACCTTGCCAGACACACATCAGGGGATCAACTGACGTGACTGAGCCCCTGTAACCCAGGAACAAGTGTGGATTGTGCAGACGACACTTCAGAGCAGCAACTTGCGGGGTTGGAGGCCAGGGGAAATACTGGAGACAGTAGAGGCAGAGGCCATAGTGGAGCAAGGTTACAATCAGGAGTAGTCTACAACCTCTATAAAATCAGCTGCAAGTTGGCATCCGCCTGCTGCAAGCATTGATCCTGGGCTCCAACACAGCCAGTTGTAACTTGGAAGTGCCGTCCGCACAGATAGAAACACTCGCTCCGGTGTCAGTGGGGTTCAGTAACACCAGCTGTTCCCCTGCTGTGCGGATGGCAAAGTCTCCTGCTGCCTCAAAAATCACGCAACATCTTATTTTCTTCTTGTTCCAAGTAGGCCTCAGCCTGCTCGGAGCATTGATCCTGGGCTCCAACACAGCCAGTTGTAGCTTGGAAGTGCCGTCCGCACAGATAGAAACACTCGCTCCGGTGTCAGTGGGGTTCAGTAACGCCAGCTGCTCCCCTGCTGTGTGAATGGCAAAGTCTCCTGCTGCCTACACCATCACACTACTACTGATTTTTAACCGTGGTCCACTTCAGCCTCTGGCTCTACTGTCTCTAGTATTTCCCCTGACCTCCAACCCTGCCAGACGCTGCTCTGAAGTGTCATCTGCACAATCCACACTTGTTCCTGTGTTACTGGGGCTCAGTCATATAAGTTGATCCCCTGATGTGTGTCCGGCAATGTCTCCTGCTCTGTCCCCATTCCCATTACTAGTAGTGGGAATGTGGACAGAGCAGGAGACCTTGCCGGACACACATCATGAGATCAACTGATGTGACAGAACCCCTGTAACCCAGGAACAAGTGTGGATTGTGCAGACGACACTTCAGAGCAGCAACTTGCAGGGTTGGAAGCCAGGGGAAATGCTGGAGACAGTAGAGCCAGAGGCCTAAGTGGAGCATGGTTACAATCAGTTGTAGTGTACAACCGATCTAAAACTTGCTCCAAGTAGGCCTCAGCCTGCTCCGTGATTGATCCTGGGCTCCAACATCGCCAGTTGCAGCTAGGAAGTGCCGTCCGCACAGATAGAAACACTCGCTCCTGTGTCTGTGGGGTTCAGTAACGCCAGCTGTTCCCCTGCTGTGCGGATGGCAAACTCTCCTGCTGCCTCCAAAATCACGCAACATCTTATTTTCTACTTGCTCCAAGTAGGCCTCAGCCTGCTCGGAGCATTGATCCTGGGCTCCAACACAGTCAGTTGTAGCTTGGAAGTGCCGACCGCACAGATAGAAACAGTCGCTCCTGTGTCTGTGGGGTTCAGTAACGCCAGCTGCTCCACTGCTGTGTGAATGGCAAAGTCTCCTGCTGCCTACACCGTCACATTACTACTGATTTTTAACCGTGGTCCACTTCGGCCTCTGGCTCTACTGTCTCTAGTATTTCCCCTGACTTCCAACCCCGCCAGTCGCTGCTCTGAAGTGTCGTCTGCACAATCCACACTCGTTCCTGTGTTACTGGGGCTCAGTCACGTAAGTTGATCCCCTGATGTGTGTCCGGCAATGTCTCCTGCTCTGTCCCCATTCCCATTACTAGTAGTGGGAATGTGGACAGAGCAGGAGACCTTGTCGGACACACATCATGAGATCAACTGACGTGACAGAACCCCTGTAACCCAGGAACAAGTGTGGATTGTGCAGACGACACTTCAGATCAGCAACTGGCGGGGTTGGAGGCCAGGGGAAATACTAGAGACTGTAGAGGCAGAGGCCTAAGTGGAGGACGGTTACAATAAGTAGTTGTGTATAACCAATATAAAACTCGCTCCAAGTAGGCCTCATCCTGCTGCATGATTGACCCCTGGGCTCCAACATCGCCAGTTGCTGCTCAGAAGTGTCTTTTGCACGGGCACTCCCTCCTGCCCAGCCTGGTTCCAGCACGTCTGCTGTTTCCGGGTAGTGTCAACGTCACTTTGCCACCAATACATTGTCCTGTCGTGTTGCGGTCGGGTTAGCCGAGTCTATGGTGCCTGCAGTTTTGGTGATTCCTATGTGGGCTGCGGGTTCTGGTACTAAAGGCTGGTTCTGTAGTGCCAATAGGACAAGCACCCCCTGTTGGACTGTGGGATTCGGTAACTGCGTCCTGCTCGCGGCCTTGCAACTTTGTTGATTATGGGTACCTTCTGCTACCCATCCGGGTTCGAGCACCGTCAGCTGGTTCTCGGCAGTGTCTTTGGCACGGGTACTCCCTCCTGCCCAGCCGGGTTCCAGCACCGTCAGCTGTTTCTCGGCAGAGCCTTTGGCTGAGGTGCCTCCTTCTCGGTGTCCGAGTTCCAGCAACATCTGCTGGTTCTTGGTAGCACTTTTTAGCACAGGTACCTCCTGCTTAGAAACTGTGTTCCAGCACCGTCAGCTGGTCCACAGTTGAGCCATTGGCTCCTGTTTCTTCTGCTACCCATCCGGGTTCCAGCACCATCAGCTGGTTCTCGGCAGTGTTTTTGGCACGGGTACTCCCTCCTGCCCAGCCGGGTTCCAGCACCGTCAGCTGTTTCTCGGCAGAGCCTTTGGCTGAGGTGCCTCCTTCTCGGTGTCCGAGTTCCAGCAACGTCTGCTGGTTCTTGGTAGTGCTTTTTAGCACAGGTACCTCCTGCTTAGAAACCATGTTCCAGCACCGTCAGCTGGTCCACAGTTGTGCCATTGGCTCTTGTTTCTTCTGCTACCCATCCGGGTTCCAGCACCGTCAGCTGGTTCTCGGCAGTGTCTTTGGCACCGGTACTCCCTCCTGTCCAGCCTGCTTCCAGCACGCCTGCTGTTTCTGGGTAGTTTCAACGTCACTTTGCCACCAATATGTTGTCCTGTCATGTTGCGGTAGGGTTAGCCGAGTCTATGGTGCCTGCAGTTTCGGTGATTGCTATGTGGGCTGCGGGTTCTGGTACTAAAGGCTGGTTCCGTAGTGCCAATAGGACAAGCTCCCCCTGTTGGACTATGGGATTCGGTAACTGCGTCCTGCTCGCGGCCTTGCAACTTTGTTGATTATGGGGACTTTCTGCTACCCATCCGGGTTCCAGCACCGTCAGCTGGTTCTCGGCAGAGCCTTGGGCCTAGGTGCCTCCTTCTCGGTATTCAAGTTCCAGCAACGTCTGCTGGTCCTTGGTAGTGCTTTGTAGCACCGATACCTTCTGCTTAGTAACCATGTTCCAGCACTGTCAGCTGGTCCACAGTTGTCCCATTGGCTCTTCTTCCTTCTGCTGCTCCTCCGGGTTCCAGCACCGTCAGCTGGTTCCAGGCAGAGCCTTTGGCCTAGGTGCCTCCTTCTCTGTATCCGAGTTCCAGCAACGTCTGCTTGTCCTTGGTAGTGGTTTCTAGCACAGGTACCTCCGGCTTAGTAACCGGGTTCCAGCACCGTCAGCTGGTTCTCGGCTGTGCCTTTGGCACGGGTACTACCTCCTGCCCATCCTGGTTCCAGCACGCCTGCTGTTTCCGGGTAGTGTCAACGTCACTTTGCCAACAAAACGTTGTCCTGTCGTATTGCGGCCGGGTTAGCCGAGTCTATGGTGCCTGCAGTTTAGGTGCTTCCTATGTGGGCTGCGGGTTCTGGTAATAAAGGCTAGTTCCGTAGTGCCAATAGGACAAGCCCCCCTGTAAGGACTGTGTATTTCGGTAACTGCGGCTGGCTCACGGCCTTGCAACTTTGTTTTTCATGGGTACCTTCTGCTACCCATCCAGGTTCCAGCACCGTCAGCTGGTTCCAGGCAGAACCTTTGGCCTAGGTGCCTCCTTCTCGGTATCCGAGTTCCAGCAACGTATGCTGGTCCTTTGTAGTGCTTTTTAGCACAGGTACCTCCTGCTTAGTAACCGTGTTCCAGCACCATCAGCTGGTCCTCGATAGTGCCATTGGCTCTTGTGCCTTCTGCTGCCCCTCCGGGTTCCAGCACCGCCAGCTGGTTCCAGGCAAAGCCTTTGGCCTAGGTGCCTCCTTCTCGGTATCCAAGTTCCAGCAACGTATGCTGGTCCTTTGTAGTGCTTTCTAGCACAGGTACCTCCTGCTTAGTAACCGTGTTCCAGCACCATCAGCTGGTCCTCGGTAGTGCCATTGGCTCTTGTTCCTTCTGCTGCCCCTCCGGGTTCCAGCACCGTCAGCTCGTTCCAGGCAGAGCCTTTGGCCTAGGTGCCTCCTTCTCGGTATCCGAGTTCCAGCAACGTCTGCTGGTCCTTGGTAGTGCTTTCTAGCACAGGTACCTCCTGCTTAGTAACCGTGATCCAGCACCGTCAGCTGGTCCTCGGTAGTGCCATTGGCTCTTGTTCCTTCTGCTGTCCTTCTGGGTTCCAGCACCATCAGCTGGTTCTCGGCTGTGTCTTTGGCACGGGTACTCCCTCCGGCCCAGCCTGGTTCCAGCGCGCCAGCTGTTTCCGGGAAGTGTCAACGTCACTTTGTCACCAATACGTTGTCCTGTCGTGTTGCGGTCGGGTTAGCCGAGTCTATGGTGCCTGCAGTTTAGGTGCTTCCTATGTGGGCTGCGGGTTCTGGTAATAAAGGCTGATTCCGTAGTGCCAATAGGACAAGCACCCCCTGTAAGGACTGTGGGTTTAGGTAACTGCGGCCGGCTCGTGGCCTTGCAACTTTGTTTTTCATGGGTACCTTCTGCTACCCATCCGGGTTCCAGCACCGTCAGCTGGTTCCAGGCAGAGCCTATGGCCTAGGTGCCTCCTTCTCGGTATCCGAGTTCCAGCAACGTCTGCTGGTACATGGTAGTGCTTTCTAGCACAGGTACCTCCTGCTTAGTAACCGTGTTCCAGCACCGTCAGCTGGTCTTCGGTAGTGCCATTGGCTCTTGTTCCTTCTGCTGCCCCTCCGGGTTCCAGCACCGTCAGCTGGTTCCAGGCAGAGCCTTTGGCCTAGGTGCCTCCTTCTCGGTATCCAAGTTCCAACAACGTCTGCTGGTCCTCGGTAGTGCCATTGGCTCTTGTTCCTTCTGCTGCCCTTACGGGTTCCAGCACCGTCAGCTGGTTCCAGGCAGATCCTTTGGCCTAGGTGCCTCCATCTCGGTATCCGAGTTCCAGCAATGTCTGCTGTTACTTGGTAGTTCTTTCTAGCACAGGTACCTCCTGCTTAGTAACCGTGTTCCAGCACCGTCAGCTGGTCCGCAGTTGTGCCATTGGCTCTTGTTCCTTCTGCTGCCCCTCCGGGTTCCAGCACCGTCAGTTGGTCCTCGCTAGTTCCATTTGCTATTGTTCCTTCTGCTACCCATCCGGGTTCCAGTACCATCAGCTGGTTCTCGGCAGTTCCTCAGCCTTCTTGTACCTTCTGCTACTTTTCCAAGTTCAAGCTTGTGGAAATGGTTTTTGATTCTCACTCTGGATCTACCTGACAATGACCCTGAAGACGACGACCCTGAAGACCACACAGAAGAATACCTAAAAGATGACCCTTAAGAAGATGACCAAGAGGACAAAGAACATGAAGACACCCACCAAGATGCAGAGCAACAAGAGACAGAAGAACAAGAAGCATAAAAACCAAAAGCAGAAGAACATTAAGCATAAGACTAAAAATCTGAGCAAATGATATTATCTAAATTATAAGCAGAAGAAGACTAAGAAGTGTATGGGGGTGAGTCCGTTCCTCCTAGTGGTGCCCCTGGAAAAGGCCTGCTACTGCAGGCCAAACTGAACGCGGACAAATCCTGTTGTAAATCTTTTGTGACAGGCTGAACGGAAGGTGCAATCTTCAAACTTTTATAGATTACAACTACAGGAATGCCTGACACAAATAAGAATATGATGAAGAAGAAGAATAGGAAGAAGATGAAGAAGTAAAATATGAAGAAGAAAAATAGTTGAATAAGAAGAATATGAAGAATGTAAAAAAAAAAAAAAATAGAAAGAAGGTGAAGAAGAAGAAGATGAATAAGGTGAAGAAGAAGTTGATGAAAAAGATGCTGCTGAGGATGATGAAGGAGAAAGTGTGGGAGAAGTAAAAAAGAAGGTGAAGAGCATGGAAGTAGTGAAACATACATACAGTCATGGCCAAAAGTATTGACACCCCTGCAATTCTGTCAGATAATATTCAGTTTCTTCCTGAAAATGATTGCAAACACAAATTCTTTGGTATTATTATCTTCATTTAATTTGTCTTAAATGAAAAAACACAAAACAGAATTAAGCAAAAAGCAAAACATTGATCATTTCACACAAAACTCCAAAAATGGGCCGGACAAAAGTATTGGCACCCTCAGCCTAATACTTGGTTGCACAACCTTTAGCCAAAATAACTGCGACCAACCGCTTCCGGTAACCATCAATGAGTTTCTTACAATGCTCTGCTGGAATTTTAGACCATTCTTCTTTGGCAAACTACTCCAGGTCCCTGATATTTGAAGGGTGCCTTCTCCAAACTGCCATTTTTAGATCTCTCCACAGGTGATCTATGGGATTCAGGTCTGGACTCATTGCTGGCCACCTTAGAAGCCTCCAGTGCTTTCTCTCAAACCATTTTCTAGTGCTTTTTGAAGTGTGTTTTGGGTTATTGTCCTGCTGGAAGACCCATGACCTCTGAGGTAGACCCAGCTTTCTCACACTGGGCCCTAAATTATGCTGCAAAATTTGTTGGTAGTCTTCTGACTTCATAATGCCATGCACACGGTCAAGCAGTCCAGTGCCAGAGGCAGCAAAGCAACCCCAAAACATCAGGGAACCTCCGCCATGTTTGACTGTAGGGACTGTGTACTTTTCTTTGAATGCCTCTTTTTTCTCCTGTAAACTCTATGTTGATGCTTTTGCCCTAAAAGCTCTACTTTTGTCTCATCTGACCAAAGAACATTCTTCCAAAATGTTTTAGGCTTTTTCAGGTAAGTTTTGACAAACTCCAGCCTGGCTTTGTTATGTCTTGGGGTAAGAAGTGGAGTCTTCCTGGGTCTCCTACCATACAGTCCCTTTTCATTCAGATGCAGACGGATAGTACGGGTTGACACCGTTGTACCCTCGGACTGCAGGGCAGCTTGAACTTGTTTGGATGTTAGTGGAGGTTCTTTATCCAACATCCGCACAATCTTGCGTTGAAATCTCTTGTCAATTTTTCTTTTCCGGCCACATCTAGGGAGGTTAGCCACAGTGCCATGGGCTTTAAACTATGACACTGCGCACGGTAGACACAGGAACATTCAGGTCTTTGGAGATGGACTTGTAGCCTTGAGATTGCTCATGCTTCCTCACAATTTGGTTTTACAAGTCCTCAGACAGTTCTTTGGTCTTCTTTCTTTTCTCCATGCTCAATGTGGTACACACAAGGACACAGGACAGAGGTTGAGTCAACTTTAATCCATGTCAACTGGCTGCAAGTGTGATTTAGTTATTGCCAACACCTGTTGGGTGCCACAGGTAAGTTACAGGTGCTGTTAATTACACAAATTAGAGAAGCATCACATGATTTTTCGAACAGTGCCAATACTTTTGTCCACCCTCTTTGTTATGTTTGGTGTGGAATTATATCCAATTTGGCTTTAGGACAATTCTTTTTGTGTTTTTTCATTTAAGACAAATTAAATGAAGATAATAATACCAAAGAATTTGTGTTTGCAATCATTTTCAGGAAGAAACTGAGTATTATCTGACAGAATTGCAGGGGTGTCAATACTTTTGGCCATGACTGTATCTGACAAAATATTAAAGACTTTAACATAGTCAATATCTTTGACTACGAATGTCTTTAAAAAAAAAACAAATTACTGCTATTCCATTTGATTGGGCTAAACCTCTATGCCTTTAATGTCTCCTACACCTCCCACAATACATTCTACATTATTATTAGTTGTTTTTCTTCATGTAGAATTAACCTACAGGGAAAAAAAGGGTTTTTTTAATTCCGATATTTCTGTTCCTTTGACTTGAATGGGACTTCTGGGATCGGAATCAGCGATACCCGATACTTTTTTTAGATCGGCCGATCCATTCCGAGCTGATATTTTTCAGTATCGGGTGGTATCGCTCAACACTAGTTGTGAGCAAGAAAAAAAAATGCAACAGAAATATTACAATGTGCAGCAACTCTAAAATGGAAAAAATGTCAACCAACATATGAAAGAAGTGCAGACCAGGATACGTCCGAAATAAGCAACATTTGAGACCTTTTAGAAAATAAAAATGAAGTTGAACTATTTGAAGAGTTTTTTTCCCCATGATGTTATGGATATTATTTTGACCAAAAGCATGCTATATGCAAACCAAAAAAATAAACCTTCCTTTTCTATCAGCGAGGAAGAATTACAAGTTTTTTAGGCATATTATTACTGTCTGGATATCATTCTCTCCCCCAAGAGGACATGTACTGGGAACAAGCTCACGATGTGGGAGTTCCATTGGTGTACAAAGCAATGTCAAAGAACCGTTTTAGGGAAATTAAAAAATATATACACCTAAATGACAATTCTAAAATTGACAAGTCTGACAAGATGTACAAAGTTGGTTTATTCTTTGAAGTACTGGGGAAAGAATTCCTGAAATTTGGTGTATTCCACCAGGTACACTTTCCTTAGATGAAATGAAGGTCCGCTACTATGGCAAACACCCTACAAAAATGTACATGCGAGATAAGCCAATAAAATTCGGCTACAAAATTTGGTGTCTGTGCAGTTCCAACGGCTACCTCTACAAATTTGTGCCACACTGTGGTAAGTCTGACAAGAGGAAGGACCGTTAGGCTTGAGAGTAATTTCACAACTTACAAATGTAATTCCTAATTCCCAGTCATTCAGTTACAAGTTATTTTTTGACAATTTTTTTACAAGTATTGATGCTCTGGTGATGCTGAAAAGCAAAAACATCCAAGCTACTGGCACTATGAGAGAAAATCGCACAAAACAGTGTCCTCTTATGCCAAGCATAAAAATTGAAAAACAAAAGGAAAGAGGATTTTGTGATTACAGGTTTGATAAAGCAAATAACATTCTTGTGGTGAAATGGAAGGATAATAAGGTTGTCACATTTGGCACGAACTTCAGCACAATAGAGCCTTTGTCAACAGCTCGTAGGTACTCTCAAAAACTGAAAAAACATGTCCAAATCTCAATGCCGCTGATGGTTCAGGAATATAATTCCCACATGGGGGGAGTTGATTTATTGGACAAATAAATCTCCCTGTACCGTGTCAGAATCCGTTCCAAAAAGGGGTGGTGGCCCCTTTTCACTCAAATGATAGACATTGCCGTTGTCAACACCTGGAGGGCATATCAAAAGGCAAATCCAGAAGAAAGTGTGCCACTGCTAAGTGTAAGGAGGAGGATTGCATTGGCCTATCTAAGCAAAAGCACGCAATCAACCCAAAAGCGATGTGGACCTCAACGGAGTAAACTATTAGGTGGCCGAGTTAGTGATGAGGTCAGATTTGATCCTGGTAATCATTTGATAGAGCCAATTGCTACACAAAGAAGGTGGGCTTTATGTAAGAAAAAACAACCAGAATTTGCAAACGGTGTGATGTTCCCCTTCATGCTAAGTGTTTTGCTGTATTCCATTCTCCTGAGTTATTTGGAGAATTTTGTAATATAATATTTTGAAAAAAAGTGCATAAACATATTGTTTGCATAATAGTTTGTAAGCAAAAAATGCAAAAAAAATAAAGTTGAATAAGTTCTATCTTTTCTGAGATTTTGCTATCACTTTCTGCCAATGTCCCAAAATTGGGACGCCCTTTTCTGAAAAATCCGTTCTTGTAAAAATTTGGCTAATTATGTTTCTGATTCATTAGGACCCAAATCATTAAAAATCTGTCATTTAAAAAAAAAAAATGAAAATTGCTAATTTGGCAAGTAATAGGTTAAAACACTTTGCCGCCCCATGTCTGCCTCCACATGATGAACACTCGTTTTTAAATTTATATTTATTCACAAATTTGCATGACCCCACATTGAAAGTGAAACACAGCCCATTCTGCATTGCCACCGAGTGTCCTGACTGCCCCAAACTCCCGGTGCCCCCAAGAAACAATTGATTCACTTGACAAAGTCTAACAGGGGCCTTTACCCTCATCCATAGGGCTATATCTTTATGATCCCAATGAATGCCAGACCGCACTGCTTTCCGCTGACGGAAGAGAGCGTTAGGCAGGGAAGAAGACACCAAAAACTGCTTCTGCTGCTAGCGATTTTGCCTGTACAACACACCAGTCACTGTGTGTGCAGTGCAAGTGGAGGCTATATTTTGCTGGATCAGCTGTGTTGGTTCTTAGGCTGCCTTATAAGGCTTCCTGATAGCTGCATTGCTGTTTTCCCATTGCTTTGCAAACTGTTTTTTTAACCCCTTACCTACAATTGACGTAATATTCCATCCATGTGACCATGGACCTAATTACCATGGATGGAATATTACGTCACCACGATCATCGGCGCCCACGTGGTGAGCGCCACTGATCGCGGCCGAGTGTGAGCTAATTATCATAGCTGACACCCGGCACAATGTGTCAGGGGCGGTCACGGACCGCCCCGATACGTTAACCCCTTGCACACCACGATCAAACACGATCGCGGTGTACCGGGGGTTAAAGGGAAGCATCGGCAGGGATGGGGGCTCCCTCCGTGCTTCCCTGAGCCCCCCACGGCAGCGCAATGTGCAGCGCTGCTGCCGGGGGCTCCTTTCCTGCAGGTCTCCGGATCCAATATGGCGACAGGGACCTCCGGGGGCCTGCAGGAAGCTGGCTTCCTCAGTGCCTGCAAAGCGCAGGCATGAGGAAGCCTGTGCAGTGCCTGTGACAGATCGCTGATCTGTCACAGTGATCTGTGATGTGACAGATCAGCAATCTGTCACAGGACAGTTATGTCCCCCCTGGGACATTGTAATAAAGTAAAAAAAAAAAAAAAAAGTGTAAAAATAATTTAAAAAAAATCGCTAAATAAATTAAAAAAAAAAAAAAAATATTCCCCAATAAATTCATTTTTTGGAAATAAAAAAAAAACAAAACAATAAAAGTACACATATTTGGTATCGCCACGTCCGTAACGACCCGCCCTATAAAACAGTCCCAATAGTTAACCCCTTAAGCGAACCCCTTAAAAAATAAAAATAAAAAACGAAGCAAAAAATAATGATTTATTATCATACTGCCGAACAAAAAGTGCAATAACGCGCGATCAAAAAGACGCATATAAATATCCATGGTACCGCTGAAAACGTCATCTTGTCCCGCAAAAAACGAGCCACCATACAGCATCATCAGCGAAAAAATAAAAAAGTTATAGCTCGCAGAATAAAGCGATGCAAAAATAATTATTTTTTATATAAAATTGTTTTCATTGCATAAAAGCGCCAAAACATAAAAAAAGACCTAAATGAGGTATCGCTGTCACCGTACTGACCCGAAGAATAAAACCGCCTTATAAATTTTACTGCACCCGGAACGGCGTAAACGCACCACCCAAAAGAGATTCATGAAACCTTGGTTTTTGTAAATTCTGCGTCCCAAAAAACGAAATAAAAAGCGATCAAAAAATGTCACATGCCCGAACATGATACCAATAAAAGCGTCAACTCGTCCCGCAAAAAATAAGACCTCACATGACTCGGTGGGTCAAAATATGGAAAAATTATAGCTCTCAATATGTGGTGATGCAAAAACTATTTTTACAATAAAAAGCGTCTTTTAGCGTGCGACAGCTGCCAAACATAAAAACCGCCATAAATAGTAAATCAAACCCCCATTATCACCCCCTTAGTTAGGGAAAAATAATAAAATTAAAAAAATGTATTTATTTCCATTTTCCCATTAGGGTTAGGGCTAGGGTTAGGGTTAGGGCTAGGGTTAGGGTTAGGGCTAGGGTTAGGGTTAGAATTGGGGGTTTCCACTATTTGCGTACATCAGGTGCTCTCCAAACGCAACATGGCGTCTGATCTCAATTCCAGCCAATTCTGCGTTGAAAAAGTCAAATGGTGCTCCTTCCCTTCCAAGCTCTGCCATGCACCCAAACAGTGTTTTACCCCCTCATATGGGGTATCAGCCTACTCAGGACAATTTGCAAAACAACTTTTGGGGTCCTATTTCTCCTGTTGCCCTTAGGAAAATAAAAATTTGGGGGCAAAAATATCATTTTTGTGGAAAAAAAATTTTTTTAATTTTCACGCCTGGGCGTTATAAACTTCTGTGAAGCACGTGGGGGTTCAAAGTTCTCACCACACATCTAGATAAGTTCCTTGGGGGGTCTAGTTTCCAAAATGGTGTAATTTGTGGGGGGTTTCCACTGTTTTGGTACATCAGGGGCTTTCCAAACGCGACATGGTGTCCGATCTCAATTCCAGCCAAAAAAGTCAAATGGCGCTGCTTCCCTTCCGAACTCTGCCATGTGCCCAAATAGTCATTTACACCCACATATGGGGTATCAGCGTACTCAGGACAAATTGCACAATAACTTTTAGGGTCCTGTTACCCTTGGGAAAATAAAAATTGGGGGTGAAAAGATCATTTTGTGGAAAAAATATGATTTTTTAATTGTACCGCTGTACATTCTAAACTTCTGTGAAGCCCTTGTGGGTTCAAAGTTCTCACCACATATCTAGATAAGTTTCTTAGGGGGTCTAGTTTCCAAAATGGGGTCACTTATGGGGGGTTTCCACTGTTTAGGTACATCAGGGGCTCTCCAAACGTGACATGGCGTCCGATCAGAATTCCAGCTAATTTTGCATTGAAAAAGTCAAACGGCGCTCCTTCCCTTCTGAGCTCTGCCATGCGCCGAAACAGTGGTTCCCCCCACATATCAGGTATCAGCGTGCTCAGGACAAATTGCACAATAATTTTTGCAGTCCAATTTCTCCTGTTACACTTGGTAAAATAAAAAAAATTGAACCTGAAGTAATTTTTTTGTGAAAAAAAATTAAATGTTAATTTTTTTTAAATATTCAAAAAATTCCTGTGAAGCACCTGAAGGGTTAATAAACTCCTTGAATGTGGTTTTAAGCACCTTAAGGGGTGCAGTTTTTAGAATGGTGTCACTTTTGGGTATTTTCTATCATATAGACCCCTCAAAGTGGCTTCAAATGTGATGTGGTCCGTAAAAATAAAATGGTGTTGCAAAAATGAGAGGTCGCTGGTCAACTTTTAACCCTTATATCTTACTAACAAATAAAAATTTTGGTTCCAAAATTGTGCTGATGTAAAGTAAACATGTGGCAAATGTTACTTATTAACTTTTTTGTGTGCCATATCTCTGTGATTTAAGGGCATAAAAATTCAAAGTTGGAAAATTGCGGAATTTTCAAAATTTTCGCCAAATTTCCGTTTTTCTCACAAATAAACGCAAGTTATATGAATGAAATTTTACCACTAACATGAAGTACAATATGTCACGAGAAAACAATGTCAGAATCACCAGGATCCATGGAAGCGTTTCAGAGTTATTACCTCATAAAGGGACAGTGGTCAGAATTGTAAAAATTGGCCCGGGAGTTACCGTGCAAACCACCCTTGGTAGTGAAGGGGTTAAAAGCAATCCAAATTTTTTTTTTGTCCTGGTGAGGTACTGAGCGTGCATTTTTTCACACCATACAGCGGTGTACGCTCCTCACACAGTACCGTGTAACGGCTGTTATCACGGCCACAGCGAAGCTATCTGTGTGGTACTCTGTAAGAATAAGTCGAGGACATGTTCCGTTCTTACAGACCTACACCTTCTAGTTTTGTCTGCTTTTCAAACAGTTAAGTATATTTGCTGTTTGATCACATTCAAAACTATAGAGAGACAGCATGTGTCAGTCCGTATACTTAAAAAACACGGAGCTTGACAATTTTACGGACAGCGGTGTACGTGCACGCTCCTCTCTCAGTACCGTATAACGGCTGTTATCACGGCCACAGCGAAGCTATCAGTGTGTCACTCTGTAAGAATAAGTCGAGGACATGTTCCGTTCTTACATATTTACACCTTCTAGTTTTGTCTGCTTTTCAAACAGTTAAGTATATTTGCTGTTTGATCACATTCAAAACTATAGAGAGACAGCGTGTGTCAGTCCATATACTTAAAAAACACGGAGCTTGACAATTTTATGGACACCGGACAGCGGTGTACGTGCATGCTCCTCTCTCAGTACCGTGTAACGGCTGTTATCACAGCCACAGTGAAGCTGTGTGTCACTCTGTAAGGATAAGTCGAGGACATGTTCCGTTCTTACAGACCTACACTCTAGGGAGATTCCTATTCTGCCCAATTCTATATACACCTTGTAGTTTGTCATACACTAGCCAATTTCTGCCTGTCACATAGCGGTGTGATATTCACTGGGCCTCACACAATCCAACAGTGTCCACAAGTGTGTTCAGAAATTCTACATCTCCCCTGTCCTATAGTGACATTTTTCACACCTGCGACATTGAGACTGTGACATAGCAGTGTGATATTCACTGGGCCTCACACAATCCAACAGTATCCACAAGTGTGTTCAGAAATTCTACAAATCCCCTGTCCTATAGTGACATTTTTCACACCTGCGACATTGAGCCTGTGACATAGCGGTGTGATATTAACTGGGCCTCACACAACAGTGTCCACAAGTGTGTTCAGAAATTCTACATCTCCCCTGTCCTATAGTGACATTTTTCACACCTGCGACATTGAGCCTGTGACATAGCGGTGTGATATTAACTGGGTCTCACACAACAGTGTCCACAAGTGTGTTAAGAAATTCTACATCTCCCCTGTCCTATAGTGACATTTTTCACACCTGCGACATTGAGCCTGTGACATAGCGGTGTGATATTAACTGGGCCTCACACAACAGTGTCCACAAGTGTGTTCAGAAATTCTACATCTCCCCTGTCCTATAGTGACATTTTTCACACCTGCGACATTGAGCCTGTGACATAGCGGTGTGATATTAACTGGGCCTCACACAACAGTGTCCACAAGTGTGTTCAGAAATTCTACATCTCCCCTGTCCTATAGTGACATTTTTCACACCTGCGACATTGAGCCTGTGACATAGCGGTGTGATATTAACTGGGTCTCACACAACAGTGTCCACAAGTGTGTTAAGAAATTCTACATCTCCCCTGTCCTATAGTGACATTTTTCACACCTGCGACATTGAGCCTGTGACATAGCGGTGTGATATTAACTGGGCCTCACACAACAGTGTCCACAAGTGTGTTCAGAAATTCTACATCTCCTCTGTCCTATAGTGACATTTTTCACACCTGCGACATTGAGCCTGTGACATAGCGGTGTGATATTAACTGGGCCTCACACAATCCAACAGTGTCCACAAGTGTGTTAAGAAATTCGACGTCTCCCCTGTCCTATATACACCTTGTACCTTGTTTTACATTACTATTTAGTTTGTGGGATTTTGTGTACATTTTTACCAAAAATGAGGAAGGCTGGTGGAAGAGGCCGTGGAATTGGGCGGGGGTTGCCAGCTGGTAATGATGGTGTTGGTGGTGGATCTGATGGTAGTGGCAAAAGCAAAATAGGACCAAATGCAGGAGGTGTTGAGCCTGCGTCATCGTCTGGCTCCACAAGGCCTCGAAGGCTTAGTTTTCTAGGAGTTGGCAAACCGCTTTTAAAGCCAGAGCATCAGGAAAAAGTTTTGGCTTACATTGCTGACTCAGCCTCCAGCTCTATCGCCTCCTCTTCTGAAGTTCTAAAAAATAAAAGCACTGAGTCGTCATTGGAGGGTCATGTTCATGAACCACACCTTTCTTTGTGTCCTTCACCCCAACCAAGATTGAAGTATGACGCAGGCCATACAACTGATTACTCCATGGAGCTGTTTTCACATACCATGCCTGGGTTATCAAGTGAAATGGTGAATTACCCAGGCCAAGATGAATCTGACATGGAGTGCACTGATGCACAGCCACTGATAGATGATTCTGCTGGTACATTCAGTCAGAGCACTACATTGTCCTCGCAGTGTAATGAGCCAGATTCTGACCCTGATGAAACTCAGGTGCCCCTTCCCGCATACTATACCACCATACATGGTGACACAGAGGAAGGTGCACATGACATTGAAGAGGAGGTGATGGATGACCCAGTTGTTGACCCAGATTGGCATCCATTGGGGGAAGAGGGTGCTGCTTCCAATACCTCAGATGAGGAGCATCCACAGCAGACATCGACATCGCAACAGCTGTTATCTGGCAGGCCCGGAGCACTCCAAAGACAGGTTCCAAAAATCAAAAGAGTTGCTGGACAGCTTGTCCAGACGGTCAAAATAGCACAGCGTGCTAGGCCGCAAAATGTCTTCCAAAGTAGGAAGAGTGCAGTGTGGCACTATTTTGAACAAAATCCTCATGATCAGGCCAAGGTTATCTGTAAGAAGTGTGCAAAGACCTTTAGCCGAGGGAAAAATCTGAAAAATTTGAATACCAGTTGCATGCTTAGACATTTAACCAGCATGCACTTGCAAGCGTGGACACAACACCAAACCTCAAGTACCACATGTGCAACTGATCACAAAGAAGGTAGTCAGCAACGCTACATTGTTTCCCCCACTGTAAGCCCACCGGTTAGCACAGCAGCAAATGTTGAGGTGTCGTTGCAAGGCCAAAGCAGTCAGGGAATCCCACTGTTATATCAACGAAAGACTGAATCTAGGCCATCAGAAAGAACACCAACTCCATCACCATCATCAACCCTCTCTCAGTCCGCCCTGTCCACCGCTAGTTCCACCATATGCAGCTCTCAAGTCCAGCTCACCCTCCCAGAGACTATGAGTAGGTCAAGAAAGTACTCAGTCTCTCATCCGCGTACACTGGGTTTGAACGCTCACATTGCCAAACTAATCTCGTTTGAGATGATGCCCTATCGGTTGGTGGAAAGCACAGCTTTCCGCGAACTCATGGCCTATGCAGTACCACGCTATGACCTACCCAGTCGCCACTTCTTCTCTCGCAAAGCAATCCCAGGCCTCCACCATCATGTGAAAGACCGCATTGTCCATGCACTCAAGCAGTCAGTGAGTGGAAAGGTGCACCTCACAACAGATGCATGGTCCAGTCGGCATGGCCAGGGCCCTTACGTGTCCATCACTGCGCACTGGGTTAATGTGGTGGATGCAGGGTCCACAGGGGACAGCGGTGGTGGGACAGTGCTGCCTAGCCCACGGTATAGGAAACAGTTGGCTGTAGGCGTTCGACCCTCCTCCTCCTCCAGAAGCGAAAGCTCGTCCACAGAGCGCAGTCGTACGAGCACTCCATCTGCAGCTGCCACTGTTGCACACGAGGTGTCCCCCTATCGAGCAGCTAGTGGAAAGCGTCAGTAGGCTGTGTTGCAGATGATGTGTTTGGGCGACAGACACACCGCGGAGGTGCTGGCCGAGTACTTTCAGCGACAAACTGAGTCATGGCTGGGCAGTCTACATCTTGAGCCAGGCAAGGTAGTCAGTGATAACGGCCATAATTTTGTGGCAGCCATAGCCCTTTCAAAACTCAGCCACATACCTTGCTTGGCTCACACCTTGAACCTGGTGGTGCAGTGCTTCCTCAACAATTATCCAAAGTTAACAGCCCTGCTCCAGAAGGTGCGAAGACTGTGCGCGCACATCCGCCGGTCGCCAGTACACTCCATTCGTATGCAGAAAATGCAGCGATTGCTCCACCTTCCCAACCACCGCCTCATTATCGACATTGCACCAAGGTGGAACTCCACCCTGCACATGGTTGAGCGGCTGTGCGAACAGAGGCAGGCCATAATGCATTTGTGGGAGGATACACGGCCAGGCACTTTGAGAGCAGACATGGAGTTGACAGGTGTGCAGTGGTCGAAGCTGAAAGACCTCTGTAAAGTCCTTCAGTGTTTTGAGGAATGCACACGGCTGGTAAGCGCAGACGACGCCATCCTAAGCATGAGCATCCCACTTATGCGTCTCCTCATGCAAACTTTGACGCACCTTAAGGAGCAGGCGTCTGCAGCCAATGTTGACGAGGAGGAAGAGGAGGAGGGAATCCTTGATGACATTCAGCCATTGTCTGCTCAGGGACCTCTCCTGGACGAGGTGGAGGAAGAAGAGGAGGAGGAGGATGATGATGGGGATGATTACTTAGGGGAGGAGGATGCATCTCGTGGGGCTAGTGAAAATGTTGGCGTGGCAAGGTCTGGTACAGGGTTTGTGCGTGACTGGAGGGATGTGGATTTGCCAGAAAGTGCTCCTTCAACTAGCACTCGCAGTGCATCATTGACACCGGGAACATTGGCCCACATGTCAGATTATGCCTTGCAGATCCTAAAAAGGGACTCCCGCATTGCCAAAATGATGAACGATTATGACTACTGGTTGGCCAGCATCCTGGATCCACGCTATAAAGGCAAATTACAAAACATCATGCCACACGAGAACCTTGACCTAATATTGGCTAATAAACAAGCAACTCTGGTAAACCGGTTGGTTGAGGCATTCCCAGCACACAGCAGCGGTGATGGTTCTCACACGAGCCGTACGGGCCGGGGGCAGCTTGGCAGAGATGTTCGTGGTGCATACAGCAGAAGTGGCGTTGGAGACAGGGGTTTCATGACAATGTTGTGGACTGATTTTTCAAGTACCGCTCACACAACTGGTAATACTACATCGATGGAAAGTGACAGGAGACAGCAGTTGTCAACTATGGTTACAAACTACTTTTCCTCCCATATCGATGTTCTCCCGCACAGGTCATTCCCCTTTGACTATTGGGCCGCTAAACTGGACACCTGGCCTGAATTGGCACAATATGCCTTACAGGAGCTCGCTTGCCCAGCTTCAAGTGTGCTATCGGAAAGAGTCTTCAGTGCAGCTGGATCAATCCAGACAGAAAAAAGGACCCGTCTGTCAACCCAAAATGTGGATGATCTAACCTTCATTAAAATGAACCATGCATGGGTTTCCAAGGATTTTGTCCCACCTTCCCCTGATGACACATAGGGTGACAGAAAAATGGCTTGCTTTGGTCCTCCTCTTCCTGGGACTTGAACAATTTCGCCTTTTGCATCAGCTGAATGTCCAACATCAACATATGCCACTTTCTAAAACTCCCTAACTGTGCTGCCTCCCCCCCCATGGCCGGGGTCACCAACTAGAGCACGAAACCGTGCGAGTGCCGTTGCCCTGGACATGTGGGTAGGCCGACTCTTGGGCGCGGGCACTGGCACAGGGTCCCTCATAGTGCAATCAAGTGTCTCTGACGGTGGTGGTGCACACCCGCCGTCAGACACACCGCCGTACTATGGAGGGCCCAGTGCCAGTACTGACGCCCACGAGTGGGCCCCCCTTGCTTGGGCAGGGCCCCAGCATTTGCAATCTTTACCTCTCCCTGCTCCTCCGCTGTGTAGTCTGGGCCGTCAAATCCATACTGGGCCTGACACCGTCTGAGCCTGCCTCCTGATCTATAGACATATATTTTGAATGTGTACACTATGCTATCCATACATGTTATCCGGGGATACGGTACCCTTTCTCACCTTTGTGCAATCACGTGTAATCCATACTGGGCCTGACACCGTTTGAGCCTGCCTCCTGATCTATAGACATATATTTTGAATGTGTACACTATGCTATCCATACATGTTATCCGGGGATACGGTACCCTTTCTCACATTTGTGCAATCACGTGTAATCCATACTGGGCCTGACACCGTCTGAGCCTACCTCCTGATCTATAGACATATATTTTGAATGTGTACACTATGCTATCCATACATGTTATCCGGTGATACGGTACCCTTTCTCACCTTTGTGCAATCACGTGTAATCCATACTGGGCCTGACACCGTTTGAGCCTGCCTCCTGATCTATAGACTTATATTTTGAATGTGTACACTATGCTATCCATACATGTTATCGGGGGATACGGTACCCTTTCTCACCTTTGTGCAATCACGTGTAATCCATACTGGGCCTGACACCGTCTGAGCCTGCCTCCTGATCTATAGACATATATTTTGAATGTGTACACTATGCTATCCATACATGTTATCCGGGGATACGGTACCCTTTCTCACCTTTGTGCAATCACGTGTAATCCATACTGGGCCTGACACCATCTGAGCCTGCCTCCTGATCTATAGACATATATTTTGAATGTGTACACTATGCTATCCATACATGTTATCGGGGGATACGGTACCCTTTCTCACCTTTGTGCAATCACGTGTA
Source organism: Dendrobates tinctorius (assembly GCF_039654945.1). Lineage (NCBI taxonomy): Eukaryota > Metazoa > Chordata > Amphibia > Anura > Dendrobatidae > Dendrobates > Dendrobates tinctorius. Next base: position 27,690,735 of record NW_027361689.1, on the reverse strand, counting down.
ATCCATACTGGGCCTGACACCGTCTGAGCCTGCCTCCTGATCTATAGACATATATTTTGAATGTGTACACTATGCTATCCATACATGTTATCCGGGGATACGGTACCCTTTCTCACCTTTGTGCAATCACGTGTAATCCATACTGGGCCTGAGAATGGCTGGCGAGCTGTTATGCAAGCTACAGCACCTGTGGTTTGCACACGTAAGTTTTTCATTTTTTCAAGAATGACGATTAGGCCTAATTCCGGAACTGTGGTTGACCTGCACTTACTGGGAAATCATCGTTCGCGGGTAATAATTGTAATCCCAGATCCCCATCACTAACGTTGTTCAGCGGGTTATCTGCACCTGTAAGCGACAAACGCTGGCCTTTTCAGTGTAGCGCACATGCAGCCACGGACATGTAAGGGCATGACACACCAGTTAATGGCCAATCTCACGTGCCAGAGCCTCACGTGTCCCTCTAGTAAGCCGGACTTGGACCGAGGGGCATGACGGAGTCTCGTTCGTTAACGGAATTAAGCTTGCAATGTGTGCATCTTTTTTGTGGCTGGATGGTTGAGGTTGCCCATGTTGAGTCAAATTACGCCGTAGGCTCCACTCCTGGTGGTGCCCTTCTGAACATTCCTTTAAGGTTCAGCTTTGCAACCATACTGCCCACGTAAAACAAACACTTTGCCTTCATGAACGCTGTTTGGAGGGTCGTGACTCGTGGGAATAACGCCGTCCAATAAGTTAACCTGCTAGAGAGATCCTTCGTTGCTCCCAAGCATGACATGACTCCCTAGGAGGAAGGTAATGCCACTGTGGCGACCGTACTCCTGGGGGCGACACAAGTGCACTGATGCGCAGCCACTGCTCGATGAATCTGCTGGTACATTGACCCAGACCACTACATTCCCCTCGCACGCTACACGGCCTGAATCTGACCCTGATGAAACTCAGGTTACCCTTCCCATATACAGTTCCATCTTACACAGTGACAAAGAGGAAGCTGCAGATGAAAGTGCAGGTTCAGCACACCCGCCGTCAGACACACCACCGTACTATCAGGGGCCCTGTGCCAGTGCTGTCGCCAACGAGTGGGCCCCCCCGCTTGCTCAGGATCACAGCACTTGCAAGGTTGAAATACTGTGCAGTGAGATGGAAGATGGGGACGACGGGGAGTCCAGACTAGTACAGGGATTCCCTAGCGAGGAGACTTATTTCATTGTTTTCAATGTTGGGACAGCAATTTTAGGGGAGCACTATACTCTGGAGAATGATAGATGGGGCCCACCATACACTGGAACATTCCAAAGGTGGACATCAGACACTGGAGCAGCATTTATAGGGCCCATTATACACTAGAGCATTAGAAATGGGGCCAATTATGTTTGGAGCATTATTTGGGCCCATAAGACAGTGGAGCTTCATCCATGGGGACCAACATATACTGTAGCATTATGTGGAGCTCATCATATACTGTTTCAAACATTATATGGGACCAATGATTCTGTCTAAATCCCTTACACCGTGTTATATGAACCCCATGCCTCCGCCAACCCCCCCCCAGAAAACATATTCTGACCCATACACTCAGGGGAAGCTAGCAAAGGGTTAAGAGTAAAAAACTGTTCTCTCTCACCTGGCTGCCTGGGTGCTGTGACCTCAGCATAAAAGTCCAGAATCCGGATGAAGCTGAGCCATGCTTGTCATTGAAGCAAGGTCTCTGCAGCATCTGGTTCTCCATGAATCCCATACTGCCGGCCACCATGACACGCTGTGTTTGCCGACTGCACAGGAAATCTCCATGCCGCTGTGTCTACCAGTGTGTACTCTGGGCCAGCTGCCTATGCTAACCCCCCCGCCCCACTCCCTCCCCTATCCCTGCTAAACGGTCCTCAGCACTGCCGCCCGGGTGGTCCGTCTGCTGCCCGTGGGCACCATTAGTCTCCCTCCTGCTCTCTGCTCCCAGGCCAGCCCCAGACTGCCTGCCATCCTGCTGAATCACCTCTGCTGCCAGCGAGTGGGCAGAACTGGCTGGCTGCCGCTCACGATGGGATCCCTGCCAAGGGGCCTGCATGCAAGGCCTCGGTCCTCTCACTGCATCGTCTTGACCACGCCGAGTGGATCTTGCACCCATAAGGACATCTGCCGCGCCCGATCCTGAAGCCTCAATCAACGCCTGTGTATAGAGGGAGGCCGACTTCTCCCCCAGCTGCAGGCCCCGCTGCCAAGTTGGACTCCACCTGGCTCTCGACCTGCGAGCTTGCGGCCTACAGCTTGCTCCCCATGCCAGAAGGGCCCCGGAGGGGCTCCCGATGCTGCGTTAGACCCGGGGGGGTGACCTCCGGACTGAGCGCCGGAGGCCTAGCTCTCCGCGGCCAACATCTGTCCTTCAGAGCCTGAGGAGACCCAGTCACCGCTCCCTGCAGCAAGCCTTGGACAGAAGTTTGCAGCCATCCAGCGCCTAAAGACCCCGTGGCATCCCTCAGTTGTTGGAGCATTGCTTCAACCTCCACTACAAATACCCCGCAGCTTCTTATCACTATGAGGAGGGCACCTAAAATGGTTGCCCAACTAAGATGGCTGACTCCTGCAAACTGTAAAGCGCTGTGGAATATGTTAGTGCTATATAAAAATAAAGATTATTACTATTATTATAAAATATAATGTGTCATGAATAAACAATCTCAGAATCACTGGTATATGTTAAACTTTTTAGTGTTATTGCCACATAAAGTGAGCTGTGAGATTTGAAAAATTTGGTCTAATCACTAAGAAGTTAACTATAAATTTTTGCTGCAGAAAGAGTTAACTAAGACTCTTCTAGTGAGTTTTTATTCTGTTGAAAGAGTTTGTACTTCATTTGTATTTTTACTGATTTACGATCATATGAAAGTTAATCTCTCCTTTGACATGGTTTGTGGTCACAAATTAGCTGAGCGTAAGTAATTAATAAAACACTGATGAAAGAGTTACAACCTCTCCCCTAAGAAAGAGCTCACTGAAGGATTTTTAGTTTTTCTGATTCTGCAGCCTGCAATGAGCAGGAAATCAAACAGCCGCAAAGAGGACCTCTCACCAAATTTTTCATGTTGAGCTAGACACACAACATAATAGAGACTGCAGAGAGGAATGAAATATTAATTTTAAGTTTTTCCAATTTATTTCGTATCTCCATTCCAGCAGTGTCGGAACTTGCGGTCCTGGAGTTCTTGTGTGGTGTTGTGACACATGGTGCCCAGTGCCTAATCAGCGCTGGCGTCATCATCTCTGCCTTCATATGGATTAAACATGAAGAGGAAGTCAGGGATCAACTGCAGCCCGGACTTCCTCTTCATGCTCAATCCGTACGAAGGCGGGGACAGTGACGCCAGCGCTGATTGGACGCCGGGCACCATGTGTCACAATACGGCACGAGAGCTCTGGGACCGTGAGTGCCGACACTGCTGGAAAGGCGCCAACATGGGAGGTGAGTATAGGTTTTTTTATTTTATTGGGGCCGAATATTTAGTTCAAGAAAGGGTTGTACTATTAGTGGAGAACTCTTATTTTAGCTCAAAATACATGCATTGTATTTAAAAAATAAAATCGTCCTCAATTGTGTCCATATCCTTTAATTGTCTTTTACTGCTAAGGAGCTACATGCAGTAGTTCTGCATATATCTTGGGAGATGAGATCTCAGTGCTGAAATCTCATCTCCTGAGATCTTGGTGCAGAGATCTCCATCTGCGCATGTGCTGCCCCCCAGCGGCCATTTTCCCCGAGTCCACCGCACAGGAAGCCATGGAACTGCGGGGGCTCTGTCCTTTCACGAAATGTTGGCAGAGCCCCGCAGCATTGGAGACACCTGCAGCAGCATCTGGCAGCAACGCCGGACACCCCCGCAGCACTGGACACCCCCATAGCACCGCCGTGTACCCGCAGCACCGCCAGACACCCCTTCATCCCAGCCTGCGGCCTGCAGCAATGGTACCAGTAAGTTATATATGCATTGTAACAGATCTTCTACTGATCTTTCAGGTTTCAGGGCTGTTGCTGGGCAACATAGAGTTTCAGCTCTCTCCAAAGATTTTCTATTGGGTTCAGGTCTGGAGACGGACTAGGCCACTCTAGGACCTTCAAAAACGCTTCTTAGTTGCCCTTGCTGTGTTACTGATCATTGTCTTGCTGGAAGACCCATCCATTACCCATCTTCAATGCTCGAACTGAGGAAAGGAGGTTGTTGGCCAAAATCTTGCGATACAGGACCCCATCCATCCTCCCTTCAATATGGTGCAGTCGTCCTATCGCATTTGCAGAAAAACACCCCCAAAGTATGATATTTCTCCCACAATGCATCATGGTTGGGATGGTGTTCTTGGGGTTGTACTCATCTCTCTTCTTCCTCGAAACACGGAAAGTGAAGTTGATACCAAAAAGTTCTATTTTGGTCTCATCTGACCACATGACCTTCTCCCATGCTTCCTCTCATCCAGTGGTCATTGGCAAATCTCAAACATGAACCTGGACATTTGCTGGCGCTAGCAGGAGGACTGTGGTCCCAGCTCTCTTCAGGCGTTTGAACAGGTTCTCCCATGTAGTCCTGGGAAGATTTCTGACCTCACTCAGAATCATCCTTACTCCACGAGGCGAGATCTTGCATGGAGCCCCAGATTGCAGAACATTGACAGTCATCTTGTGTTTCTTCCATTTCTAATAATTGTGCCAACAGTTGTTGCCTTCTCACCAACCTGCTTGTCTATTATCCTGTTACCCAACCCAACCTTGTGCAGATCTACAATTTTCTCCTTGGTATCCTTAAACAGCTTTTTCGTCTTGGCCATGGTGGAGAGGTTGGAGTGTGATTGATTGAGTGTCTGGACAGGTGTATTTTATGCAGGTAACTAGTTCAAACAGGTGCAATTAATACAGGTGAGTGCAGAGTAGGAGGACTTCTTAACTAACAGGTCTGCAAGAGCCAGAATTCTTGCTGGTTGGTAGGTGATCAAATTCTTATTTCATGCAATAAAATGCAATTTAATTATGTAAAAATCATACAACGTTATTTTCTGTTTTTTTTCTTCATTTTAGATTCTGTCTCTCACAGGTGAAGTCAAGTGAGCCTATGATAAAAATTACAGAACTCTCCATTCTTTGCAGGTGGGAAAACTTACAAAATCGACTATGTATCAAATATTTATTTTCCTCAGTGTAGCTAGATATGTAGATTGATGGATAGATAGATGACATATAATGAACAGTTTGCTCACGCAGTCAGCTGCTGCCACTCTTTAAAGCGGGTTAATTAGATCAGATAGGTAATGACTGCGGAGACTTCAGAGATTATGTACAGTCAGTCATTTAGAATAGTCTTGTTTAGTGACAGATGCTTAATAAGCTGAAACCATCATTATGTAAGGTGGTGCTCGCTGTAATACGTCTGCAATTATATCTCACAAAATGAAAGTAGCTATTTTTTTCTGAATTACGCAGCAATAAAAATACCAGCACGGATTAAATTAATAGTTTATTATTGCAGCTATATCTAGGTCTTTTCCTAATGTAGTCACATATTTGCATGCTGCTGGTAAAACTTGAAATGAAGTCACATTCCACTTCACCCAGATCAATGTTAGTTAAAGGGAATCTGTCACCCCTTTTTTGAGATATCATATAATGATATCATTCAATTGTGTGTCACATTAGGATTCTCTTAGTACTTTTGCTTCCCCCTGACCCCGCACCTTTCATGCATAAATACCTTTTTTATATCGGTTCAGATGTATGTAAACTGCGCTGTCCGGTCCGGTCCGATGGGCGGGGCTTATTCAACTGCTCCCCTTTCCCTGTCTTGCTCTACACAAGAAGAAATGCGTAGAGCAAGACAGGGAGGGGAGAGCAGGTGAATAAGCCCCGCCCAGCGTACCGGACAGTGCAGTTTACATACATCTGAACCGATATAAAAAAGGTATTTATGCATGAAAGGTGCGGGGTCAGGGGGAAGCAAAAGTACTAAGAGAATCCTAATGTGACACACAATTGAATGATATCATTATATGATATCTCAAAAAAGGGGTGACAGATTCCCTTTAAGATTGGAGAACATTAAAAACCTATGGCAGTCCTCACATTGTGCCATGTGTCTTGCAATGTATAGAAATAATGCACACAATAGTGTTATAGTACAGATATGACTCTCCAGTGAAATAAGAGGCACACAAATATCTCACAACACTAGGATAGTAAGCACAGCAATGTCAGTGCAGAGATAATAAGCGTTGCGATACCACAGTACTGGGATAATACACACAGTGTTGCTACAGCATAAAGGTAATACATACAATGATGTCACAGTACAGGGATAATATACACATTGAGGTCACAGCACAGGGATAATAAACATAGTGTTGTTACAGCATAGAGAAAATGCACACAGTAATGCAACAGCACAGGGACAAAAAACACAGTGATGTCGGAGCATAGGGATAATAAACACAGTGATGCCACAGTACATAGATAATACACAGTGATGTCACAATATAAGGATAATAAACACAGTGATCTCACAGTACTGGGATAATAAACAGTGTTGTTACAGAATGAAGAAAATACAGTAATGTCACAGCACAGGTACAAAAACAGTGATGTCACAGCACAGGGATAATAAACACAGCAATGTCACAGTACAGGGATAATAAACACAGTTATGTCACAATATTAGGATTATAAACACAGTGATGTCACAGTACAGGGATAATAAACACAGTAATGTCACAGTATATGGATAATAAACACAGTGATGTCACAATACTAGGATAATAAACACTGATGTCACAATATAGGGATAATAAACACAGCGATGTCACAGTATATGGATAATAAACACAGCAATGTCACAGTATATGGATAATAAACACAGTTATATCACAATATTAGGATTATAAACACAGTGATGTCACAGCACAGGGATAATAAACAGCAATGTCACAGTATATGGATAATAAACACAGCAATGTCAAAGTATATGGATAATAAACACAGCAATGTCACAGTACAGGGATAATAAACACAGTTATGTCACAATATTAGGATTATAAACACAGTATGTGTCATTCTCGCCATATCTGTCATGTCCGCCATGTCTATTTTGCCTCAAGAACCCCTGGAGCGGTGTGCATGTGTATCTCATGTCTGCTATCCTGCATGCTCCCTAGAGCAGTGTGCACATTCACCTGATGTTTGTTGTGCTGCAGGATGCCTGCGTTTCTGCTCTGCCTTCTGTGATCATCTCGTCATGTCTAGAATCCCTGATCATGTGTCCTTCCTATGTTCCAGCATAGGCTGGTTCTGCATTTGTCTCTGCATGTCTGAAACCCTGATCATGTGACCTTTCCTAGGATCCTGCTGTGACGAACGGGGGTCCCGCTGCCACCAAAACGTGACAGACAGCGGACCCTGTGTCACCACTATGTCACAATCCCATCACTGACCCGGGTGTATCAGCAGACGGAGGGACGCGACACACTGCCGGCACATGGCTATCACAGGGACAGTGGGGGCTTATCTTAGTTATCCCACCACTGACACCATGTGACAAAAATATCCAGCAAGCTAATCTCGCTCTAACAATTTGCCGCGGGGGGGGGTTATTTTGGATGCCCCAACACTGCTATAATCTTCTACGAACTGCGGGGATTTATGGATATCCCACTTTCTCAGTTCCACTTTGGAACTCGCAGCTCTCCGGCGCCCCCCTTACCCTCAGGTCAGTCAGGGAACTGCACCTAGGATAATTAGTCGCTGGATGGGCTGCTTGTTGTGAACCGGCAGTTATGCTACTGCAGTGAGGGAATTATCAATGCTGTGGCCGCAGCCCCTCATTCAGCAATATAAGACCCTTCTGGACTGCCAGCTAGCCGCAACAACCGTACACACCACGCTGCCACCAGTCACGGTTTACTTAACTCACAGTGTTAAACTAAGAGGGTCCGTGGCCAACCCCTTGAATTAGTAGCGATTATCTAACAAAGGCATATAGTTCGATTCTTAGAGAATGGAGACAGAACTAAATAATTTTATAATTTATTCCCCGAATGAGGGCAGTGATTATATAGATAAAAATTGCTATAAAATTGAGACATTACATATGTACAGTTACAAATATAAAACAAAGGGATATAAAAAAACAGAAAGTAACACTCACAGTTGCATATTGTTCTTCAGGCAAAACCATGTGGCTGAGTGGGGGAAGGAGAAGGCGGAGCCACACATCTCCGCCAGAGTTGAGCGACTTTTGGTTTTTTAGGGTCGCGTTTCGTTTCGTGAAACCCGACTTTTCCAAAAGTCGGGTCGAGCAAGATCGTCCGATTATAGGGAAAAGTCGGGGTCGTCACGAAACACGAAACCCAATGTAAGTCAATGGGGAATAAAAGTCGGCAGTGAGAGGAGGACAGGAAACACACCTACAGTGCCCATTTGAATGCCAAAAGCATCAATTCTTCTTACTTAAGCTTGTCAACCTTAATTAACTTCATAATACAAGTTACGCACTGAAAAATGGGGGTTATTTGGCTAAATTTGTGGGGGGGGAGGGCTGGCTGCAGGTTTTCATGTGCCCTGGGCGAAAGAGCGCCCCTTTAACACATACCACAACTCATCATGCTCCGATACGGCAGAGAAATAGCGGTATAGTACAATGAAAAATACCTCACTTTTTACATCTCATGACGAGGCCCATCTATTTCTCCATACAAAATCATTGGTCCCATATAATGTTTGAAACAGTATATGATGAGCTCCACATAATGCTACAGTATATGTTGGTCCCCATGGATGAAGCTCCACTGTCTTATGGGCCCAAATAATGCTCCAAACATAATGGGCCCCATTTCTAATGCTCTAGTGTATAATGGGCCCTGTAAATGCTGCTCCAGTGTCTGATGTCCACCTTTGGAATGTTCCAGTGTATGGTGGGCCCCATCTATCATTCTCCAGAGTATAGTGCTCCCCAAAAATTGCTGTCCCAACATTGAAAACAATCAAATAAGTCTCCTCGCTAGGGAATCCCTGTACTTGTCTGGACAGGTGCTGTAGCTTGCTTAACAGCTCGCCAGCCGTTCTCACGCCCAGTATGGATTGCACGTGATTGCACAAAGGTTAGAAAGGGTACTGTATCCCTGGATAACATGTATGGATAGCGTACACATTCAAAATATATGTCTATACAGCATGAGGAAGGCTCAGACGGTGTTAGGCCCAGTATGGATTGCACGTCATTGCACAAAGGTTAGAAAGGGTACAGTATCCCCGGATAACATGTATGGATAGCGTACACATTCAAAATATATGTCTATACAGCATGAGGCAGGCTCAGACGGTGTTAGGCCCCGTATGGATTGCACGTCATTGCACAAAGGTTAGAAAGGGTACTGTATCCCCGGATAACATGTATGGATAGCGTACACATTCAAAATATATGTCTATACAGCATGAGGCAGGCTCAGACGGTGTTAGGCCCAGTATGGATTGCACGTCATTGCACAAAGGATAGAAAGGGTACCGTATCCCCGGATAACATGTATGGATAGCGTACACATTCAAAATATATGTCTATACAGCATGAGGCAGGCTCAGACGGTGTTAGGCCCAGTATGGATTGCACGTCATTGCACAAAGGTTAGAAGGGGTACCGTATCCCCGGATAACATGTATGGATAGCGTACACATTCAAAATATATGTCTATACAGCATGAGGCAGGCTCAGACGGTGTTAGGCCCAGTATGGATTGCACGTCATTGCACAAAGGTTAGAAAGGGTACCGTATCCCCGGATAACATGTATGGATAGCGTACACATTCAAAATATATGTCTATACAGCATGAGGCAGGCTCAGACGGTGTTAGGCCCAGTATGGATTGCACGTCATTGCACAAAGGTTAGAAAGGGTACCGTATCCCCGGATAACATGTATGGATAGCGTACACATTCAAAATATATGTCTATACAGCATGAGGCAGGCTCAGACGGTGTTAGGCCCAGTATGGATTGCACGTCATTGCACAAAGGTTAGAAAGGGTACCGTATCCCCGGATAACATGTATGGATAGCGTGCACATTCAAAATGTATGTCTATACAGCATGAGGCAGGCTCAGACGGTGTTAGGCCCAGTATGGATTGCACGTCATTGCACAAAGGTTAGAAAGGGTACCGTATCCCCGGATAACATGTATGGATAGCGTACACATTCAAAATATATGTCTATACAGCATGAGGCAGGCTCAGACGGTGTTAGGCCCAGTATGGATTGCACATCATTGCACAAAGGTTAGAAAGGGTACCGTATCCCCGGATAACATGTATGGATAGCGTACACATTCAAAATATATGTCTATACAGCATGAGGCAGGCTCAGACGGTGTTAGGCCCAGTATGGATTGCACGTCATTGCACAAAGGTTAGAAAGGGTACCGTATCCCCGGATAACATGTATGGATAGCGTACACATTCAAAATATATGTCTATACAGCATGAGGCAGGCTCAGACGGTGTTAGGCCCAGTATGGATTGCACGTCATTGCACAAAGGTTAGAAGGGGTACCGTATCCCCGGATAACATGTATGGATAGCGTACACATTCAAAATATATGTCTATACAGCATGAGGCAGGCTCAGACGGTGTTAGGCCCAGTATGGATTGCACATCATTGCACAAAGGTTAGAAAGGGTACCGTATCCCTGGATAACATGTATGGATAACGTACACATTCAAAATATATGTCTCAGGAGGCAGGCTCAGACGGTGTCAGGCACAGCATGGATTTGACGGCCCAGATTACACAGCGGAGGAGCAGGGAGAGGTAAAGATTGCAAATGCTGGGGCCCTGGCCAAGCAAGGGGGGCCCACTCGTGGGCGTCGGTACTGGCACTGGGCCCCTCATAGTACAGCGGTGTGTCTGACGGCGGGTGTGCACCACCACCGTCAGAGACACTTGATTGCACTATGAGGGACCCTGTGCCAGTGCCCGCGCCCAAGAGTCGGCCTACCCACCTGTCCAGGGCAACGGCACTCGCACGGTGTTGTGCGGTAGGTGGTGACCCCGGCCATGGGGGGGGAGGCAGCACAGTTATGGAGTTTTAGAAAGTGGCATATGTTGATGTTGGACATTCAGCTGATGCAAAAGGCGAAATAGGTGAAGTACCAGGAAGAGGTGGACCAAAGCAAGCCATTTTTCTGTCACCCTATGTGTCATCAGGGGAGGGTGGGACAAAATCCTTGGAAACCCATGCGTGGTTCATTTTAATGAAGGTTAGATCATCCACATTTTGGGTTGACAGACGGGTCCTTTTTTCTGTCAGGATTGATCCAGCTGCACTGAAGACTCTTTCCGATAGCACACTTGCAGCTGGGCAAGCGAGCTCCTGTAAGGCATATTGTGCCAATTCAGGTCAGGTGTCCAGTTTAGCGGCCCAATAGTCAAAGGGGAATGACCTGTGTGGGAGAACATCGATATGGGAGGAAAAGTAGTTTGTAACCATAGTTGACAACTGCTGTCTCCTGTCACTTTCCATCGATGCAGTATTACCAGTTGTGTGAGCGGTATTTGAAAAATCAGTCCACAACATTGTCATGAAACCCCTGTCTCCAACGCCACTTCTGCTGTGTGCACCACGAACACCTCTGCCAAGCTGCCCCCGGCCCGTACGGCTCTTGTGAGAACCATCACCGCTGCTGTGTGCTGGGAATGCCTCAAGCAACCGATTTACCAGAGTTGCTTGTTTATTAGCCAATATTAGGTCAAGGTTCTCCTGTGGCATGATGTTTTGTAATTTGCCTTTATAGCGTGGATCCAGGATGCTGGCCAACCAGTAGTCATCATCGTTCATCATTTTGGCAATGCGGGGGTCCCTTTTTAGGATCCGCAAGGCATAATCTGACATGTGGGCCAATGTTCCCGGTGTCAATGATGCACTGCGAGTGCTGGGTGGAGGAGCACTTTCTGGCAAATCCACATCCCTCCAGTCACGCACAAACCCTGTACCAGACCTTGCCACGCCAACATTTTCACTTGCCCCACGAGATGCATCCTACTCCCCTAAGTAATCATCCCCATCATCCTCCTCCTCCTCCTCCTCTTCTTCCTCCACCTCGTCCAGGAGAGGTCCCTGAGCAGACAATGGCTGAATGTCATCAAGGATTCCCTCCTCCTCTTCCTCCTCATCAACATTGGCTGCAGACGCCTGCTCCTTAAGGTGCGTCAAAGTTTGCATGAGCAGATGCATAAGTGGGATGCTCATGCTTAGGATGGCGTCGTCTGCGCTTACCAGCCGTGTGCATTCCTCAAAACACTGAAGGACTTTACAAAGGTCTTTCAGCTTCGACCACTGCACGCCTGTCAACTCCATGTCTGCTCTCAAAGTGCCTGGCCGTGTATCCTCCCACAAATGCATTATGGCCTGCCTCTGCTCGCACAGCCGCTCCACCATGTGCAGGGTGGAGTTCCACCTTGTTGCAATGTCGATAATGAGGCGGTGGTTGGGAAGGTGGAGCAATCTCTGCAGCTTCTGCATACGAACGGAGTGTACAGGCGACCGGCGGATGTGCGCGCACAGTCTTCGCACCTTCTGGAGCAGGGCTGTTAACTCCGGATAATTTTTGAGGAAGCACTGCACCACCAGGTTCAAGGTGTGAGCCAAGCAAGGTATGTGGCTGAGTTTTGAAAGGGCTATGGCTGCCACAAAATTACGGCCGTTATCACTAACTACCTTGCCTGCCTCAAGATGTACACTGCCCAGCCATGACTCAGTTTGTCGATTCAAGTACTCGGCCAGCACCTCGGCGGTGTGTCTGTCGCCCAAACACATCATCTGCAACACAGCCTGCTGACGCTTTCCACTAGCTGCTCGATAGGGGGACACATCGTGTGCAACAGTGGCAGCTGCAGATGGAGTGCTCGTACGACTGCGCTCTGTGGACGAGCTTTCGCTTCTGGAGGAGGAGGAGGAGGAGGAGGGTCGAACGTCTACAGCCAACTGTTTCCTATACCGTGGGCTAGGCAGCACTGTCCCACCACCGATGTCCCCTGTGGACCCTGCATCCACCACATTAACCCAGTGCGCAGTGATGGACACGTAACGGCCCTGGCCATGCCGACTGGACCATGCATCAGTTGTGAGGTGCACCTTTCCGCTCACTGACTGCTTGAGTGCATGGACAATGCGGTTTTTCACATGATGGTGGAGGGCTGGGATGGCTTTGCGAGAGAAGAAGTGGCGACTGGGTAGGTCATAGCGTGGTACTGCATAGGCCATGAGTTCGCGGAAAGCTGTGCTTTCCACCAACCGAAAGGGCATCATCTCAAACGAGATTAGTTTGGCAATGTGGGCGTTCAAACCCAGTGTACGCGGATGAGAGACTGAGTACTTTCTTGACCTACTCATAGTGTCTGGGAGGGTGAGCTGGACTTGAGAGCTGTATATGGTGGAAGTAGCGGTGGACAGGGCGGACTGAGAGAGGGTTGATGATGGTGATGGAGTTGGTGTTCTTTCTGATGGCCTAGAATCAGTCTTTCGTTGATATAACAGTGGGATTCCCTGACTGCTGTGGCCTTGCAACGACACCTCAACATTTGCTGCTGTGCTAACCGGTGGGCTTACAGTGGGGGAAACAATGTAGCGTTGCTGACTACCTTCGTTGTGATCAGTTGCACATGTGGCACTTGAGGTTTGGTGTTGTGTCCACGCTTGCAAGTGCATGCTGGTTAAATGTCTAAGCATGCAACTGGTATTCAAATTTTTCAGATTTTTCCCTCGGCTAAAGGTCTTTGCGCACTTCTTACAGATAACCTTGGCCTGATCATGAGGATTTTGTTCAAAAAAGTGCCACACTGCACTCTTCCTACTTTGGCAGACATTTTTCGGCCTAGCACGCTGTGATCTTTTGACCCTCTGGACAAGCTGTCCAGCAACTCTTTTGATGTTTGGAACCTGTCTTTGGAGTGCTCCGGGCCTGCCAGATAACAGCTGTTGCGATGTCGATGTCTGCTGTGGATGCTCCTCATCTGAGCTATTGGAAGCAGCACCCTCTTCCCCCAATGGATGCCAATCTGGGTCAACAACTGGGTCATCCATCACCTCCTCTTCTATGTCATGTGCACCTTCCTCTGTGTCACCGTGTATGGTGGTATAGTGTGCGGGAAGGGGCACCTGAGTCTCATCAGGGTCAGAATCTGGCTCTGTACACTGCGAGGACAATGTAGTGCTCTGAGTGAATGTACCAGCAGAATCATCCATCAGCGGCTGTGCATCAGTGCACTCCATGTCAGATTCATCTTGGCCTGGGTAATTCACCATTTCACTTGATAATCCAGGCATGGTATGTGAAAACAGCTCCATGGAGTAATCAGTAGTATGGCCTGCGTCATCCTTCAATCTTGGTTGGGGTGAAGGACACAAGGAAAGGTGTGGTTCATGAACATGAGCCTCCAATGACGACTCAGTGCTTTTACTTTTTACTACTGAAGAAGAGGAGGCGATAGAGCTGGAGGCTGAGTCAGCAATGTAAGACAAAACTTTTTCCAGATGCTCTGCCTTTAAAAGCGGTTTGCCAACTCCTAGAAAACTAAGCGTTCGAGGCCTTATGTAGCCAGACGATGACGCAGGGTCAGCACCTCCTGCATTCGGTCCTATTTTGCTCTTGCCACTACCATCAGATCCACCACCAACACCATCATTACCAGCTGCCAACCCCCGCCCAATTCCACGGCCTCTTCCACCAGCCTTCCTCATTTTTGATAGAAATGTAGACAAAATCCAACAAACTATATAGTAATGTAAAACAAGGTACAAGGTGTCTATAGGACAGGGGAGTTTTAGAATTTCTGCACACACTTGTGGACAGTGGACACTTGTGGATTGTGTGAGGCCCACTGATATCTGAGCGCTATGTGACACGCTCGATGGCACAGCTGCCTGTGACCAAAGTGACGAGAGGATAATGGAGATTTTGAATCACTGCGTACACTTTTGGACACTGGACACTTGTGGATTGTGTGAGGCCCACTGATATCTGAGCGCTATGTGACACGCTCGATGGCACAGCTGCCTGTGACCAAAGTGACGAGAGGATAATGGAGATTTTGAATCTCTGCGTACACTTTTGGACACTGGACACTTGTGGATTGTGTGAGGCCCACTGATATCTGAGCGCTATGTGACACGCTCGATGGCACAGCTGCCTGTGACCAAAGTGACGAGAGGATAATGGAGATTTTGAATCTCTGCGTACACTTTTGGACACTGGACACTTGTGGATGGTGTGAGGCCCACTGATATCTGAGCGCTATGTGACACGCTCGATGGCACAGCTGCCTGTGACCAAAGTGACGAGAGGATAATGGAGATTTTGAATCTCTGCGTACACTTTTGGACACTGGACACTTGTGTATGGTGTGAGGCCCACTGATATCTGAGCGCTATGTGACACGCTCGATGGCACAGCTGCCTGTGACCAAAGTGACGAGAGGATAATGGAGATTTTGAATCTCTGCGTACACTTTTGGACACTGGACACTTGTGGATGGTGTGAGGCCCACTGATATCTGAGCGCTATGTGACACGCTCGATGGCACAGCTGCCTGTGACCAAAGTGATGAGAGGATAAGGGAGATTGGATTGCTTTTAAAAAAGCAGTTTGCGGAGCAGTGGGTAAACAGCAATGCCAGCGTGTCAGGAAGCCTTAAAAGGCAGCCCAACAACCAACACCACTGATACACCACAATATAGCCTCCCCTTGCACTGCACACACAGTGACTTGTGTGTTGTGCAGGCCAAATCGCTAGCAGCAGAAGCAGTTTTTTTGTCTTCTTCCCTGCCTAACGCTCTCCCTACAGAATCAGCAGCAACCTCTCCCTATACTAAGATCGGCAGAAGTAAGATGGCGGTCGGCGTGCACGCCCTTTTATACCCCCTGTGACGCCCACCAAAGCAAGCCAATCACTTGCATGCCCTTCTGAAAGATGGTGGTGACCCGTGCCTATGTCATCACGTTGCCCACAGTGTCCGTGGATCCTGATTGGCTGAAAAAGAGCGCAAAACAAACTTTTGAAACGCGACTTTGGCGCGTAAGTCGCCGACCTCGTGGCCGACCTCATCCTAGGGTCGGGTTTCGTTTCATGAAACCCGACTTTGCCAAAAGTCGGCGACTTTTGAATTTTTTCGACCTGTTTCGCTCAACTCTAATCTCCGCTTATTTGCAGGCCTCTCTGGCACGAGGACTGGAGCTCTTCTGGTCTCCCTGTATGGGAGGGGTACCTTATAGCCCGGGTGTGACATCACCGAAAGGGGTAGTCTGGAGAGTGCCCACCTCTCCCTCTTCAAGTTATGATCTGGCTACAAACTTTAGAATAACCATAACTTAACGGGAGGAGCTCGCACAAACACATATTTGGTGTCATTGGTTGTAATTTACCGAATAGAATCCGAAAACACCAAGAATGATATAACTGAGACATTCTATTTGGGTGCAATCCATAATTCAGGTTCTGGCAGTCTGAGAAATACGCAAAAGGCATCGTAGGGGAGCCGGGTCCGCGCAGATCACAAATATATGATTGTTATTTCTCTGTCATGTATGGTTTGCGAGCTAGGCTTTTTTTTAATATTTCCTATATTGATCCCAGCACATTTCCAGAGAACAAAGGGATCTTTTCCCCCTAGCTAATTAACATTCCTGCTCTTCGAGAGATAGTTGTTGGTTTCAAGTTTCACAGGGCCCTCCACAAGGAGGTGGAATAAGATTCTGCAGGTGAACAACTGGCTACGTCGATGGTGCCGTCAGCAACGATTTGGATTTCTGGATCACGGAGCGAACTACTTATACGATGGACTACTTGCTAGAGATGGGGTGCACCTTACGAAGACTGGAAAGCATGTATTTGCAAGTCGCCTTGCTACACTTGTAAGGAGAGCTTTAAACTAGAACAACATGGGAAGGGAAGCAAAAGACCAGAAAAAGCCATACACCTGACAAATGCTATTGAGAACTCTGCTATTAGAAGTGGAAAGGAAGAACAAAGACGAAAGAATCTAATTAATAAAAATATTGGAGAAAGAGAAACCAATCACAAACTAAAATGTTTCTATACTAATGCACAAAGCATGGGCAACAAACAAGGAGAATTGGAACTACTAACACAGGAAAAGAAATATGATGTAATTGGAATCACTGAAACTTGGTGGGACAATACACATGATTGGAATACAAGACTAGAAGGATACAACTTATTTGCAAGAAACAGACTTGATAAACGAGGAGGGGGTGTCGCATTGTATGTTCGAAACGCGTATATCTGCACAGAGATTGAAGCTTCAGAGACTGGGAGTTCTGTGGAAACTGTTTGGGTAAGAATACAAGGACAGAACAATGGAAAGGACACCATTGTAGGCATTTACTACAGACCGCCTGTGCAAGCCGAAGATATAGATGAACTCTTTATGCATCAGATGGCCAAGTTCTCCAAAAAATATGACATAGTTGTCATGGGAGATTTCAACTATCCAGACATTTGTTGGGAATCTCTCTCAGGCAAAACTAACAGGACAAGGAAATTCTTATCCTCTCTTGCTGACAACTTTATCTTCCAAAAGGTAGGGGAGAAAACAAGGGGAACTGCTACCTTGGATCTAATCCTTATAAACAGGGAGGAAATGGTTGAGGAGGTAAAAGTGGCTGGGACCCTAGGAGGTAGCGACCATGCTATTTTAGAATTTTGGATAACTAGAGGTGGAAGACCTGTGAAGACTCAGACGTCAAGGTTAGATTTCAGAAAGGCAGATTTTAAGGGATTCCGAAAGAGAATTGGAGGGATCCAATGGCTGGATATCCTTAAAGACAAAAATGTCCAGGAAGGATGGGAAATCTTGAAAAATGAAATTCTCAAAGCACAGTTGTTAACAATTCCGAAAAGAGGGAAGAATAGGAAGCATTTAAGGAAACCAGGATGGATGAACACAGAACTTAAGCACATGCTAAAAAGGAAGAAAAAAATGTTTATAAAATGGAAAGAGGGAGGCATATCTAAAGAAGAATATAATGCTGTCTGCAGAACCTGCAGGGCACAAATCAGATTAGCTAAAGCTGAAAATGAACTGAGGCTTGCAAGAGATGTCAAAAGCAATAATAAAGGATTTTGGGGATATGTCAAAAGTAAAAGAAAAGTCAAAGATGCTATAGGATTTTTACAGGATGAAAATGATGAAATGGTAAGACAGGATGTTGAGAAGGCTGAACTTTTAAATTCCTATTTTGCATCTGTTTTCTCTCAGAAAGGAAATGCAACATCAACTGTTATTCACTGTCCTATTAAGGGAATAGAAGAATCCAGGATATCTATAAACAGAAAGATAGTGAGGAAACACTTAGCTAACCTAAATGAATTCAAGTCTCCAGGTCCAGATGAATTACACCCCAGAGTACTGAAGGAGATAGCAGAAGAAATTTTTGAACCCCTCTCCATAATCTTTGAAAATTCTTGGAGAACAGGAGAAGTGCCAGAAGACTGGAGAAGAGCAAATGTTGTTCCTATCTTCAAAAAGGGGAAGAAGGTGGACCCAGGCAACTATAGGCCGGTGAGTCTGACTTCTATACCAGGAAAGATCTTTGAACAAATTATTAAACAACATGTATGTCAATACCTGGATAAGAATGAAGTGATTAAACAGAGTCAGCATGGGTTTCTAACTAATAAGTCATGTCAGACTAACTTAATTTCCTTCTATGACGGTATCACTGATTGGGTGGATCAAGGAAATGCTGTAGATATAGTATATCTTGACTTCAGCAAAGCATTTGACAAAGTCTCTCATACAATCCTTATTGAAAAAATGACTAAGTATGGAATGGACAAGGCAACTGTTAGGTGGATTCATAACTGGCTTAGTGATCGGACCCAAAGAGTGGTCGTAAATGGCTGCACATCCAGTTGGAAGAATGTCTCAAGTGGGGTACCACAGGGCTCTGTCCTGGGCCCTGTATTGTTCAACATCTTTATCAACGATTTAGATGAAGGAATTGAGGGTAAACTGATTAAATTTGCTGATGACACAAAGCTAGGAGGGATAGCTAATACTAGAGAAGAGAGAGAGAGGATTCAAAAAGATTTAAATAAACTGGAGAAGTGGGCAGCAACTAACAGAATGGTTTTTAACAGGGAGAAATGCAAAGTACTACATCTGGGCAATAAAAATGAAAAAAGCATATATAGAATGGGAGGAATAGGGCTAAGTGACAGCACATGTGAAAAAGACTTGGGTATACTAATAGATCACAGACTGAATATGAGTCAACAGTGTGATGCAGCAGCAAAAAAGGCAAATGCAATTCTAGGATGTATTAACAGAAGCATACAGTCTAGATCAC
Organism: Dendrobates tinctorius; assembly: GCF_039654945.1. NCBI lineage: Eukaryota > Metazoa > Chordata > Amphibia > Anura > Dendrobatidae > Dendrobates > Dendrobates tinctorius. Next base: position 27,671,351 of record NW_027361689.1, on the reverse strand, counting down.
GTGAAGTCATTATTTCCCTCTACTCCTCTTTGGTCAGACCTCATCTGGAATATTGTGTCCAGTTTTGGGCACCACATTTTAAAAAAGACATCAACAAACTGGAGCAAGTTCAGAAAAGAGCGACCAGAATGGTGACCGGTCTGCAAACCCTGTCTTATGAGGAAAGGTTGCAGGATTTGGGAATGTTTAGTTTGCAAAAGAGAAGACTGAGAGGAGACTTAATAGCTGTCTACAAATATCTAAAGGGCTGTCACATTGTAGAAGGATCAACTTTATTCTCATTTGCACAAGGAAAGACTAGAAGCAATGGGATGAAACTGAATGGGAAGAGACACAGATTAGATATTAGAAAAAACTTTTTGACAGTTAGAGTGATCAATGAGTGGAACAGGCTGCCACGAGAAGTGGTGAGTTCTCCTTCAATGGAAGTCTTCAAACAGAGGCTGGACAGACATCTGACTGGGATGATTTAGCGAATCCTGCTTTGAGCAGGGGGTTGGACCAGATGGCCCAGGAGGTCCCTTCCAACTCTACGATTCTATGATTCTATGATTCTATGATTCTATGAAGGGTTGATAACACTTGGGGGAAGGGACTGCTACAGCTTCATGCTAGGCTGACAGTTTACAATGTCATAGAATGGAGGATTTCTAGCACATTCCAACAGAAAACATCATATTTTGCAGACATTGTATATCACACCTGCACTGCCTGGTTCTGCAATCATCCCTCCATGTCTGGAATCCTGATCATGTGACTGCGCTCTGTGATCCTGGAGGAACTGAACTGGAAGCTCTTCCCTGGTCCTGACCCGGAAGTGGTGGTGCTAGGCCCTATATCAGACCGCCCCTTCCTATGCTTAGGGCCTGAGTATTGTGTTGCTTCCCTGCATTGCTGTTGGTCTGTGCGGTTGCTCCGTCTATTCTGTGCCCTTGCACTCTGCTCTGTAGTGCGTCTCTGCACACGCTCTGTGCTCGCATTCCGTCTCTTGTCTCGTGCCTTGTCTAGTGTTTGTCCTTCGTGTTATGTTTTGTCTTTGCCCTGCTTTGCCTTGTAGTCCTTGTTTGCTCGGATTCTGTTCCGTGTTTCTTTTCTTGTTTCCTGTCTCGCTTTGCTTTGTGGCTTCAGGTACCCCTCTCTGTACCCTGTCCCTGACGTGTCTCCCTACACGTGCAGGCCTCCGCTCTGTACCCTGTCTAGTCCCAAGGTTCTCCCTTGGCCCGGCTCTGGGCTTCGGCCTACGCTCCGCTGCTAGAATCTGTCTCTTACGTGCCTCTCTGCACGTGCAGGCCTCCGCTCTGTACCCTGTCTAGTCCCAAGGTTCTCCCTTGGCCCGGCTCTGGGCTTCGGCCTACGCTCCGCTGCTAGACTCTGTCCCTGTTGTGTCTGTCTACACGTGCAGGCCTCCGTTCTGTGCCCTGTCCCTGGCGTGCCCCTCGGTACATGCAGGCCTTGCCTTGTACTTTGCCCCTGGCATATCCTTTGCATGCGCAGGGTCCTGTCTACTACACTATGCCTTGTCTCTGATACTTCTCGCGCTCTTGCACTTTGTGTACTAGGCTTTGCCGTGCTCTCTGCACGCGTCTCTGTCCTGTATCTTTGCCTAGCCCTGCCTTGTGGCTCCGTGCCTCTGTGCACGTGCCTGGTCGCCTGTGCCTGTCTGTTGTGCCTCAAGCGTGCCGCCTCTAGCTGTGCGTGCCTGTGTGCCTCAGCCGTGCCCCCGTCCAGTGCTATAGTGGTCTCCGGCTGCGTGGCCGCAGCGGTGCAGCCTCTAGTTGTGCCCGCTTGCTTATGCCATCATCGGTACCACCTGCCGGTGTTCCCAGCTGTGGTGTCCATGCTCCCTTGCACGCACGCTGGTTCTCGCACTGTGCCTTTTCGGGCTACTCTTGAACAAAGTCTTTTGCTCTCTTTGCTCTGCTCTGAACCCTAGTTTGCCTGCCGGATTCCGTAACCTGTCGACCGCTGCCAGAGGTCCGGACCTAGATGACTGCGGCCTGATGTCCAGAGCTGATGTCCGTAGCCTGCTTCCTGGACCCTGTCGGTCGATGCCAGCACCCCGGATTTCGATGCCATAGTACCCGTCCCTGGCGTGCCCTCGCACGCGCAGGCCACCGTCCTTGTACTCCTCCCTGGCGTGCCCTCGCACGCGCAGGCCTCCGTCCTTGTACCCGTCCCTGGCGTGCCCCTCGGCATGCGCAGGTCTCCGTTCTGTGAATCTGATCCTGGCGTGTCTCCTTGCACGCACCCTGTTTTGTCTCCTAGTTTGTCTGCCGGATTCCTGAAGTCAGCTGACTACTGCCGGAGGTCTGGAGCCAGATGTCTACACTCTGATGCCTGGACCCTGTCAGTCCTTGTCAGCCTTCCGGAGTCTGATGCCTCGCACCCTGCCTTGGACTTTGGCGTGCCCTTGCACGCACCCTGTTATATGGATTCTGTGTATTCACGTTTTGCACCTGTTTTGCCTAGAAGAGTTCCTCAAGCCTTGGACCTCGGCGTGCCCTTGCACGCATCTTGCTTTATGTTCTTAGTGTGTTCACCTTTGCACCTGATGTTATCCCTGAAGCCTTCCTTAAATGAAGTTTCTTTGAACTAATGTCTCATCTCGCCTTGTCTTGTTTCCCTGAGCCGGCCGTCTGGTCCAGCTGCCATGGTGGCTCACCCCCTTGGTCTTGCCCCTGACACTCCCTGTATAGGGGGTGGTTCTCACTAGGTTAGCTCGCTCTAGGTGGGTGGGTGCCACGGTCCAGAGGGTCCACTCATTCAAAGAAGAAACGACTCAGCGTAAGCTGACGCTCGTCACATAATGTCACAGTACAGGGATAATAAACACAGTGATGTCACAGTACTAGGATAATAAACACAGTGATGTCACAGTACAGGCATAATAAACACAGTGATGTCACAGTACAGGGATAATAAACACAAGAATGTCGCAGTATATGGATAATAAACACAGTGATGTCACAATACTAGGATAATAGACACTGATGTCACAATATAGGGATAATAAACACAGCGATGTCACAGTGTAAGGATAATAAACACAGTGATCTCACAGTACTGAGATAATAAACACAGTGTTGTTACAGAATAAAGAAAATACAGTAATGTCACAGCACAGGTTTAAAAACACAGTGATGTCACAGCACAGGGATAACACTGCAATGTCACAGTATAGGGATAATAAACAGAGTGATGTCACAGTACAAGGATAATAAACACAGTGATGTAATAATACTAGGATCATAAACAGTGATGTCACAGTACAGGGATAATAAACACAGTAATGTCATAGTATATGGATAATAAACACAGTAATGTCACAGTATAGAGATAATAAATACAGTGATGTCACAGTATAGGGATAATAAACACAGCAATGTCACAGTATAGGGATAATAAACACAGCAATGTCACAGTATACGGATAATAAACACAGCAATGTCACAGTATATGGATAATAAACACAGCAATGTCACAGTATATGGATAATAAATACAGTGATGTCACAGTACAAGGATATTAAACACAGCAATGTCACAGTATATGGATAATAAACACAGTGATGTCACAGTACAAGGATAATAAACACAGTGATGTAACAATACTAGGATAATAAACAGTGATGTCACAGTACGGAGATAATAAACACAGTGATGTCACAGTACAGGGATAATAAACACAGTAATGTCATAGTATATGGATAATAAACACAGTAATGTCACAGTACAAGGATATTAAACACAGTAATCTCACTAGCTGAAGAGCCCGGCGCTGCCCGGGCATAGTAACTAACTGTGGTTAGTTATAGCAAATTATAATTATCCTCCATCCCATAGTCCCGTGCCCATATACCCATCATACATATACATGATCCCATAGGCCTGTGCCCATATACCCATCACACATCCTCCATCCCATAGTCCCATGCCCATATACCCATCACACATCCTCCATCCCATAGTCCCATGCCCATATACCCATCATACATATTCGCCATCCCGTAGTCGAGTGCCCATATACCCATCACACATCCTTCATCTCATAGTCCCATGCCCATATACCCATCATACATATCCTCCATCCCATAGTCCCGTGCCCATATACCCATCATACATATCCGCCATCCCATAGTCCCGTGCCAATATACCCATCATACATATCCGCCATCCCATAGTCCCATGCCCATATACCCATCACACATCCTCCATCCCATAGTCCCGTGCCCATATACCCATCATACATATCCTCCATCCCATAGTCCAGTGCCCATATACCCATCACACATCCTCCATCCCATAGTCAACCATTATGACATCATAATGAGGGGCGGGGCTTGATACACACACACTTTTTCCGCATTATGTAGATAGGGGCAAAATTGTTTGGTGAATTGGAACGCGCGGGCTTAAAATTTCGCCTCACAACATAGCCTAGGACACTCTCGGGGTCCAGACGTGTGACTGTGCCAAATTTTGTGGCTGTAGCTGCAACGGTGTGGATGCCAATCCCGGACATACACACACACACATACATACATACACACACACACTTGAGTTTTATATATTAGACTAGGTGAAGAGCCCGGCGTTGCCCGGGCATAGTAACTAACTGTGGTTAGTTATTGCAAATTATAATTATCCTCTATCCCATAGTCTCGTGCCCACATACCCATCATACATATCCACGATCCCATAGGCCCGTGCCCATATACCCATCACACATCCTCCATCCCATAGTCTCATGCCCATATACCCATCATACATATTCGCCATCCCATAGTCGAGTGCCCATATACCCATCACACATCCTTCATCTCATAGTCCCATGCCCATATACCCATCATACATATCCTCCATCCCATAGTCCCGTGCCCATATACCCATCATACATATCCGCCATCCCATAGTCCCGTGCCCATATACCCATCATACATATCCGCCATCCCATAGTCCCATGCCCATATACCCTTCACACATCCTCCATCCCATAGTCCCGTGCCCATATACCCATCATACACATCCTCCATCCCATAGTCCAGTGCCCATATACATATCCGCCATCCCATAGTCCCATGCCCATATACCCGTCATACATACAGTATCCTCCATCCCATAGTCCAGTGCCCATATACCCATCACACATCCTCCATCCCATAGTCAACCATTATGACATCATAATGAGCGGCGGGGCTTGCAACCTATGATGACATCAGCGTTGCCATGGCAACCATTATGACATCATAATGAGGGGAGGGGCTTGATACACACACACTTTTTCCCCATTATGTAGATAGGGGCAAAATTGTTTGGTGAATTGGAACGCGCAGGGTTAAAATTTCGCCTCACAACATAGCCTAGGACACTCTTGGGGTCCAGACGTGTGACTGTGCCAAACTTTGTGGCTGTAGCTGCGACGGTGCGGATGCCAATCCCGGACATACACACAAGTAGGATTCTGGCTAGGTGGGAGCAATGCCTAGTAGACCAACATCACAAAACAATCACTGACCTCAGGTGAGACCAGTCAAAGAAAACACTGCGGCAGCCGGCAAAGGCGCTCAATCACAGTGAAATCCTAGGTGCATTATGGACTACTAGGCATTGCTCCCACCTAGCCAGAATCCTACTCCACACTGATGAGGGGCAACACCCCGAAACAGCTGTCTGTGGTTGGATACCTGGCCTTGGTATTTCCCTTGTCATATCTGTAAACTCGTAAAGAGCTGGATATTGACTTAAAGGGCCACTTAATACGGTGGTAATGGTGGTTTCCGAAAGGAGTCACTCCTTGGCTGGGTCCTTCCCTGGAGGAAGATCTGGCTAGTCCCGTGTTTGAGACTCTTAAATGAGGCTCCAAGGACTTTATTTGCATATTCGTATTTCCCAGGGAGCAATGCACCTAGGATTTCACTGATTGAGCGCCTTTGCCGGCTGCTGCAGTGTTTTCTTTGACTGGTCTCCCTGAGGTCAGTGATTGATTCGTGAACTTTATTATCTAGCAAACACCAAAAAACAGAGCAAGGAAGCATATGCCAAGTAAAATACACAAATGTTTATTCACAAATAATTCTAAAAATAGAAAGAATAAAAAATAGAGCCAGAAATACAAAAAACTCTCTCCAGGGACATATATCAATTCCTATTCCAGAAGAATCAAAATGGAGCACTTTGGAAGCCTTACAAACATAGAAAATCTTATTCAAATAATATATCCAGACATATAATGGGAGTAAATTCTCCTAAAAGCTGAGTAGCTTATATGGAAATTATCAGCATAAGAAGGTATATCAATAGTATAATGGAGGCTAAATCCTACTAGTGCTAAGAATACAAGCTGCTAGATGTACACAAAGAATTATGCATAACATTAATGAAATTAGCATAAGGTACTTAGTGCTTACACATAAATGTAACTAGACCAAAAACATAAAGTGCCTAGTGCATATCTAATCCTGACTACAATAGCCATATAGAGATACACCTTACTTTTGACTCTGCAAAAACTCTTACTGTTTCTCTTATTCATTCTCATCTCGACTATTGTAACTCTCTTCTAATCGGTCTCCCTCTTACCAAACTCTCCTCTCTCCAATCTGTCTTGAATGCTGCAGCCAGGATCATATTCCTCACCAATCGTTACACCGATGCCTCTACCTTGTGCCAGTCCTTACACTGGCTACCCATCCACTCCAGAATTCAGTATAAACTTATTACCCTCACCCACAAAGCCCTCCATGGCTCAGCACCACCCTACATCTCCTCCCTTGTTCCAGTATACTACCCTACCCGAGCCCTCCGTTCTGCTGATGACCTGAGGTTAGCATCCTCAATAATCAGAACCTCCCACTCCCGTCTCCAAGACTTTACACGTGCTGCGCCAATTCTTTAGAATGCACTTCCCAGGTTAATACGATTAGTCCCCAATCCCCAAAATTTTAAGCGTGCCCTGAAAACGCATTTATTCAGACTGGCCTATCGCCTCAACACATTAACCTAATCTATCCCTGTGTGGCACAGCCAATAGTTTTACCATAACCAGGTTGTGACGGACTCAGCTCCTGCTGAGCCCATTTTTTGAGTGGACCCTCTGGGTCGTGGCACCCACCCACCGAGGGCGAGCTGACCTTGTGAGAATCCACCCCCTATACAGGGAGTGTCAGGGGCAAGACCAAGGGGGTGAGCCACCACGACTGCTGGGACCAGACGGCCGGCTCAGGGGACACTAGACGAGTGCCTGATGACAAGGACGAGCAGGAAGCAAGACGAGACTAGACGTAGGTGCAAGGTATCTTCATTAGAATAACACAAGATCACATACAGAGAAAACAAGCAAAACGTGCAAGGTGCGCGCGTGAGCACGCCAAGGTCCATAACATGGTACGTGCCAGATGGCACGCCTAAGCACAGTTAATGGCATGATGGCATCGGACTCCGGACTACTGGCAAACCGACAGGGTCCAGGGATCAGGCTGCGGACGTCAGCTCCGGACATCAGGCCGTAGTCATCTGGTTCCGGACCTCTGGCAACGGTCGGCAGGTTCCGGGCATCCGGCAGGCAAACCAGGGTTCAGGCAAGGAGGCACGACAGATATCCAAGCAGGGTGCGTGTTTAGGGAACACGCCAAGGTCCAAGGCTAGGTGCGTGTGTAGGGGACATGCCAGGGTCCAAGGCTAGGTGCGTGTGTAGGGGACACACCAGGGTTCAAGACTAGGTGCAAGGCAAGGTGCGTGTGTAGGGGACACGCCAGGGTTCAAAGCGAGGTGCGTGTGTAAGGGACACGCCAAGGTTCGCAAACGAGACAGGGTGCGTGTGTAGCCACGCCAAGCATAGAATAAGACAGAGTGCGTGTAGAGACACGCCAAGGTTCAAGGTACAAGACAGAGTGCGTGTAGAGACACGCCAAGGTTCAAGGTACAAGACAGAGTGCGTGTTGAGACACGCAAAGGCACAAGACAGGGTGCGTGTAGAGACACGCCAAGGCACAAGACAGGGTGCGTGTAGAGACACGCCAGGGTTCAGAGCAGGGCTGCGTGCTAGGAGCTACGCAGGGACGCACACCTCACTGGCCAATGCACACGGCTGTAACGCCAGCACAAGGCACGACTAAGGCACAGGAGGGGGCAAAGGAACCTTCGTGCTAGGAGCCACGCCAGGTTCAGGGCAGGGTGCGTGCTAGGAGCCACGCCAGGGTTCAAGGCAGGGTGCGTGCTAGGAGCCACGCCAGGGTTCAAGGCAGGGTGCGTGCTAGGAGCCACGCCAGGGCACAAGGAAGGGCTGCGTGCTAGGAGCCACGCAGGGGGCACGCCACACTGGCCAGTACACACGGCTGTACACAAACACGTGGTACTTACCACGGCACAGGAGACGGCCAAGGGGAACCCACGCCGGGGTTCAATGCAAGGACAAGGCAGGGAACAAGCCAAGGAATACAGGCAGAAACAGAGCCAGGTCAGAGAGAGGACAGAGTCTAGCAGCGGAGCGTAGGCAGAAGCCCAGAGCCGGGCCAAGGGAAGACCTTGGGACTAGACAAAGAAACGAGCACTAAGGAGAGGAGAAATGGTGCGTGTGCCAGGGTGCACTACAGAGCACCATAGGAGAGAGCGAGGCAGAGCAAGCAAAGACTGAGACCATAGGGAGGAACACAAAGCAAGGAATAGCAAGGCAGAGAACACAGGGAGGACTACAAGTCAAAGCATAGCAAAAGCAAGACATGGCAAAACAGGCGAGGCAGAGAACAAAGGAAGGACTACAAGTCAAAGCATAGCTAAGGCAAGACATAGCAAAACAGACTAAGACAAAGAACAGCAGAAGGACTACAAGGCAAAGACAAACATGGCACGAGAGACAACACAAGACAAGAGGCGGAATACGAGCACGGAGCGTGTGCAGAGACGCACTACAGAGCAAAGTGCAAGGGCACAGAATAGAGGGAGCAACCCCACAGACCCAGAGCCTTGCAGGGAAGCAACACAATAATCAGGCCCTGAGCATAGGAAGAGGCGGCCTGATATAGGGCATAGCACCTCCTCCTCCAGGTCAGGACCAGGGGAGAACTTCCGGATTCTAGACATGACGAGATGATAGCAGAACCAGACAGTGCAGGATCTTAGGAAACGTCACATGATCAGGGTTTCAGACATGACGAGATGATCACCGAACCAACCAGTGCAGGATCCTAGGAAGAACACATGATCCGGGATTCTAGACATGACGAGATGATTGCAGAACCAGACAGTGCAGGATCTTAAGAAACATCACATGATCAAGGACTCCAGACATGACGAGAAGATCACAGAAGGCAGAGCAGAAACGCAGGGATCCTGCAGCTCAGACATGAGGTGAGTCTGCACACAGCTCTAGCGAACATGCAGGACAGCAGACAAAACATGCGCATGCACATCGCTCCAGTTCTTGAGACAAACAGACATGGCAGACATGGCGGACGTGACAGTACCCCCCTCTTTAAGCCCCCTCTCACCGGGGCTGGAAAGAAGAAAAAAAAAAAAATTTTTCTTCGGCAGAAACCAGAGTTTAGTACAAACCACTCCAACAATGTTGATCCGACATCTGAAACGGACACCTGCACCGGTCAAGACACAGGAGCCGCTAACGAGACATGAAGATCCAGTGGGGAGGACTGCGGTTAGACAAGCAAGTCTTCTTACTCTGGCTGCCATCATTTCCAAATGAGTCCAGAGGTCAAGGGCCAGGTCTGATTTACATCAGAAGAGTGGCCGGGGTACCGCCATATTCAGGAGAGTCCAGGAGACAGAGCAGATCAGATTCTATAACAGACGGGTCATCAGACGGGTAGCCGAGGTACCAGCGGAGTCCATGGCCTGATTAACTGTGACGGACTCAGCTCCTGCTGAGCCCATTTTTTGAGTGGACCCTCTGGGTCGTGGCACCCACCCACCGAGGGCGAGCTGACCTTGTGAGAATCCACCCCCTATACAGGGAGTGTCAGGGGCAAGACCAAGGGGGTGAGCCACCACGACTGCTGGGACCAGACGGCCGGCTCAGGGGACACTAGACGAGTGTCTGACGACAAGGACGAGCAGGAAGCAAGACGAGACTAGACGTAGGTGCAAGGTATCTTCATTAGAATAACACAAGATCACATACAGAGAAAACAAGCAAAACGTGCAAGGTGCGCGCGTGAGCACGCCAAGGTCCATAACATGGTACGTGCCAGATGGCACGCCTAAGCACAGGTAATGGCATGATGGCATCGGACTCCGGACTGCTGGCAAACCGACAGGGTCCAGGGATCAGGCTGCGGACGTCAGCTCCGGACATCAGGCCGTAGTCATCTGGTTCCGGACCTCTGGCAACGGTCGGCAGGTTCCGGGCATCCGGCAGGCAAACCAGGGTTCAGGCAAGGAGGCACGACAGATATCCAAGCAGGGTGCGTGTTTAGGGAACACGCCAAGGTCCAAGGCTAGGTGCGTGTGTAGGGGACATGCCAGGGTCCAAGGCTAGGTGCGTGTGTAGGGGACACACCAGGGTTCAAGACTAGGTGCGTGTGTAGGGGACACGCCAGGGTTCAAAGCGAGGTGCGTGTGTAAGGGACACGCCAAGGTTCGCAAACGAGACAGGGTGCGTGTGTAGCCACGCCAAGCATAGAATAAGACAGAGTGCGTGTAGAGACACGCCAAGGTTCAAGGTACAAGACAGAGTGCGTGTAGAGACACGCCAAGGTTCAAGGTACAAGACAGAGTGCGTGTTGAGACACGCAAAGGCACAAGACAGGGTGCGTGTAGAGACACGCCAAGGCACAAGACAGGGTGCGTGTAGAGACACGCCAGGGTTCAGAGCAGGGCTGCGTGCTAGGAGCTACGCAGGGACGCACACCTCACTGGCCAATGCACACGGCTGTAACGCCAGCACAAGGCACGAATAAGGCACAGGAGGGGGCAAAGGAACCTTCGTGCTAGGAGCCACGCCAGGTTCAGGGCAGGGTGCGTGCTAGGAGCCACGCCAGGGTTCAAGGCAGGGTGCGTGCTAGGAGCCACGCCAGGGTTCAAGGCAGGGTGCGTGCTAGGAGCCACGCCAGGGCACAAGGAAGGGCTGCGTGCTAGGAGCCACGCAGGGGGCACGCCACACTGGCCAGTACACAAACACGTGGTACTTACCACGGCACAGGAGACGGCCAAGGGGAACCCACGCCGGGGTTCAATGCAAGGACAAGGCAGGGAACAAGCCAAGGAATACAGGCAGAAACAGAGCCAGGTCAGAGAGAGGACAGAGTCTAGCAGCGGAGCGTAGGCAGAAGCCCAGAGCCGGGCCAAGGGAAGACCTTGGGACTAGACAAAGAAACGAGCACTAAGGAGAGGAGAAATGGTGCGTGTGCCAGGGTGCACTACAGAGCACCATAGGAGAGAGCGAGGCAGAGCAAGCAAAGACTGAGACCATAGGGAGGAACACAAAGCAAGGAATAGCAAGGCAGAGAACACAGGGAGGACTACAAGTCAAAGCATAGCAAAAGCAAGACATGGCAAAACAGGCGAGGCAGAGAACAAAGGAAGGACTACAAGTCAAAGCATAGCTAAGGCGAGACATAGCAAAACAGACTAAGACAAAGAACAGCAGAAGGACTACAAGGCAAAGACAAACATGGCACGAGAGACAACACAAGACATGGCACAAGACAAGAGGCGGAATACGAGCACGGAGCGTGTGCAGAGACGCACTACAGAGCAAAGTGCAAGGGCACAGAATAGAGGGAGCAACCCCACAGACTCAAGAGCCTTGCAGGGAAGCAACACAATAATCAGGCCCTGAGCATAGGAAGAGGCGGCCTGATATAGGGCATAGCACCTCCTCCTCCAGGTCAGGACCAGGGGAGAACTTCCGGATTCTAGACATGACGAGATGATAGCAGAACCAGACAGTGCAGGATCTTAGGAAACGTCACATGATCAGGGTTTCAGACATGACGAGATGATCACCGAACCAACCAGTGCAGGATCCTAGGAAGAACACATGATCCGGGATTCTAGACATGACGAGATGATTGCAGAACCAGACAGTGCAGGATCTTAAGAAACATCACATGATCAAGGACTCCAGACATGACGAGAAGATCACAGAAGGCAGAGCAGAAACGCAGGGATCCTGCAGCTCAGACATGAGGTGAGTCTGCACACAGCTCTAGCGAACATGCAGGACAGCAGACAAAACATGCGCATGCACATCGCTCCAGTTCTTGAGACAAACAGACATGGCAGACATGGCGGACGTGACACAGGTTCCCCGCATCATGTTCCCACATGCTTTATGCATCCATTAGCCCTCTGCGTCTGTACTGTTACACACTTAACATTATGGCTGGTCCATACAATCAGGGCAACTGTTACCACCCACCTTTCGTGTCTCCCCTTTTTTCCTCATAGATTGTAAGCTTGCGAGCAGGGCCCTCATTCCTCTTGGTATCTGTTATGATCTATGTGATTATTGTTATGCTGTAATGTCTATTGTCTGTACAAATCCCCTCTGAAATGTAAAGTGCTGCGGAATATGTCGGCGCTATAGAAATAAAATGTATTATTATTATTATTTTATTATACACAAATCAATAATATGCATACAATCCCAGGGACTAATATCCCACACAATATATAGCATGGCAATACACGAGTGCAGTGAAGTAGCAACAAAGATAAACAAAGTATATGGATAAGAAAAGACGGAATCATGAACTGATGGAAGCAGTCCTGATTCCCAACGCATCTTTTGCGTGTTGCTTCTTCCTTAGGGGGTTCTTATTCAGATAGATGTGTTTGTATAGTGTTCTTTAAACATTGGTGGCAGCGATTAGACATGGCGCGCCCGCCGACGGCTCGGGAGTGACTTCACCACCGGTCAGCGTCCACACCGCCATCAGACATGTCACGGAGACGCCCGGCTGGCAGTCAGAGAGAGCGCACTCCGCAAGTGTGCAGGGGGCGTGTATTAGTGAATGACTAGTCTAAGTACACAGTATGTGGAGTGAGTCAGAATACACCCCATAGGTGCATAGTAAGTACTGCCTGCAACAGAAAATGATTACTGCAGCAAAAGACCCAGGATTAAACCCATTAAGTAAACCTGTGCATATAAAGTATATAATGTATGCCCCATATGATCGGTATGTGCTGAAAACAAAAAAACATTGTAACAGCAAATAAAGTGAGTGAAATAGAGCTCAATATATTAAACTAACGCACTATAGGTGCGTGATATATAACAAACAAGTGAAGTGTTAGGTGGCTGTAATATGGAAGATATTGTGTGGGATATTAATCCCTGCAGTATAAATTTGAATATATAGACAAAAGCACTATAGTTCACTATAAATGCGTGATATATGACAAACAAGTAAAGTGTGAACTAGCTGTAATATTAATGACATTCGTTCAGATGACAGGATCATGGATGTGTGTGGGATTAGCTAGACTTCTGTCATCATCACACCATCTGTAGCATACCAAAGACCATATACTGTTAGTTGTGCCAGTGAAACACTTCTGCCATTAGGCAGCTAGTAATATAGTAAGCAGACACTCACTATAAGAGTGCATGACCATAGGTCATTGATATGGACATAGAAGAGCAGGAAATGCTCCACTGTCTGCTTCATAGTTAGCTAGCAAGTGGGAGTAAGCAGCATTCACTCTATTAAGTACACTACACCAAGGGCAAAGAGAGAGGGCCAGAAAGGTATCACGCTGCAGCTCTGCAGGTAACTGCAAACTCCCCAAGATGGCAGCAGGTGGAGGGAAGACTAAAATACTGCTCAGACCAGACCAGTAGCACTGCAGCGAGGCTACCACCACGTGGCAGCAGAATAGTCAAACAAGCCAGGTCGATATGAGAGAGTAGCACAGTACCAAGGGAAACACCAAACAGAGTCAGAGGAACGCCAAAAAGATCAGTACCAGTCAGAAGCAGAAATATCAGAAGCAAGAGACAGGAGCAGGTCAGAGCCAAAGCAGACTCGGGTTATAGGGGAATCACAAGGACACACATAGATGGGACGAGCAGGGATGGAGAACACAGACACAAGCAAAGTCAGCCGAGTACAGCAGGATAAACCAGGATAAACGAGTCAGCTACACATGCCCTAGGCAGGAAATATAACTGACACTGCCTCCAGGAAGCAGCGCAGAGAAATAGTCGACCTGACACCAGAACGACGCAGAGAAAAGTTAACCCCTGAATGACCAGACTGGGAAAAGGAGAGACAGGAAAAACCCGGTCTGGATCAAGACAAAAGGAACATGTAAATAACTTTAGTCTGTCCCTTCGTCGGTATAGTTTTTTTTACAGGTGACGGAGGCCAGCCCAGTTACATGAGTAACACCAAGCTTGTTACCTCTTGTAAGACCCAAAGTCATTGTCTGTTGTAAGACCCTGTAACCATGAAACATGTTGCCTCTTCAGAAGTAAAGCTGTTATTCACTTGTTAACTGTGTAGGACTGCATTTCTTCTGTTACTCTACAACAAAGGGCAAACAAATATAAATTATAATACAGAACCACTAAAACAATTATGACACCCTTTACATGCCATATCTTTTCTATCATTTGCCACTAAGAAGAGTTTGTTTGCCCATTGACCATTTCAGTGTACTACTATACCAGGTGGTGCCATTTATTAAAATGGTCCATCTTGTCACTCACTTTGAATTTTTCTAAAAATGAGTTCTGCAAAGGTCATTTCATGGTAGCTCTAAACCCACTCACAGGTCATAGGTAATTTATCTCATCGTTCCTGTCTTAGCTACCAGAAGACGAAAACTAAAAAAAAAAAAAAAAAAAAAAAATCTGATCAGAATTATTAACCACAAAAGCTGAATAATTTAATCAATGCTACACTCTACCGGGCATGTTCCTCTACAGTATGAAAAGTAATACATGGCTGCTACATTATCTAATTTGATATAGCTAATAAGAGCAATTAACCTATCCATCCCTCCGTTCCCATTTTCAATTATTTGGATCTAATTGCTTTGTAACTGTGAGCTGTTCTTTGTGAGACATATTCTGAAATACATCCCAGATAGAGAACACCAGGGAGGTCCGGACTCCCAGCAGAAATGCCACCAAATTTGGAAATTAAATATTTAATTTAAACATGAGTTCTCGTTCAACCGCGAATAACCTTGTGCAAGAAAGAATCTGAGACGCAAAATGTGCAAAGGTTATGGGAAAAGTTATCATCTCATTATTAGATATTGTCATTGTTGTTTTCATCATTCTTGTACTGTTTTTGTAATATACTTTTTTAGATGTTTATTATTATTATTGTTACACTGTTCCATTGTTGCATAGTTAGTATGGTTAAAAAAGACACTTGTCACTCAAGTTCAATTGAGGAATGGGAAACGATAAAGAGGATGGGGTATAGGTGTATCCATAATGAATGATCCAGTCTGCCATAAAGAGCAGGTTCTTCCCTTCTGATCCCAAGGGTCGATGAATCGAGCATCATTCAGAACAAGAATTCTACACATGTACATAAAAATTTATGTTATTTTTCTGTGAAAAATGCATCTATGTCTTTTTTTAAACCATCAATGGTTCCCGCTGAGACCTAATTCTGAGATTGGCTGATCCACAGATAAATAGTTCCTATAATAAAGATTCCTTGTCTCCTCTGGAGATTGAACCTGTCTTTCTCCAAGCAGAGGGCGAACACGTCGGTCTTCTGTGGCATTTTTGACCATATTTTTGTATGGCCCATTTAGTGTTGAGCATTCCGATACCGCAAGTATCGGGTATCGGCCGATATTAGCGGTATCGGAATTCCGATACGGACTTCCGATACTTTTGTCATATCGGATTCCGGAATCGGAATCGGAAGTTCCCATCATGCGATGAGCCTGCTTGCTTTGATTAAGCCAATGGGAATCCTCCGAAGTGTGGGCACATCCTGTTAGGCATGTAGGCATGTTAACTATTGGCATGGCTGTGATTGGCTGCCGAAATGATGTCATGATGCACTATAAAAGCCACCGCAGCCGCCATTTCTGGTCACTCTGCTGTGAATTCAGTTAGGGACAGGCTGCTGTAGAAGACTGTGAGGGACAGTTAGAAATAGCGATTCCACCAAACATCTAGTGCTTTACCCAGGCTACATAAACCACCACTGTAGCCTTCTTTGCCCTAGCAGCAGTGTTCACAGCTGTCTGCAAGGGCTGTGTGAGTGCAGCTCACGCTGTGGAGTGGGTCCTGCAGCCACGTCAGGCTGTAGGCCACCCAGTGTGATCACTGCTGCCTCATACATCTTTTATTTTTTGAGCTGCATTTTTTACATAATTTCAATCTAGTGTGCTTCCATCCGTATCCATATACGTTGGTTGCAAACACTAGTAGTAGATAGCGGAGCCTTTCTGCAGCCTTTCAGTGCTAGTGTCCACTTTGCTGCACTGTTCACGGCTGTCTGAGAGGTCTCTGACTGTGTGTGAGTGCAGCTCACGCTGAGTAGTGTGTCCTGCAGCTACGTCTGGCTGTAGGACGCTCAGCGTGCGTCAGTGCCTCACACATATTTTTATTTGAGTGCAGCTCATTTTTTCTTCTATTAGTGTGCATCCATCCGTCTCCATCTACGGTGGTTGCAAACACTATAAAGGAGTACACAGTGGAGCCTTTCTGCAGCCTGTCAGTGCCAGTGCCCACTTAGCTGCACTGTTGACAGCTGTCTGAGAGGCCTCTGACTGTGTGTGAGTGCAGCTCACGCTGAGTAGAGTGTCCTGCAGCTACGTCTGGTTGTAGGACGCTCAACGTGCGTCACTGCCTCACACATATTTGTCTTTGAGTGCAGCTCATTTTTTCTTCTCCTATTAGTGTGCATCCATCCGTATCCATCAACATTGGTTGGTTGCAAACACTATATAGGAGTAGATAGAGGAGCCTTTTTTTCTGGCTTGTGCCCTGCCGGCGCAGCCAGATTAGTATTACCCAATTTTTTTGGAGCCTCATCTTTTGCATTGTAGGTTACCTGCCTGCATTGTAATAGCTCCAAAAAGTTGGTGATACTATCAGTTTCAATTCTTTGTTCACATACTTTGAGTTTGTTTCCAACAAAGAAACCACAAAAAAAGTTCACCAAACACTACATTTTGAACTTGTGTAGGCCACATCAGCTCCTATTAAAGTCTAGTCCACACACACACACACTTCATAAAATTAGTGTTTCTTGTACCTGTAACCAGCTGTTCAGGAATAAGCACACTAAGGCCCCCCTTAGGCAAAAAAGTACAATCTTAAGCAGTCTTGCAAGATGAAGAAGGCAGGGAGTAAGGCGCGTGGGCGTGGGCGTGGGCGTGGAGTTTCAGCAGGGAGAGGACGTGGGGATTCTGCAGGGAGAGGACGTGGGGATTCTACAGGTAGAGGACGTGGGGATTCTGGGCCTGCTGCGGGCACCAGTGGATCAGCATCCCCCAGTTTTAGCAGGCAACAGTCCTTTATGCGCAGCTTTGTAGGACCTCAACGTACCCCACTGCTGCGGGAGGAACAAATTGAAGCCGTTGTCGGATGGATGGCAGCTAACGCATCGACTTCAATTACTTCCGCATCCTCTCAGGGTCAGAGCACCGAAGAGCAACCATCTGTCTCTTCACCACCTGCCAAAGTGCCCAGGCAGTCAGAGAGACATGGACAGGAGCCATCACAGTCTCTACTTCTGTTCTCGGAATCTGTTGGCTTGGAAAGAGGGGGCCAGCCAAGCAGCATTCCTGAATGTGAAGAAGAGGGAGTATGCAGTGATGCGCAACTTCTTTGTCCCTCTGAATCTGAAGAGGCGAGTGGGCCAGTGCCTATGGTCAGCACACCTCAGTACGCATCAGATGATGACGAGACTCAGTTGCCACTTTCTGGTGCGTACGGTGCTGGCGAGACAACCCCGGAGAAGCAGCTGTTTGAAGAGGGGAGGGAAGATGATGAGGTCCTTGACCCATCATGGCGTGAGCAACAGGAAGGTGGTGGGAGCAGCTCGGAGGAAGAGATTCCCCTACCGGCCAAAACAGGAGGCAGAGGGAGGGGGAAGACTTGGTTGCCTGTACCCTCCACTTCGGCACCCGTTAGGAGCATTCCTCCTTCCAAAGGCAAACCGGGCGCTCACAAGAGTTGCAGTGCGTGGTCCTTTTTTGACACAGTTGCAGATGACATTTGCTTTGTCAAATGCAAGCTGTGTCATCAGAGAGTCAAAAGAGGGAGAAATGTCAGCAACCTCAATACCACAAATATGTGGAAACATGTGCGCACCAAGCACGAGTTGGAGTTGCAGAGACACCCTGAAGACGTAGGCCAACGTACAGCACCACCTACCACCTCTTCAGTTCGTGTTGGGCCCTCTTCCTCCAGCTCACACACTGCTGGTTCGGCTTCCTCACAGGATCGCCAAGGAAGAACCTCTGCCACTGTTGTCCGGAGACCCTGTCAGATTACACCCATAGCAGCACGTTCCCATCCATCACAGCCATCGGTAGCACAGGCATGGGATAAAAGGCGCCCTTACTCGGCAAACCATCCCCGAGCACAGTCTCTGAAGGCTGGCATTGCCAAACTTCTGGCAGTTGAAATGCTGTCATTCAGGCTGGTGGACACTGACACCTTCCGGGACTTAATGGCATTGGCAGTCCCCCAATACAACGTGCCCAGCCGCTTTTATTTCAGCAGGCGAGCCGTCCCTGCCCTGCAGAAACATGTTGAGGGCAAAATAAAACATGCGCTACTAAACGCCGTTAGTAGCAAGGTCCA
Source organism: Dendrobates tinctorius (assembly GCF_039654945.1). Classification (NCBI taxonomy): domain Eukaryota; kingdom Metazoa; phylum Chordata; class Amphibia; order Anura; family Dendrobatidae; genus Dendrobates; species Dendrobates tinctorius. Next base: position 27,652,601 of record NW_027361689.1, on the reverse strand, counting down.
CCTGACCACCGATGCGTGGACCAGTAACCATGGACAGGGACGATACCTTTCCCTCACTGCCCACTGGGTCAATGTTGTGGAGCCGGGTACGGATCTGGAGAGTGGCGCTGTACGTGTTCTTCCAACGCCACGGATTGCAGGACTCCAGTCTGTACACATAGACTCCTCCTCCTACTCAAGTTCCTCAGAAACAGCAGAGCAGGAGCCTGTTACGACCGATATGAGCACAGCCGTGGCCAAACGTCAACAGGCTGTACTCAAATTAATTTCTTTGGGGAATCGAAGCCACACAGCGCAGGAGCTCTGGAATGCTATCAAGCTGGAGAGCGATGTGTGGTTTGGGCCAGCGAATCTCCAGCCGGGCTTGGTAGTGTGTGACAATGGCCGAAATCTGGTGGCAGCTCTTGGCCTAGGCAACCTCACACACATCCCATGTCTGGCACATGTTCTTAACTTGGTCGTGCAGAGCTTTCTGAGGGACTATCCGGATCTTGCTGCACTGTTGCACAAGGTCCGCATAGAGTGCGCTCACTTGCGACGTTCCAGCACGGCAAGATCGCGCCTCGCTGCTCTGCAGCGACGATTTGGCCTTCCGGAACATCGCATCATATGTGACCTACCCACCCGGTGGAATTCAACGTTACATATGTTGGAGCGGTTGTGTGAGCAGCAGGCAGCAGTCATGGAGTACCAGCTGCATCAGGCGCAAACAAGTCGCACTGTGCGCCGTTCACACTTCAGCACCATTGAGTGGGCCTCTATGAAGGACATCTGCCTCGTTTTGCGTGCCTTCGATGAATCCACGCGGATGGCGAGTGCAGATGATGCACTAGTCAGCATGACTGTCCCCCTTATCTGCCTGCTTCAACAAACACTGCAAGCACTAAGGGATGAGGTTTCAGAAGAGGTGGAGGATGAGGAGTCCCAAATGCCATCTGCTTCTGGACAGTCTGCGCTACGTGTTTCCTCACAAAGGCCTAGGCAGGGGACACTTTGTGAGGAGGATGAGGAGGAGTCGATGGAGGAGGAAGACATCTCTCCAGAGGAGGGAGGTACACAAACCTCTACTCAGTATGTACAGCGAGGGTGGGGTGATGCAGAGCAGGCCGAGGTCACGCCTCAAACAGGGGACAGCGGTTCTTTGGCAGTTGGGAGTCTGCAGCACATGGTTGATTTCATGCTGCAGTGCCTGAGAAACGACCGCCGCATCGCCCACATTCTCGTCTCGGCTGATTATTGGGTGTACACCCTCCTAGATCCTCGCTACCGGGACAGCGTACAAAGGCTCATACCAACGTTGAACCGGGAGCGTAAAATGCGGGAGTACGAAGAGTCACTGGTGCAGTCCATAATGTTTTCCATTCCACCCGACAGCATTGTTGCTAGTGCTTTACAAAGCAGCTCTGTGCGTCGAGGCAGTGGAGGAAACTCTGCACAAAGAGGGAGCAGAGGCAGCGCCGCAGCACAAGGCAAGACCACTATGGCCCAAATGTGGCAAAGTTTTGTGTGTCCACCACAATTGTCTACACCATCAGCGACGCCTCGAGTCAGCAGGAGGCAACGCTTCCGTCAGATGGTGTCAGACTACATGTCTTGCCCTGTCGCTGTACTCCCAGATGGCTCTTCCCCCTTCAAGTTTTGGGTCTCTAAGCTGGATACATGGCCAGAGCTTAGCCAGTATGCATTGGAGGTGCTGGCTTGCCCTGCTGCCAGTGTATTATCGGAACGTGTCTTTAGTGCCGCAGGTGGTGTACTAACAGACCGTCGCACGCGACTATCTTCCGATAATGTTGACCGGCTGACTTTTCTGAAAATGAACAAGGCCTGGATCTCCAAAGACTTTGCCATTCCTCTTACAGACTAAATTAGTGGTTGGCAACTGTATCCAGGTCTGCTGGTGTGTTCATTTTTCTACCACCTGAACTATAATCCCTTTGCTTCAACACAGCCAGTTGTCGCTCAGATGTGTCGTCTGCACAGAGAAACACACTAGCTCCTGTGTTAGTGGGGTTCAGTAATGCCAGCTGATCCCCTGCTGTGTGGACGGCAAAGTCACCAGCTCCATCAACATTCAAACCACTACTGATTTTTAACCGTGCCCAACTTAGGTCTCTGGCTCCACTGTCTCTACTATTTCCCCTGACCTCCAACCCCGCCATCTACATCTCTGAAGTGGCGTCAGCACAATCTACACTTGTTCCTGTGTTCCTGTGGCTCAGTCCCATCAGTTTATCCCCTGATGTGTGTCCGGCAAGGTCTCCTGCTCTGTCCACATTCCCATAACCAGTAGTGGGAATGAGGACAGAGCTGGCGAACTTGCCGGACAAACATCAGGGGATCAACTGACGGGACTGAGCACCAGTAACACAGGAACAAGTGTAGATTGTGCTGACGCAACTTCAGAGATGTAGCTGGCGGGGTTGGAGGCCAGGGTAAATAGTAGAGACAGTGGAGCCAGAGGCCTAAGTGGAGCATGGTTAGAATCAGTAGTAGTCCACAACCTCCATAAAAACCGCTGCCCATTGGCCTCTGCATGCGGCATGCGTAATCCTGGGCTCCAACAGCGTCAGTTGGTGTTCAGAAGTGTCGTCTCCACAGAGCCAAACACATTCGTTAGAGTGTTAGTGGGGTTCAGCACTGCCAGCTGTTCCCCTGCTGTGGAGATGGCAAGTCTCCTGCTGCCTTCACCTGCCAAAATCCAGTAGGCCACAGCCTGCTCCTCGCCTAATCCTGGGCTCCAACAGCGTCAGTTGGTGTTCAGAAGTGTCGTCTCCACAGAGCCAAACACATTCGTTAGAGTGTTAGTGGGGTTCAGCACTGCCAGCTGTTCCCCTGCTGTGGAGATGGCAAGTCTCCTGCTGCCTTCACCTGCCAAAATCCAGTAGGCCCCAGCCTGCTCCTCGCCTAATCCTGGGCTCCAACAGCGTCAGTTGGTGTTCAGAAGTGTCGTCTCCACAGAGCCAAACACATTCGTTCGAGTGTTAGTGGGGTTCAGCACTGCCAGCTGTTCCCCTGCTGTGGAGATGGCAAGTCTCCTGCTGCCTTCACCTGCCAAAATCCAGTAGGCCCCAGCCTGCTCCTCGCCTAATCCTGGGCTCCAACAGCGTCAGTTGGTGTTCAGAAGTGTCGTCTCCACAGAGCCAAACACATTCGTTCGAGTGTTAGTGGGGTTCAGCACTGCCAGCTGTTCCCCTGCTGTGGAGATGGCAAGTCTCCTGCTGCCTTCACCTGCCAAAATCCAGTAGGCCCCAGCCTGCTCCTCGCCTAATCCTGGGCTCCAACAGCGTCAGTTGGTGTTCAGAAGTGTCGTCTCCACAGAGCCAAACACATTCGTTCGAGTGTTAGTGGGGTTCAGCACTGCCAGCTGTTCCCCTGCTGTGGAGATGGCAAGTCTCCTGCTGCCTTCACCTGCCAAAATCCAGTAGGCCCCAGCCTGCTCCTCGCCTAATCCTGGGCTCCAACAGCGTCAGTTGGTGTTCAGAAGTGTCGTCTCCACAGAGCCAAACACATTCGTTCAAGTGTTAGTGGGGTTCATCATTGCCAGCTGATCCCCTGCTGTGGAGATGGCAGTCTCTCCTGCTGTCTCCACATTACAAAGACAGTAGGCCTCTGCCTACACCCTCCTATTTCCTGGGCTTCAACACAGCCAGTTGTAGTTCGGAAGTGCCGTCCACACGGAAAGAGATACTTGCTCCCGTGTCTCAGTGGGGTTCAGTAATGTCAGCTGATCCCCTGCTGTGTGGATGGCAGTCTCTTCTGCTGTCACCTCATTCAAAATACAGTAGGCCTCTGCCTATACCCTCCTATTTCCTGGGCTTCAACACAGCCAGTTGTAGTTCGGAAGTGCCGTCCACACGGAAAGAGATACTTGCTCCCGTGTCTCAGTGGGGTTCAGTAATGTCAGCTGATCCCCTGCTGTGTGGATGGCAGTCTCTTCTGCTGTCACCTCATTCAAAATACAGTAGGCCTCTGCCTACACCCTCCTATTTCCTGGGCTTCAACACAGCCAGTTGTAGTTCGGAAGTGCCGTCCACACGGAAAGAGATACTTGCTCCCGTGTCTCAGTGGGGTTCAGTAACGTCAGCTGATCCCCTGCTGTGTGGATGGCAGTCTCTCCTGCTGTAAACTCATTCAAAATACAGTAGGCCTCTGCCTACACCCTCCTATTTCCTGGGCTTCAACACAGCCAGTTGTAGTTCGGAAGTGCCGTCCACACGGAAAGAGATACTTGCTCCCGTGTCTCAGTGGGGTTCAGTAACGTCAGCTGATCCCCTGCTGTGTGGATGGCAGTCTCTCCTGCTGTAAACTCATTCAAAATACAGTAGGCCTCTGCCTACACCCTCCTATTTCCTGGGCTTCAACACAGCCAGTTGTAGTTCGGAAGTGCCGTCCACACGGAAAGAGATACTTGCTCCCGTGTCTCAGTGGGGTTCAGTAACGTCAGCTGATCCCCTGCTGTGTGGATGGCAGTCTCTCCTGCTGTAAACTCATTCAAAATACAGTAGGCCTCTGCCTACACCCTCCTATTTCCTGGGCTTCAACACAGCCAGTTGTAGTTCGGAAGTGCCGTCCACACGGAAAGAGATACTTGCTCCCGTGTCTCAGTGGGGTTCAGTAACATCAGCTGATCCCCTGCTGTGTGGATGGCAGTCTCTCCTGCTGTAAACTCATTCAAAATACAGTAGGCCTCTGCCTACACCCTCCTATTTCCTGGGCTTCAACACAGCCAGTTGTAGTTCTGAAGTGCCGTCCACACGGAAAGAGATACTTGCTCCCGTGTCTCAGTGGGGTTCAGTAATGTCAGCTGATCCCCTGCTGTGTGGATGGCAGTCTCTCCTGCTGTCACCTCATTCAAAATACAGTAGGCCTCTGCCTACACCGTCCTATTTCCTGGGCTTCAACACAGCCAGTTGTAGTTCGGAAGTGCCGTCCACACGGAAAGAGATACTTGCTCCCGTGTCTCAGTGGGGTTCAGTAATGTCAGCTGATCCCCTGCTGTGTGGATGGCAGTCTCTTCTGCTGTCACCTCATTCAAAATACAGTAGGCCTCTGCCAACACCCTCCTATTTCCTGGGCTTCAACACAGCCAGTTGTAGTTCGGAAGTGCCGTCCACACGGAAAGAGATACTTGCTCCCGTGTCTCAGTGGGGTTCAGTAACGTCAGCTGATCCCCTGCTGTGTGGATGGCAGTCTCTCCTGCTGTAACCTCATTCGAAATACAGTAGGCCTCTGCCTACACCCTCCTATTTCCTGGGCTTCAACACAGCCAGTTGTAGTTCGGAAGTGCCGTCCACACAGAAAGAGATACTTGCTCCCGTGTCTCAGTGGGGTTCAGTAATGTCAGCTGATCCCCTGCTGTGTGGATGGCAGTCTCTCCTGCTGTCACCTCATTCAAAATACAGTAGGCCTCTGCCTACACCGTCCTATTTCCTGGGCTTCAACACAGCCAGTTGTAGTTCGGAAGTGCCGTCCACACGGAAAGAGATACTTGCTCCCGTGTCTCAGTGGGGTTCAGTAACGTCAGCTGATCCCCTGCTGTGTGGATGGCAGTCTCTCTGCTGTAAACTCATTCAAAATACAGTAGGCCTCTGCCTACACCCTCCTATTTCCTGGGCTTCAACACAGCCAGTTGTAGTTCGGAAGTGCCGTCCACACGGAAAGAGATACTTGCTCCCGTGTCTCAGTGGGGTTCAGTAATGTCAGCTGATCCCCTGCTGTGTGGATGGCAGTCTCTCCTGCTGTCACCTCATTCAAAATACAGTAGGCCTCTGCCTACACCGTCCTATTTCCTGGGCTTCAACACAGCCAGTTGTAGTTCGGAAGTGCCGTCCACACGGAAAGAGATACTTGCTCCCGTGTCTCAGTGGGGTTCAGTAACGTCAGCTGATCCCCTGCTGTGTGGATGGCAGTCTCTCCTGCTGTAACCTCATTCAAAATACAGTAGGCCTCTGCCTACACCCTCCTATTTCCTGGGCTTCAACACAGCCAGTTGTAGTTCGGAAGTGCCGTCCACACGGAAAGAGATACTTGCTCCCGTGTCTCAGTGGGGTTCAGTAATGTCAGCTGATCCCCTGCTGTGTGGATGGCAGTCTCTTCTGCTGTCACCTCATTCAAAATACAGTAGGCCTCTGCCTACACCCTCCTATTTCCTGGGCTTCAACACAGCCAGTTGTAGTTCGGAAGTGCCGTCCACACGGAAAGAGATACTTGCTCCCGTGTCTCAGTGGGGTTCAGTAACGTCAGCTGATCCCCTGCTGTGTGGATGGCAGTCTCTCCTGCTGTAACCTCATTCGAAATACAGTAGGCCTCTGCCTACACCCTCCTATTTCCTGGGCTTCAACACAGCCAGTTGTAGTTCGGAAGTGCCGTCCACACGGAAAGAGATACTTGCTCCCGTGTCTCAGTGGGGTTCAGTAATGTCAGCTGATCCCCTGCTGTGTGGATGGCAGTCTCTCCTGCTGTCACCTCATTCAAAATACAGTAGGCCTCTGCCTACACCCTCCTATTTCCTGGGCTTCAACACAGCCAGTTGTAGTTCGGAAGTGCCGTCCACACGGAAAGAGATACTTGCTCCCGTGTCTCAGTGGGGTTCAGTAATGTCAGCTGATCCCCTGCTGTGTGGATGGCAGTCTCTCCTGCTGTCATCTCATTCAAAATACAGTAGGCCTCTGCCTACACCCTCCTATTTCCTGGGCTTCAACACAGCCAGTTGTAGTTCGGAAGTGCCGTCCACACGGAAAGAGATACTTGCTCCCGTGTCTCAGTGGGGTTCAGTAATGTCAGCTGATCCCCTGCTGTGTGGATGGCAAAGTCTCCTGCTGCCTACACAGTCGTACCACTACTGATTTTTAACCGTGCTCCAATTAGGCCTGTGGCTCCACTGTCTCTCGTATTTCCCCTGTCCTCCAACCCTGCCAGTTACAGCTCCGAAGTGGCGTCTGCACAATCCACACTTGTTCCTGTGTTACAGGTGTTCAGTCCGGTCAGTTAATCCCCTGATGTGTGTCCGGCAATGTCGCCTGCTCTGTCCACATTCCCATTATGGGAATGTGGACAGAGCAGGCGACATTGCCGGACACACATCAGGGGATTAACTGACCGGACTGAACACCTGTAACACAGGAACAAGTGTGGATTGTGCAGACGCCACTTCGGAGCTGTAACTGGCGGGGTTGGAGGACAGGGGAAATACGAAAATCAGTGAAGCCACAGGCCTAAGTGGAGCTTGGTTCAAATTAGTAGTCTACAACCGATCTTAAAATTTCTTCAATGCAGCCTCAGCCTGCTCCGTGCTTGTCCCTGGGCTTCAACACAGCCAGTTGTTGCTCGGAAGTGCCGTCTTCACAGAGTAAAACACTAGCTCCTGTGTTTGTGGGGTTCAGTAACGTCAGCTGTTCCCCTGCTGTTTTGATGGCAATCTGTCCTGCTGCCTCCCAATTGACAGCACATCAGGCCTCAGCCTGCTAAGTGCTTGTCCTGGGCTCCAACATCGCCAGTTGCTGCTCATAACTGACTTTGGCACGGGTACTCCCTCCTGCCCAGCTTGGTTCCAGCCCTGCCTGCTGTTTCCGGGAAGTGTCAATGTCAGTTTGCCACCCCAAGTTGCCATGTCGTGTTGCGGTTGGGTTAGCCGAGGCTAGGGTGCCAGCAGTTTAGGTGCTTCCTATGTGGACTGCGGGTTCTGGTAAGAAAGGCTTGTTCCATAGTGCCAGTAGGACAAGCACCCCCTGTAGGACTGTGTGATTCGGTAACTGCGGCCAGCTTGCGGCATGCCAACTTTGCTTTTCAGGGGTAACTTCTGATACCCCTCCGGGTTCCAGCACCGTCAGCTGGTTCTCGTCAGAGCCTTTGGCCTAGGTGCCTCCATCTCGGTATCCGAGTTCCGGCAACGTCTGCTGGTCCTTGGTAGTGCTTTGTAGCACAGGTACCTCCTGCTTAGTAACCGGGTTCCAGCACCGTCAGCTGGTCCTCGGTTGTGCCATTGGCTCTTATTCCTTCTGCTGCCCCTCCGGGTGCCAGCACTGTCAGCTGGTCCTCGCTATTTCCATTTGCTCTTGCAGCTTATGCTACCCCTCCGGGTTCCAGCACCGTCAGCTGGTTCTCGTCAGAGCCTTTGGCCTAGGTGCCTCCATCTCGGTATCCGAGTTCCGGCAACGTCTGCTGGTCCTTGGTAGTGCTTTGTAGCACAGGTACCTCCTGCTTAGTAACCGGGTTCCAGCACCGTCAGCTGGTCCTCGGTTGTGCCATTGGCTCTTATTCCTTCTGCTGCCCCTCCGGGTGCCAGCACTGTCAGCTGGTCCTCGCTATTTCCATTTGCTCTTGCAGCTTATGCTACCCCTCCGGGTTCCAGCACCGTCAGCTGGTTCTCGTCAGAGCCTTTGGCCTAGGTGCCTCCATCTCGGTATCCGAGTTCCGGCAACGTCTGCTGGTCCTTGGTAGTGCTTTGTAGCACAGGTACCTCCTGCTTAGTAACCGGGTTCCAGCACCGTCAGCTGGTCCTCGGTAGTGCCATTGGCTCTTGTTCCTTCTGCTGCCCCTCCGGGTGCCAGTACCGTCAGCTGGTTCAAGAGGACAAAGAACAGGAAGACAACCACCAAGATGCAGAACAACAAGAGAGAGAAGACAAAGAAGCATAAAAAAAACAAAGCAGAAGAACATTAAGCATAAGACTAATACTCTGAGCAAATGATATTATCTTATTTATAAGCAGAAGAAGACTAAGCAGTGTATGGGGGTGAGTCCGTTCCTCCTCGTGGTGCCCCTGGAAAAGGCCTGCTGCTGCAGGCCAAACTGAACGCGGACAAATCCTGTTGTAAATCTTTTGTGACAGGCAGAACGGAAGGTGTAAACTTCTAACTTTTCTAGATAACAACTACAGGAATGCCTGACACAAACAAGAATATGATGAAGAAGAATAGGAAGAAGATGAAGAAGCTGAATATGTAGAATAATAATTGTTGAATAAGAAGAATATGAAGAATGTAAGAAAAGGAAGAAGAAGAAGAAGAAGAAGAATGTAAAAAAAGGAAGTAGAAGAATTTAAAAAAGGAAGAAGAAGAAGAATGTAAAAAAAGGAATAAGAAGAAGAATGTAAAAAAAGGAAGAAGAAGAAGAATGTAAAAAAAGGAAGTAGAAGAATGTAAAAAAAGGAAGAAGAAGAAGAAGAATGTAAAAAAAGGAATAAGAAGAAGAAGAAGAAGGTAAAAAAAGGAAGAAGAATAAGAAAGAAGAAGAAAGAAGAAAGAAGAAGAAGACATACATGTCTGGAAAAATATAAATGAGGCTAACATAGTCAATATCTTTGTAACTCCTAACATCTTTAAAAAAAAAGTTTAATTCCTGCTATTCCATTTGATTGGGCTAAACCTCTATGGCTTTAATGTCTCCTCCACCTCCCACAATACATTCTACATTATTCTTAGTTGTTTTTCTTCATGTAGAATTAACCTACAAGGAAAGAAAGGGTTTTTTTTAATTCCGATATTTTGGCCCCATTGACTTGCATTGGTTCCCGGTATCGGAATCGGCGATACCGATACTTTTTTTTAAGATCGGCCGATCCATTCCGATCCGATATTTTCAAGTATCGGCTGGTATCGCTCAACTCTAGGCCCATTTATTTACTTGTACAGATTACTTAAATAGATATCTCTTCTCAAGAATAAATAATTTTAATTATTTTAGTTCTTCCTCACACCTTAGATCCTCCTAGCTTCTTAACATTTTTGTGTCTCTTCTTGTGCCATTTCTAATTCTAGGACATCTTTTCTATGGACTGGTGGGAGACTGTATTTTTCAGATTAGGTCATACTAACACTTTGTAAGGTGGTAGTATTATGTCCTTGTCCTGTCCATGCTGTTTTTAATACATGGCAATATCCTGCTGTCTTTAGAAGCCGCTGATTGACTTTGCATGCTGTTATTTAGTCTGTGATCTACAAGTGTGATTTACAAGTGCACCCAGATCCTTCTTTACAAGTGACTCTCCTATTTTTTTCCCCTTTACAACACATGATGCCTACAGAATATTAGTACACACATACATACCTTTAGATTTATCCACATTTAACCCCATCTGCTAAGTGGACGCTCAAATACTCAGTTTGTCCTAGCCAGCTTTTGTTACCCCAAAGGTGGCGCATGTGGTTCGTGAACCAATTGTGCCACAGACCGGACCTACACTAGAGGGGCATAACTAAGCAGCTACCTTGCTGTTCATTGGAGCCTCTGGTGGTGAGGTCAGGCTTATGTGGCAGGTAGCTCCCAGTGCCACTTCAGGACAGTGTCCAGCAGTAGCAGATGACCCCAAGAGTCTTAGTCATTAACCAAGATTTCTAACCAGGGCAGGAAGGCCACTGGGACAGGTTCAGCCTGAGCAGACAGGACCGCCACTTGGGACAGGTTTAGACGACTGTGCAGACAGGACGACCACTTGGGACAGGTTGAGATTGTGCAGACCGGACGATCACTTGGGAGAGTTTTAGACTGTGCAGACAAGATGACCACTTGGGACAGGTTTAGACTGTGCAGACAGGATGACCACTTGGGACAGGTTTAGACAGCGCAGACTGGACGACCACTTGGGACAGGTTTAGACTGTGCAGACTGGATGACCACTTGGGACAGGTTTAGACTGTGCAGACTGGATGACCACTTGGGACAGGTTTAGACTGTGCAGACTGGATGACCACTTGGGACAGGTTTAGACTGTGCAGACAGGATGACCACTTGGGACAGGTTTAGACTGTGCAGACTGGATGACCACTTGGGACAGGTTTAGACTGTGCAGACAGGATGACCACTTGGGACAGGTTTAGACTGTGCAGACTGGATGACCACTTGGGACAGGTTTAGACAGCGCAGACTGGACGACCACTTGGGACAGGTTTAGACTGTGCAGACAGGACGACCACTTGGGACAGGTTTAGACTATGCAGACAGGACAACCACTTGGGACAGGTTTAAATTGTGCAGACAGGATGACCACTTGGGACAAATTGAGACTGTGCAGACAGGGCAGACACTTGAGACAGCTATTGTCTGAGAGACCCCTTGCAGGTGAACACATTATTAAATGCCTCCCAGCTGTTAGCAGACAGCTTTTACCAGGTGTCTGCGCTACCCCTTTAAGAGAAGGGGAACGCATGCGTGCACTTTGCACCCCACTTAGGCATAGTGCAGAAAGGGAGTACGCCGGGACCACGCCGGAGGGCTGGGGCGTTGAGTAAGCCGATGTCCCTGCATGGAGAGTAAAGGGAAAATCATGCAGTGGCGCCAGCCATAGTACTACAGCTTTTACACTTATTCTGGACTTATAGCTTGGAGAATTATGGAATGTTTTGATGAACTTAGTCAAAATACGCAAAGTATAAATCCTTGATTTGTCATGATTTAGATAGATCTGAATGAGTCAACTTCAATGAGTGAATTGTCTTTGGCAGGACCAGTACAATTAGTGGGCAACTGCCTAAGGTGTCAGTGTGTAAGGGGTGGAATTGTCTTTGAATTTCTTCCCACAACCCATTAGACACAGAATCGTCACTATAGGGTGTGCAGAGGTAACAGTAACACATGTGCGCTGGAGTATGAGGGGGCCGAAATACCTCTCAACTGTGAGAAGTGTCCATTATTGTAAATGGTACATAGTCAATGCCCCATTATACAGATTTAGCATACACACAGTATGTAAATATATGCATGCATAATATGCACACGAAGCATGGTAGAGGGTATAACAGGACTAATAACTGTAGGTGAAAGGCTGTTTTTATTTTAAAGGGTTCTTCCCATCTTTATGAATGGGTATTGTTTGATAGTGCTTATAAATACAAGCAGTTTTGCATTTTACTGTCTATTAAAATAGTTCACTTTTCTTGCTTGTTGCCTTGGAGACTGACCACCGCTGCTAGGCAGCTGAGCATGCACAGTGCTTACAAGCTCTTTTCCCTAGAGAAAATGGGCAGTTTTGAAACTAGCCAGGTTCACTGGAGCAGAGCGTTACCTCCTAATCCATCTTCAGTGCAGTGCTTACCAGCGAAACAGCAGCAGTGGTCGGTCTCCTAGGTAGTGAGCTTTTACCAAAGGAAAACTGTTAAGATCTTAAGAACGTCTGCAAATTTTAATAAGAAGTAACTTGCAAAAGTGCTTGTTTTTAAAAGCTCTATCCATTTATGAAGATGGGAATAATCCTTCAACAATCTTCACAGTGGTCTGTTCTGTTCTAAGACCACAACTGTCTGAGTGATAGGAAGCAGACGGTGGTTATTTATTGGAACACACTAGGATTGGGTGACAGTTAGCAGTGGGGCGCTATGGGGGTCAGTATTGGGCCCTCTTCTTTTTAGCACATTTATTAAAGGGAACCTGTCACCCCCCCAGGGCGTTTTTCAGTTAAAGAGCCACCTTCAGCAGCACTAAGGCTGCATTCTGTGAAGGTGGCTCTTCTTTTTCTGACCCCTAGTAACGCTGAAATATCACCTTTTATAAATAGGTCCTCAGTGCAGTGCACCCTGCCTGAGAACCGACATCAGGCTAGTGCGCCTGCGTGTTGCGGAGGCCCCAGCCCTGCAGTGTGAATACATCATAACACACTGCGGGGCGGGATCTGGGACCTGCACAACATGCAGGTGCCTGATGCCGGCATTCAAAACAGGAGGAGGCAGCGACGCACAGGGGCATCATGATGGATGGATGGTGGGCGGCGCCCAGACACAGGACAGAGGCATGATGGACAGATGGTAGGCGGCTGATACAGGGGGACACAGCATACCTATGGGACACATTACAGGTATGAGGACCTATTTATAAAAGTCGATATTTCAGCGTTACTAGGGATCAGAAACAGAAAAGCCACCTTCACGGAATGCAGCCTTAGTGCTGCTGAAGGTGGCTCTTTAACTTAAAAACACCCTGGGGGGTGACAGGTTCCCTTTAACCCCTTCCTGACATCCGACGTACTATCCCGTCCATGGGACCCGGGCCCCTATGCCCATGGACGGGATAGTACGTCTACCGCGATCAGCGGCGCCCACGTGGTGAGCATCCAAGATGGCGACGGGGGCTTTCGGGGGCCTGGAGGAAGCTGGCTTCCTCAATGCCTGCAAAGCGCAGGCAAGAGGAAGTCTTATTCAATGCCTGTGACAGATTGCTGATCTGTCACAGTGATCTGTGATGTGACAGATCAGCGATCTGTCACAGGACAGTGATGTCCCACCTGGGACTATGTAATAAAGTAAAAAAAAAATAAAAAAAAGTGTAAAAATAATTTTAAAAAAAAATTGCCAAATAAATTAGTAAAAAAAAAAAAAAAATATTCCCCAATAAATTCATTTTTTGAAAATAAAAAAACCCCAAAACAATAAAAGTACACATATTAGGTATCGCCGCGTCCGTAACGACCTGCCCTATAAAACTGTCCCATTAGTTAACCCCTTTAGCGAACCCCTTAAAAAATAAAAATAAAAAACGTAGCAAAAAATAATGATTTATTATCATACCGCCAAACAAAAAGTGTAATAACGCGCGATCAAAAAGACACATATAAATATCCATGGTACCGCTGAAAACGTCATCTTGTCCCGCAAAAAACAAGCCACCACACAGCATCATCAGCAAAAAAATAAAAAAGTTATAGCTCGCAGAATAAAGCGATGCAAAAATAATTATTTTTTATATAAAATAGTTTTCATTGCATAAAACCGACAAAACATAAAAAACGACCTAAATGAGGTATCGCTGTAACCGTACTGACCCGAAGAATAAAACCGCTTTATCAATTTTACCGCACGCGGAACAGTGTAAACACACTCCCCCAAAAGAAATTCATGAAACGCTGGTTTTTGTTCATTCTGCGTCCCAAAAATCGGAATAAAAAGCGATCAAAAAATGTCACATGCCCGAAAATGGTACCAATAAAAACGATAACTCGTCCCGCAAAAAATAAGACCTCACATGACTCGGTGGGTCAAAATACGGAAAAATTATAGTTCTCAATATGTGGTGATGCAAAAACTATTTTTACAATAAAAAGCGTCTTTTAGCGTGCGACAGCTGCCAAAAATAAAAACCGCCATAAATAGTAAATCAAACCCCCTGTTATCACCCCCTTAGTTAGGGAAAAATAATAAAATTAAAAAAATGTATTTATTTCCATTTTTCCATTAGGGCTAGGGTTAGGGCTAGGGTTAGGGCTAGGGTTAGGGTTAGGGCTAAGATTAGGGTTAGGGGTGTGTTGGGGTTCGGGTTGGAGTTAGAATTGGGGGTTTCCACTGTTTGGGCACATCAGGGGCTCTCCAAATGCAGCATTGCGTCTGATCTCAATTCCAGCCAATTCTGAGTTGAAAAAGTCATATGGTGCTCCTTCCCTTCCAAGCTCTGCCATGCGCCCAAACAGTGTTTTACCCCCACATGTAGGGTATCAGCCTACTCAGGACAAATTGCAAAACAATTTTTGGGGTCCAATTTCTCCTGATACCCTTAGGAAAATAAAAAATTGGGGGCAAAAATATCATTTTTGTGGAAAAAAATGATTTTTTTATTTTCACGTCCGAGCGTTATAAACTTCTGTGAAGCACTTGGGGGTTCAAAGTGCTCACCACACATCTAGATAAGTTCCGTGGGGGGTCTAGTGTCCAAAATGGGGTCACTTGTTGTGAGTTTCAATAGTTTAGGTACATCAGGGGCTCTCCAAACGCACATGACACCCGCAGACCATTCCATCAAAGTCTGCATTCCAAAATGGCACTGCTTCCCTTCCGAGCCCCGACGTGTGTCCATACAGTAGTTTTCTCCCACATATGGGGTGTCAGCGTACTCATGACAAATTGGACAACAACTTTTGTCGTCCAATTTCTCCTGTTACCCTTGGGAAAATAAAAAAATTGGGGACTAATTGATCATGTTTGTGGAAAAAATACGATTTTTTTATTTTCATGCCCGGGCATTATAAACTTCTGTGAAGCCCTTGGGGGTTCAAAGTGCTCACCACACATCTAGATAAGTTCCTTAGGGGTTCTCGTTTCCAAAATGGGGTCATTTGTGGGTGTTTCCACTGTTTAGGTACATTAGGGGCTCTCCAAAGGCAACATGACACCCGCAGACCATTCCATCAATGTCTGCATTCCAAAACGTCACTACTTCCCTTCCGATCCCCGACGTGTGCTCATACAGTAGTTTTCTCCCACATATGGGGTATCAGCATACTCAGGACAAATTGGACAACAACTTTTGGGGTTCAATTTCTCCTGTTACCCTTGGGAAAATAAAAAAAATGGTGACTAAAAGATCATGTTTGTGGAAAAAATACGAATTTTTTATTTTCACGCCCGGGCGTTATAAACTTCTGTGAAGCACTGGGGGGTTCAAAGTGCTCACCACACATCTAGATAAGTTCCTTGGGGGGTTTAGTTTACAAAATGGTGTCATTTGTGGGGGGTTTCCACTGTTTAGGTACATCAGGGGTTTTCCAATCGCGACATGGTGTCCGATCTCAATTCCAGCCAAAAACGTCAAATGGCGCTGCTTCCCTTCCGAGCTCTGCCATGCGCCCAAATAGTGGTTTACCCCCACATGTGGGGTATCAGCATACTCAGGACAAATTGCACAATAACTTTTAGGGTGCTGTTACCCTTGGAAAAATAAGAATTGAGGGTGAAAAGATCATTTTTGTGGAAAAAATATGATTTTTTAATTGTACGGCTTTATGTTATAAACTTCTGTGAAGACCTTGGGGGTTCAAAGTTCTCACCACACATCTAGATAAGTTCCTTAGGGGGTCTAGTTTCCGAAATGGTGTCATTTGTGTGGGGTTTCCACTGTTTAGGTACATCAGGGGTTTTCCAATCGCAACATGATGTCCGATCTCAATTCCAGCCAAAAACGTCAAATGGCGCTGCTTCCCTTCCGAGCTCTGCCATGCGCCCAAATAGTGGTTTACCCCCACATGTGGGGCATCAGCATACTCAGGACAAATTGCACAATAACTTTTAGGGTCCTGTTACCCTTGGGAAAATAAAAATTGGGGTGAAAAGATCATTTTTGTGGAAAAAATATGATTTTTTAATTGTACCGCTGTACGTTATAAACTTCTGTAAAGCCCTTGTGGGTTCAAAGTTCTCACCACATATCTAGATAAGTTCCTTGAGGGGTCTAGTTTCCAAAATGGGGTCACTTGTAGGGGGTTTCCACTGTTTAGGTACATCAGGAACTCTCCAAACGTGACATGGCGTCCGATCTGAATTCCAGCCAATTTTGCATTGAAAAAGTCAAACGGCGCTCCTTCCATTCTGAGCTCTGCCATGCGCCGAAACAGTCGTTCCCCCCCACAAATCAGGTATCAGCGTACTCAGGACAAATTGCACAATAACTTTTGCAGTCCAATTTCTCCTGTTACCCTTGGTAAAATAAAAAAAATTGAACCTGAAGTATTTTTTTTGTGAAAAAAAGTTAGATGTTCATTTTTTTTTTAAATATTCAAAAAAATTCCTGTGGCACACCTAAAGGGTTAATCAACTTCTTGAATGTGGTTTTGAGCACCTTAAGGGGTGCAGTTTTTAGAATCGTGTCACTTTTGGGTATTTTCTATCATATAGACCCCTCAAAGTGGCTTCAAATGTGATGTGGTCCTAAAATTAAAATGGTGTTGTAAAAATGAGAAATCGCTGGTCAACTTTTAACCCTTATAACTTCCTAACAAAAAACATTTTGGTTCAAAAATTGTGCTGATGTAAAGTAAACATGTGGGAAATGTTAGTTATCAAGTTTTTTGTGTGCCGTATCTCTGTGATTTAAGGGCATAAAAATTCAAAGTTGGAAAATTGCGAAATTTTCAAAATTTTTGCCAAATTTCCATTTTTTCACAAATAAACGCAAGTTATTTGAATGAAATTTTACCACTAACATGAAGTACAATATGTCACGAGAAAACAATGTCAGAATCCCCGGGATCCATAGAAGCATTCCAGAGTTATGACCTCATAAAGGTACAGTGGTCAGAATTGTAAAAATTGGCCCGGTCATGAACGTGCAAACCACCGTTGGGGGTGAAGGGGTTAATGACTATATTATGTTATGTTTGCTAGAGAAGGGTTAATTCAGACGATATTTTACCAAATGCCTCTTGCCTTGACACCATGAGGGCTGATCCCACCTGTGGGCCATGTTGGGTTACTTTGGTAAAATATCGTCTGAATTAACCCTTCGCTAGCAGACATAACAGAGCTAGGTTTCTTCTTTATCTTCTTCATTACTTCCGTCTCCTCCTCTATGCCGGTAATAGTTACTCTGTCACAGGCTCAGCTGTTGCTGTCATGTCATTTTGCAGAATAAAACAGAAAACTGCAGGGAACAAATGCCTGTGCTGTTAGAGTTGTGTGCACTCTCTCATTTTGGTGCGGTGTTTTCTGCACATCCAGTTGTTATTGTCAGATTCCCTAAATACGGAAATATTCCTACTGCGAAGTCACAGAAAGTTGCATCTATGATATTCTTTTGCGTCAGTTCTAAGGTATATTATATTAAAATCCAGTTCAAAACCAAAATTAATGCGTAGGGTTAACTTTTTTGGGTTATATTAGTGATGCACAAAAAGAATATTATAAGATTGTTTTAACCCCATTTTTCCACATTTATTTTTTGCTCCCTTTCTTCTAAGAACCATTACTTTTTTCTGGCTACAAAGCTAAATGAGGTCTTGTTTTTTTCTTCTTTTTTCTACAAGATGAGTTGTAGTTTTGAATGATAACATTCATATTACTATCTAAGGAAAAACAGGGAAATATTCCAAGTGGGGTGAAATTGTGAAAAATAACGCAATCCGGCCACTGGTTATTGGGTTTTATTTTTACGTCACTTATTGTGAAGTAAAAATGACCTGGTAACATGATTCGACACGTCAATACGATCACATCGATACCATACTTGCATGTGTGTGAATTTATACATACAGTGGGGAAAATAAGTATTTGATACACTGCTGATTTTGTAAGTTTTCCCACCTACAAAGAATGGAGAGGTCTGTAATTTTCATCGTAGGTACACTTCACCTGTGAAAGATAGAATCGTAAAAAAAAATCCAGAAAATCACATTGTATGATTTTTACATAATTAATTTGCATTCTATTGCATGAAATAAGCCTTTCATCTCTTACCAACCAGCAATAATTCTGTCTCTCACAGAACTGTTAGTTTTTCTGTAATATGCCTCCTACTCATCACTCATTACCTGTTTGAACTTGTTATCCGCATAAGAAACACCTGTCCACACACTCATTTAATCACACTCCAACCTCTCCACCATGGCCAAGACCAAAGGGCTGTCTAAGGACACCAGGGACAAAATTGTAGACCTGCACAAGGCTGGGTTGGGTGACAGGAAAATAGGCAAGCAGGTTGGAATGAAGACAACAACTGTTGACACAATTATTATAAAACTGAAGAAACACAAAACGAAAGTCCGTCTTCCTTGGTCTGGGGCTCCATGCAAGATCTCGCCTCGTGGGGTAAGGATGATTCTGAAAAAGATCAAAAATCAGCCAAGAATTACATGGGAGGACCTGGTTACTGACATGGAGAGGTGGGACCACAGTCTCAAACATTACCATTAGTAACAATTAGTAACACACTACGTTAGTAACACACTGTCTCTGTGCTCAGGCCAGCACATGTCAAAGCTCGTTTGAAGTTTGCCAATGACCATCTGGATAATCCAGAGGAGGCATGAGAGGAGGTCATTTGGTCAGATGAAACCAAAATAGAACTTTTTGGTATCAACTCCACTCACCATGTTTGGAGGAAGAAGGAGGAGTACAACCCCAAGAACACTGTCCCAACCATGAAGCAAGGTGGGTAAAACTTCAAACTTTGGAGGTGCTTTAATAATAATAATAATAATAATAATAAACTTTATTTATATAGCGCCAACATATTCCGCAGTGCTTTACAGTTTAACAGTTTCAAACATAAGTCATATGTAACGTTAACAATACAATAATTAAAGTAAAATAAGCCGCCCCTGCTCATGAGAGCTTACAATCTACAATGAGGTGGGGGAGATACAGAGTACAGGTGTGTATTTACAAGGATGTATTTACAATGATGGTCCAGCCATCTTGAGGGAGTGAGGGATGGATGGAGATAGTGAATGGGCTACACACGCACACTTACACATAGAATGACTGATTAGTGAATGTGATAGGCCGCTCTGAACAAATGTGTTCAAGGATTTCATACATGCGGCAAGACGTGCACTGGATAGCATTGGCAATAGTGGAGCACATCCTAATGGGGATTGCACCAGACAGAAAAGATAAGTAAAAATAAATAAAAAGTATTAATAAAATATAACAGCAATTCAGTAATACCTCCCTTGGAAACTCCCTGAATCCAAAGTCACTGAATCTCAAGTCACACACTTCGCACTTACGCTCAGGTCACACTCAGCTCGTTCACACTCGCTCAGGCAGAAGAATTAAAAGATTTTCTTTCCCTTTTACCAGCAAACCACCTTGCTGCTCAATGCACTTCCAAAAGGAGTTGAGCCCCAACCAGCTGCCCCTTATAAACCGTTAATTATGAACTCCCACCCTTAATTAACCCCTTGTGAATATAGTTACACCTCAAGATTTAAATGCAATATAGTTAACCCTTAAAAATACAGATAGTAAAATAAGAGATTAACCCCGTAGAGAGAAAAAATAGGTTAAACAAGCCCCCCAAAAATTGAACAGGTAGAAAGTACTCAGCAACCTACAATTCAGCAACTCACACAGGTGTTTGTTATAGGTTTTCAAAACACCTCTTCACTGAATCTCAAGTCACACACTTACCACAGCTCGCACTAACACTCAGGTCACACTCAGCTCGTTCACACTCACTCAGGAAGAAAATGTAAAAGATTTTTTTTTCCCTTTTACCAGCAAACCACCCTGCTGCTTAATGCACTTCCAAAAGGAGTATTGCTACACTGTTTTACCCTAACCTTATGTTGTCTGTGTAGTGTATTGCCCACGGAGAGATAACCTTATGTTGTCTGTGCAGTGTATTGCCCACGGAGAGATAAGAAAGCTATTGTAAAATGTGTATGAGTGGTTCAAGTACCTGTGATGAGGTCATAGCCATGTGACCCGGTGGGCGTGGCTACAGACCATATAAGGTGGCCAGGGTAGGTCACATGAGGTGAATGCTTGGACCCAGTCGGTCCATTTTGGAAGGTCCCGCTGGGAGATGGGGCTGTCTTCCTGACAGCAAGGAACGCTGTGTTGAATGGCTGCACATGCCTGTTGATTCCCTGGAGAGAATGGACGTCTGCAGTATGGAGAAGCAACCATGAGGAAACCCTGACGTGGGTGAGATAACTAAGGCTGAAGAGCCTGTGTATGCATAACCTGTGTGGCCACAGGGATTACAGAGCTGAACTCTATCACGGACGCTATGCTGATTAAGTGAACTTTATGTTGCTGCTGTGGGTTTATGATGCCTACTAGACCACATGGACTATGATTGTTTATGGAAAACCTGTGTGGGATCTGGTTTTGTGGCGGCTAAGCGAGTATCCCCTACTTGAATAACAGCGCTACCTTACAGGAGTGAAACAGTTTGTTCTGATGCAGTGAGTAGCCAGAGACAGAGAAGGGGATAACAAATGTTTACTAAACAGTAAATAACAGTAAAACTCCTTGCAAGGAGGAAAAGGCAATGGCAAAAGATTATACAAGATACACGGAAAACTTATCGATTGACGTTCTGACAGGGGGAATGCTGGAAGATCTCCCAGCAGCATCTCAACAGGTAAACAAAGCCTCTGGCTCTGCTATGAAGAAACAAGTAACACTGTCGCCCGATAGTGCCGAAGGATTCAGTCCTCTTTGTCTTTGATACGCTGGAATGTGGAAACAGTCCTTTGCAAGAATGTTCCAAAGATGGCGCCGGGCACGGGTCGCGTACACGTGCTCTAGTCGCAGCAATCCGCGGTCTCCTGGAGTAGTCCTTAAGCTGTTGTTCCGGTATCTCAGGAGAAACAGGAGTGTTCAGCGGTACGGATGCAGATGGTAAGCCAATAGCATCAGGAATATTCTCTAAGTCAGCACGCAGAGGTCTGGGGACAGAGGAGCTGTCAGTAGGAACTGCGAAGAGGGAGTCAACTGTCTCCTGTCATCTTCCTGCCAAGTCTAGGCCATTCCCGCGCTCAGGTCACCTTAAGTACCCACGCGCCCCCTGCTGTCTGACTGGATGGTCTCTCCCTTTCACAAGAAATCTCCCCCACTAGCAGTGGTGACAGCCCCGTTAGTTCCGGCCTTAAAGGGCACCACGCTCTGCTGACTTCATCTTGTCTCACCTTCTTACACCGCTTAGGTTATTGAGGACACTAGTTTCCCATGGCCAAGGTCAGCTGCAGATGGCATGAGATTGGGTGCAAGTGAGGAATGGGCTTGCTTGTCTTTGGCATGGAGAGGTTGCCTCTGCAAGCCGCCATGGGTGTAGGAATGATTAACATAATTAGCAAGGCCGAAAAAAGACATTTGTCCAACCAGTTCAGCCTGTATTGCATCAGAATAAATTCCCAGATCTAGGTCCTTCTAAACAACCAAATCACTGTAAGATACAATATTGTTATGCTCCAAAAAGACATCAAGGCCTCTCTTGAACCCTCGCCATCACCTCCTCAGGGCAGTGAGAATCTTGAATACCATGCCTAACAATAAAGAATACTTTTCTATGTTGGTGGAAAAGACCTTCTCTCCTCGAGACGCTAAGAATTACCCCTTGTGACTGTCACCTTCCTTGGTATAAACAGATCATAGCAGAGATATTTGTATTGTCCCCTTATATACTTATACATAGTCATTAGATTGCCCCTCAGTCGTCATTTTTCTAGACTAAGTAATCCTAATTTTGCTAATCTCTCTGGGTATTGTAGTTCCTCCATTCCTTTTATTAATTTTGTTGCCCTTCTTTGTACTCACTCTAGTTACATTGTATCCTTCCTGAGCACCGGTGCCCAAAACTGAACACAGTAGTACTCCATGTGCGGTCTAACCAGGGATTTGAACAGAGGCAGTATAATGCTCTCATCATGTGTATCCAGACCTCTTTTAATGCACCCGATGATCCTGTTTGCCTTGGCAGCCGCTGCCTGGCACTGACTGCTCCAGGTAAGTTTATCATTAACTTAGATCCCCAAGATCTTCTCCATGTCAGATTTACCCAGTGGTTTCACGTTCAGTGTGTATTGGTGATACTGATTCCTTCTTCCCATGTGTATAACCTTACATTTATCATTGTTAAACTGCATCTGCCACCTTTCAGTTCAAATTTCCAACTTATCCAGATCCATCTGTATCAGAATACTATCTTCTTTTGTATTGACTGCTTTACATAGTTTTGTATCATCTGCAAATATCGATATTTTACTGTGTAAACCTTCTACCAGATTGTTAATAAATATGTTAAAGAGAATAGGTCCCTACTAGAGTTGAGCGAAACGGGTCTAAAAATTTCAAAAGTCGCAGACTTTTGGCAAAGTCGGGTTTCATGAAACGAAACCCGACCCTAGGATGAGGTCGGCCACGAGGTCGGCGACTTACGCGCCAAAGTCGCATTTCAAAAGTTTGTTTTGCGCTCTTTTTCAGCCAATCAGGATCCACGGACACTGTGGGCAACGTGATGACATAGGCAGGGGTCACCACCATCTTTCAGAAGGGCATGCAAGTGATTGGCTTGCTTTGGTGGGCGTCACAGGGGTTATAAAAGGGCGTGCACGCCGACCGCCATCTTACTTCTGCCGATCTTAGCATAGGGAGAGGTTGCTGATTCTGTAGGGAGAGTGTTAGGCAGGGAAGAAGAAAAAAAACTGCTTCTGCTGCTAGCGATTTTGCCTGTACAACACACCAGTCACTGTGTGTGCAGTGCAAGGGGAGGCTATATTGTGGTGGATCAGAGGTGTTGGTTGTTAGGCTGTCTTCTAAGGCTTCCTGACAGCTGCATTGCTGTTTACCCACTGCTCTGCAAACTGCTTTAAAAGCAATCCCAATTTTTTTTTTTGTCCTGCTGAGGTACTGAGCGTGCATTTTTTCACACCATACAGCGGTGTACGCTCCTCACACAGTACCGTGTAACGGCTGTTATCACAGCCACAGTGAAGCTATCTGTGTGTCACTCTGTGAGAATAAGTGGAGGACATGTTCCGTTCTTACAGACCTGCACCTACTAGTTTTGTCTAGCTTTCAAACAGTTAAATATATTTGCTGTTTGATCACATTCAAAACTATAGAGAGACAGCGTGTGTCAGTCCGTATACTTAAAAAACACGGAGCTTGACAATTTTACGTACACCGGACAGCCGTGTACGTGCACGCTCCTCTCAGTACCGTGTAACGGCTGTTATCACGGCCACAGTGAAGCTATCTGTGTGTCACTCTGTGAGAATAAGTCGAGGACATGTTCCGTTCTTACAGACCTGCACCTACTAGTTTTGTCTAGCTTTCAAACAGTTAAATATATTTGCTGTTTGATCACATTCAAAACTATAGAGAGACAGCGTGTGTCAGTCCGTATACTTAAAAAACACGGAGCTTGACAATTTTATGTACACCGGACAGCCGTGTACGTGCACGCTCCTCTCAGTACCGTGTAACGGCTGTTATCACGGCCACAGTGAAGCTGTGTGTCACTGTGGAAGGATAAGTGGAGGACTTGTTCCGTTCTTACAGACCTACACTCTAGGGAGATTCCTATTCTGCCCAATTCTACATACACCTTGTAGTTTGTGATACACTAGCCAATTTCTGCCTGTGACATAGCGCTCTGATATTCAGTGGGCCTCACACAATCCAAAAGTGTCCAGTGTCCACTAGTGTGTGCAGAAATTCAAAATCTCCCTTATCCTGTAGTCACTTTTTTCACACCTGTGCCATCGAGCCTGTGACATAGCGCTCTGATATTCAGTGGGCCTCACACAATCCAAAAGTGTCCAGTGTCCACAAGTTTGTGCAGAAATTCAAAATCTCTGTGATCCTGTAGTCACTTTTTTCACACCTGTGCCATCGAGCCTGTGACATAGCGCTCTGATATTCAGTGGGCCTCACACAATCCCAAAGTGTCCAGTGTCCACTAGTGTGTGCAGAAATTCAAAATCTCCCTTATCCTGTAGTCACTTTTTTCACACCTGTGCCATCGAGCCTGTGACATAGCGCTCTGATATTCAGTGGGCCTCACACAATCCAAAAGTGTCCAGTGTCCACTAGTGTGTGCAGAAATTCAAAATCTCCTTTATCCTGTAGTCACTTTTTTCACACCTGTGCCATCGAGCCTGTGACATAGCGCTCTGATATTCAGTGGGCCTCACACAATCCAAAAGTGTCCAGTGTCCACTAGTGTGTGCAGAAATTCAAAATCTCTGTGATCCTGTAGTCACTTTTTTCACACCTGTGCCATCGAGCCTGTGACATAGCGCTCTGATATTCAGTGGGCCTCACACAATCCAAAAGTGTCCAGTGTCCACTAGTGTGTGCAGAAATTCAAAATCTCCCTTATCCTGTAGTCACTTTTTTCACACCTGTGCCATCGAGCCTGTGACATAGCGCTCTGATATTCAGTGGGCCTCACACAATCCATAAGTGTCCAGTGTCCACAAGTGTGTGCAGAAATTCAAAATCTCTGTGATCCTGTAGTCACTTTTTTCACACCTGTGCCATCGAGCCTGTGACATAGCGCTCTGATATTCAGTGGGCCTCACACAATCCAAAAGTGTCCAGTGTCCACTAGTGTGTGCAGAAATTCAAAATCTCCCTTATCCTGTAGTCACTTTTTTCACACCTGTGCCATCGAGCCTGTGACATAGCGCTCTGATATTCAGTGGGCCTCACACAATCCATAAGTGTCCAGTGTCCACTAGTGTGTGCAGAAATTCAAAATCTCCCTTAGGCCTCTTTCACACATCAGGTTTTCGGCGTCAGGCGCGATCCGGCGCTTTTGACTAAAACCGGATCCGGCGAAATGCAATGCCGGATCCGGTTTCTCCCCCATTGACTTGCATTAGAGCCGGATCGAGCCGGATGGCCATGCGTTTCATCCGATTTTCGCCGGATCCGGCAATGTGACGCGATCCGGCGTCTGGAAAAAACGGCTACTGTAACGTTTTTTGTCTCCGGCGAAAAAGCCGGATACGCCGGATCCGGCGTGTCCGGCTTTTTCATACAATGAAAGCCTATGAGCGCCGCAATGCGCCTGATCCGGCGACAGCCGGATCCGGTTTCTTTGGTCTGAGCATGCTCAGTAGCTCTGCCCACAAGACATATATAAAAGCAAGACAGTGGGACCCTCAGCCACACCCAACATGCCACCCAAGCCAAGAACCAGGAGCAGGAGAAGGCAGCAGACATCTGCAGCAGCAGCACCATCAGCACCACCCCAAATGGAGCAGCATGCTGAACAACGGGAGGGGAGTCCAGCAGCAGATGAGAGACGGTAATTATCAAATCCCCCATTCCTCCAAACTAGGGCTATGGAATATCAAGATATTCATTGGCCCTTTGTTTCTCTTTATTCAACAGCCGCCCAATAGATGCAGCAGCAGCAGCAGCAGCAGCAATGGCAGCAGCAGAAACACCACCCACAGCCATGGAGTCTGGCCATGAGGAAGACAGCACATCTTCAGGGAGCCCTCCCTCGCATCGTCAGCGTTTGACGGTAAGTTTTTATTTCCAAAATCCATCATCTCTGTAATATATGTTTATTCATTGCCTTTTATTTCAAAACAGGAATCACAAGATGAAGAGGAGCTCCCAGAAGAAGAAGGAAGGGGTGGACAGACACTTGGAGTGGGCTCACAATTGGTAAGTTTTTTGCATCAAACGCAGAAACACAACATCACACTACACACAACACATAGAAAACAATGTTCTGCAGACCACACACAGCAAACAAATGCCTACATCCAAAGACATAACATTTTTTGTTTTCTTCTCTAGTCTTCCCAATCTGGTGCTTGGCCAAGAGGTCCTCGCAGTGCCTCCCAGGGTCGTCGGCGACAGCAACGCGGCGGTCACCAGCGTGTAAGTATAAATATTTTTGCTTTGTTTTTTTTGCACTTTTTATTTCATTTCTTTTGTGGAGGCTAATTATGTTATTTTTGTCTTTTTCTTTAACAGCCTTCACAGCGTGCTCCCGACTCTGACGGTGAGGATGGAGGGATTGATGTGGACCGCCTCATCGATCTCGTCAGAGAAAGGGAGCCGCTCTGGAATATGGCTGACCGCCGCCACGCTGACCTGATCGTTACCCGACGACTCTGGGAGGAAATCTGTTCGCTCCTTGTGGACCACTGGGAGGACCTCGAAGCTCGGGCCCAGATTAAAGAGCGTAAGTATATACAGTACCGGTTGCTTGATTTAAACCAGTGTTTCCCAAACTCCAGTCCTCGTGGTCCCCACGGATCATGTGTTCAGGATTTCTATTTACTTTGGAAATCCTGAAAACATGACCCCTGGGGACCATGAGGACTGGAGTTTGGGAAACACTGATGTTGTATACTAACCACTTTGTCCTTTCTCGTTTCAGGGGAGAGAATTGTGAAGCGGTGGCGGTCTGTGAGGGATCGTTTCAAAAAGGAGTTCAATAAAGAGATGCGGGCCCCGAGTGGATCTGGAGGACGCAGGAGCAAGTACAAGTACGCACGAGCCATGTCGTTCCTCCGGGAGACAATGCTCACCAGAAGGTAAATATTACACACCACATGTGACAAAAAAATGTTTAGATGTAACTTTTTTTTTTCAGCCAGGGCCATACCATGTCACTATTTTAATTGTTTTTTTTTCTCTTTATTCCACAGCATGGTGAGCAGCACTCGGGAGCCTGCACGATTGGACCCTTCTGAGGCGATCCCTGAGGAGACCGGCACCGAGGGACACTTCGACCGCCCCGGTACATCTGCACCTTCCCAGCCTTCCCACACATTCGACCCATCTGTCCCATCCACCAGCACAGGAGCATCGTGGCCGCCTACATTACATGAAGCTGCTGGTGAGGAGATCGCTTTCCCTTTACCCCACCCTTCTGCCCCTGCCACCTCTAGTACACCTGCGGGTACTGGGCGGCAGTGGCAGAGGGGTCAGGAAAAGAGTTATGCGCCAGAGTTCTTGCATCTGAATGCATCTTTCCAGAACTGTCTAAAAGTCTTGTCAGAGCAAATCTCCGCAGGCTTTCAGCAGATCAACTCCAGCATTCTGGAGGTGAAGACACTTCTGCAAACCATGCATTCAGAAGCAAGATCTTCGCCAAACCACACCTTTTTCAGGTCTGTTGTGGAGCGCATGGCAACACTATCTCCTACCCAGCAGATGCATGTAATGCATTCGTGCCACGGTGCTCTACAGCAGGTTACCTCCCAACCTCCACCTCCCACCACTGTAGTTCCTCCACCTGCACCCCCTCCAGCCACTTTCCATCCTCCCCCTCCTATTACATCTGCACCCCCTCCAGCCACTTTCCATCCTCCCCCTCCTATTACATCTGCACCCCCTCCAGCCACTTTTCATCCTCCCCCTCCTATTACATCTGCACCCCCTCCAGCCACTTTCCATCCTCCCCCTCCTATTACATACCAGCAACCTCCCCAGTACCAGCAACCTCCCCAGTACCAGACATCTCCCCACTTCCAGCAACCTGCCCCGTACCAAACTCCTTCCCCGTACCAAACTCCTTCCCCATACAACTTTCCATCAACATCATCTGCTCCTACAGTCCCTGCCCAACCCTCCACTCCACCGCCCACCACCTCTTCTGCCTCCCACATGTCCACCCATTCTGTAGCTTTTTCCACACCTTCACCTCTAACTGTTCCTTCCCCACCACGATCCCAATCCTCTCTCCACACTCCCAGTGTCGAAGTGTCCCGCAGCCCCTCCAGCAGTATTTCCACCCCACACTACATAGATTTATGATGTGTTTTGTAATAAAAATGCCCAATTTTTTTTCAAACCTTTATTAAAAAAGTTTTTTTAACTTTAAAAACAGTTTACAAACAAAAAAATATTTTAAATAAAAGTTAAATTATTGTTTACACTGGTTGTCTGTCATTTCTTTCTGCGGCGAAATATGTTTAAAAAAAAGGTTAAATAAAGGTTATTTAAAAGGTAAAAAGGTATTCAAAACCAGGTATATAACTGTGGGTAAATTTTAGCTTTTTGCCACAGTTGTGTTCCTGGTTGTGTTTGAAGCAAAGTATTTCACCTAAAAAGTTGTGTTTATTGTTGGTGATTTCATAACAATGTACACAACTTTTGTTAAAAGGTGAAATACTTTGCATAAAACACAACCAGGTACATACCTGTGGCCTAAAGCTAAAAATAGAGACCATGACAAGATAGCCAACTTTGGTTGGCAAAGGTATATACTGTTGGTACAGAAGGTACACAAGTTTGGTTAGGGCACAAATCTTTCACACTCTGTCATCCTGCCAGTGTACTCTGCCTTGAGGTGACATAAAGTATAGTGCAAAATTGTCCCTCATTACTGAAACCGTCACAGAACTTCTAGTGGTAATGTCATGGTAATCTTGCAAGGTGGTTTCTTCAGAGGTGTCCTCAATGGAAATGGGTTCCTTGCAGATAACAAAATTGTGGAGTACCACGCAAGCTTTGATCACCTCGTCAACAGTTTCTGTCTTGAGGTTGTTCGCAGTCAATAGGACCCGCCATTTGGCTGTCAGAATACCAAAGGTACATTCAACCATTCTTCTTGCTCTTGTGAGGCGGTAATTAAAAATGCGTTTTGGTCTTGTCAATCCTCTGCTAGAGTATGGTTTCAAAAGGTGTTCTGACAGCTGGAAGGCTTCATCCCCTACACAGACAAATGGCATAGGTGGACCAGATGTTTGCGGCAGCGGTCTAGGGGGTGGGAACTGGAAGGTGTTTCCATACAGTTTACGCCCCATGGCAGACAGTTTGAAAACTTGAGAGTCATTGGAGCGGCCATAGGCCCCAATATCCACAGCAATAAATTTGTATTCCACGTCAGCGATGGCCATGAGGACAATTGAAAAATATTTCTTGTAATTGAAATATTCCGATCCCGATCCGGCTGGCTTTACAATGCGGATATGTTTCCCGTCCACAGCGCCCAAGCAGTTGGGAAACTGACATATCTGTTGAAACTTGTCAGCAATTTCAATCCACCTCTCTGTTGTGGGCTCTGGTAAAAACTCTTCAGCTAAGGAGTCCCACAGTGCATGGCATGTGTACTTCACTATTCCTGATATGGTGGAAATCCCGAGTCTGTACTGGAAATGCAGTGACGAAAGGGATTCTCCAGTTGCAAGAAATCTGTGGGGAATTAAAAAACAATCAATTAGTTTAAAATCACAGCATTACATACCAAAACTCAGCTATAACACTTGGAGATACAAACTACCACCAACAAGATTGCAGTGAAAGTGTGCTCTGATGCGAGCATATCCAATAAATGTGGCTTACCTTAAAGTCACCATCAGACACTCTGCGGGTGAAACAGAGAAGCGGCAATAGGTGTCTGCTTTTCTTATGAGGTGTGCAATGCGCTCCACCAAGTAATCAAAATTCTCCATTTTCATCCGAACATATCCAAAAAATTTATCCGGGTTTCGTCGAAGGTCCATGCAGAGTGTAGAATAGACCCCACGCGTCATTCTCTTGGCTGTGATGGGGTGGATCCACAAACGTCGTCTACGATGTCTGATGCGCTGCTGTCTCGCTCTCTCCTTCTCCAGAACAATCACCCTCAAACGATTCGCCTCCGCTATAAAATCCGCCAAATTCTTCAAAATATTTCCAATCACAACATCCATCTTCGCCAGTAACTTGCTCTTCTCTCCAACCTGCACTTTCTCCTCAACAACCTGTCAAAGAAGGGCTGTAGGAACACTCTATATATAGTTTTCCAGTAGCCAATCCCGTTTGGAAGGCCACAAGGGTCAATTTTAAAAACCGGATCCGGCGTAATCCGTCGAAAAACGGATAGAAAAACGGATGAACCGGATGAGACGGATCCGGTTTTGTCTGTCAAGAACAAGACGGATCCGGCAGAAAACCGGATCCGTCACATCCGGTTTTACTAAACATTTGCCGGATCCGGCGTTCCGGCACGACGCCGGATCACGCCTGACGCCGAAAACCTGATGTGTGAAAGTAGCCTAATCCTGTAGTCACTTTTTTCACACCTGTGCCATAGAGCCTGTGACATAGCACTCTGATATTCAGTGGGCCTCACACAATCCAAAAGTGTCCAGAGTCCACTAGTGTGTGCAAAAATTCAAAATCTCCCTTATCCTGTATGCAAATTGCCTCTTCAGAAAGAAAGAGGACTTTTACTCTACAGCGCCACCTATTGGTAGTAGCGATCCTACAAGTCACAACCAACCCTTTAACGAGTCTTGTAGTATGACTTAGGATACAAGCCAAATCAGAATCTCAATTTGCAGACACGGTGTTTCGAGCTGTTGGCTCTCGTCAGTGCAAAGTATGAGATCTGATTTGGCAAGGTGAGAGGCTCTGGACTAGGGTCGAAACACCGTGTCTGCAAATTGAGATTCTGATTTGGCTTGTATCCTAAGTCATACTACAAGACTCGTTAAAGGGTTGGTTGTGACTTGTAGGATCGCTACTACCAATAGGTGGCGCTGTAGAGTAAAAGTCCTCTTTCTTTCTGAAGAGGCAATTTGCATATTATTTTCCCAGAGGAGCATTGCACGGCGAATAAGTCTCCTTACCTTGACAAGCCACAGCTGGCATGTCACTCTCCGCAAGGAGAAACCTTACTTCTTAGACCCTTATCCTGTAGTCACTTTTTTCACACCTGTGCCATCGAGCCTGTGACATAGCGCTATGATATTTAGTGGGCCTCACACAATCCATAAGTGTCCAGTGTCCACAAGTGTGTGCAGAAATTCAAAATCTCACCTGTCCTATAGACACCTTGTACCTTGTTTTACATTACTATATAGTTTGTTGGATTTTGTCTACATTTCTACAAAAAATGAGGAAGGCTGGTGGAAGAGGCCATGGAATTGGGCGGGGGTTGGCAGCTGGTAATGATGGTGTTGGTGGTGGATCTGATGGTAGTGGCAAGAGCAAAATAGGACCGAATGCAGGAGGTGTTGAGCCTGCGTCATCGTCTGGCTCCATAAGGCTTCGAAGGCTTAGTTTTCTAGGAGTTGGCAAACCGCTTTTAAAGCCAGAGCATCAGGAAAAAGTTTTGTCTTACATTGCTGATTCAGCCTCCAGCTCTATCGCCTCCTCTTCTGAAGTTGTAAAAAGTAAAAGCACTGAGTCGTCATTGGAGGCTCATGTTCATGAACCACACCTTTCCTTGTGTCCTTCACCCCAACCAAAATTGAAGGATGACGCAGGCCATACTACTGATTACTCCATGGAGCTGTTTTCACATACCATGCCTGGATTATCAAGTGAAATGGTGAATTACCCAGGCCAAGATGAATCTGACATGGAGTGCACTGATGCACAGCCGCTGATAGATGATTCTGCTGGTACATTCACTCAGAGCACTACATTGTCCTCGCAGTGTACAGAGCCAGATTCTGACCCTGATGAGACTCAGGTGCCCCTTCCCGCACACTATACCACCATACACGGTGACACAGAGGAAGGTGCACATGACATTGAAGAGGAGGTGATGGATGACCCAATTGTTGACCCAGATTGGCATCCATTGGGGGAAGAGGGTGCTGCTTCCAATAGCTCAGATGAGGAGCATCCACAGCAGACATCGACATCACAACAGCTGTTATCTGGCAGGCCCGGAGCACTCCAAAGACAGGTTCCAAAAATCAAAAGAGTTGCTGGACAGCTTGTCCAGAGGGTCAAAAGATCACAGCGTGCTTGGCCGCAAAATGTCTTCCAAAGTAGGAAGAGTGCAGTGTGGCACTTTTTTGAACAAAATCCTCATGATCAGGCCAAGGTTATCTGTAAGAAGTGCGCAAAGACCTTTAGCCGAGGGAAAAATCTGAAAAATTTGAATACCAGTTGCATGCTTAGACATTTAACCACCATGCACTTGCAAGCGTGGACACAACACCAAACCTCAAGTGCCACATGTGCAACTGATCACAAAGAAGGTAGTCAGCAACGCTACATTGTTTCCCCCACTGTAAGCCCACCGGTTAGCACAGCAGCAAATGTTGAGGTGTCGTTGCAAGGCCACAGCAGTCAGGGAATCCCACTGTTATATCAACGAAATACTGAATCTAGGCTATCAGAAAGAACACCAACTCCATCACCATCATCAACCCTCTCTCAGTCCGCCCTGTCCACCGCTACTTCCACCATATGCAGCTCTCAAGTCCAGCTCACCCTCCCAGACACTATGAGTAGGTCAAGAAAGTACTCAGTCTCTCATCCGCGTACACTGGGTTTGAACGCCCACATTGCCAAACTAATCTCGTTTTAGATGATGGCCTATCGGTTGGTGGAAACCGCAGCTTTCCGCGAACTCATGGCCTATGCAGTACCACGCTATGACCTACCCAGTTGCCACTTCTTCTCTCGCAAAGCCATTACAGCCCTCCACCATCATGTAAAAGACCGCATTGTCCATGCACTCAAGCAGTCAGTGAGTGGAAAGGTGCACCTCACAACTGATGCATGGTCCAGTCGGCATGGCCAGGGCCGTTACGTGTCCATCACTGCGCACTGGGTTAATGTGGTGGATGCAGGGTCCACAGGGGACAGCGGTGGTGAGACAGTGCTGCCTAGCCCACGGTATAGGAAACAGTTGGCTGTAGGCGTTCGACCCTCCTCCTCCTCCTCCAGAAGCGAAAGCTCGTCCACAGAGCGCAGTCGTACGAGCACTCCATCTGCAGCTGCCACTGTTGCACATGAGGTGTCCCCCTATCGAGCAGCTAGTGGAAAGCGTCAGCAGGATGTGTTGCAGATGATGTGTTTGGGCGACAGACACACCGCCGAGGTGCTGGCCGAGTACTTGAAGCGACAAACTGAGTCATGGCTGGGCAGTGTACATCTTGAGGCAGGCAAGGTAGTTAGTGATAACGGCCGTAATTTTGTGGCAGCCATAGCCCTTTCAAAACTCAGCCACATACCTTGCTTGGCTCACACCTTGAACCTGGTGGTGCAGTGCTTCCTCAAAAATTATCCGGAGTTAACAGCCCTGCTCCAGAAGGTGCGAAGACTGTGCGCGCACATCCGCCGGTCGCCTGTACACTCCGTTCGTATGCAGAAGCTGCAGAGATTGCTCCACCTTCCCAACCACCGCCTCATTATCGACATTGCAACAAGGTGGAACTCCACCCTGCACATGGTGGAGCGGCTGTGTGAGCAGAGGCAGGCCATAATGCATTTGTGGGAGGATACACGGCCAGGCACTTTGAGAGCAGACATGGAGTTGACAGGTGTGCAGTGGTCGAAGCTGAAAGACCTCTGTAAAGTCCTTCAGTGTTTTGAGGAATGCACATGGCTGGTAAGCGCAGACGACGCCATCCTAAGCATGAGCATCCCACTTATGCGTCTGCTCATGCAAACTTTGACGCACCTTAAGGAGCAGGCGTCTGCAGCCAATGTTGATGAGGAGGAAGAGGAGGAGGGAATCCTTGATGACATTCAGCCATTGTCTGCTCAGGGACCTCTCCTGGACGAGGTGGAGGAAGAAGAGGAGGAGGAGGAGGAGGAGGATGGGGATGATTACTTAGGGGAGGAGGATGCATCTCGTGAGGCAAGTGAAAATGTTGGCGTGGCAAGGTCTGGTACAGGGTTTGTGCGTGACTGGAGGGATGTGGATTTGCCAGAAAGTGCTCCTCCAACCAGCACTCGCAGTGCATCATTGACACCGGGAACATTGGCCCACATGTCAGATTATGCCTTGCAGAGCCTAAAAAGGGACCCCCGCATTGCCAAAATGATGAACGATGACGACTACTGGTTGGCCAGCATCCTGGATCCACGCTATAAAGGCAAATTACAAAACATCATGCCACACGAGAACCTTGACCTAATATTGGCTAATAAACAAGCAACTCTGGTAAATCGGTTGCTTGAGGCATTCCCAGCACACAGCAGCGGTGATGGTTCTCACACGAGCCGTACGGGCCGGGGGCAGCTTGGCAGAGGTGTTCATGGTGCACACAGCAGAAGTGGCGTTGGAGACAGTGGTTTCATGACAATGTTGTGGACTGATTTTTCAAGTACCGCTCACACAACTGGTAATACTGCATCGATGGAAAGTGACAGGAGACAGCAGTTGTCAACTATGGTTACAAACTACTTTTCCTCCCATATCGATGTTCTCCCACACAGGTCATTCCCCTTTGACTATTGGGCCGCTAAACTGGACACCTGGCCTGAATTGGCACAATATGCCTTACAGGAGCTCGCTTGCCCAGCTGCAAGTGTGCTATCGGAAAGAGTCTTCAGTGCAGCTGGATCAATCCTGACAGAAAAAAGGACCCGTCTGTCAACCCAAAATTTGAATGATCTAACCTTCATTAAAATGGACCATGCATGGGTTTCCAAGGATTTTGTCCCACCTTCCCCTGATGACACATAGGGTGACAGAAAAATGGCTTGCTTTGGTCCACCTCTTCCTGGGACTTGACCTATTTCGCCTTTTGCATCAGCTGAATGTCCAACATCAACATATGCCACTTTCTAAAACTCCCTAACTTTGCTGCCTCCCCCCCCCATGGCCGGGGTCACCACCTAGCGCATGACACCGTGCGAGTGCCGTTGCCCTGGACAGGTGGGTAGGCCGACTCTTGGGCGCGGGCACTGGCACAGGGTCCCTCATAGTGCAATCAAGTGTCTCTGACGGTGGTGGTGCACACCCGCCGTCAGACACACCGCCGTACTATGAGGGGCCCAGTGCCAGTACCGACGCCCACGAGTGGGCCCCCCTTGCTTGGGCAGGGCCCCAGCATTTGCAATCTTTACCTCTCCCTGCTCCTCCGCTGTGTAGTCTGGGCCGTCAAATCCATACTGTGCCTGACACCGTCTGAGCCTGCCTCCTGATGTATAGACATATATTTTGAATGTGTACGCTATCCATACATGTTATCCGGGGATACAGTACCCTTTCTCACCTTTGTGCAATCACGTGCAATCCATACTGGGCCTAACACCGTCTGAGCCTGCCTCCTGATGTATAGACATATATTTTGAATGTGTACGCTATCCATACATGTTATCCGGGGATACGGTACCCTTTCTCACCTTTGTGCAATCACGTGCAAGCCATACTGGGCCTAACACCATCTGAGCCTGCCTCCTGATGTATTGACATATATTTTGAATGTGTACGCTATCCATACATGTTATCCGGGGATACGGTACTCTTTCTCACCTTTGTGCAATCACGTGTAATCCATACTGGGCGTGAGAACGGCTGGCGAGCTGTTAAGCAAGCTACAGCACCTGTGGTTTGCACACGTAAGTTTTTCATTTTTTCAGGAATGACGGTTAGGCCTAATTCCGAAAATGCGGTTGACCTGCACTTACTGGGAAATCATCGTTCGCGGGTAATAATTGTAATCAGTGATCCCCATCACTAACGTTGTTCAGCGGGTTATCTGCCCCTGTAAGCGACAAACGCTGGCCTTTTCAGTGTAGCGCACATGCAGCCACGGACATGTAAGGGCATGACACACCAGTTATTGGCCAATCTCATGTGCCAGAGCCTCACGTGTCCCTCTAGTAAGCCGGACTCGGACCGCGGGGCATGACGGAGTCTTGTTCGTTAACGGAATAAAGCTTGCAATGTGTGCATCTTTTCTGTAGCTGGCATGGTTGAGGTTTCCCAGGTGGAGTCGAATTTAACCATAGGCTCCACTCCTGGTGGTGCCCTTCTGGACATTCCTTTAAGGTTCAGCTTTGCAACCATACTGCCCACGTAAAACAAACACTTTGCCTTCATGAACGCTGTTTGGAGGGTCATGACTCGTGGGAATAACGCCGCCCAATCAGTTAACCTGCTAGAGAGATCCTTCGTTGCTCCCAAGCATGACATCACACTCCCGAGGAGGATGGTAATGCCACTGTGGCGACCGTACTCCTGGGGGCGACACAAGTGCACTGATGCCCAGCCACTGCTCGATGAATCTGCTGGTACATTGACCCAGACCACTACATTCCCCTCGCACGCTACACGGCCTGAATCTGACCCTGATGAAACTCAGGTTACCCTTCCCATATACAGTTCCATCTTACACGGTGACAAAGAGGAAGCTGCAGATGAAAGTGCAGGTTCGGCCCACCCGCCATCAGACACACCACCGTACTATCAGGGGACCTGTGCCAGTGCCGTCGCCAACGAGTGGGCCCCCCCTGCTTGCTCGGGATCACAGCACTTGCAAGGTTGAAATACTGTGCAGTGAGATGGAAGATGGGGACGACGAGGAGTCCAGACTAGTACAGGGATTCCCTAGCGAGGAGACTTATTTGATTGTTTTCAATGTTGGGACAGCAATTTTTGGGGAGCACTATACTCTGGAGAATGATAGATGGGGCCCACCATACACTGGAACATTCCAAAGGTGGACATCAGACACTGGAGCAGCATTTACTGGGCCCATTATACACTAGAGCATTAGAAATGGGGCCCATTATGTTTGGAGCATTATTTGGGCCCATAAGACAGTGGAGCTTCATCCATGGGGACCAACATATACTGTAGCATTATGTGGAGCTCATCATATACTGTTTCAAACATTATATGGGACCAATGATTCTGTATGGAGAAATAGATGGGCCTCGTCATGAGATGTAAAAAGTGAAGTATTTTTCATTGTACTGTACCGCTATTTCTCTGCCGTATCGGAGCATCATGAGTTGTGGTATGTGTTAAAGGGGCGCTCTTTCGCCCAGGGCACATGAAAACCTGGAGCCAGCCCTACCCCCCCCACAACTTTAGCCAAATAACCCCCATTTTTCAGTGCGTAACTTGTATTATGAAGTTAATTAAGGTTGACAAGCTTAAGTAAGAACAATTGATGCTTTTGGCATTCAAATGGGCACTGTGTGTTTCCTGTCCTCCTCTCACTGCCGACTTTTATTCCCCATTGACTTACATTGGGTTTCGTGTTTCGAGACGACCCCGACTTTTCCCTATAATCGGCCGATCTTGCTCAACCCGACTTTTGGAAAAGTCGAGTTTCACGAAACAAAACTCGACCCTAAAAAAACAAAAGTCGCTCAACTCTAGTCCCTACACCGACCCCTGCGGTCCCCACTGGTCACAGCGACCCAGGTAGAAAATATACCAATTTATAACCGCCCTCTGCTTTCTATAACTAAGCCAGTTACTTACCCATTTACACACATTTTCCCTCAGAACCAACATTCTCTTTTTGTGTACCAACATCTTGTGTGGCACGGTATCAAACGCTTTGGAAAAATCAAGTAATACCACATTTACTGGCCTATAATTTCCAGGTTCACTTTTAGAGCCCTTTTTGAATATTGGTACTACATGTGCTATGCTCCAGTCCTGTGGAACAGACCCCGTCGCTACAGAGTCTCCAAATATAAGAAATAATGGTTTGTCTATTACATTACTTAGTTCTCTTAGTACTCGTGGGTGTATGCCATCCGGACTCGTAGATTTATCTATTTTAATCTTATTTAGCCGGTTTCGCACCTCTTCTTGGGTTAGATAGGTGACCCTTAATATAGGGTTTTCTTTGTCTCTCGGCATTTTACATAGCATTTCATTTTCCACTGTGAATACCATGGCGATGAAGGTGTTTAATATATTAGCTTTTTCCTCGCCTGTCACGTCACCGTCAGACTTGGGGTCTGCTGTTCCGGCCTCGGCCACTGGGAGGCGCCGGACTTTCACGTCACTGTCAGACTCGGGGGCTGTTGTTCCTGCCTCGGCAATAGGAGTGCTATGTCCTCATGTGGGTCCGCTCCTTTGACGCATGCCTCTATCATTGGGCATCGCCGTGGTTGTCCCGTCGGTGATGGTGGTGACAGAGAAGGGGCTCCTGCGCAGGCATCTGGTGGGCGCAGGCTCCGCTCCTCTGTCAGAGGTGAAGAGGTTGGTGCATCGCCATCTGGCTTGGTTCTGGGGGCAGTCCAGATGAGGTCATCAGACTGAGCCTGTGAGGGATAGCCTTATCCTTGAAATACTTGGGGTCTGTCCTACAGGCCGCCAGGTATAGTCTTGGTTTCCCCAGTGTGCTAGTGTTGTATTTGCTATTCTTGACTCCGACCTTTGCCTGGATTTCTGACCCCTCTTCAGCTTGCCGATTTTGTACCTCTGCTGCTCTTCCGGTGACTCTGACCGTGGCCTCGATTTTGACTCTGCTTCAGCCTGTCGATTTTGTACCTCTGCTGCTCTTCCGGTGACTCTGACCTTGGCCTGGATTTTGACTCTGCTTCAGCCTGCTGATTTTGTACCTCTGCCGCCTGCCTGGTTTTGACTTGGACTCACGACTACGCTTTCGGTCCCGTTTATTAATCCCTTTCTGACGACCATCCAGCTCTGGTCCGCTGACCTTATACAGACAGCTACCTCCTGGGCTCTGCTGTAATTCCAGATCCCTGTATAGGGGTAAAGGGTCTCGGGGTTGCTCGGGGTGCTGTCTTACTTGCAGCCCAGACTCGCACTAGACGGACGTTACATCGCCATCTACAACCATTCTTTCCTCACAATTTTTTAAGGGGCTAAGGCTAGTTTCACACTAGCGTTTTTTAGCGCTGCACTTCGTGCGCAATAGAATCGCATGTAAAAAAACACATCATGCGTTTTGTATGCATTTGCTTTTTTTAGGCGCATGCGCTTTAACCAGTTTCTAGCCATGTTAACTCTTAAAACGCATGCAACTTTAAACGCAGGCATGCGCATGTCCATGCGCACGCTTGCGTTCCCATAGACTGTAATGTGATTTTTTTTTGCGCATTCCGTGCGCATGCGTTTTTTTGAGACAGGTTGGACGGACCAAAAATGCAACAGGTTGCATCCGGCACGCCTAGGCGCACACTACAAAAAACCGCATGCGCACGAAAACGCATACGAACGCGTGCATACGCTAGACCATACGCCCCCATGTTAAAGATAGGGGCGCAGGACGCATGCGCATGGACACGCACGAAGCGCAGCTCTAAAAAAACGCTGATGTGAAACCAGCCTTACACTTTCACTTTTGAAACAGTTTGGGATTAGTTTTACTCTCCTTAGCAATGAACTTCTCTGTTTCCTTTTTGGCAGCTTTAATTAGTTTTTTAGATAAAGTATTTTTCTCCCTACAGTTTTTTAGACTTTCAACGGTGCCATCCTGCTTTAGTAGTTTAAATGCTTGCTTTTTACTATTAATTGCTCCTCTACCAATAACGATAAGTGATCTAATACCATGCACAAAAAAAGTAGCAGACCCCTTAGTGAGAAAAAAACAGGAATTTTCAGAGGGCTGCCACATAGTCAGTGAGATGAATCTGTGAGGGTGTGGACAAGAGCTGTGTTGTGTGCCACTTATAGAGAGACGGGAGAAGTGTGCATGGTAGAGAATCACCTGAAGACAACTGCAGCCAGGCAAAGTGAGACTGAGAAGTCACACTTCAGAGGGTCAATCAGAAGCGTGACATTAAGGAGATCGACACCCAGTGAGTTCTGAGTGAGAATGAGTTGCCAATGGCATAACTTGAAGCTTGTGAACCTCAACCCGAAACCTCCAACAAACTGTTTCTCATATTGACCAAGGAGGTCTTTTGGGTCCCACTAGACTACAAGGTCCAGATGCTAATGCAACACAACTGGTTCCTGCTGAAGACAGTCTGTACCTGTCAGCAGAGGAGACAGTCTGTAGAAAGGTATGGAATTTACAAGTGTACAAGAGTGAGAATTCTAGAAAATAGCACAAGCAAGTTTTTATATTAGCCTTTTTGCAAAGTTCATGGCTGAACATCATTTGAAATAAAAATCCATCTTTTTCTTAAACCTGTGTCCCATTCCAAGATGGATCCCCCAGCCAGGGTCCATCCTACAAGTTACATGAGGTAGTGCCCTGACATCTTTTCCAGGCAGCTTATCTCCTCTAAGAACAAAAAAATTGGACATGTTGAACTCCAACTGCCTGGTCCTTTTTGTACTCCAATATTTGCAACCAGGGAAAATCGGGAGGACCCCCATACAAATTAGAACAATGTAAATAAAATGATCTTCCCCCAAGTCCCTGCAAGAAAAGATTTTGAAAAATTCCATACACAAAGTACGGTATATACAAATTGTCTTACATTTTCCATGAGAATACTTATTTTTCATTTATATGAACCTGGAAACCCCTTTAAAATCCGGCTGTGTAGATATTTGTGCTGGAACTTCGGTCGCACATTCTATCAGATTTGGTGGGAGAGGCAGCACCGTTTAAAGAACTATTATTGCTATCAAAACAACACTCCGCAACAGGACCCTAAGAGACCACCTTGTACAGTAATGGGGTATGTAGCGTGCCATTGGTATCTGTCATACAGCAAATCCGGCAGAGTGCCAAGACTTCAGTTATAAAAGAAAGCCACAATGCAGATATAAACAGAGTCTAACATTAGCTCCATTTACGGGAAATTATTCTTCTTTCCAAAAGGTTAAATTGGCCTTTTGTGTTTTGTCGCGGTAGACATTTTTTTGCGAAAGGCAACAAAATAGATAAATGTATATATCTCTAATGAGTCTTTGATGTCTCAAACATAATGTACAAGCTATCTATAAGGTTACGTGATAAATGTATGATTGCTGAGTGTCCAGCTGCACCAATGACAGCATGTGCGGCCGCCAGTCCCATAGACAATGAATGGATTAATGGACACAGATGGTCTTTGGGACTCACTTTCTCATCAATCGGTAAGGATCCCAACTTTTGGATAGCATTTTTCTGTTAATATAGGCATATATAAGGGCTTAATTTTGGTGGAACAAGCTTTAGTTTAAAATGACGCAATTCATTTTACCATACGATGTACTGATAAACAAAATCCAAATGTGGTGAAATGATGAAAAATACCTTTAATTGTGCCATTTGTTTCTTGGATTTTGTTTCTAGGGTGTACATTGTGTAGTAAAAATGAACTAGCAACATGACTCCCTAGATCAGTACGATAATGGTGAAATAAAACTTATATACCGGTATCTTTTTTTATTATTTAAAGGGTTATTCCCAAAAGTCAAGTTATTTCCTATCCATAGGCTAGGGGACAACATGCTGGTCGTTGGGGGTACAGCAATCCCGAGATCGGGGCTATGCAGCACTTAACAGTTTCTGGAAAAATAGACAATACAGAGAGCATAGTTGGATCATGTGCACCTGTGGTCCACTCAGGACGGGGCTCCAGAGTTCAGTTCTCGGATTTTCACTGCCCCAATCTCGGAATTACTAAGGGACCCAGGGGTTAGACCTCTAGTAATTAGAAAGTTATTCTCTAACTTTTGGATAAAGGATAACTTTCTTTAGGGTCAGGTGATGAAAAAAAATTGAACTTTGTAGAAAAAAAATAGCCTTGTATCACCATTTTCTGAGCTCCATAACTTTTTCTATTTCATGAAGGCGTGTGAAGGTTTTATTTTTGCATGGCAAGCTATGGTTTTTATTGATACAATTTTGGGGGTAAATTTTTGCAGGTGGTGCAGTGACCAAAACCTGTCAGCTCTGGCATTTGACTTTTTATTCTTTACTCTGTTCACCTTACGGTAAAGAGCTCTGATCACTGCTGTTAGAGGCAGGCATTGGCTGTATAACATAGCAACCACCTGCCCTGTGTGGATGTAATGACCGGAGGTCTGAGTAAGATCCAGTAGGTCACAAACAGTGTCACGTCGCTGTCAGACTCGAGGTCTGCTGTTCCGGTCTCGGCCACTAGGAGGCGCCGGACTGTCATGTCGCCGTCAGACTCGAGGACTGCTGTTCCGGTCTCGGCTACTGGGAGGCGCCGGACTGTCACGTCGCCGTCAGACTCGGGGACGGCTGTTCCTGCCTCGACCTCTAGGAGGTGCCGTGGTTTGCCCGTGGGTGGTGGTGACAGAGAAGGGGCTCCTGCGCAGGCATCTGGTGGGCGCAGGGTCCGCTCCTCTGTCAGTCATGAAGGGGTTGGTGCATCACCATCTGGCCTGGTCCCGGGGGTGGAGGTCATCAGACTGTGAGCCTGTGAGGGATAGCCTGATCCTTCAAATACCTTGGGGCCTGTCTTGCAGGCAGCCAGATATAGTCTTGGTTTCCCCAGTGTACTAGTGTGTTATTTGCTATTGCTGACTCTGACCTTAGCCTTGGATTTTGACTCTGCTCCTGCCTGACAATTTTGCACCTCTATTGCCCTCCTGGTTTAAGACACTGACCTTTGGCCTGGATTTTGACTGCTACTGTCCACCGTTTTTGTACCTCTGCTGCCCGCCTGGTTTAGACTTGGATTCCTGACTACGCTTTTGGTCCCATTTTTTAACCCCTTTCTGGCGACCATCCTGCTCTGGTCCGCTGCTCTTATGCAGACAGCACCTCCTGGGCTCTGCTGTAAATCCAGATCCCTGTACAGGGGTAAAGGGTATTGGGGTTGCTCAGGGTGCTGTCTTACTGCAGCCCAGAGTTGCAGACGGATGTCACACCGAGACTGAGGCAGAAATCCCAAAAGAGTCTTTACTCAAACAGCAGATAAAGTAGAACTTAGTATGTGGAAGAAACAGATTGAAATACCCTTATACAGTATGTGGCGCCCCTGAAGGTTCAGTCGCCACAGAGGTACTGCACCTCCTTCTGAGGTGTAGTATCCCACTCCTCAGGTAAGATGGTAACGCCTGACCAGACTCCACCACTCACATACAACACAGACACTTTAGAATAGCAGAGCACCGTTTGTGGCTCCCTGCTTGGAACACGAAGAGTGCTGAGTGGTGGATGGAGTTTAGAGACACTAAGAGGGGAAAGCTGACAGGAAGTAGGATCAGATTCAGAAAGGAAAGAAAGAGAAGCAGAAGGAGAGAAGCGGGAGAGAGAAAGAGAGGGGAAGAAAGAAGTCAGTTGTTCAGAAGGAAGAGAGATAAGCACGGAACATGAGGAGAGAGACTGGGGACTAGGGCCATAGCCCTTCCCTAAGTTCAATGCGCCAAGGCCAGGCACCAGTATCCGGGGCTGTTTGTGAAACTAATGTTCCTGCAGCAGAAACCAGAGGAATAGGAGTTGTGACCACTCTATTCCCGCCAAAGATTCGAAGACACAGTGGCAACCTAAGTGTGAGCCGGGACATGACGGATGGAGTCCCCGAAGCAGGCTACAGTCACCTGTCATACGAGTGGAGTGTTGAGTAACATCAAGCAGGAGGAACTTCAGTGTAACTTAGTACTGCAAGTACCTCAGATAAGCGCTAGGAAGGAGACGTTCAGAACATGCACACGA
Source organism: Dendrobates tinctorius (assembly GCF_039654945.1). Classification (NCBI taxonomy): domain Eukaryota; kingdom Metazoa; phylum Chordata; class Amphibia; order Anura; family Dendrobatidae; genus Dendrobates; species Dendrobates tinctorius. Next base: position 27,609,238 of record NW_027361689.1, on the reverse strand, counting down.
TAAGGAGTGCTGGAAAGGTTAATTCCATCTGCCTGGGAGTTGGCTGAGCCCCTGGTCTGGAGACCGCGGCATTGAAGCGGGCACCTGTCTGTGCCAGGAACATGACTAAAAGAACTGGAACTGCACTCAGCTGTCTCATTGCCTTCTTCCTGCGCCAACCCACTCAGCACTGCTACATCCCTGTGCCTAACACTGCACCCTTTCCCTCAACACCTATTACTACTGCTCAGGGACCACAGCTCTACCTGTGGGGAGCTCTTACATCTTGCTGCCTTATAACATCTGTCCCAGAGGATCTGCCTGCAGCGTCGGCTTAACCCCTTCATTGCCGAGCACCACAGGTGGCGTCACGTATCATCCATATATAAACTTTATTCAGCCAAGTTTCACCCTTTTTGCATGGACGCCCAGGGCCATGGACTGGGTCACCGCCACCGTGACACATCTCTGAGACACCGGCCCAGTACCGAGTAACCCCACTGCCCTGGCGGGCGATCCAAGTACACTCACTCAGCCGGAGCTGAAATCACTATGCCAATCCAAGGTTCCCTGAAGAGTGTATTACACTGGGATTTGAAATAAATTTACCTATCAGAAAGGTCAATTCAGGTACTCAGAGAACAGGTGTAAATCGAATGTAGTGATATCAAGGAACCCCCTGGAATGGCACACTGAGTATAACCTATACAAACCTACAATAACAATACATATAAATGTAATACAAAGATCCTTAAGCGCTTCAACTAGGGATACCCGTGTATCTGACTATGGTTCCTTTAACCTGAGGTGAGTCTCCTCTCAGGCATATAGATTGCATAGGCTGCAGCCTGTCCCAAATCTTTGGCACCAAACAGTTGCAGCTACACAAGGTTCCTCGTCTTGTCGGCCGGTGGCGAGCCCAAACGCCGGGGACTTATAGTTCTGTAGCCTCAAGATGCCATCTCTCCTTCTGTAGTCCTCACAAATTCTCCTAGAAGCAACACACCTGTTTCTGTATAAAATATCTGTCCAATATTGCTTCCCAGCTCATCACAACATGGACTCCACAGAGCTCCACAGTCACACAGCTCTCAGGAATGCTCAGTCTTAGTTCCACAGTAAGGTCTCAGGCTCCCAAGATGAAGGAATGTAGTACACAGTCTCTTACAACGTTCAATATCTTTGCTTCTCACAAGCTGCTCCGCACACACAGTGTCACTCAGGGCAGTCTCTTCTTCTGGAAGCTTCCCTTACAGCTCTAGATAGCCGACACTGGGCCCCACCCCCCAGCACACACAGATTCCCGGGCACTCACAGCACCTGCTCTTAGCTGCAGCAGGCAAACACCACAGGGTCCTAGTGCTTGCCTGGTATAATCACAGTTCACCATCTTACATGGAGAAGGCTCATCTCCTCAACTCCTGACATTTCATGTCTTGTACAAATACATTTTATGTTCAAAATGGGGTTACAGATTAAAGGATTTATCCCAACATTGCAAGTTAATATGTATCCACAGGGCACTTATGTGTGCCTCTGCTACATTCATTTCCTATCGGACTCTAGAAACCAGATGCTCGGCTATCTTCTGCAATCTCGAGTAAAATGAATGAAGTGGAAACAAATGTGCAGTCACATTTCTACTTCAATGAGTCACTTCAGAATCCCACTCTTGGAATCAATGCAGATCTCAATAATCAGACAAGTTCTTACCTATCCTGTGGTCAGTGGTGTATCTAGGGGGGGCAGCCGGGGCAGTTGCCCCGGGCGCAGCCAGCAGGGGGGCGCAGTCGGGCCGCCTAATGCAGCGGTCCGCAGTGTCCTCCCTGGCGGCTGCGCTCTGCCGCCCCCCACCTGAGAGTCGGCGGTTCTCTGTGTCAGCTGTCAAGCTGACAGCCGGCGCAGAGAAGGAGGCCGTGCCGGCTCCCAGGGAGCAATTGTACTGGCGTCTATACAGAGCGACGTCAGCAGCGTGATCAGGTCATGTGATCACGCTGCTGACGTCACTCCCCGGCGCCCAAAGCAAACGCTGGTGGTAAGTGTGCTCCTCTGTGGAGCTGAAGAACCACCGAAGATGAGAGATGAGGGGGAGTTAATGACTGGAGATGGGGGGGATTTGTAGAGGGGATGGCGGTTAATGTGTGGGGGTATTTAGAGTGGGGATGGGGGTTAATGAGTGGGGATGGGGGTTAATGTGTGTGGGGGTTAATGAGTGGGGATGCCATGGGGTTAATGTGTGGGGGGATTTGGAGTGGAGATGGGGGTTATTTAATGTGATGGGGGTTAATGAGTGGGGATTGGGTTAATGTGTGCGGAGGTTAATGAATGGGGATGGGGATTAATGTGTGGGGGCGTTAGTGAGTGGGGATGGGGGTTAATGAATGGGGATGGGGGTTAATGTGTGGGGGTATTTGGAGTGCAGATGGTTATTTAATGTGTGGGGGGATTTGGAGTGGTGAAGGGGTTAATGAGTGGGGATTGGGTTAATGTGTGCGGGGGTTAATGGATGGGGGTTAATGTATGGGGGCGTTAATGAGTGGGGTTGGGGTTAATGTGTGGGGGTATTTGGAGTGCTGATGGGGGTTAATGTGTGGGGGGATTTGGAGTGGGGATGGGGGGGTTATTTAATGTGTGGGGGGGATTTGGAATGGGGATGGGGGTACTTAATGTATGTGGGGGATTGGGGATGGGGGGATTTAATGTGTGGGGAGATTTGAGGACACAAAATAAAGAGTATGTATGAGGAAACAGTATGGGGGATTGGTGCTGACACAGTATGGGGAGCGAATGGGTTAATGTATGTGGATGGACACAGTATGGGGAGTCAGGGATATGTGTGAGCAGACAGTATAGAGAGTGAGGGGGTAAATATATGAGGAGACAGTATGGTGAACAGGTGGGATGCTAGAGGGGAATAGTGTGAGGAGACAGTATATTGCAGATATTTGTATTTAGGAGCATTATAATGACACTTCTATCTTTAAGGGGATCATGTGGAGATTTGCTGCAGAAGACCGGAGAAGATGGAAGTCTGCAGATACGGCTGTGGATGAGAAAACTCATCATGGGGTCTGGACAAGAAGACGAAAAGGAGACCAACTGCAGAGACGACGTCACCTATAAGGTACTTGGATGTAAATGTTATATGTGATACTGACTAATTCTCATGTTTTTATTTGTTAGGAACAGTAAAGGGGTTGTCCAGGTTTGTACGGAGTCTGCAGTCATTCTATGTGACTGCAGATGTCTGAATTCTCACAGTGCTCACTGAACGCTGTTAGGATTCTCTCGTGCCGGAAATTTACATACATGCGGTCACATGCTGACTAGACATGTGTGGCCTCACTCAATGAAAATGAACTGAGCGAGGCCAGGCACATCTAGTCGGAATGTGGCCAGAATTATATAAATCACATACTTGTGCTGACATGACTGTACATCGGCAAGGGAGAATCCTAAAAGTGTGCGGTGCATTAGTTGTGAGAATTCAGAAGCTGCAATGTCAGGACTCAGCTCTGCAGGTTCCAGTAGTCATCACATGGACACTTCACTCATACGCGATTTTCATAGGTATGGTCCTGTGACAACGAGCTTCCCTTCCTGCTTTCAGTTTTTCACTGAACATTGAGAGCATTAGGAGGAGCAGCTCGTGGGTACATGGCTAAGTGTGCAAGTCGCATATGTACTTGGGGGGGGGGGGCGCCGAACCGAATTCTTGCCCCGGGTGCCAGAAAGCCTAGATACGCCTCTGCCTGTGGTAAACTTGGAGTGAAAGGCTGAGTTCACATCACGTATTTGTCAAACTTCACTGGCTCCTTCGTGGCTTCTGTCTGAAGGAATTCTGTGATTCAGGTGGATCCGCTGAGTGGTCATTGAGACTTTAATGAAGCAGACGGAGTCACTTTGTGCTCTTACTGACCTCATTTTGACAGTGTCCGCCTTTTTCAAGCAGACACAAAACCATGGTCAACTGAAAAGGGCAGATACTGTTAAAAAGGGAGGTGACTCTGACTTGGTGAAAGTGACTGTCTGTTTCATCAAAGTGAATGGCCCCATCAATGGATACGTTTGAATCCCAATTTTCATGGCTTCAGACGGAAGCATTGGCAGAGCCACTGATGTGTGACAAAAATGTAATCTCGACTTTAGGAAAAGCTCTAAGTAAATTAGTCCTTAAAGAGAGCTTTCCCTTCTCATGACTTATCACAAGGGTAGTCCATCACTTTATGATCAGTGATGGGTCTGATTTCTTGGAGCATCACAAATTCTGAGACTGAAGGGGATGTGTAGCATTGTATCTCATTTCCAAGTTCGATTGGAGTCTCAGACCCTCACTGTTCATAAATAATGCCCTATATCATCACTTTATGAGATCCTTTAAAGTGCAAAACCCTTAAAAAACATGGGAATCTGGATTAGCTATTCCCTACGTTGATTTCTAAAATCTTAGGTCCAGTTTGTCATTTAGTCCCCACAAAATATCGATAATGGAGCGGAAAATATTAAGAAGCATGAAGACGTGAAGGAAGTCATTCATTCTGTAATTGCCTTGGCTTCAAACAAGCCATGAAGTTGTTCCTACAATAAAGGCAATCTGTACTATATGAACAGAGGCTCCAGACAGATGTCTTTAATTTCAGCTGCACACTCAAAGTGCTAATGGATATGATTCAAGATTGGTTCATAGTTGAAAACAAAAAAAAAAAAAAAAGTCTTCCACCGTGGAAATAAATGAGATGAGAATTACAATGTATTTACCCACAAATCCCTTCAAAGTTTTAAGTCAATTAGTATTTGAAAGTATCTCCATAGATGAAACAGTAATCCGAGAGCTTTCATTTTAATTCAGACCATACTTCACTTTCAAAATACATTTTTTGTGCTTTGATTTCAAATGTATTTGATTTGCTGAGCTTATCCCGAGATTACAGAGAATCTTTTATTTGTACAGAGAAGTTATTTTTCTCCTTAATGGAGTTGTTAACTAGTTTTTTTTGGGAATAACCATTTATCATCACGGGAGATGGACGGAACGAGTCACGGGACACCGGTCAATGGGCCAAGTCAATAGTCTCTGGCTTCTACATGAGAGGCCTTTGACTAGCCAGGTTGGCATGACGTCATGTGTGCGTCATAAGTTGTGTTGAGCGAGTATGTTGGTAATCAGTCAACGAATCTGAATTTGCCATATTGGTAATCTGTTCGTGCCGAATTTATGTTTGATGATCGGCAACAAACATATTCGTTGGTTTCGTCTCCCATTGACTCCAAATATGTTTGGCTGTGTTTGGCGAATATTGCAAAAACAATATTGATCGCCGATCATAATCGGAACTGAATTTTGAAAAATTTGCTAAACTCTAGTCACTACACAATGACAATATCACACCAGCCCTGCTAATTAAAAACTGTTCCAGGAATCCGGGAACAAATTCTTGGACTTTAAGTGCGCTGCCAGACAGATTCCATAACCACACAAGGTTAAAAAAGTTAACCCTTTAATTCCTACGCGTTTCGAAGCATAACGCTTCTTCTTCAGGGGTTGACACCCCTGAACTGTGGTGCGGTTCCGCTGTGGACCGTTGGACGTGCAGCAGGCTGACATACTATGCAGGCTTTACTTTCTCTTTGAGAAGGTGAGTATAATACTTTTAGTATTTGTACATTTTACCCGGATAAGACCCTATTGCGCTCTTGTTTCAACCTTTTAGTGAATACAATTTAGGAATCCGGGAACGTAAGAGATTCACGAGCCTCTAATCCAGCGGCCAGAGACAACTGACCTGACCGATAGACTAGATACTCTCATTTCTAATCATTCCCTATACATAGAAGTTATCCCATATCCTTATATTCAGATTTTGAAACCCTGGAGAAAGGGGCTTTACCGCACCGTCTTGACTGGAACAGAGATGCGCTTACTTTGTCTCAGCTCCACTAAATGTCTTTGGGAAACCCATAAGTAGCCGAGTGATCAAGTCAGCTTTCTCCACCAGTCCCATAGACATTAAATGGTGGAGGCTGAGCAGTTCCCGTTCTGCGCCTCCAGAGCACACTTTTGAGATCACTGGGCTTCCCTGAGGCTGGAACTCCAGCAATCAGCAAGGTATTTCTTATCTTATAGTATCTGTAGTGGATAACTTGTTTTGTTTTTTTTGTTAATAACCCTCTAACTGTATTTATTTCACGGGCACCTAAAGGTTTTATTCCCACTATATTGTGGATAAATGATAAGTATATTAGCGCTCTTTCACTGGCACCCATACCAATAAAAAAAGGGGTCCCAAAGACCCCTATGTGAATGTAGTAGCAGAACACATGTTCAACCATGATTCCATTCACGTCAATGCCGCTGACATAGATTGCCATTACGTCACCACCATGGAAGTGAATACAAGTGGTAGTACACAATATACTGCTCCACTTATCTCTAAGGCTAGTTTCACACTAGCGTTTATTCCACGCAGCGCACGGCGCTGCTATGCCGCCCCCTGCCGGCTCCCTGCCCGCACCATCCGGTCATCGCCGCCTATCGCACATGGACGCTTGCGATCTGCACACCCTATCTTAAGCATAGGGTGCGCAGATCGTGCGCTGGCCGTGTGCTAGTAGGATTTTGGCGTGCGCTCCGCACTTTTGAAGGTGCGCTGAGCACGCCGAAATGCAACATGCTGCGTTCGGCGCACACGGGCGCACCTTCAAAAGTGCACAGCGCACGCCAAAATCCTACTAGCGCACGGCCAGCGCACGATCTGCGCTCCCTATGCTAAAAATAGAGGGAGCAGATCGCAAGAGTCCATGTGCGATAGTAGGCGGCGATGACCGGATGGGGCGGGCAGGGAGTCGGCAGGGGGCGGGGCTTAGCGGCGCCGTGCGCTGCGTGGAATGAACGCTAGTGTGAAGCTAGCCTAAGACAGGGGTCCCCAACCTGTAGCTCGGGAGCTACATGTGGCTCACAGTCCCATGAATTGTGGCTCGCGACTGTCTGCCAGCTTGGTGCATTAGCTCCAGGTCTAGCAAACAGGTATGAAGAGAACATCTCAAAATGGTGAATCTTGTGAGTAGTCCTGCACAGAAGAGCAGATCTGGATGCACATTTATTGGTCTTGGGGTTTAGAGATGATTTAGGTATGGTACGCTGGAGGATGATACTACCTGTTAGAGGAGGTTCTTGAAGCTGGATGTGACAGTGTGTTAGGAGTCTTCGATGGGAGAATACTGAATGGAGTTATTGTGGGAACAACCCCTGGAACTCAGTGTACTGCTTTGGAATGATTTATGTGGAAAAGCTTTGGTTATGATTATACCTGTAATGGGGGCTTTGGTTGACACTACTTTGAGGGAGGTGGGAGCTGAATGTGGCTCGCGCCCCGCTCTCATTGCTGAATGTGACTCGCGACCCTCTATCTAAGCTGAATGTGGCTCTCAAGGTCAGAAAGGTTGGGGAACACTGCTCTAAGAGAATATGAATTAAATCTGAATGGACACCTATTACAAGAACTGGAATATATATTATCTCCATAATATTTTGCATGAAGATGAAAAAAATAAAGATGACAAAATCTAAAAAGACAATGATGTTGTGAGCAAAGCCCAAGGACATACTCTCCCTCTATTTTTTAACTCCCATTTTATTGGTGGTATAAACCCAAAAGTTACAGAACTCAAAAGCCATTGGCATTTCCACATCTATGCTGTAGATGGTGCTGTCATCCATTGTTACGTCACGCTCCCTGAGTCATGGTGTGTAGCAGAGCACAATGGCGCCTAAGCAGATGTCCAGCTGATACTGGTGATGGAAGATCAGGCAATGAATATTATTTACCCAGGAATATAGATATTAATGGTCGACGTTGAAAGTTTTTTCCCATTGCGTGATGTCACCTACCTTTTTAGCCACACGCAGATCTCCATCTGCCGAGCGACATCTCCTCTTTTCATAGCCGTACAATGACTTTCTATGATGGCTGCAGAACTTTGTCACTGGGAAATGGCCTGGACTGTTGCGCAGAACATCTCAGTAGTTGACGTTTCATCCGTTCCGCTCATAGGGGGGTTACGTGATGAAACCTCTTGTGCAGTGCAACTGTTGTGTTATGATAGATCACGTTGGCTATTTTGTGGCTCGCTGGGATTTTGGCCAGTGTCCCCCCCTGGAGAGGACACACACTAAGCCACAGGCAATGGAGGTCAATCAATCTTATTTTGTCATTCGAAACAATGGTAGACATTGCAACCTGATCACTGATGATGACCCCTGTGCAGATGTTGCAGAACTGAATTTGTCATCTGCCCCAACTTGGCATGAGATCAGGTGTCTAAGGATTTACATAGGACTGCTAATTTTGAATAGAAGCAGATGCTCTATATACATATGCCCTTTTTATAACCAAAGGCTGAAACTTTCAGTAAGATCAACCTTCCCAAATCACATATACTGTATGGTAATGCTGGCCTTTGAAATGGAAATTTCATGACACCTTTAGACTTCTATCTGTTGCTGCATTCTCGAGTAAATAGCGTTTTCATTCATATACAAATGATTAGTTGAGTGCTCTGTGTGTGAGAGAGCACTTAAAGGGGATGCCCACTGGTAGGACAACCCCTTTTGGATCAAAATGTTTACCCCCCCATAAAATAATAGGGCTTTTACTCACCTCCCGCGCCAAAGCCATTCCCGCAGTGTCGGCACACGCGGTCTCGGGGCTCATGTGCAGTTGTTGTGACATGTGACGGCTTCGCCCACTCAGGGCCGGCATCACTGTCTCCGGCTTCGGACAAATCAAACATGAAGACAAAGTCCGGGCTGCAGATGATCTCAGACTTCCTCTTCCTGCTCAATTTGACGGGTTGCCGGGACAGTAACGACAGCACTGATTGGGTGCCGGAGTCATGTGTCACAACAACAGCGCTGGAGCCCAGGGAGATGGAGTGCTGACACCGCGAGAATGGCGCCAGCATGAGAGGTGAGTATAAGCCTTATTATTTTATGGAGGTCAAAAAAGGGGTATCTCAAGAAGTTGTCCACTGCTTCCCGAGGATGTTTTAAAAGCCAGCAACAGCTTCTTTATTTTAATTGATAACTCACTGTGTGATTTTCTTGCCTTACATCACACAGACAGGAACAGTTAAAGAGTCTGTTGCCAGGCATGAAAACAGCCTTGGGTGGTAGAGGCTCGGGAAGTGATCCATCTCTACCAGACAACTTAACACCTCATTTGTATATTTATGAATTTAGCGACACTGCAGCAACAAATAGAAGATCTAAAGGTGTCAAAAGATGTTTTGCCCATATACAGTTTTGGGGGGGTTGATCTTACTGACAGATTCCCTTTAAAGGAAATCTGTCACCATGTTTTTGCTAGACCATTTGAGAACTGATGATGAAGGGGCAGAGACTATGATTCCAGCAATGTATCACTTACTGAGCTGTTTGTTGCAGTTTCAATATAATCGCTGTCTTCTCTGTTGCAGATCCAGCAGTTCTCTGAATTATCAGCTGTGTAGAACCCCACCCACATCACCGATTAGCAGCTTTCTGTGTACACTGTGCATAGCCATAAAACTGCCAATCAATGATGAGGATGAGCTTACACAACGCTCATGAATATGTTGGACTGCCTGCCAGCAGGTTTACTAGTTCTCTATAAATAACAGCCCAGTAAGTGACTCATCGCTGGAATCAGAGTCTCTGGCTCTACATTATGCTGCTACCAGATTAGTTTGTGGGCAGGAGGACTCCCGTAGAGTGTCTGTGCCGGAACCAAGGGGGCCGCCATCTGGGTTCCTGAAGGAACGGTCTCGAGGGGGCAATGAAGGAGAGGGCACGACTGGAGGTGACAGGGCAACAGAGGGCAGGGCGAGGATAAAAGGAGCAGGGAGCGCGCTGAGAGTTCAGTTGGCAGAGAGGCTGACAGGAGACAGGAAGCCGTGCAGGAGAGAGAGAGCCGGCTTAACTGACGTTGTTCCACAGGGAGACCGTTGGGGGTCTGTGGAGGGTAAGTGATGAACTCACCGACAAGAGACTTGTGCTTTACTCAAATCTGGGCCCGCCCCTGACCCCCGGTCAGCCGTTACCGCTGTTCCTTGCTCTGGTGTGGCAGGTCCACGACCCAGAGCCGCCGCTGAGATTTCACATCAGCCCACTGCCTCCCTGCCTTAGCCCCCGGCTGCGGCCTCTTCATCACCGACGGCAGTGGACGCCATCCTGCCACAGTCGGCAGTTGAGGCCTACTCCCCGTCTGCAGAGGAACCCTTAGCGTAGGCCTGCCAACGGTCACTTCTGGAAACTGCGACACCCTCTCTTTAGCACGGGAGCCTGATTAGACTTTCTGCAAGGCCTACCCCGCTGTGTTTATAGGGGCTCATCTCCACAAAGGACTACTCAGGGCCTGTTGCGCCTCCAGCTGCAGGATTACCCTAGGGCCTGTTGCGCCCCAACGGCAAAGAACATTCAGGGCCTGGTGTGCCCCCAGCTTCAGGAATACTTCAGGGCCTGTTGCGCCCCAACGGCACAGATCCTACAGGGCCTGTTGTGCCCCCAGCTGCAGAACCTTCAGGGCCTGTTGCGCCCCAACAGCAAAGATCCTTTAGGGCCGGTTGTGCCCCAACTCCTCCTGGGTGCTGAGACGCCTAGGGGTCACAGCCATTCTTCAGCAGCTGAACTTAGCGGCGGCGGCGTCAAAGCAGCCACATCCGCGACGCCGAAGCAGACGCACCACCGACACCGAAGAGTGTCCGGAAGGATAAGTTGACTTTAGGATATGGGGACCCATAGTCGGCCATCGCGAGGCCTATAATAGCCGGCTTTGCCGGGTTAGTCGCATTCTTGATAAGAAAAGCATTGTTATTGTTGTTGAGTCCCTGCGTGGACAATTGTTGTTATCCCTTTTTGTTGCTCAGCATAGCCCTAGCGACTTCAGTTCATAAACGTTACTTTCCAAAACCACCCTCAGTCTCATGTCTCGTCACTGCATCCTGAGAACCTGCTGGTACCTACATTTGGCGTAATCGGCAGGATGCAGTCTCCGAGCGCGGACGATGGTGCCCCAGGATCAGGGCAGAGCTGTGAACTCTACGAATAATGAGGGTCCTCGGTCCAGCATTTCATTGGGGGCTATGCTGAACAACCTGCCTAGATTTTCCGGCTCCAATACTATGCTATGGAGTTGGACGGAACGGATGCGGGAACTCTTTCGGATGCACCCAATGACTCCTGACCTGAAAGCTGAAGTGGCCCTCATGGCGTTAGATGGGGAGGTACGGAGGTCAGTGATGTTGAGACCCCTGGGACACCATAACACTTTTGATAAGGTTCTACAGATAGTAGAACAGACCCATGGGGACCCAACTAATGTGGGAGAATTAAGGACCCGATTGTTCAGTCGAATGCAGGGAGAGGGGGAGACTATCACTCAGTAAATGAATGTCCTCCAAGAATTGCATACGGCTATTGAAAGAAAGGACGGAGTAGGGGTAGGACCTATTGACATTACCCTACGCGATCTACTGGTGACTGGACTGCGGGATCCATTGATAAAACACGCATTACGGGAACAGATCAGAATGAATCTCCATATAGGCTTTTCAGAGGTGGGAAGTCAAGCACGGGTTCGAGAGCAGGAGCAAGGGATGGCGGTCCTCGTGGGGAAGGTCCGGGGTGTGGAGGCTTCCGTGAATGCAGTCAAGGAGCCTCAGTGGGTGGAAGAGATGAAACAAGAGTTGAAGAACATTAAGGGCGAGCTGGCCGAAGTGAAGAGAAGGACTGAGACCGGGACTGGACGACCTAGCTTTAACCCCGGCCCCTGGGGGTCACACTCCCCACGGGGCGGTCGGCCTGCACAGGCCCGGTGTTATGAGTGCGGAGAACCAGGCCACTTCGCCCGAGAGTGTCCGCGGTGTGGGAAATACCCCAGCGGCCATTAAACTAGAGGGCTCCGGGCTGGGGGGATGCCGCTCGGAGCCGAAAACCATGATTAGGGGTGGTGGAAACCCCGAAGATTTGGTCGCAAAATGAACGGTGATTTGAGCAAAGGTGGAGGCCCGGGCCGTCCGTTGCCTGGTGGACACAGGGTCACAAGTAACCACTATGCCCGCAACTTATTTTCGACAGAATTTCCCTGAGGCAGCGAGACCTCAGTGGGGGCCCATGAGCAGACCAATAGCCGCCAATCAACTACCAGTCCCGGTTGCCGGGGTGGTGTGGGTGCAAGTGATGCTGTGCAGTAAATCCCTTGGTCGCAGAGGGGTGGTACTGACTCAAGGAGAAACTGATAAACAGCATCCAGTCACCCTAGGCATGAACATACTACGGGAGTTCGGCAACCTACTTCTCAATGATCCTACGCAGAAGATTCTGACCAGGGACAGGTATTCCGGCAGTTGGTGCGGGAAGCGTGGGTCCATCAAGACTGCCGGGAAGGCGAGGCTTTGGGCAAAGTCATCAAGCCAGCGGCTCCCCTGCTCGTGCTACCACCTGGGCAGACTGTGGTGGCCCTGCCAATTCGAGCCTCGATACCCTTGGAGGGCGTGGAGATGCAGGTGGAGCCATGCCACTCGGAGCGTTTGCCTCCTGGCATGCTGGTAGCCCATTCCCTGGCTACTGTGCAAAAAGGAACCGTCCTGGTGCGCTGCGTCAACCTCGAAAACCGAGACATCGTTCTGAAAGCGCGGACCGAACTGGCCAAGATAGTAAGGCCCTTGGAGGAAGTGCTGCCGGCTCCTGCGGTTCAATTAAGAGTACAATCCGAGGATCCTTGGGAAGTAACGATTTGAACTCTACAGGCCACCGAGGTCTCGGCTCAGGAGAAAGATCGAAATATTCTGGAGCAGATGCAGGCTGAGCTCTCCGGGTTAACTGCAGCCCAGTTATCACAAATAAAACATTGCTCGGACAGTACCATGAAGTATTTGCTAGTCATGAGGAAGATTTTGGGTTTACCACCGCCATCACTCATGAAATTCCCATGGCAGGAGCGGCCCCCATCCGGGAACGATACCGACAGATTCCTCCACAACTCTACCAAGAGGTGAAAATGTTGTTGGCCCAGATGTTGCGAAAAGGGGTGATACGAGAAAGCCAAAGCCCCTGGGCGGCCCCTATCATGTTGGTCTGAAAAAAAGATGGTACATTACGATTCTGTGTGGATTATCGGAAGCTGAATGCTTGCACTATTAAAGACTCATACCCACTGCCCCGCATAGAAGAATCCTTTTCCGCCTGGGGAAAGGCAACGTATTTTTCGACTTGGACTTGGCCAGTGGGTACTGGCAGGTGCCCATGTCAGAAGAAGATAGAGCCAAGATGGCCTTCATATTGCCTATGGGACTATTTGAGTTTAATCGAATGCCGTTTGGACTGGCCAACGCTGCGGGGACCTTTCAGCGGTTGATGGAGCGGTGTCTGGGAGATCTCAACTTTGAGGGCACGTTGATCTACCTGGACGATATCATCGTCTATGCTGTCACATTCGAGGACCACCTAAAGCGGTTTGGGCAGGTGCTCGGCCAGTTGCAAAAGTACGGGTTGAAAGTAAAACCTCAAATGCCACCTATTTCGCTCCCAGATCAAGTATCTGGGTCATGTCGTCTCGGCAGAAGGTGTGAGGCCTTCCCGGGAGAAGGTTGCTGCTATTCAGGGATGGCCTACCCCCGAGATGGTCAAAGACGTGCGGACTTTTGTAGGGCTGGCCAGATATTACCGTCGTTTCGTAAAGAATTTTGCTCGTCGAGCTCGAGCCCTGCACGACCTGCTAAGGGGGGCTCCCGCTGGTGCAAATGGACGAAGAATCCAGTGGCAACAACCTCAGGAAGAGGCCTTCCGAGATCTCAAGGCTGCACTCTCGGATGCCCCGGTGTTGGCCTATGCGGATTTCTCACAACTGTTCATCTTGCACACTGACGGGAGTCTTCACGGGCCAGGGGCTGTGTTGTCACTAGTTCAAGACGGCCGGGAGAGAGTGATCGCATATGGAAGCCACTCACTCCATGACTCCGAGCGAAACCCTGACAATTACAGCTCTTTCAAGCTCGAGCTCCTCACAGTGGTGTGGGCCATGACGGAGAGGTTCGCAGAGTACCTAGCGGGCTCCGAGGCAGTGGTGTGGACCGACAACAACCCGCTGGCTCATTTGGAAAACACCAAATTGGGGGCTCTGGAACAACGATGGGTGGCCCGGATGGCGAAATTCAACTATAAAATCATCTACAAAAGAGGGGCCGAAAATGTACAAGCTGATGCCCTCTCCAGGATTCGGCATACAACTCCAGGAAAGGATCGAGACGAAGAATTAGAACGGGAGGAGATACCGTTCACCCTCACCGCTGCCATACTCACAACTGCCAATCAAAAAGTAACTTCCCCAGAGATCCCAAGGAGTATACTGGAGCAGTCTTTGGATAAGTGGATACAACAGCAACAAGAAGACGAAGAAGTTGGACTTCTCCGGACGTGGGTCACCGCTGGCCAATTGCCTAATGATTCCCAACGACAAACTTTGACTCAAGACATGTCGCTGATGTTGCGACAATGGTGGAGGCTGGTTATCCAAAAGGGACTATTGTACCATAAAATAACATCGCAGACAACCTTAACGATGGTGTGGCAGGTGGTTACACCCAGGGCCCAACTCCACGAACTGGTTCGGGAGGCTCACGAAAAAGGGGCTCACTTCGGAGCTAAAAAGACCTTGCAATGGCTACAACAGAAATCTTACCACTCACGCTTGCCAGCTGTTGTGGACGAAATTTGCCAGACCTGCCGCTCAGGCGAGTTAGCCAAACCACCCGCTCAACGAGCCCCAGTATAGACAATTGTGACCTCAGCACCCCTTGAGCTCCTGACAGTAGATTACCGGACCATCGGTCCCGCATTCCAGGAATACGAACACTGCCTCGTCATGGTGGATCATTTCACCAAGTTTGCTGTGGTCACCCCCACTCGAGACCAGACTGCAGAGTCGGCCGTCTCCGCAATTTGCAGAAACTTCATACAGGTGTACGGCTGCCTCAAACTAATACATTCTGATCAGGGAGCCTGTTTTTTGGGAAAAGTTATGAAGGAACTACACCATCTCTATGGGATTGATAAATCTTGGACTACACCATATCACCCACAGGGAAACGTGGCCTGTGAACAACTTAATCGGACATTGATTCAAATGTTGCGTACTCTGGAGAGTGACAAGAAGGCCCATTGGCCAGAATATGTTCCTGAATTAGTATGGGTCTACAACAACCGGGTGCACCGAGTTACTGGCTATACCCCCTACTCCCTGTTGTTCGGACGAGAGGGTAAAGGGATCACGGCGGTGGAATTGGATCCCGAAGAGCCTCGGCCCTGGACCGAAGTGTCGTCTTGGGTCCGAAATCATCGTCATCGTCTGCAAACTCTTCATCGAATCGTACATACCAAACTCCGAGACTTGGAATACCCAGTAAAGAATACAACTCCATCTCCTCACCTCCAAAACAGAGACCGTGTGCTTGTACTAGATCAATGACCCCAGAACAAACTGGAGCCACGTTGGGAAGAGAGTCCCTATCGGGTCCTACGCCGTATCGACCTGTGTACGAAATACGACCTGAGGAAGATGAAGTGCTGCCTACCTGCATTGTGCATCATAATATGCTACGCCCGTGTATTTCCACCAACCCAAAGCAACCGGATCCTGCCCCTTCGACATCTGAGCCGCCGCCCGTGTTTTGGGACCCGGATGACAACGAAGACTTTCCTCCAATGTCCATAGGCCCTCTACTCAATAATGAGCCGAATGACACAGTTAGCCCATCCAGAACAATCAACCCACCACCGTCCACCACCCCAGAAGACCCCACCCCAGTCGAACTAAGACGCTCCGAGCGGTCAACAGCCGGCAAACCCCCTAAACGATACGAACAAGACGAGTTTCTATGGCAGCAAAAAGTGATGCCCCTACGAATCAATCCCAATAGACTGAGGCCCTCGTCCGAGGACTGGCGAGTTTACAGGATGGGGGAGTGTGGGGAGGAGGACTCCCGTAGAGTGTCTGTGCCGGGACCAAGGGGGCCGCTATCTGGGTTCCTGAAGGAGAGGCAATGAAGGGGAGGGTACGACTGGAGGTGACAGGGCAACAGGGGGTGGGGCAAGGATAAAAGAGGCAGGGAGCGCGCTGAGAGTTCAGTTGGCAGAGAGGCTGACAGGAGACAGGAAGCCGTGGAGGAGAGAGAGAGCCGGCTTAACTGACGTTGTTACACGGGGAGACCGTTGGGGGTCTGTTGAGGGTAAGTGATGAACTCACCGACAAGAGACTTGTGCTTTGCTCAAATCCGGGCCCGCCCCCGACCCCCGGTCAGCCACAGCCATTACCACTGTTCCTCGCTCCGGTGCAGCAGGCTGCGGCCTCTTCATCACCGACGGCAGTGGACGCCATCCCGTCACAGTCGGCAGTTGAGGCCTACTCCCCGTCTGCAGAGGAACCCTTAGCGTAGGCCTGCCAACGGTCACTTCTGGAAACTGCGACACAACCTCTCTTTAGCACGGGAGCCTGATTAGACTTGCTGCAAGGCCTACCCCGCTGTGTTTATAGGGAGTCATCTCCACAAAGGACTACTCAGGATCTGTTGCGCCCCCAGCTGCAGGATTACTTCAGGGCCCGTTGTGCCCCCAGCTTCAGGATTACCCCAGGGCCTGTTGCGCCCCAACGGCAAAGAACCTTCAGGGACTGGTGTGCCCCCAGCTTCAGGAATACTCCAGGGCCTGTTGCGCCCCAACGGCACAGATCCTACAGGGCCTGTTGTGCCCCCAGCTGCTGAACCTTCAGGGCCTGTTGCGCCCCAACAGCAAAGATCCTTTAGGGCCAGTTGTGCCCCAACTACTCCTGGGTGCTGAGACGCCTAGGGGTCACGGCCGTTCTTCAGCAGCTGAACTTAGCGGCGGCGTCAAAGCAGCCACATCTGCGACGCCGAAGCAGACGCACCAGCGACACCGAAGAGCTTCCGGAAGGATAAGTTGACTTTAGGATATAAGGACCTTGTAGATTGTAAGCTTGCGAGCAGGGACCTCACTCCTAATGTCACTGTTTGAATTGTCTTAACTTGTATTGAATTTATTGTCTGTACATGTCCCCGCTTAATTGTAAAGTGCTGCGGAATATGTTGGCGCTATATAAATAAAAATTATTATTAATTATTATTATTATAAGGACCCATAGTCGGCCATCGCAAGGCCCATAATAGCCAGCTTTGCCGGGTTAGTCGCATTCTTGATAAGAAAAGTATTATTGTTGTTGAGTCCCTGCGTGGACAATTGTTGTTATCCCTTTTTGGTTGATCAGCATAGCCCTAGCAACTTCAGTTCATAAACGTTACTTTCCAAAACCACAGTCTCGTGTCTCGTCACTGCATCCTGAGAACCTGCTGGTACCTACAAGTTGACAAAAACCTGGTAATAGATTCCATTTAAGGGGTGTAGAGACTTTAGTTGCACCTTGGCCCTGCAGTCTAATGGGCCTTATATGGAGACCAGTACTAGGAATGACAAGTAAACATTGGGGACCTTTTTTAGGTTTGAGGCCTCTAAATACACATGTCCGGGTGGCTTGGCATTTTGTCAATTAGGATGCACTTTCTCTGAGACAGATTGGACTCCTGACCCTCAACTTGTGCTTCTCTTAGACAATAGGGTCAGAATACAGCGAAATTCACAGACATGAGTCTCACTCAGGGCAAAAGGATGAGCCCTACACCAAAAGACAAGTGCACGTTAAACCCCTTAAGGAAGTGGCGACTTTTCATTTTTGTGCTTCAGTTTTTTTCTCACTTTCTTCTAAGAGCCTTCCATTTTTTATTTCTCTATTGACAGTGATATGGTAATTTTTATATTTGCATTTTTGGGAAATGGTAACGATTTAAACATTTATATTTTTGTGGAGTTTTTTGCACATTTTTAATTAGTCTCAGCTATCTTCTCGGGTTAGATAATCCACGTCATAAAGCTCCCAGCGGGGGCGCAGCGTTTGGGGTGATGTTAATACCAGAGGAAGTCTGGACTCTGCAGTTATTGGGTCAGCAGAGCGGTGGTGACTTTTCTGCCCTCTGCTCCTCAGCACTCGGCCCCCCACTCTGTAAAGTTACGGGGTCTCCAGTTGCTGCTGTTCCTACAACTACTCAATAATATCACTGAGGTGATGGGGGAAGATTTAGGAGGAAGAAATATCAGGAACAGACTTGTTATACCAGTGGCTCCTATTACAGGACTGTGCTGGTATCAGTGAGATCTGCATCACCGGCTATTCTGTCACATGTTAGTAGCGGCATGGCGGCGGGGTGGATTTTATACACGAGGGGGTGAGTGAGGCCAGATGCTATACAGTGGGGGTGAGAGGCCGAATGTTATACACCGTGGACTATAGGCTGGATGTTATACATCACGGGGTGATAGGCAGGATGTTATACACCAGGGGAAGGGCGATAGGCAGGATGTTATACACTTGGGGGGAAATAGGCAGGATGTTATACACCTGGGGGGAGGGCGATAGGCAGGATGTTATACACCGGGGGGGTGATAGGCAGGATGTTATACACCAGGGGGAGGGCGATAAGCAGGATGTTATAAACCGAGGGGCGATAGGCAGGATGTTATACACCGGAGGGCGATAGGCAGGATGTTATACACCTGGGGGGAGGGCGATAGGCAGGATGTTACACACCGGGAGGGGGGGCATAGGCAGGATGTTATACACCTGGGGGGAGGGCGATAGGCAGGATGCCCCTGCCCCCCCTCCCGGTGTATAACATCCTGCCTATGCCCCCCTCCCGATGTATAACAATACATCGGGAGGGGGGCATAGGCAGGATGTTATACACCGGGAGGGGGGGCATAGGCAGGATGTTATACACCTGGGGGGAGGGCGATAGGCAGGATGTTATATACCGGGGGACGATAGGCAGGATGTTATACACCTGGGGGGAGGGGAATAGGCAGGATATTATACATTGGGGGGCGATATGCAGGATGTTATACACCAGAGGGGGCAATAGGCAGGATGTTTTACACCGGGGGTGATAGGCAGGATGTTACATACCAGGGGGAGGGCGATAGGCAGGTTGTTATACACCGGGGGGGATAGGCAGGATGTTATACACCTGGGGGGAGGGTGATAGGCAGGATGTTATACACCAGGAGGGGGGCATAGGCAGGATGTTATACACCTGGGAGGAGGGCGATAGGCAGAATGTTACAGACTGGGAGGGGGGGCATAGGCAGGATGTTATACACCTGGGGGGAGGGTGATAGGCAGGATGCCCCTGCCCCCCCTCCAGGTGTATAACATCCTGCCTATGCCCCCCTCCCGATGTATAACAATACATCGGGAGGGGGCATAGGCAGGATGTTATACACCTGGAGGGGGGCATAGGCAGGATGTTATATACCTGGGGGGAGGGCCATAGGCAGGATGTTATACACTGGGGGGTGATAGGCAGGATGTTATACACCAGGGGGAGGGCAGTAGGCAGGATGTTATATACCAGGGGGCGATAGGCAGGATGTTATACACCTGGGGGAGGGCGATAGGCAGGATGTTATACACCGGGAGGGAGGCATAGGCAGGATGAGGGGCATAGGCAGGATGTTATACACCGGGAGGGGGGTCATAGGCAGGATGTTATACACCTGGGGGAGGGCGATAGGCAGGATGTTATACACCGGGGGACGATAAGCAGGATGTTATACACCTGGGGGGAAGGCAATAGGCAGGATGTTATACACCGGGAGGGGGGGGCATAGGCAGGATGTTATACACCTGGGGGGAGGGCGATAGGCAGGATGTTATACACCGTGAGGGGGGGCATAGGCAGGATGTTATACACTGGGGGAGGGCCATAGGCATGATGTTATACACTGGGGGCCAGGTGCAGAATGTTATACAAAAGAGGCAATGGGGCCAGATGTTATGTACTGTGGGGTGAGGAGCAGGATGTTATACACTGGGGCAACAGACAGATGTTATACACCGGGGGCAAAGGACAGGAAGTTATACACTCTGGATGAGGGGCCAGATGTTATACACCAAGAGCAATGAGGCAAGATGTTACATATTGTCAGTCAAATGTTACACACTGAAGAGCCGGATGATAGACACTGAAGTTCAATGGGCCGGATGTAAAACAATGGCAGATGAGGGACCTGATGTTATACACCGGAGGAGGGGTTGAGGGCTAAATGTTATAAACTGAGGGTAGTGAGGACAGATGTTATACACTGGGGGCAATGGTATTAAATGTTATACAGTACCCTGGGGGGCATGGGACTGAATGAGAAACTTGAATTCAATAGTTAAGACGATTGCTTGCTGTAGTACAGATAAAATCACAGTTTTATCAGCAGGTTACCACTGGATGACTAGAAATCAATACCGTCTTTGAAGACAATGAAGTCTACGAGACAAGGGTGAGAGGGAAAAAGGGGGGTGCAGATCTAAGTGCAGAGTTTTAATTATGTCAGATAGAAATAAAAAATTCTTCTCACCTTTTTGGTGTCTTCTGGCTCAGCGTATAACCCTGTGTTTGGGTACTGGAGTAATCGTCTGGATCTGCTGGCCTGCAGCTCAAAACAGGTGGAGCGAGCTACCTAGTTACTACCTACATAATTAAAACTCTGCACTTAGAGCTGCGCCCTCCTTCTTTTTCTGGATATTCCTTGAAATATTCGGAGTAATTAATGAATTAGCCGGAAGCACTCCTTGACAAACTGGCAACTGGATGACTAGTAAACCTGCTGTCATGTAGTCCAACCACGACCCCACCACTGATTGGCAGTTTTCTGTCTTTGCATAGTATACACAGAAAGCTGCCAATCAGTGATGTGGGCGGGGTAATACAGAGCTCAGCATTCAGAGAACTGTTCGATCTGCAGAAAATAAAACTGTGATTGCATCAAAACAACAGCAAGCAGCTCAGTAGGTGATACATCACTGGACTCAGGGTCTCTACCCCTACATCACGCTGCTCTCAGATGGTGGAGTAAAACCCTGATGACAGATTCCCTTTAAAGATCAGAAACATAACCACAGGAGTTTCATGGGCAGCAGTCGTACCCGACCCTAGTACCAGAGTAGGAATATCAGCCCTTCTTCCATAAAACACAGAAACACTATTATAAACCAAACAGCTAAAATAACTTGTCAGCCACTGAACTGTCCTCTTCTATCTACTTCTTTTCTAGTGATAATTGACTTTGTTAAAGCTGTCCCCCAGGACCCGGGTGTGACTGCAGCCCATACACCTACTATATTTATATTCCAAGGCAACTGATTAATCTAGATAACATTTTTGGAAAAAATTTGTAGACGAAAATTAGCTTTTAAGAAAGATTATTTCCGTTGGGAACATGTCCTTTACCACAAAGTTAATCAATGACATCCCTTGTTTTAGTATTTGTACCTTACATAGCGCAGATATCATATCACTGACGAGGTGGTGAAGGGTAGAGGTAGAATTTGTTTAATAGTAAAGGTTTACCTAGAGGTCGGGTTAATCCAGGTCACATCCTTAAGTTATGCTTTGGTCCTTTACTTCTTGGCCACCCACACAAGAGCAGAAATTTTTGCCCTTTATGGCAAGTAATCTCCCTAATCAGTTAAACGGGTATTATCTATGGGCCGCACTGTTGTTGGGCTCTGGTGGAAGGATTCCAAAAGTTTACAACACAAGTTGGTGTGATTTAGGACCTGTGGTCTCCTTATCTCACTGTATATATCTCACTGTGTATAAGCTCTCTAATCTCCTGCTCCTTGTGTCAACTTTATAGGCAAGTTTATCAGGTCAGGAATTTTGGACTCCCTAAATGTGTTTATCTGGGAATAGTTATGGCTCCCAGCAGGAAAGGATCGTAGAATTCTTGCAGGAAATTTGTGATAAGCTATGTCCTCGTCTAGTGGGTACAGCTCGGTGTCGGAGATTTCTATTCTGTTTCATTATATTATTTTCTTCTTTTTGTTTTGCTAACAGCTATGATTATTTTTGGAACTTTTTGAATTCATTATTTCACCAATCGCTTTTTTTTCATTAAAGAGCTCAAACATGTTCCAGAACCTTGCAGAGATATTACCGTTCACATCGTATCCTGTACCCAATGGGGCTTGCAATCCAATTTCCCTCTCTTTAAAGGGTTTTTCCGGGGCCTTAATATTAATAGCCTATCCTTAGGATAGGTCATCAATGTCTGATCAGTGGGATTGCGACACCCGGCACCCTCGGAATAGTAGATGTGGCCGGGTACTGCACATCCACCCCGTAGTGATTTGAATAGGGGACGGATGTGCAGTAGCCAGCCACAGCCACTAAACAGTTAACGGAGCTGTGCAGTTCCGTAACTGAGCAGTTCCGACACCGGAAACAGGAGATTGGCGGGGATGCCAGGTGTTGCACCACCAGAGATCAGACATCAATTACCTAAGGTAACAGATTTCCCTGCATGATTTTGCCAACTTCTCTCTCCCTCTCTCTGACCACATCCTTCTTTCTTTCTCTGTCATGAACTGTCACCCCGCTAAGGATTAGCACCCAGAAACATATGAAGAATTTGTACTCCTCATTGGCCCTAATCTCTCCCTCTCATGTCCTGACTGCACTGAAACATTATAATGAAACACTGCAAAGTGCCCTGGATAAAGCTGCACCCCCTACACGTAGAACAACACGGAGCAGACGGTTACTACCCTGGCACACACTGCAAACATGTTTCCTACAGCGGTGCTCCAGGTGCGCTTAACGTCTGTGGATAAAATCCAATCTGGTCGAATATTTAATCCATTATAAGTTTATACTTAAAATATAAAACTCTGCCCTTTACCTCTCCAAACATTCTTCAACACCCTTATCACCTCACTATCCAATAATCCTAAACGACTCTATGAAACTTTTCATTGTCTCCTCAATCCAAGAGTACAGGCCATGACCACCGACCTCAGCACTGACGATCTAGCCAATGATTTCAAAGAAAAAATTGATCATATACGACAGGAAATTTTCTCCCAATTCCTTCGTATCATGCATTGTCCTCCCTCCCCCACTGCATCTAGCTCACTCTCTGTCTTTGAACCAGTCATGGACCTTTTTGGAAGTGCATTGAGCAGCAAGGTGGTGTGCTGGTAAAAGGGGGAAAAAAAACAAAACCTCTTTTAAATCTTCTGCCTGAGCGAGTGTGAGCGAGCTGAGTGTGACCTGAGCGTAAGTGCGAACTGTGGTAAGTGTGTGACTTGAGATTCAGTGACTTTGGATTCAGGGAGTTTCCAAGGGAGGTCTTACTGAATTGTTGTTATATTATATTAATACTTTTTTTTTTTTTAATTTATTTTTGCTTATCTTATTGTCTGGTGCAATCCCCATTAGGATGTGCTCCACTATTGCCAATGCCATCCAGTGCACGTCTTGCCGCATGTATGAAATCCTTGAACAGCTGGTCGAGGGTGCATACTGCTGTGCAAGATGTGAGCAAGTTGTGCATTTGGAAGCCCAGATACTGGATCTAAATGTGCAGCTGGCAATACTGAGATCCATAGACAATATGGAAAGGAGTCTTCTGCTCACTGAGCAGACGCTCAATGGGATAGATGAGGGGGGGATGCTAGGTTGGAGCTGCAGGACAATGAAGCAGCTAGCTGGGTGACAGTTAGAAGGCGGGGTAGAGGGAAGAGCACCAGGGAGGCTAGTCCTGATCTGGCACACCCCAATAAGTTTGCTAAGTTGGCAGATGAGGGGAGTGTTAGTGCAGGAGTAGCACTGCTGCAGCAAGGCATGTCCTCTGAAAGCTGGAGGAGTGTCTGTTCCAGTAAGGGGGGAAATAGGAGAGCAGGGCAGGCCAGACAGGTTCTGGTAGTGGGAGACTCAATTATTAGGGGAACAGATAGGGCAATCTGTCACAAAGACAGGGATCGTCGAACGGTGTGCTGCCTACCTGGCGCTCGAGTCCGACACATAGCTGATCGGGTTGACAGATTACTGGGAGGGGCTGGTGAGGATCCAGCGGTCATGGTGCACATTGGCACAAATGACAAAGTTAGAGGTAGGTGGAAGGTCCTTAAAGATGATTTCAGGGAATTAGGCTGTAAGCTTAAAGCAAGGACCTCCAAGGTGGTATTTTCGGAAATACTTCCTGTACCACGTGCCACGCCAGAGAGGCAACGGGAGATTAGGGAGGTTAATAAGTGGCTCAGGAATTGGTGCAGGAAAGAGGGGTTTGGGTTCCTGCAGAACTGGGCCGACTTCTCAGTTGGCTATAGGCTCTACGCTAGGGACGGGCTGCACCTCAATGGGGAGGGTGCAGCTGTGCTGTGGGAGAAAATGGCTAGAAGGTTGGAGGAGTGTTTAAACTAGGGCCGGGGGGAGGGTATTCCTTTTATAGGAGGGGAAGACAGTGCAGATAGAGACCTGGGCACAAATAATGAGATTGGGGGTGGGGGTGGCATGGGGGGGAGGGGTTAGAACAGTTAATAATTTAAGAAAGAATAGAGGTACAGAGAGATACATAAAGTGCATGTATACTAATGCCAGAAGCCTCGCCAACAAGATGGAGGAATTGGAGTTATTGTTGTTGGAGCATAATTATGACATGGTGGGGATATCTGAGACATGGCTGGACGAGAGCCACGACTGGGCGGTTAATTTACAGGGCCTATAGTCTGTTCAGAAATGACCGTACTAATAAACGAGGGGGAGGCGTGTGTTTATATGTAAAATCATCCTTAAAACCCATCCTTCATGATAATATATATGAATCTAATGAAAATGTAGAGTCCCTGTGGGTAGAGATAAGGGGAGGGGGGAAAAATAATAAATTACTGATAGGGGTTTGTTATAAGTCTCCAAAAATAATGGAAGCAACAGAGACTATCCTCATAAAGCAAATAGATGAAGCTGCGACTTAGGGAGAAGTCATTATTATGGGGGACTTCAACTACCCTGAAATACATTGGGGAACAGAAACCTGCAGTTCCAGCAAAGGTAATAGGTTTCTGACAACGATGAGAGACAATTACCTTTCACAACTGGTTCAGGACCCAACAAGAGGGGGGGCACTGCTAGACCTAATATTAACCAACAGGCCAGACCGCATATCAAATGTAAGGGTTGGGGGTCACTTGGGTAATAGTGATCACAAATTAATAAGTTTTCATGTATCCTTTAATAAAATGTGTAGTAGAGGGGTTACAAGGACACTAAACTTCAGGAAGGCAAATTTCCAACGGATGAGAGATGATCTTGGTGCAATTAACTGGGACGATATCCTGAGACATAAAAATACACAAAGAAAATGGGAGACGTTTATTGGCATTCTGAATAGGACCTGTGCACAATATATACCATATGGGAATAAACATGCGAGAAATAGGAGGAATCCACTATGGCTAAATAGTGCTGTAAGGGGAGCAATAAGAGATAAAAATAAAGCATTTAGAGAATTAAAGCAAGTAGGTAGTGATGAGGCATTAAATAAATACAGAAAATGAAATAAATTCTGTAAAAAGCAAATCAAGACAGCAAAGATTGAGACAGAGAGACTCATTGCCAGAGAAAGTAAAAATAATCCCAAAATATTCTTTAATTACATAAATAGTAAGAAGCTAAAAAATGATAGTGTTGGCCCCCTTAAAATAGTCTGGGTGAAATGGTGGATGAGGATGAGGAAAAATCCAATATGCTAAATGACTTTTTTTCAACAGTGTTTACACAATAAAATCCCATGACGGATAACATGATCAGGGATAAAAATTGTCCATTAAATGTCACCTGCTTAACCCAGCAGGAAGTACGGCGGCGTCTAAAAATCACTAAAATTGACAAATCCCCGGGCCCGGATGGGATACACCCCCCGAGTACTGCAGGAATTAAGCACAGTCATAGATAGACCATTATTTTTAATCTTTAAAGATTCCATAATAACAGGGTCTGTACCACAGGACTGGCGTATAGCAAATGTGGTGCCAATATTCAAAAAGGGGACAAAAACTGAACTTGGAAATTATAGGCCAGTGAGTTTAACCTCAACTGTGGGTAAAATCCTGGAGGGTTTTCTAAGCGATACTATACTGGAGTATCTGGAGAAGAATAAACTTATGACCCAATATCAACATGGGTTTACAAGGGACCGTTCCTGTCAGACTAATGAAGAGGTAAGTTCCGGACTGGACCAAGGGAATGCAGTGGACGTGGTGTATATGGACTTTTCAAAAGCTTTTGATACGGTGCCACACAAAAGGTTGATACATAAAATGAGAACAATGGGGATAGGGGAAAATATGTGTAGGTGGGTTAAGAGCTGGCTCAGGGATAGGAAACAAAGGGTGGTTATTAATGGAGCACACTCGGACTGGGTCACAGTTAGCAGTGGGGTACCACAGGGGTCAGTTTTGGGCCCGCTTCTTTTTAACATATTTATTAATGACCTTGTAAGGGGCATAGAGAGTAGAATTTCAATATTTGCAGATGACACTAAACTCTGCAGGGTAATCAATTCAGAGGAGGACAATTTTATATTACAGGAGGATTTATGTAAACTAGAAGCTTGGGCTGATAAATGGCAAATGAGCTTTAATGGGGATAAATGTAAGGTCATGTACTTGGGTAGAACGAACAAGATGTATAATTATGTGCTTAATTGTAAAACACTGGGCAAAACTGTCACTGAAAAAGACCTGGGTGTATGGGTGGACGACAAACTCACATTTAGTGGCCAGTGTCAGGCAGCTGCTGCAAAGGCAAATAAAATAATGGGATGCATTAAAAGAGGCATAGATGCTCAGGAGGAGAACATAATTTTACCTCTATATAAGTCACTAGTGCGACCACACTTAGAATACTGTGTACAGTTCTGGTCTCCGGTGTATAAGAAAGACATAGCTGAACTGGAGCGCGTGCAGAGAAGAGCGACCAAGGTTATTAGGAACTGGGGGGTCTGCAATACCAAGACAGGTTATTACACTTGGGGTTATTTAGTTTGGAGAATCGAAGGCTTAGGGGTGATCTTATTACAATGTATAAATATATGAGGGGACAATACCAAGACCTATCTAATGATCTTTTTACTCTTAGACCTGTGACGGGGACAAGGGGGCATCCTCTACGTCTGGAGGAAAGAAGGTTTAAGCATACTAACAGATGCGGATTCTTTACTGTAAGAGCAGTGAGACTATGGACTCTCTGCAATATGATGTTGTAATGAGTGATTCCCTACTAAAATTTAAGAAGGGACTGGATGCCTTTCTTGAAAAGTATAATATTACAGGGTATATACACTAGTTTCCTTAGTGTTGCGTTGATCCAGGGAGCTAGTCTGATTGCCGTATGTGGAGTCGGGAAGGAATTTTTTTCCCCAATGTGAAGCTTACTGCTTGCCACGGGTTTTTTTTGCCTTCCTCTGGATCAACATGTTAGGGCAAGTTAGGATAGGATGGGTTGAACTAGATGGACTTAAAGTCTCCCTTCAACCTTAATTACTATGTTACTATGGAAGAAGAAGTGATCAAACTCCGTGTTAGGCATCAGGTTTCTACGTTTGCTCTGCAGGAATCCAGACCCTTACATTCTGCGGTCTCTTGCTGTTTATCTACCGCAGAGGAGATTGCCTTGCAGCAAATCTCTCCAGGGGCTAAGTCTCTCTGTCCTCCTACTGAGCATGCTCATGAGACGACTTCCCATTGGAGATCGAGAGTCATGTGCTCTGGTCCTGCTCCAGATCTCATTGGTCCATCTCAGAGATCTGGAAGCTTCCGGAAGGTCCCGGCTGCTTTAAAAAGCGCGCATGGCCGTTCCGCTATGTGCTAGTATAGTCTCTGGTTGCTACTGTGTGAATGATGATGGAAGTATGATTCTGGTGAATGATTCATTTGAAACCCCTTCCCTCTGATATTACGTATGTGGACAGGGACTAAATTTGGAGTCAGCGTGCCACTACTACATCATCTACAGTTGCTAGCGTCCGACATTGCGCTTGCGTACTAGCTTTGTCGTCTAGAGGCAGTGTCCTACGCCGCGCTGCAGCCCTCCTTGGCTTCCGCAGTTGCGACGTCGCACGCACGATACAGTAGGTCTAGACGGACACAGGTTCGCTGTCTTTGGCTCTGCTCCTGTGACCAGATACCGTGTGTGCATTTACTCTGAGTACTGTGACTCCAACAGGCTCAGCCTTATTGTATTTGTCTTTGTTGGCACCTCTGTGACTTAACAGATTGCTCTGCGCACCTGGGTGACATTCAACCCACGTGCGCATTTCCGCCATATTGTTTGCCTGCCACCACTTAGCAGCAGTCCTATCATCTACTGCACGGTGGACCCCGAGCGGCGAACACACTTTATAATTATTTTTATTTAGTGCGTTCTGCTGTTCCTAACATTCCTTGCATCTTCTCGCCCTACTACTTGCACCAATGACCCTATTCCTGCACATCTCCTCCAGTCCCTTTCCCCTGCTGTCACCACTCACCTAACAAAAATATTCAACCTCTCTCTCTCATCAGGTATCTTTCCCTCCTCATTTAAACATGCCAGTATACATTCATTACTTAAAAACCTACCCCTTGACTAAAAACTGTGCTGCTAACTATAGACCTGCCTCTAATCTTTCCTCCATCTCTAAACACCTGGAAAGCTTGGCCCACTCCCATGTAATCCACTCTCATCTCACTCTCTTCTTGACCCTCTACAATTTGGTTTCCGCTCTTTACACTCTACTGAAACTGCCTTCACTAAAGTCTTTAATGATCTACTAACAGCTAAATCTAATGATCACTGCTCCCTGCTGATTCTCCAGGATGTCTTTGCAGGATCATCAGCTCCTTCTCACTATGCCCCGTTCCATCGGCCTTAAGGACACCGTTCTCTCCTGGTTCTCCTCCTACCTTTCTGACCGCTCCTTCACTGTATCTTTTGCTGGCTCCTCCTCCTCTCATCTTCCCCTTACTGTCAGGGTTCCTCAAGGATCAGCCCTAGGTCCCCTCCTCTTCTCCTTGTATACTGCCCCTATTGGACAAACAATCATCTTTATGCTGATGACACCCAATTACACACCTGTTCTCCTGACATCACACCTGCATGATTATAAAACACTAGTGGTGGTCTCCAACATCATGTCCTCCCTCTATGTGAAACTTTTCAAAAACTGAACTCCGTGTTTCTTCCCTCCACTAACCTACCTGTGCCCGATATTGCCATTTCCGTGTGTGGTTCTACGATTACTCCTCAGCAACAAGCCCGCTGTCTTGGGGTCATACTTGATTCAGATCTTTCCATCACTCCCTATATCTGATCACTCGCCTGCTCAAGTCATCTACATCTCAAAAGCATCTCTCGAATCCAACCTTTTCTTACTTCCAACTCTGCAAAAACTCTTACTGTAGCTCTTATTCATTTTCGTCTGGACTATTGGAACTCTCTAGTAATCAATCTCCCTCTTACTAAACGCTACCCTCTCCAATCCACCCTGAATGCTATAGCCAGAATCAAATTCCTCACCAACCGTTACACCGATGCCTTTTCCCTGTGCCAAACATTACACTGGTTGCCCATCCACCTATAGAGTTCAATATAAACTTATCACCATCACCCACAAAGCACTTTACTCTTCAGCACCACGCTGCATCTCCTCCCTCGTCTCAGTCTAATACCCTACCTGTGCCCTCCATTCTGCCAATGACTTACTGTAAGACTTACATCCTCAATAATCCAAACCTCCCATTCCCGTCTCCAAGACCTCTTGCACGCTATGCCAATTCTTTGAAATGCATTACCCAGGGCAATTCAATTACTCCCTAAAACCCAGTTTCAAGTATGTCCTAAAAACGCATTTCTTCAGACTGGCCTATCGCCTCAACACACCTATCTAAATATCCCTGTTTTGCCCATAGAAAATTTTCTTAAAAAACAGGACCCTTGTATCATCTGTTCTCACTCCCTTCATGCAATTAATAGCCCTCTGTGTTTGTACTTTTACACATACTGGCTGGTGACCGATTCATGCAGTATTTCGTGAACGCTTATAAATTACATTGAAGGCTGGAGCTTACAATATAAGCATTTTTTACCATCCACCTTTCGTGTCACCCCTATTTCCTCAAATTGTAGCTTGTGAGCAGCAGGACCCTCACTCCTCCTGGTATCTGAGTTATACGTTATTCTGTAAGGTCTTTATTGTCTGAACAAGTCCCCTCTAAAATATAAAGTGCTGCAGAATATTATGGCGCAATAGAAATAAAATTATTATTATTCAAACATCTATTGATTAAAACCCCATTGAAGCTCCTGAGGTCCAATTCAAAACCTGTAACAAGGCGCCCACCCACCATATACCATTAATAATCCTGGTGGAAATTAGGCACTTGAGCTCTTTGGCCCATGTGTGACTGTGCAACCCCTACGGTTAATGTTCTTGTGAATATCTTGCAACACTGTGATTTTCCAGTCAGGATGCTCCAGTATAAGGAATAAGTCTGATAATTAACCAATATTAAAGAATTGTGGCTTCTGTTGTTGTCTTTTGATGCCTCTTAAGGAGTAAACTCTGCCAGGATGAAAAAACATTTGACAAGTTGTCACTTGACTACTCTTAGGTTTCTAGAGTACTTAAGGGGAGCATTGGTAGAAGGTAAAGCAAGTAAGACAGCAAAATAGAATGAGAGAGAAGATCGATAGCTACAGGGGCAGTGGGGTAACTAGAGTTCTCTGGGCCTCGGTGTAAAATTTGGACTTGTGTTCCCACCAGCATGTAAGTCAGATGTAGGGGCCCCTGTAATAGTGTCCTCCGTTCTGTTCCATATCCTGTAATAATGTCTCTTGTCCTGTAATACTGTCCCTGACTTGTAATAATGTCCCCTATCCTGTTATAAAGTCTCCCATCCTGAAAAGTGTTGCCAACCATCCAGAAACTTCTGGACAGTCCGTAAGGACAGAGCATTTTTTTCCATCGTCCGTTAAAAAATCTGATGTGCACAGTCGGTGCGGCTAATGTTTTCCTATAAGAGTTATGTACTGTAGACATGTATCAATTATAATCTTATTGATTTATTATAGTTAGCCAATGTGTCCGTAAAATATGTTGGCTGTCCATGATTTTTTAATAAGCTGTCCAGAAAAATTAGCAAATCATGTTGGCAACCCTGGACCTGGCCCCTTTCTGTAATAATGTCCTTCATCATGGTGCCCATCCTGTTATATTGTCCTCCCTCCAGTAATAGAGTCCCCATCCTGTAATAATGTCCCTCATCCTGCCATAATGTCCCCATACTGTTTTTATGCTGCCATATTATAATGATGTTCTCCATCCAGTATTAATGTTCTTTGTCCTGGAATACTATCCTGTAATATTATTCCTCATCCTGTAGTAATGTTCCCCATCCTGCAATAATGTTCCCCATGCAGTTATAAAGTCCCCCCCTCCAGGGCAACATCCAGTAATAATGTCCCCTTAAACAGTAATAACGTCCTTCGTTCTGGCTCCCATTCTATAATAATGTCCCCCATCCTGTAATAATGTTCCCCATCCTCACCCCCACGCTCTAACAATGTCCAACAGAGTCTTTGGACTTGTCTCCCATTGAGCACATCTGGGATGTCATTCGTTGGTGACTGCAAAGGAGCTGCCAGAAGCAGATCTTGATGATTTGCCCAAGTGCAATCAGCGCAGCAGAACATTCTTCAGAAGACCATTAATAACCTCACTGTAGATGCCACTCATACTCCATACAGATTAAATTGTGATGTTTTTAAAATTTTGTTTCCATTTTTTTTCATCTGGATATAAGTAACATGTGTATCCATCTGGCGATTTCCATAAGTCCTATTTTCTTCTTGGTGTTGGAATTTCAATGTTGAGGAGTGTAAGAGATTAGATAGATAGATATGAGATAGATAGATAACAGATAGATGATAGATAGATAGAAAAATGAAAATTAGAGCAGCACAAAAGAAAAAACAAAAATCAGGGTGCAGAGCCCCCCAAGCAAATACCAAACCTCAATTGTACAGGGTGGGCCATTTATATGGATACACCTTTGTTGGCCATTTATAAACTTGGATCCAAAATGGCCAACTTCAAAATGACCACCATGGTCACCACCCATCTTGAAAAGTCTTCCCCCTCCCATATACTAATGTGCCACAAACAGGAAGTTGATATCACCAACCATTCCCATTTTATTTAGGTGTGTCCATATAAATGGCCCACCCTGTAGAATTCCAAAAATCAGAGGCACACACCATTCTTAGTGGAAAAAAGAGCTACTTTATTTAGCCCATCTTGGCGACATTTTGGTCCAAATGGATGTCAACCTTTTTCAAGCCTAGCTTTCAAGCTTGAAAAAGGTTCACATCCATTTGGATCGAAACGTCGCCAAGATGGGCTAAATAAAGTAGCTGTTTTTTCCACTAAGAACGGTATGCTGCCTCTGATTTTTGGAATTCTAGATAGATAGCTAGATAGATAGATAGGATAGGATATCATTATAAATAGATAGGTAACCTACAGAAGGAGGTCGTTTAGAGACAGTGCAGAGTTTTGGAGATGACCAGAAAAGGTCAGAGTAGAGCAGTTGCTACACTTTCACAGTGAGTAGTTGGTATGAAGTTATGGTGGCCAAAAGATATACGGAAACAGCAGAAAGCTACTGGTAGCAGACCAGAAACAAGAGTGAGAGCAGAACCAGGCTTGCTCAGAGATGACCTTTTAGTCATTCTCTATGCTGAAGAAGATATCCCAAAAAGTTTCCCAAAAGTTCGGCCAAGAAAGAACTCAAACAGAGCAGTCAAGCCAGCAGGAACAACCTATGGCTGGAGTACCTGGTCGCAGAGAGAAGGTTCCCGGTATACCTGTGGCACCCCAGGAGTCCGATTGCCACAGTGGCATTGCCTCCCTCACAGGGGGGGTGATGACATGCCTGGAAGCAAGGAGGGGTTCCCTGATCAGATAACACTTATATCTAACACTTTTCCTGACTCCAGACCAGAAGGGGAGCTCTAAACCTGGTTTTAGGGGAGCTTCTCTATTAGTTCTGGCCTGGTGTAGGAGTTAGTCAATGTCTGGGAAAGGGAGAGACAGAGTCTGAGTGAAGAAGGGAGAAGTGAAAGAGAACCTGGGGAGTGGAGCTGTGACCAAGCTCACCTCAGAGTAAAGCGCTAGAAGCCGGACGCCGGAATCCGTGGCTGACGTGTGCAATAGTCCCAGCAGCTAAATCCGGAGAGCAGGGGATTGCAAGTCTCCGGGCCCAGCAGCAGACAAGAGCCCGAAGCCGCCATAAAGGAGCGACACCTGCAATAGGCTCAAGCTGCCTGCCATACGGGCAAGTACTTCAAAACCATAAGGAACAGAGGACTGAGTATAGCTTTAGGCAGCAAGGTCCTCAGAGGACAGCGCAGTAAGGAGGCCTCAAAACCCATCTGGCTTAGTGGATCCTAAGTTGCTTCCAGGCTCTTCGGACCTCCATTGTCATCTGTAACTAGTGCCCCAGCCTGCACTTCACACCGTGAGTAAAAGTGTGGAAGCTGCACCCTGCTGTGTCCTTGGAGTTATTTACTGCACCATCCACCTTGCACTACATCCATCATCACCATCTTTAACAATATAATTGCCCTGGGACTAAGCTCTACCTGTGGAGAGCTGTATCAACTCTGCTGCTTCACCATCAACCTCAGCTGTCTGTTTAGGCCGGTT
Organism: Dendrobates tinctorius; assembly: GCF_039654945.1. Classification (NCBI taxonomy): domain Eukaryota; kingdom Metazoa; phylum Chordata; class Amphibia; order Anura; family Dendrobatidae; genus Dendrobates; species Dendrobates tinctorius. Next base: position 27,575,583 of record NW_027361689.1, on the reverse strand, counting down.
TCACACGTCCGTGGCTACGGTACGTGTAGTGACAGTTTTCTCACGTACCGGAGACACTGACACACATAGACACATTCAAATGAATGGGTCTATGCATATGTCAGCGTGTTTTCACAGACCATGTGTCCGTGTGCAAAACACGGAGACATGTCAGTGTTTGTGGGAGCACACGGTCTGCAAAACGTGCTGGCCCCTTATCAGCCTGAGAACAGCAGCCCCCAGCTGTGAGTTTGGCCGAGTTGGTTCACAAACAGAGGGGAACCCCACGTTGGGTTTTCATTCATTCATTCTCTCCTGCTCGCTCTGTTGCCGGCAGAGCAGGAGAGAAGAATGACAGCCGCGTTCAGCACCTGCCACCGGGGAACAGCGCTTACTGTAGTGCTTCTTCCCCGGCAGCCGGCGGTGTTATCCTGATTCGGCAAACGTGTGCCACACGGATGTGCCACGTATCCACATGGATACACAGACACAGATAGCTCCAGTACCATTTTTCCGGTACTGGTATTATCTGGACGTGTGAGACTGCCCTTAAGCAGCGTTGGCCATCCTTAGCCGAGTACCACAGGTGGCGTCACGAATCATCTCTTATAAACTTTATTTCCCCTTTAATCATAATTTTCATTCGACCCCCAGGGCCACGGACCAGGTCACTGCTGACTTGACACATCCCCTTAAGAACCACCCCGGTACTGAGTATCCCCACGGCCCTGGCGGGCACTTCATACTGACAACACAACTTGTAGTAGTAACCATACTACGAGTTCACAGATATCAAAAAGACTGTGATGTTAAAGAGTTGTCGCTATTCTGATGAGTGGGGAAAATCTGTATGATGGCACATTCTAGCAATACATCAGTACTGTGGATAAATCCATTTCAATGTGAATTAGGCCACTAAGAACGCTAATGTTTAGGCACATATTGGCTCCAGCTCTTCAGATTACCAGCAAAAATTTACAGCCGGGGAGCACACAGCCGACGGCCCGTCCTAATGGCAGATGTGTCATGGCTTTGAAGCAGGATGAGTTCGTATGAAATCACCTATTTCCTTGACTCCATCTTACTCGCGGACAGCAAATCTTGTGAGCAGCAAAGAGAACACATGAAATCTTCTAACGTCAGGCTGAGACAATCGCTGGCGGTTCAAGGCATTTTTTTCTTTAAACTGCTCAAATCTTTTGGCAAGCTGCAACATAGCTAACAAGCCATCTTACAAGGAATTAACTAACTGGGAAGTCTTAATAACGCCGAGGAATAAAGACCGCTCGCGGGCCTGACATCACCATTGTTTTCAGATGAAATAGCATGGACAGTCACACCCAGCTGCATTCCTGGTAAAAGAAGAGAAAAATGATGCCAAGCATATGGGCGACACAGGAAACAATCATTGTGTTTTCAGATTGGATTCCATTATCAACAAATTTGTAAAAAAAAAACAAAACATAAAAGTGAGAAGAACAATTTGACATTTAGTTGAGGCTAATCATATTCCCTGCCTGGAATGCTATAAAATACAACAATGTCAGAAGAGAATATTCCTACAATGTCACATTCTGTTACAGATCGCACAGCGAGCGTCATTTACTGCGGGCTGCCTGTTTACACAGGGTATTACATGACTGCTGACCGGGAAAGGCAATACACATCTCAGCTGCTGCAGAACCTCATGAAACTCATCTCAGCTGCTGCATAACCTCATCATACACACCTCAGTTGCTGTAGAACTTCATGATACTCATCTCAGCTGCTGCAGAACCTCATAATATACACCTCAAGTGCTGCCGAACATCATCATACACAACACATCTGCTGAAGAACCTCAAAATATACCTCAGCTGCTGCACAACCTCATAACACTCATCTCAGCTGCTGTAGACGCTCATAATATACCTCAGCTGCTGCAGAAACTCATAAAACTCATCTTAGCTGCTGCAGAACCTCATCATACACACCTCAGCTGCTGCAGAACCTCATAATACTCAACTGCTGCAGAACATCATAATACACCTCAGCTGATGCAGAACCTCATCATACACATGACCGCTGATGCAGAACATCATAATACATCTCAGCAGCTGCAGAACCTCATAATACATCTCTGCCGCTGCAGAACCTAATAATACACCTCAGCTGCTGCAGAAAATCATAAAACACATCTCAGCTGATGCAGAAATTCATAATACATCTCAGCCGCTGCAGAACCTCATAGTGCACCTCAGCTGCTGCAGAAACTCATAAAACTCATCTTAGCTGCTGCAGAACCTCATCATACACACCTCAGCTGCTGCAGAACCTCATAATACTCATCAACTGCTGCAGAACATCATAATACACCTCAGCTGATGCAGAACCTCATCATACACATGACCGCTGATGCAGAACATCATAATACATCTCAGCAGCTGCAGAACCTCATAATACATCTCTGCCGCTGCAGAACCTAATAATACACCTCAGCTGCTGCAGAAAATCATAAAACACATCTCAGCTGATGCAGAAATTCATAATACATCTCAGCCGCTGCAGAACCTCATAGTGCACCTCAGCTGCTGCAGAAAATCATAAAACACATCTCATCTGATGCAGAAATTCATAATACATCTCAGCCGCTGCAGAACCTCATAGTGCACCTCAGCTGCTGCAGAAAATCATAAAACACATCTCAGCTGCTGCAAAACATCTTTTACATGCCTCAGCTGCTGTAGAACCTCACAATACACACCCAGCTGCTGCAGATGTTTTAGCTTAGGATAATGGAGGTGTGTATTACAGGAATAATACGCCCCCACTATAAATTCTAAAGAATATTAAAAGTCACATAAAAGTTCCCTAAGATCATAAAATGATCTTGATACAAAAAAAACAGCGCCACTAAGGGCCAAGGGCCTTGTCTGGTACTGCAGCTCTGGGCTAGCTCGGCTGCTTCTACTTTCATATTAATTTCTCTCAGATCTTACAGGACACCTGCAGTAAATGGATCCGTGTGGCCTTTGCCCTTCACACTTCTCCTATTCCTACCACTTACAGTACGGAGCACATTACCCCATGTGTAGGGACTAATACTCGCTCATGCAGTTTATCCCATTAGGAGACTTAGTTGTCCCTATAAATTGATATGGCCAGAAGGATTATTTTTTGTTTTTTTAAGAAATGTAACTGTCCCCATGCTCAAAGTGGATGTATATGAATATGGGGGCGCAAACCGACAGCGATCCTGGCCCATCTGCCAAAGACAGATGTCAATGGTATCATGCAACATCAATAGGGAAAGTTACAAATGACCGCAGTTTAGGAAGAGCGTTAATAACAACTCCCGAAAGCCACTTGTAACATCACAGCTGAGCTCTATAATTGTCTGTATGGGAAATATAATATGTAAATCCTACGACTTTATACCTTATATAATGTTCTCCAGTCACATCCAAAGCTGATCATCTGATCCACGGGTCCGACCCCAATTCTATGTCTGCTGTAATCATATTTTCCCAAATTACTGTGTTGTCCAGAGCACCCAAAATCTGTACTTTGGATATAATGTTTCTTTCCACACCCTAAACATATTCCCATAAATTAAAGAGGCAATCCAGTAAAAAAGGATTCACCAGCATTCTTGCAATATCTAGTAGTTCAGGAAAATTATAGTCAGCTGGCTACCATATTGCCAAAATCATCCAAAACAAATTGCAAAAAAACTAAGATACTACAGATCCCAGTTTTTCGGTAAATTTTAACTTAAATTAATTGGCTCATTTCTAGTCATAATAGAGACTTTGACTTTGTAGGCAGGGCCAATTTCAGACAAAAATTTAAAGTGAGGCCTCAAATGCTAACATATTGCACCATCGCACAGAAATATTTTGGTTGTATTTACATTCACTGATTTCAGGCCGCTAAACGAGCGTGATCAACAATATTGAAGACATTCAACACTTGTTTCCCGCTCTCTTTCCACCGGCTGAAGAACAATGATGGGAACAGAACAATCACTATTAGATCTATCTGTCCCCATACAGTATCATGCTATCAACAGCATATCTGCAGTTTTTACTGGGCGATATGCTGCTGAGAAGAATTCATTTTGTTCCCGCATAAACAATCCAATTGCTCGATGAATAGTCAGCATTTTCCTCTTTTAGTATAATGAACCCCATAGTCCTCCATATAGTATAATGTGCCCCATAATCCTCCATATAGTATAGCACACTTCTCATAGTCTTCCATATAGTATAATACACTCTCTATAGTCCTCCATATAGTATAAAGCACTCCCAATAGTCCTTTATATTGCATAATGCATACCCCATAGTCCTCTATACAGTATAATGCACCCCATAGTCCTCCATATAGCATAATACACTCCTCATAGTACTCCATAAAGTATAACGCAGCCTCCATATAGTGCACATAGTACAAATCACCCCATAGTCCTTGATAAAGTATAATACAGCCCCCATGTAGTATAATGCAGCCCCCATATAGTATATAATAGTATAATGAACTTCTCTAAGTCCTTGCTATAGTATTATGCAGCCCACATATAGGTCATACAGTATAATGCTTACTTTATAATGTATAATGCAGCCCCATATAGTATAATGGAGCCCCCATATAGTATAATGCAGTTACTATATAGTACAAATAGTATAATGCTCTCCCCATAGTCCTCGATAGATTAGTGCAGACCCATATAGTAAAGGGTGGGCCACTATATGGATACACCTAAATAAAATGGGAATGGTTTGTGATATCAACTTCCTGTTTGTGGCACATTACTATATGGGAGGGGGGAAACTTTTCACGATGGGTGGTGGCCATTTTGAAGTCAGACATTTTGGATCCAAGTTTATTTTTTCCAATGGGAAGAGGGTCATGTGACACATCAAACTTATTGTGAATTTCACAAGAAAAACAATGGTGTGCTTGGTTTTAATGTATCTTTATTCTTTCATGAGTTATTTACAAGATTATGACCACTTATAAAATGTGTTCAAAGTGCTGACCATTGTGTTGGATTGTCAATGCAACCATCTTCTCCCACTCTTGACACACTGATAGCAACACCGCAGAAGAAATGCTAGTCTAAGGAGGTCAGATTCCTTGTAGGAATGCTCGGACCTGACACTCATAATGTGGTGGTGCACCATCTTGCTGGAAAAACTCAGGGAACGTGCCATCTTCAGTGCATAAAGAGGGCAACACATCATCATGTAGCAATTTCAGATATCCAGTGGCATTGAGGTTTCCAGTCATGAAGAATGGCCCCACTGTCTACCCCATATACCACACCATACCATCAATTATGGGTGTCAGGTCGGAGCATTCCTACATGAACAGTTTCCTGGAAAGTGGATTGGTCATCATGGGCCAGTTGAATGGCCACCAAGGTTTCCCGATCTCATTCCCTTAGACTTTTATTTTTGGGGTCATCTGAAGGCAATTGTCTATACTGTGAAGATACTAGATTTGCAGCATCGGAAACAGATACTGGAAGCCTGTGCTAGCATTTCTTCTATGGTGTTGCTATCAGTGTGTCAAGAGTGGGAGAAGAGGGTTGCATCGACAATCCAGCACAATGGGCAGCACTTTTAATACATTTTTTCTAAGTGGTCATAAACTTGTAAATAACTCATGAAAGAATAAAGTTACGTTAAAACCAAGCACACCATTGTTTTTCTTGTGAAATTCTCAATATGTTTGATGTGTCACATCACCCTCTTCCAATTGAAAAAAATAAAGTTGGATCCAAAATTGCCGACTTCAAAATGGCCGCCATGGTCACCACCCATCTTGAAAAGTTTTTCCCCTCCCATATACTAAGTACTAGAGTATGATGCAACCCCCAAAGTATATAACGCAGTCCCATAGAATATAATGAAGCCCCCATAGAGTATGATGCAATCCTATAGAATATAATGTAGCAACCTATAGAGTATAATGCAGCCCCATAAAGTATGACGCATCTCCATAGAGTATGATGCAGTCCCAAATAGTACATATAGTATAATTCAGCCCCTATAGTCTTACAGTATTAGACTAATGGGCCCCATAGTGAAACTACACTGGCTGAGGGCCTCTGGGAGAGTGGGGGCCCAAGCCAAATGCCTAGTTTGCCTGCCCCTACACCCATTTTTCATTTCCAAGAGGAATAACACAAAGCAGAGTTATGAAAAATATATCTTCCAGCATTGTTATCATTGTTATTTTTGAGGAATTCAGGTATTCATTGAAACAGAAGAGCTGACAGGTTCCCTTATTATTAATCACCCATTCACAAGAATGTCCATAGAGGGCAAGAGTTTTATGGGTCAGTGACTAAGTATAACCATCATTGGAGCGGGGGGCCTGCCAGCACCAGTACCTAATTCAGCTGGGCCATTCAACTGAAATGTATTGTGGGGCAGAGACCTGCTGGCTCACTGAACTACAATATGCACCGCTGGCAATCAAAGCCTGGCAGCTGACATCGGTGCAGCTCTCACTGGTGGTGCATGGCAGTGATGTCATGCACCATGCCGGAAAAGTTGAAGTCAGCTGCTGACTCCTGCATCGTATGTAAAAGAGGATGCTGCGAGTCGTGGGAGTGGAGGAGGGTAAGAAGATTCATTTATGTTTTTAATATGTGTTGGAGAAGAGCAGGGCATTATTACCGGAGGGGGCCCAGGATGCGAGAAATTATACCAGGAAGGGGCTCAGGATGGAGGACAGTATACCAGGAAGGGGCTAAGGATGGAGGACAGTATTACAGGAAGATTTTAATAAAAATGGTGATTACGACACTCCTTGGTGCCCAAGTAGGATCCTATCCCATGTAAACCATGTAGAAAACTTGACACTCAGGTAAATGTTATAAGAAGATCAGTTTATTGTGTGCAGACAATCCAAAAATAAAAGAAGACGTTTCAGCCATATAATGACCTTCATCAGTCAGACAGAGTGCAAAAGGATACATGTAAAAACGAACACTCTGGATCACCAGCATGAGCTGCAGCAGTGTATGGCCCAGGATGGGGACATTACACCAGGAAGGGGCCCAGAATGGTGGATATTAGACCAGAATGGGGGACATTATTATTGCAAGGGGCCAAGATGAGAAGCATTATTATAGGAAGGGGCTCATGATGGCGGATATTATTCCAGGAAGGGGTCCAGGTTGGGAGATATTTTGCCAGACACGGGCTCAGGATGAGGAACTATTTATTTATTTATACCAGGAAGGAGCCAGGCTGGGGGATATTATTATAGGGATTATTATCGGGATGGGGAACATTATACCAGAAAGGTGCCCAGGATGAGGGACATCATTACATGGGTGAACACACATGTATTTATAGAATCTAGAATGCTACAAGGGCCAATACATCTAACCAACATTCAGGATGGGGCCCAGGTCCAAATTTTGCACTTTTGCCAATCAAAGTATAGTTACACCACTGATAACCAGGGAAGCATTGGGAAGCTAGTGATGGGTGATCAAAAGGAGTCTAATATTTTACATTTAATTTCCTAGAAAATTGTCTTGTGTGTCTATATCAGATAGCAAAATTAGATTACTTTTAACTCAAAGTTGATATTTTTCTAGAGGTTGGCCATATATTTTTTACAAGCAGTTATAACATGTAAATTATAGGGTAAAATGTAAAGTTTAGATTTGCAAATACAACTCCTAATGACCAAATTATCAATCAATATTGTTATATAGAAAAACATACACGGTACTAATAATTATCCTTGGGAATTCAAGACCAGAACTTTTTCTCAGACAGTAACTTTTTCTTTAGCACACTTTTTCCCTCCCGTCGTCTGTCTGTGCTCCTGGGCATCTTCCTGCTTCAGATTTTAATCAGACAGTTTTAATGAGTAAAATGCTACCATGTGAATATGGGAATTGTGTTGGGAGCGACATTCTTTGATGGGTAACAGGAGAAAGGTAGCTCTAGAAGTATGTTTACTTATTAGGAGATGACCTGAGCTTGGCTATCACAATGTGGCCATTGCCCAAAATTGTCCTCCTTCCTGTTTAATCAGGAAACATGTTGATAAAAGTGAAAATGAATATCTGATCCGTATATGCAACGAATAGAAAAATTTAAAACACCATGTCGGCATTTTTTTGTCATTTCACCACCGGAATTGTATCACTAATGCATATTCAATATCACTTATAATATACTATATAATATACTTACAAGCTGCTGTCTTCTGCTCTTCCCAGTGCCGCTTCGGTCCCTGTCCATCATATTGTGATGGCAGCTCGTTGTTGACTGCAAGTCACTAGCTCACAATGCAAGGTCTAATTCAGACATCCGATTTTTGCATACGAGTGCGATCTGTGATTTTCACGTTACGGATAGCACTCGTACCTGTGGGGCTATTCACATATCCGATTTTTGGCTTAAACCGAGTTGTCCATGGAAAATTGTGGAGACATGTCCGATTTTGATCTGAGTGGCAATAAAGTCAATGAGTCCGTGAAAATATCGGATCGCCCTCGGTTGACATCCAAGTGCGTTTCGATTTTCATGGACTTTCAGAATGTAGAAGGTGGAGGAATTATTTTTTTTTTTAATTTGAGAAAATCAGATAACACTCTCACCACACTGATCAAACTCTAATGTGAGTTTGATCAGAAAAATCAGTACGATTTTCTCATATGTGAAAAAATCAGATGTCTGAATGAGCCCTAAGTCTATGATAACCTAGTTCTGCTTCTCTTGGCGTTTCATTGGGAAGTGACTTCCGATCTGCCCAGCAAACACTGAAGCGATCTGGCAGGTAACAATCTCCAGAAGACATACAGATCGGAGTGGAGAACAGCAGCAGCTTGTAAGTATTTTACTAGGGGCAGGAAACATTTATTAAGTGATGCCACTCCAGCGGAGAAATAAAAAAAACACACTAGATTGTTTGTTTGAAAAGTTTATAATTATTTTTATAGTGTTTACATTTATAGCACACACACTTTATTACAGGATTGGCAATCCCCTGTATGGAAACCAGATAAGTGACTCCAGAATGAAGTATGAACTCAATCAAGCAAGGTTTTTCTGGATCAGTTCAAGCGTGAATCCACATTACAATGCGAAAATCAAGCGATCTGAGCCACTCCGAATGATGCATGGTCATCAGTGTCAGACTGCTTGTGGACAGTTCTTCAAAAACTGGTTAACGCCCTTTTGATTTTTTTTGTGCATGATTTCGAAACTATAGTGAGAATGGCATGATCCATGAAAAAGATCCAGAATAGGGGATCCTGTTTAAAAGGGTTGTCCAGGCTTAGGACTGAAGTCTGCAGTTACTCCATGTGACTGCAGACTTGTGAATCCTCACAGAGAGTAGTGTTGGTACCGAAAGGTTTCTGCGGGGCTGGAGTGACCACAAGTATGTGATTTGGATATATTCTGTCACATGCCGACTAGACGTGTACACTCTTGCTCAATACAAGTGAGCCGAGCAAGGCCGAACAAGTCTAGTCGGAATGGGCCAGAAGAATATTCATAACTCATACTTGCAGACAGTCACATGACAGCCCACTCCCTGCCTGGCACTAGAGTTCTGACAGCGTGCGCAGCGCACGTTGTGAAGATTCACAAATCTGCAGTCACATAGAGTAAGTGCAGAATTGGGCCAACCCCATTATGGAAACAACTCAATAAAAGGGGTCAGCGAAGCATGTCAAAAACTGTTCTAATGAATTGCACAGCCAAGCAAATTGCTCCTGAACACATATCCAGCTTAAGTGGCATCAAACTAATGTGTCCAAATGTACAACTCTTCACTTCTTAGCCTGGATGGTGCGATACGAATGGATGACCAGCTCTGGTACAATTATTGCGAAAGAGACACAGGCAAGGCTCCATGGTCCTTTCTGATAGATGCCTATAAGCTCTACACAATCTATATACCACACGTAACTGAAGAAGGTCACATTGACCAAAACGTCTTTTTTCGTGTACTACAATAAACCTCCTTGCAAATACCTTTAAGTTGAGTGCTAGGTTTATATTCGTTACAAGTATTTCATAGTCATGGCTTGGTTCGAAAAACATGAGAGTGAGATTTCCTTACTTCCCGGGTCTTAAATCTATGGAGAATCACTGGGATGAGGTAGAATGGCTGCATCTCAGCCCTTCCATCTAATTTCCACCTAGTGGAATCTGTGCCATAACATCTAGCTATAATTTTGATGGCAAGAGGAGGTCCAACCCGCTACTAGATGCGGGGCTCTAATAAAGAAGCCATCCAGTGTTAATACATTTTTGCACTGCTTACTTTGAGAACTCCATTATAAAAGTCCCCCTCTCAACTGTGTTGCTTCACAACCTTATACTAACCCATTTTCTAGGTATAATTTGGAATAGGCCTTATTCTATTTAAAGGAGCAGTAGAGCCCTTTAAGTAAATCCCCCTCTTTAGTTTTGTAACATTGTTCTCATGAGGAAAGGGTATACCACCGACCACTGGCTTCTTCCTATAGGCAGTTGCACAGAATCTCTCTTCAGAAGGGTCTGTCTTGTTCTGTACTACACAGATAGCCACTATGACATCTCTGGTGATGCTCGGCCATAACAGTGGTGGGTTTGTCAGGAGGCACACATGTGACATTGTAGCAGAGCGCAACAATATGTTGAGCTGAGTATGTCAATGGGCAAACTTGTGGCTACAGTGTAATTACCCGACTCTTCTTCATTAGTCATCCTACACTCCAGTCTCTACAACCTCCATTCTACCAGCTGCCGTCCCACCTTTAGGCTATGTGCACACGTTGCAGAATTGCCACGGAAATTTCTGCGGGAATTCCGTAATTCCATTCCGCGAGAAATATGCGAGCAAATCACATTTTAATTTCCGCCTATTTCCCGCGGAAAAAGTAGCGATTTGCAAGCGCAATTAGCTTGCAGAATGCTAGCGTTTTCCAAATGATCTGGAGCATCGCTTGGCAAACTGATTGACAGGTTGGACACACTCGTCAAACATAGTGTTTGACGAGTGTGACCAACTTTTTACTATTGAGGCTGCCTATGCAGCATCAGTAGTAAAAAGATCTAATGTTAAAAATAATAAAAAAGTTAAAAAAATCGTGTTTTTCTCACCTTCCGGCATCCCACGCAGCGTTCCCGATCATCGCGATGCTCCCGGCAGGTCCCGTTCGCAGTGATGCATTGCGGCAATGACCTTTGATAACTTCGTGGTCTCGCGAGACCGCTACGGTATCGCAAGACCGTGACATCATCAAAGGTCATTATCGCAATGTATCACTGGGAACGGGACCTGCCGGGAGCATTGGTGAGGCCTGGCTCGGGACATCGGTACCATGGGTACCATCCGCAAATGTTCTGCTTACTTTTCGCATTGTGGGCATAGCCACATGTGGAAAGTAAGCAGAACAATGCATCCCTATGTGGGCGGAATCGCCGCGATTCTGCAAAATTAATGAGCATGCTGCGTATTTTTCCGCGATGCGATTCCGCCGTGAAAAAATCCGCAGCATTAGCACAGCATTGCGGAATCCCATAGGATTGCATGGGATGCTTTTTTTTTGCATTTTCGCAGCAAAATCGCGCATTTAAAAATGCCACGAAAGCGCAAAAGAAACTACGTGTGAACACAGCCTTATACTCTCCATTCCTCTGGCTGCCATCCCACCACTTCCCCAGCTGCCATCCTGTCTCTACAACTTACATTCCTTCAGCTGTCATTCGGACTTTAATACCCCTATTCTTCCAGCTGCCATCCAGCCTTTACAACCTATTACCCATCCAGCGCAACCCCACCACTATCGACTTTATTCTCCGAACTGCTATCCTGCCACAACAGCCTCCATTCTGCCAGCTGCAATCTCGCATCTACAGCCTTCATTCCTTCAGTTGCCATCTCATCTCTACAGTCTCGCCTCCATTCCTCCAACTGCCATCCCACCTCAAAAGCCTCTATTCTTCTAGCTGCTCCTCCACCTTTACAGCCTCTTTTCTTCCAGCTGCCATCCCACCTCTGCATCCTCCTGTCCACCAATTGCAATCGCACCTCTGTAACTGTCATCCTGCTTCAACAGTCTCCATTCCTCCAAGTACAAACCTGCATCTCCAGCCTTCATCCCTTGAGTTGCCATCCCGTCTTTACAGCCGTACCTCAATTCCTCCGACAGTCATCCCACCTCGAAAGCCTTCATACTTCTAGCTGCTACCCCACCTCTATAGTTCCAGTTATTTCAGCTGCCATCCAGCCGCTACAGCTTCCGTTCCTTCAGCTGCCATCTCAACTCTACAGCGCCCTTTCTACCAGCTGCCATCCAACCTCTAGAGACTCCATTCTTCCAACTTCCACCCTGCCTCTACAGCCTCATTTCTTCCAGGTGCCATCTCACCTCAAAAGCCTCTGTTTTTTTAGCTGCTACCCCAGCTCTACAGCCTCTGTTCTTCTCACTGCCTTCCATCCTCTACAGCCTCCGTTCCTTCAGTTGCCATCTTGTCCCTATAGTATCCTTTCCATCAGCTGCCATCTCACCTCTAAAGACTACATTCTTCCGACTTCCACCCTGCCTCTACAGCCTCAATTCTTCCAGCTGCCATCTCACCTCAAAAGCCTCCATTTATGTAGCTGCTACCCCAGCTCTACAGCCTCTGTTCTTCTCACTGCCTTCCATCCTCTTCAGCCTCTGTTCCTTCAGTTGCCATCTCGTTCCTATAGTATCCTTTCCACCAGCTGCCATCCCACCTCTAAAAACTCAATTTTTCCAACTTCCACCCTGCCTCTGCAGTGTCCATTCTTCTAGGTGCCATCCTGCCTTTACAGTCTATTCTTCCAGCTGAATTCCAGTCTCTACTGCCTCCGTTTTTCCAGATGCCATCCAGCTTCCAACTGCCTCCACCGCCTTCATTGCTTCAACCAATTCATTTCACTGCATCAACATCATTAGTCTGTGCTACTCATCCGTACCAAGGGTTTTGAGAATTTACCTCACGAGAGGAGGAATAACAATGACATTTACACCCACCAAGAAAAACCATAAAAAAAACTTAACCTTAGGTTTAATTCCCATGGCTGCATTATGGTTCTGTGTTTTATAGATGCACAAGCTGAAGAGCCCAGAATTGCCTGGGCACAGTAACTAACTGTGGTTAGTTATAACAAATGATAAAGATTATATCTATATATAAAAAGCTGTTATATATAAAGCTGAGAGTATAGCCCCACCCACTCCGCATAGCCACATTCACTATAATATCCCACATCATCCCATCAGCCAGAGCCACCGGACTACTACCCCTAATATCTCACATCATCCTGTCACTGCCACTGGACTGGTACAACTAATATCCCACATCATCCTGACAGAACCACAGGACTACTACCCCTAATATCCCTCATCATCCCATCAGCCAGAATCACCGACTACTACCCCTAATATCCCACATCAACCCGTCAGAGCCACTGGACTACTACCCCTAATATCCCACATCATCCCATCAGCCAGAGCCACCGGACTACTACCACTAATATCCCACATCATCCCATTAGAACCACAGGACTACTACCCCTAATATCCCACATCATCCCATCAGCCAGAGCCACCGGACTACTACCTCTAATATCCCAGATCATCCCATCAGTCAGAGCCACCAGACTACTACCCCTAATATCCCACATCATCCCATCAGAGCCAACATTGTCAGGTTGGCACTGTTACACCGATTAAAATGATACCTTGTTTGGAGAAATCCGTCTTGTGTTTATTTTTTTAATCTGTGTTTGAATTTTTAAGTTAATGAGATACTTCATGTCAGACAAAGAAGTTCCTGATTCTGGGCTCCTCCTGCAGTCTTTGTCAGAGGGTGGTCTGTGTCAGCACGGTAAAAAATTGTGTTATTTCCCAATAACACCATAGAAATGATAACAATAATAGGCCTCAGTTACCACAACTGTCTACAAGGAAAACTGTTGCTCATAGCAACTAATCACAGCTCAGCTTTCATCTTTTAAACAGCTCTGGTGAAATGAAAGATGCTTACTGATTGGTTGCTATGGGCAACACAGGCAGTGTAACCTGTTGTGGTCAATCAGATGTGCCTATGAAATAGATATATTAGATATTTAATATATATATTAGATTAGATATATGTTACAGCTAGGGGGTGCTGTATGTGCTCCTCACGATACGCATGGAGGCGTAACTGTGATGGTTAGACAGTGACCGGCATTATTGTAAATGGCCGGTATGTGTCGCAGAGGAGATCCTCTGCGCTGTAAGCCCGAAATGTTGCTCTGGGACTTGTAGTTTCACAAGTGTTTGTTTACTTATAAGGGGGGATTACAGGATTAGTCGGAGAGCTGGGCGGGACTAACAAACCACACACACCTCCCAACTATGGGGGTGGTTTCAGCTACATATTGTGACTGTGGTTTGGGTCACATGGTCAGTGTGTAAGGTCCTGGATGGCCTCGGTGTTGGAAGGTCCTTGGGAGTTGGACCGGATTCCTGAAGCACACATGGAAAGGCCATGGACCTGAAGGCCTGTGTGTTGGACAGTCCCATGAGTGCAGGGATGTCCTGAATAGCACATGGAGAGGCCGTGGACTTGCATGGTCGCTGTGTTGGAAGGTCCCATGTGGTGACTGGATTCCTGAAGAGCACAGGATGAGACTATGTGTGTGCAGAGTCTGTGATGGCACTGCATGGGGGAAGCTGCCGACCTTCTGAGGGTCTGGAACTGTTGGGAGTGCTCTGGTCATAAGGACGGTGATCCCAGTAAGGCAGTTTCCCCGGGAGAGAGGACTGATGAGGAGTCAGCGTGTGGAGGTCCTGTAAGGTAACTCCAGACAAGGGGGTTATGGGCAGACAAGTATCTGCCAATGGAACAGATTGTTGGTGCTTGTTGTGTCCCATGGATGCCAATGAATTGTGCGGTCACCCATAGTAACTGGACAGAGTAAGGTCCAGCATGTTTAGAGACTGCAACTGTTAGGGACGGCGGAATGCACTAAATATAAAATAATAGAAAGTGCGTTCGCCGCCCGGGGTCCACCGTGCAGAGGTGTTAAACTGCTGCTATATAATGGCAGACGCACAATATGGTGGTATATCGCACACAGGTTGAACGTCACCCGGTGTGCACTGGGCGTACTCTGCTAACTTCACAGAGATGCCTTAGACATAAACATAAGTACTGAGCCTGTTGGACTCACAGGTCTCAGAGAAATGCGTGCACGGTATATGGTCACAGGAGCTGGGCCCAAGGCAGAGGGACAGAGTCCGTCTAGACCTACCGTGCGTGCGGCGTCACTACCGTGGATGCCCACAAGTGCTGCAGACTGCAGCGCAGCGACTGACACAGCCGCTATGCGACAGTGCCCAGGAGGGGCACACTGTCAGACGCTAGTTAGGTTATGATATGCACTGTGGCCTGTAGCGTGCCACTGACTGGCGCTGACTCAATGACTAAGTCCCTATCCACACACGTAATATCAGAGGGAGGGGAGTCTTAATGAATCATTCGCAGGTTCATGCATCCGTCATCATTAACACATGTAGCAAGTAGAGTCTATACTAGCGCATGGCCGAGCGGCCATGCGGACCTTTTATAGCCGTGCGTTCCGGGACCTTCCAGATCTCTGAGATGGACCAATGAGATCAGGAGAAGGACCTGAGCATGTGATTCCCGATCTCCAATGGGAGATCGTCTCGTGAGCATGCCCAGTAGCGCGATGAGGGGACTTAGCCTCTGGAGCATTTTGCTGCAAAGCAGCCTGCATTGCTATTGCTGACCCATAGGTGGCAGCAACAGCCAGACCCACAGAACAGGTCTGGGCAGAGCATCTGGGACACTGAGACTGCTGAGCAATCTCCTCTGCGGTCGATAGAAAATGAGAGACGACAGAATGTGAGGCTCTGGATTCCTGCTGAGCTGCTGCAGGAACCCGACGCCTAACATTACCCCCCTCCTAGGGCCCCCCACCCCGAGCCTTCCAATCCACCAAAAAAAAATTTTTGCCATGTACCACCTTGTGTCCCACAGAGGCATAGGCCTCAGACTCGTTCGAAGACAAGTCTGATGTCCCGGCAGATGACTCGGAAAGCCGGGACATGTGAACAGGTTCGAGAAGGGACACGTGGAAGGCGTCAGAGACGGCTAAGTTGCCAGGGGCAAAAGTAGGAGCGGGGCACCGATGTGTGTCGGCGGGCGTCTTCATTCTCTCTTTAGAGGCATTAGTGGCATGTGAGGTGCGACCCAAACTGTTGCGAACCTCCATTGCCCGGTCTGCCACCGGCAAGGGATACAGTAACCCAGCCGGCCTCTGTTTAGAGGAGCTGCTCCACGCACAAGAGGCGCATGCCTGAATGTACTGTATTTTTTAGTGTCCCGGGCCCTGTGCAGCCACCAGTAAGACCTTGCCAGGAGTTTTGTGGTCCGCTTGTAACCAAAGTGACCACCCATCCTGGACGAGTGTGCCCACGCGTGAACCTTGGACCACAGGTGAGGCGGGACAAAGGTCTTTGCCGACGGCACTGATTCAAGGGCGGCCGTAACCGTGGACCTCAGATTCTCAGTGTGGAGAGCGGAAAGACCCGTGGGTACCTCTGCAGAGGCTTCTTGAACACTGCCCCCTATGCACCTTCCCACACAGTCCTTGCTCCAGTCCAGTATACTCCTCGAGGACCACTCTATATGAGGGGAATGGCAACGGAGCCAGGGAAGTCTGAGAAGCACCTTGTCGATGCCCTTTGGCATGATGAGCAGGGACTACGTCTCGTGATGAGACGGGAAGATTTAGAACCCCAGGGGTGTTGTCTGGTGGGTAATTTGAGATGGTAAGGTAGATCCGTTGACCACCCTGAAGGTCACGGGGTGAGGAAGTGGCAACAGTGGAATAGCGTGCTTTTGGGCGAAGGCCGAGGACATAAAATTCCCTTCTTCCCCAGAATCCACCGTGACCTCTACCTCCCAAGTGGAAGCTCCACTGTCTAACGTCCCTCGGAATACCGGTTTGGAGGAGAAAGTTTTCATATTAGGTAGATCCTCACCAACTACTACTGGAGGCGAATATTTTTTTGATCGCTGCGGACACCTGTTAGCCAGGTGGCCAGACTGTCGACACAGGTAACAGCATGTGGAGCCCAGTGCCAGACGCGGTTTGGGACCGGTACGAGACACATCCATGGGCTCAGGAGGTATAACTTCCAGATCAGGGGGTTCAAGCAATTCAGAGAAGTCGGGAGCCAACCCAAGCTTCTGTCTGGATTGGGTACGCTCCAGCCCGCGCTCCATAAAACGGAGGTCAATACAGGTGGAAATCGCAATCAACTCCTCTAGGCTTATGGGAACCTCCCTGGTCGATAGAGCATCTTTGACATGCTCAGCCAACCCTCTCCAGAACACAGGGATGAGTGTTTTATCAGGCCACTCCAGCTCAGAAGCCAGTGTCCGGAAACGGACGGCGTACTGACTGACTGACAGGGATCCCCGTGTTAACACAAGTAACTGGAGAGAGGTGTTGTGAGTGACCTGGGGCCCCAAAAAGACCTGCTTTAGTGATTTCAGAAACTGAGCAGTGCTCAGTACCACAGGGTCATCACGCTCCCATAGTGGCGTAGCCCATTTCAACGCCCTGCCTGACAGGAGGGAGACAATAAACCCCACCTTAGCCCGCTCTGTAGGGAACCACGAGGCCAGTAACTCGAGCTGGATAAAGCACTGGCTCACGAAACCCCCACAGGTGGCGCTGTCACCAGAAAATTTATTGGGCAACGGGAGGCGGGAAATTGTCGGCGTGGGCGTGGACATGGACGCATGGGAGACAGCCTCTGCAATTGTCTGAGCAGCGACCGCAGCAGCATCCGCAGCTGAGGTGGAATTCTCGAGGGCTGCCAACCTGCCCTCCAGCTGCTGAATGTACCGCTGTAGCTGCTGCTGGTCCGCCATTATCAGCCAGACCCTGGTGCTAGTATAATGTTAGGGACGGCGGAACGCACTAAATATAAAATAATAGAAAGTGTGTTCGCCGCCCGGGGTCCACCGTGCAGAGGTGTTAAACTGCTGCTATATAATGGCGGACACCCAATATGGCGGTATATCGCACATGGGTTGAACGTCACCCGGTGTGCGCTGGGCGTACTCTGCTAACTTCACAGAGACGCCTTAGACATAAACATAAGTACTGAGCCTGTTGGACTCACAGGTCTCAGAGAAATGCACGCACGGTATATGGTCCCAGGAGCTGGGCCCAAGGCAGAGGGACAGAGTCCGTCTAGACCTACCGTGCATGCGGCGTCGCTACCGCGGACGCCCACAAGTGCTGCAGACTGCAGCGTGGCTACTGACACAGCCGCTATGCGACAGTACCCAGGAGGGGCACACTGTCGGACGCTAGTTAAGTGATGATATGCACTGTAGCCTGTAGCGTGCCACTGACTGGCGCTGACTCAATGACTAAATCCCTATCCACACACGTAATATCAGAGGGAGGGGAGTCTTAATGAGTCATTCGCAGGTTCATGCATCCGTCATCATTCACACATGTAGTAAGTAGAGTCTATACTAGCGCATGGCCGAGCGGCCATGCGGACCTTTTATAGCCGTGCGCATCCGGGACCTTCCAGATCTCTGAGATGGACCAATGAGATCAGGAGAAGGACCTGAGCATGTGATTCCTGATCTCTAATGGGAGATCGTCTCGTGAGCATGCCCAGTAGCGCGATGAGGGGACTTAGCCTCTGGAGCATTTTGCTGCAAAGCAGCCTGCATTGCTATTGCTGACCCAAAGGTGGCAGCAACAGCCAGACCCACAGAACAGGTCTGGACAGAGCGTCTGGGACGCTGAGACCACTGAGCAATCTCCTCTGCGGTCGATAGACAATGAGAGACCGCAGAATGTGAGGCTTTGGATTCCTGCTGAGCTGCTGCAGGAACCCGACGCCTAACAGCAACTTAGTGTCGTATGTTGGTGCCTGTTGTGTTTCTTGGACATTAACCCCTTCACCCCCAAGGGTGGTTTGCACGTTCATGACCGGGCCAATTTTTACAATTCTGACCACTGTGCCTTTATGAGGTCATAACTCTCGAACGCTTCCATGGATCCCGGTGATTCTGACATTGTTTTCTCGTGACATATTGTACTTCATGTTAGTGGTAAAATTTCATTCAAATAACTTGCGTTTATTTGTGAGAAAAACGGAAATTTGGCGAAAATTTTGAAAATTTCGCAATTTTCCAACTTTGAATTTTTATGCCCTTAAATCACAGAGATACGGCACACAAAAAACTTGATAACTAACATTTCCCACATGTTTACTTTACATCAGCACAATTTTGGAACCAAAATTTTTTTTTGTTAGGAAGTTATAAGGGTTAAAAGTTGACCAGCGATTTCTCATTTTTACACCACCATTTTATTTTTAGGACCACATCACATTTGAAGCCACTTTGAGGGGTCTATATGATAGAAAATACACAAAAGTGACACCATTCTAAAAACTGCACCCCTTAAGGTGCTCAAAACCACATTCAAGAAGTTTATTAACCCTTTAGGTGCGTCACAGGAATTTTTTTGAATATTTAAAAAAAAATGAACATCTAACTTTTTTTCATAAAAAAAATACTTCAGGTTCAATTTTTTTTATTTTACCAAGGGTAACAGGAGAAATTGAACTGCAAAAGTTATTGTGCAATTTGTCCTGAGTACGCAGATACCTGATATGTGGGGGGGAACGACTGTTTCGGCGCATGGCAGAGCTCAGAATGGAAGGAGCGCCGTTTGACTTTTTCAATGCAAAATTGGCTGGAATTCAGATTGGACGCCATGTCACGTTTGGAGAGTCCCTGATGTACCTAAACAGTGGAAACCCCCTACAAGTGACCCCATTTTGGAAACTAGACCCCCCAAGGAACTTATCTAGATATGTGGTGAGAACTTTGAACCCACAAGGGCTTTACAGAAGTTTATAACGTACAGCGGTACAATTAAAAAATCATATTTTTTCCACAAAAATGATCTTTTCACCCCAATTTTTATTTTCCCAAGGGTAACAGGACCCTAAAAGATATTGTGCAATTTGTCCTGAGTACGCTGATACCCCACATGTGGGGGTAAACCACTATTTGGGCGCATGGCAGAGCTCGGAAGGGAAGCAGCGCCATTTGACGTTTTTGGCTGGAATTGAGATCGGACACCATGTCGCGTTTGGAAAACCCCTGATGTACCAAAACAGTGGAAACCCCCCACAAATGACACCATTTTGGAAACTAGACACCCTAAGGAACTTATCTAGATGTGTGGTGAGAACTTTGAACCCCCATGGGCTTCACAGAAGTTTATAACATAAAGCCATACAATTAAAAAATCATATTTTTTCCACAAAAATGATCTTTTCACCCTCAATTCTTATTTTTCCAAGGGTAACAGGACCCTAAAAGTTATTGTGCAATTTGTCCTGAGTACGCTGATACCCCACATGTGGGGGTAAACCACTATTTGGGCACATGGCAGAGCTCGGAAGGGAAGCAGCGCCATTTGACGTTTTTGGCTGGAATTGAGATCGGACACCATGTCGCGTTTGGAAAACCCCTGATGTACCAAAACAGTGGAAACCCCCCACAAATGACACCATTTTGGAAACTAGACACCCTAAGGAACTTATCTAGATGTGTGGTGAGAACTTTGAACCCCCATGGGCTTCACAGAAGTTTATAACATAAAGCCATACAATTAAAAAATCATATTTTTTCCACAAAAATGATCTTTTCACCCTCAATTCTTATTTTTCCAAGGGTAACAGGACCCTAAAAGTTATTGTGCAATTTGTCCTGAGTACGCTGATACCCCACATGTGGGGGTAAACCACTATTTGGGGGCATGGCAGAGCTCGGAAGGGAAGCAGCGCCATTTGACGTTTTTGGCTGGAATTGAGATCGGACACCATGTCGCGTTTGGAAAACTCCTGATGTACCAAAACAGTGGAACCCCCCACAAATGACACCATTTTGGAAACTAGACCCCCTAAGGAACTTATCTAGATGTGTGGTGAGCACTTTGACCCCCCCAGTGCTTCACAGAAGTTTACAACGCCCGGGCGTGAAAATAAAAAATTCATATTTTTTCCACAAACATGATCTTTTAGTCACCATTTTTTTATTTTCCCAAGGGTACCAGGAGAAATTGGACCCCAAAAGTTGTTGTCCAATTTGTCCTGAGTATGCTGATACCCCATATGTGGGAGAAAACTACTGTATGGGCACACGTCGGGGCTCGGAAGGGAAGTAGTGACGTTTTGGAATGCAGACTTTGATGGAATGGTCTGCGGGTGTCATGTTGCCTTTGGAGAGCCCCTAATGTACCTAAACAGTGGAAACCCCCCACAAATGACACCATTTTGTAAACTAGACCCCCCAAGGAACTTATCTAGATGTGTGGTGAGCACTTTGACCCCCCCAGTGCTTCACAGAAGTTTACAACACCCGGGCGTGAAAATAAAAAATTCGTATTTTTTCCACAAACATGATCTTTTAGTCACCATTTTTTTATTTTCCCAAGGGTACCAGGAGAAATTGGACCCCAAAAGTTGTTGTCCAATTTGTCCTGAGTATGCTGATACCCCATATGTGGGAGAAAACTACTGTATGGACACACGTCGGGGCTCGGAAGGGAAGCAGTGACGTTTTGGAATGCAGACTTTGATGGAATGGTCTGCGGGTGTCATGTGCGTTTGGAGAGCCCCTGATGTACCTAAACTATTGAAACTCCCCACAAGTGACCCCATTTTGGACACTAGACCCCCCACGGAACTTATCTAGCTGTGTGGTGAGCACTTTGAACCCCCAAGTGCTTCACAGAAGTTTATAACACTCGGACGTGAAAATAAAAAAATCATTTTTTTCCACAAAAATGATATTTTTGCCCCCAATTTTTTATTTTCCTAAGGGTAACAGGAGAAATTGGACCCCAAAAATTGTTTTGCAATTTGTCCTGAGTAGGCTGATACCCTACATGAGGGGGTAAAACACTGTTTGGGCGCATAGCAGAGCTTGGAAGGGAAGGAGCACCATTTGACTTTTTCAACTCAGAATTGGCTGGAATTGAGATCAGACGCCATGTTGCATTTGGAGAGCCCCTGATGTGCCCAAACAGTGGAAACCCCCAATTCTAACTCCAACCCGAACCCCAACACGCCCCTAACCCTAGCCCTAACCCTAGCCCTAACCCTAGCCCTAGCCCTAGCCCTAACCCTAACCCTAGCCCTAACCCTAACCCTAACCCAACCCTACCCCAACACACCCCTAGCCCTAACCCTAGCCCTAACCCTAATGGAAAAATGGAAATAAATACATTTTTTTAATTTTATTATTTTTCCCTAACTAAGGGGGTGATAACGGGGGGTTTGATTTACTATTTATGGCGGTTTTTATGTTTGGCGGCTGTCGCACGCTAAAAGACGCTTTTTATTGTAAAAATAGTTTTTGCATCACCACATATTGAGAGCTATAATTTTTCCGTATTTTGACCCACCGAGTCATGTGAGGTCTTATTTTTTGCGGGACGAGTTGACGTTTTTATTGGTACCATTTTCGGGCACGTGAAATTTTTTGATCGCTTTTTATTCCGATTTTTGGGACGCAGAATGAACAAAAACCAGCGTTTCATGAATTTCTTTTGGGGGGGGTGCGTTTACACCGTTCCGCGTGCGGTAAAATTGATAAAGCGGTTTTATTCTTCGGGTCAGTACGGTTACAGCGATACCTCATTTAGGTCGTTTTTTTATGTTTTTGTCGGTTTTATGCAATGAAAACTATTTTATATAAAAAATAATTATTTTTGCATCGCTTTATTCTGCGAGTTATAACTTTTTTATTTTTTCGCTGATGATGCTGTGTGGTGGCTTGTTTTTTGCGGGACAAGATGACGTTTTCAGCGGTACCATGGATATTTATATGCGTCTTTTTGATCGCGCGTTATTGCACTTTTTGTTTGGCGGTATGATAATAAATCATTATTTTTTGCTTCGTTTTTTATTTTTATTTTTTAAGGGGTTCGCTAAAGGGGTTAACTAATGGGACAGTTTTATAGGGCAGGTCGTTACGGACGCAGCGATACCTAATATGTGTACATTTATTGTTTTTTTTTTATTATTATTTTAAAAAAATGAATTTATTGGGGAATATTTTTTTTTTTTTTTACTAATTTATTTGGCGATTTTTTTTAATTTATTTTTACACTTTTTTTTTAATTTTTTTTTACTTTATTACATAGTCCCAGGTGGGACATCACTGTCCTGTGACAGATCGCTGATCTGTCACATCACAGATCACTGTGACAGATCAGCAATCTGTCACAGGCAGTGCACAAGGCTTCCTCATGCCTGCGCTTTGCAGGCACTGAGGAAGCCAGCTTCCCCAGGCCCCCGAAGGCCCCCGTCGCCATCTTGGATTCGGGGGCCTGGAGGATAGGAGTCCCCCGCAGCAGCGCTGCACATTGCGCTGCCGTGGGGGGCTCAGGGAAGCACGGAGGGAGCCCCCTCCCTGCCGATGCTTCCCTTTAACTCCCGGTACACCGCGATCGCGTTTGATCGCGGTGTGCAAGGGGTTAACGTGTCGGGGGCGGTCCGTGACCGCCCCTGACACATTGTGCCGGGTGTCAGCTGTGATAATCAGCTGACACCCGGCCGCGATCAGCGGCGCTCACCACGTGGGCGCCGCTGATCGCGGTAGACGTACTATCCCGTCCCCGGTCATACGGGCCCGGGTACCGTGGACGGGATAGTACGTCTCATGTCAGGAAGGGGTTAATGAACTGTTCCGCATGCGGTTGCCCACGGTAACTGGACAAAGAAATCCAGTGTATTTAGGGACTGTGAGTTATAGCCATATGTTATGAAGTGCTATGGATTATGTGAGGTCTGTGATGTGTAACATGGCATACAGTAGTTTATGAGGCCTGATTGAACCAAAATAGACTGTTTAAGGGGAAAAAAAATGTGCCTGTGTGCCTTAATTCCATTGCCAAGCGAGTGTCCCCCAGCACATGCAGTAAGCACTGTCTTACAATATATACAGTGCCTTGCGAAAGTATTTGGCCCCCTGGAACTTTTCAACCTTTCCCCACATATCATGCTTCAGACATAAAGATACCAAATGTAAATTTTTCGTGAAGAATCAACAACAAGTGGGACACAATTGTGAAGTTGAACGAAATTTATTGGTTATTTTAAATTTTTGTGGAAATTCAAAAACTGAAAAGTGGGGCGTGCAATATTATTCGGCTCCTTTAGCTTAATACTTTGTTGCGCCACCTTTTGCTGTGATAACAGCTGCAAGTCTCTTGGGGTATGTCTCTATCAGTTTTGTACATCGAGAGACGGAAATTCTTGCCCATTCTTCCTTGGCAAACAGCTCGAGCTCAGTGAGGTTGGATGGAGATAGTTTGTGAACAGCAGTTTTCAGCTCTTTCCACAGATTCTCGATTGGATTCAGGTCTGGACTTTGACTTGGCCATTCTAACACCTGGATACGTTTATTTGTGAACCATTCCATTATAGATTTTGCTTTATGTTTGGGATCATTGTCTTGTTGGAAGACAAATCTCCGTCCCAGTCTCAGGTCTTTTGCAGACTCCAGCAGGTTTTCATCAAGAATGGTCCTGTATTTGGCTCTATTCATCTTCCCATCAATTTTAACCATCTTCCCTGTCCCTGCTGAAGAAAAGCAGGCCCAAACCATGATATTGCCACCACCATGTTTGACAGTGGGGATGGTGTGTTCAGGGTGATGAGCTGTGTTGCCTTTACGCCAAACATATCGTTTGGCATTGTTGCCAAAAAGTTTGATTTTGGTTTCATCTGACCAAAGCACCTTCTTCCACATGTTTGGTGTGTCTCCCAGGTGGCTTGTTGCAAACTTTAAACAATACTTTTAATGGATATCTTTGAGAAAAAGCTTTCTTCTTGTCACTTCCATAAAGGCCAGATTTGTGCAGTGTATGACTGATTGTTGTCCTATGGACAGACTGTCCCAGCTCAGCTGCAGATCTCTGCAGTTCATCCAGAGTGATCATGGGCCTCTTGGCTGCATCTCTGATCAGTCTTCTCTTTGTTTGAGATGAAAGTTTAGAGGGACGCCTGGGTCTTGGTAGATTTGCAGTGGTATGATACTCCTTCCATTTCAATATGATCGCTTGCACAGTGCTCCTTGGGATGTTTAAAGTTTTGGAAATCATTTTGTATCCAAATCCGGCATTAAACTTCTCCACAACAGTATCACGGACCTGCCTGTTGTGTTCCTTGGTCTTCATGATGCTCTCTGTGCTTCAAACAGAACCCTGAGACTATCACAGAGCAGGTGCATTTATACGGAGACTTGATTACACACAGGTGGATTATATTTATCGTCATTACTCATTTAGGACAACATTGGATCATTCAGAGAGCCACAATGAACTTCTGGAGTGAGTTTGCTGCACTGAAAGTAATGGGGCCGAATAATATTGCACGCCTCACTTTTCAGTTTTTGAATTTCCACAAAAATTTAAAATAACCAATAAATTTCATTCAACTTCACAATTGTGCCCCACTTGTTGTTGATTCTTCACCAAAAATTTACATTTGGTATCTTAGTGTTTGAAGCATGATGTGTGGGAAAAGGTTGAAAAGTTCCAGGGGGCCGAATACTTTCGCAAGGCACTGTATATATATATATTAGATATTTATTATACGGGGCTTTGCGTGTGGAGTTAGTTAGTGTGGCTATGTGGAGTGGGCGGGGCTATGCGGAGTGGGTGTGACTTGATACACACACATACATACACTTATTTTTTTATTTATAGATAGTATGAATTCTATAGTTTGCCACCACTTTACCTGGGCACTGCTTTTTGTAGAGAATGCATTGACCTCATGAAGGCACCATATACAGGTTACAATGAGTGCCTGCATGTAGCTTAGCCGTGTAAATGTGGGTAATGTCTACGGGCTATCATGTAGATATATATGTCAGTCAGATTGCTTTGTAGTCATATTGATGCTGAGTAAACACGAAGGATAACAATATAAAATAAGCATTAAATGCAAACTCTCGTGAAATGTTCCAAACAGATGAAAAACTCTGATGAGCTAGCTGTCTGGCATCTGCCCCCCTGGCACACAGATGGCACGTTTAAGCAAAAATAGAAAATAATGGTGCGCATTTATATAAGTTATCCGGTTCAGAAATGATCCCCAGAGTCGCCGTACATAATTGTTGAGCTGCCATTCCGAGCTGGATTACAATTTATTTCAGCTGAGATGTGTGTTGAAAAATCCTGCTTTTGTAAACGTTCCCAGACAGAAGGGATATTTTCAGAGAAAAAAGGGATTCCACCAGTGTGCTCCAAAAATAAAGTACTATGCTCAAAAAATGGCTCATGAAAGGTGCCATTTATAGGGCTGTTACAGTAACTCGGTATGGAAACATTAGGTAATAGTAAAAACTCCCTGAGCAAGGACTACAAAATAGTGAAATACTTCTTGCGCTGCCGTACTTTATGTGACTTCAGGGACCATGGAAAAACAATTCATGCAACTGTAGAGCTACTTTAATGAGAAATGGATGCCTAATATTAATATGCCAATGTTCCCCTAATATTTCTACCAAAAGAGGGTTATTTTTTTTTTTTTTCAAATAACACCCATCCACCCCTCCTACAAAGCAACATATGGCTCCAGGAAACCTCTACGTATGTGCACGGCCAAAGAGCTTGTCTTACTTTCCAAAACAATTAGTAAGTAAATAAAAATTGAAGGTTGGAATGGTACTCCAAGGAGTGAAAGCGGGAAAGGTACCATCCAGAGAACCAGTGTAAAGGTTCGTCGGATGCAGGAAGCAGAGAAGGGGTTAACAAAAGTTCTTTACTTAAGCAAATGTTGAATATGTATTAAAGGAAACCTCCGTGCAGGGAGGTATTAAAGCAACTAGTGAACTATACAGAAAAACACAACAAGAGGATAAAATTGAAAGTAATGACTTACCGATTGAAGGTTTTGTTGGAGGGTGGTTGGAACAGCTCCCGACGGCGTCGCAGTCCGTGAACAAAGTCTCTGGCTCGGCTGTGGAGAAACAAAATGCACTGTCTCCTGACCGTGCTGAAGTATCCGAGTACGCTGGTCTTGAGTCTATTGAACTTGGGTCCGTTGAACTTGGGTCCGTTGGAGAGAGAGTACCGTTCCTTCTGTGGGTTCCAAGAGAGTGACGCGGTACGCTCGGAGCACAATGCAGCTCAGGCCACAGGGGTGACAAGGATGACCTCCCCTGGATGACAACATCCAGGGGAGGTCAGTACGTCTGCTTAACTATCCGTTTCGGGTCTCGTTCGTGGAAGGATACTGGGTAAAGGGAGTAACAGGCGGACAGTCTGCAAAGGGCTGGTGTCAGTGGCAGCAGTTGAGGAGAAGGAGTCAACCTTCGTCCTGCTCTGTAGTCACCTTTCTGCCATGTCTCTCCTGCCTGCGCTCAGCCCCTTTTAAGTCTCCCATGTCCCTTTCTGTCAGGTGCTCGAGCACTTTCCATCCAAGCAAGTCACCCCCCGGCAACAGTGATGACGGCCCCGATAGTTCCGACTCCAGAGTGTATTTCGGACCGATGGCATTGGTCCTGTTCACCACCTTACACTAGCAAACCTAAAAAAAAATTCCTCAAAAGCCACTTGTGGTTCTTGTTTTTTTAAGACACGTAGAAAATATTAAGAACCACAATTGTCAATTTGGTGAAGCTTACAGATGTGACGTCTCACCTGGGTAGAGTTGGATGTCAGAGACTTTTGTCTGGATGAGCAGTTGTAATGTTGAGACTTTGAAGAAAATCAACTTTTTACTAGGAAATACTTTTGGGGGGAATGATTTACAACTTGTTGATCTTCTGGGGAGGTTTATATGTTTTCTATATAAGTAGTTAGAAATGGTGAGATGTAGACTCCCATATTCTTTTTTTAATTCAATAGGCTTGGGTATGCCCTTTTTTTATTGCCTATTGGCTAATAGGTTACCCCACCAACAAATTATCAATTTCTTCATGGCTTCACCCATTCATAGATAGTAGATTGCACCCAGGCTACAATCTCTTCTTCACTCTCTTCCTCCTTGAGTTTAAGGGTTCTTGAGGGTCATACAGTATCTAAGGAAGGGAGAGACAGATTTAGAAGAACGACATATACTCCAGGTAAAAAATGGATATTTATGGAAAGTGACAGGTCTTTTTTTTTCTAAAGATGCTAGAGACAAGTGGAGTAATTTGTTTTGCCACTACCCTTTGGCTCATATTGTTTATAAAACTGTGGCACGTTTCACATTATAGCACACGTCTCTTGATTACAATGAACATGTCCAAACCCCTTCTAATTATTCATTAGCTCTTCCTGCAGATAATCCCCTAATGATTGTCTTTCCTTTGTTGGCTGTTTTGTTAAACTCAGGTCCGATCTCTACGAGTTGATGCTTTATCATGAATGATTTACGCTGATCACCATTCTCCTTGGGGTCTCCTCTATCAATTTTATAACCATAGATTACAGATCCTCCTTCTATATCTGTTGAATACTGAAAGTTTGAATTGAGGAATGACATAAACTGACTGCTGAAAATTTCTTCCACTTTTACTGTAATTTACAATCAATTTAAAGGGAGTCTGTCAGCATAAAATAACTGCAGAATGCTCGGTGGACCTTTGGCATGGCCAATCAAATAGGGGAAAGAACTTTGGTGGGACTTAAACATAGAAAACCAAAAACAAAAAACAAATATCCTAAAATAAAAAAGTAAAAAATAAATTGCAAAAATTGCATGGAGGGTCATAATAATAAGGGTATTTAGTAAACATAATTTTGATCAAAAGAATGTACGAGCCATCCCGCCACGTCACGTCAACCCTTGTTGGACAGTCCTAAATCTTGTATTTAAAACTTTTCCACTTGTCAAGTGACATAGATGTGAACAAGGACTGAGGGATGGAACCACCAGTAATAGCATAGGCCAGACAGGATGGATTTCCCAACTCAGAAACAGGGCGGTCACGCCCTTATATGCAAGAATGCACATTGAACTAGTTTCTCATTTGGGACTTAAACATGTAGATCCTTTCACCGTTTAACCCCTTAACATAACCTTAGCATCATACATGCCAACAGTCTCAATTTTACCTCGACTTTCCTTAAATCTAGATCAAAAAAGGGCCGATAATTATTAATCCCTACCCAAAAGTGACCATTCATGGGGCAATCCTAAACATTTTAATGTCATTGCTGAGGATGGAACATAAATGTCCGATCTTGTGGTGTGACATAGAATCATAGAATCGTAGAGTTGGAAGGGACCTCCTGGGCCATCTGGTCCAACCCCCTGCTCAAAGCAGGATTCGCTAAATCATCCCAGTCAGATGTCTGTCCATCCTCTGTTTGAAGACTTCCATTGAAGGAGAACTCACCACTTCTCGTGGCAGCCTGTTCCACTCATTGATCACTCTAACTGTCAAAAAGTTTTTTCTAATATCTAATCTGTGTCTCTTCCCATTCAGTTTCATCCCATTGCTTCTAGTCTTTCCTTGTGCAAATGAGAATAAAGTTGATCCTTCTACAATGTGACAGCCCTTTAGATATTTGTAGACAGCTATTAAGTCTCCTCTCAGTCTTCTCTTTTGCAAACTAAACATTCCCAAATCCTGCAACCTTTCCTCATAAGACAGGGTTTGCAGACCGGTCACCATTCTGGTCGCTCTTTTCTGAACTTGCTCCAGTTTGTTGATGTCTTTTTTAAAATGTGGTGCCCAAAACTGGACACAATATTCCAGATGAGGTCTGACCAAAGAGGAGTAGAGGGAAATAATGACTTCACGTGATCTAGACTGTATGCTTCTGTTAATACATCCTAGAATTGCATTTGCCTTTTTTGCTGCTGCATCACACTGTTGACTCATATTCAGTCTGTGATCTATTAGTATACCCAAGTCTTTTTCACATGTGCTGTCACTTAGCCCTATTCCTCCCATTCTATATATGCTTTTTTCATTTTTATTGCCCAGATGTAGTACTTTGCATTTCTCCCTGTTAAAAACCATTCTGTTAGTTGCTGCCCACTTCTCCAGTTTATTTAAATCTTTTTGAATCCTCTCTCTCTCTTCTCTAGTATTAGCTATCCCTCCTAGCTTTGTGTCATCAGCAAATTTAATCAGTTTACCCTCAATTCCTTCATCTAAATCGTTGATAAAGATGTTGAACAATACAGGGCCCAGGACAGAGCCCTGTGGTACCCCACTTGAGACATTCTTCCAACTGGATGTGCAGCCATTTACGACCACTCTTTGGGTCCGATCACTAAGCCAGTTATGAATCCACCTAACAGTTGCCTTGTCCATTCCATACTTAGTCATTTTTTCAATAAGGATTGTATGAGAGACTTTGTCAAATGCTTTGCTGAAGTCAAGATATACTATATCTACAGCATTTCCTTGATCCACCCAATCAGTGATACCGTCATAGAAGGAAATTAAGTTAGTCTGACATGACTTATTAGTTAGAAACCCATGCTGACTCTGTTTAATCACTTCATTCTTATCCAGGTATTGACATACATGTTGTTTAATAATTTGTTCAAAGATCTTTCCTGGTATAGAAGTCAGACTCACCGGCCTATAGTTGCCTGGGTCCACCTTCTTCCCCTTTTTAAAGATAGGAACAACATTTGCTCTTCTCCAGTCTTCTGGCACTTCTCCTGTTCTCCAAGAATTTTCAAAGATTATGGAGAGGGGTTCAAAAATTTCTTCTGCTATCTCCTTCAGTACTCTGGGGTGTAATTCATCTGGACCTGGAGACTTGAATTCATTTAGGTTAGCTAAGTGTTTCCTCACTATCTTTCTGTTTATAGATATCCTGGATTCTTCTATTCCCTTAATAGGACAGTGAATAACAGTTGATGTTGCATTTCCTTTCTGAGAGAAAACAGATGCAAAATAGGAATTTAAAAGTTCAGCCTTCTCAACATCCTGTCTTACCATTTCATCATTTTCATCCTGTAAAAATCCTAGAGCATCTTTAGCTTTTCTTTTACTTTTGACATATCCCCAAAATCCTTTATTATTGCTTTTGACATCTCTTGCAAGCCTCAGTTCATTTTCAGCTTTAGCTAATCTGATTTGTGCCCTGCAGGTTCTGCAGACAGCATTATATTCTTCTTTAGATATGCCTCCCTCTTTCCATTTTATAAACATTTTTTTCTTCCTTTTTAGCATGTGCTTAAGTTCTGTGTTCATCCATCCTGGTTTCCTTAAATGCTTCCTATTCTTCCCTCTTTTCGGAATTGTTAACAACTGTGCTTTGAGAATTTCATTTTTCAAGATTTCCCATCCTTCCTGGACATTTTTGTCTTTAAGGATATCCAGCCATTGGATCCCTCCAATTCTCTTTCTGAATCCCTTAAAATCTGCCTTTCTGAAATCTAACCTTGACGTCTGAGTCTTCACAGGTCTTCTACCTCTAGTTATCCAAAATTCTAAAATAGCATGGTCGCTACCTCCTAGGGTCCCAGCCACTTTTACCTCCTCAACCATTTCCTCCCTGTTTATAAGGATTAGATCCAAGGTAGCAGTTCCCCTTGTTTTCTCCCTTACCTTTTGGAAGATAAAGTTGTCAGCAAGAGAGGATAAGAATTTCCTTGACCTGTTAGTTTTGCCTGAGAGAGATTCCCAACAAATGTCTGGATAGTTGAAATCTCCCATGACAACTATGTCATATTTTTTGGAGAACTTGGCCATCTGATGCATAAAGAGTTCATCTATATCTTCGGCTTGCACAGGCGGCCTGTAGTAAATGCCTACAATGGTGTCCTTTCCATTGTTCTGTCCTTGTATTCTTACCCAAACAGTTTCCACAGAACTCCCAGTCTCTGAAGCTTCAATCTCTGTGCAGATATACGCGTTTCGAACATACAATGCGACACCCCCTCCTCGTTTATCAAGTCTGTTTCTTGCAAATAAGTTGTATCCTTCTAGTCTTGTATTCCAATCATGTGTATTGTCCCACCAAGTTTCAGTGATTCCAATTACATCATATTTCTTTTCCTGTGTTAGTAGTTCCAATTCTCCTTGTTTGTTGCCCATGCTTTGTGCATTAGTATAGAAACATTTTAGTTTGTGATTGGTTTCTCTTTCTCCAATATTTTTATTAATTAGATTCTTTCGTCTTTGTTCTTCCTTTCCACTTCTAATAGCAGAGTTATCAATAGCATTTGTCAGGTGTATGGCTTTTTCTGGTCTTTTGCTTCCCTTCCCATGTTGTTCTAGTTTAAAGCTCTCCTTACAAGTGTAGCAAGGCGACTTCCAAATACATGCTTTCCAGTCTTCGTAAGGTGCACCCCATCTCTAGCAAGTAGTCCATCATATAAGTAGTTCACTCCGTGATCCAGAAATCCAAATCGTTGCTGACGGCACCATCGACGTAGCCAGTTGTTCACCTGCAGAATCTTATTCCACCTCCTTGTTCCATGGCCATCCACTGGGAGGATGGAAGAGAAGACCACCTGCGCTCCCAGTTCTTTCACTTTCTTGCCTAAGTCTTCAAAGTCTCTGCAGATGATTTCCAGGTCATTTCTTGCGGTGTCATTTGTCCCCACATGTAGTAGCAGGAATGGGTAGTCATCTGTAGGTCTGAAGAGTCCTGATATCCTGTCAGACACATCTTTAATTTTTGCACCTGGAAGACAGCACATTTCTCTTGTAGTTATATCCGGTCTGCAGATAGCGGCCTCTGTTCCTCTCAGCAGGGAATCCCCCATGACCACCACTCTCCGTTTCTTCTTCACAACATTTTTCTTTCTCCATCCAGGAGGACTCTGAGGGCGTACAAGGTTGCTGTTTGTTGGCAAAGTCTTATCCTGATGTATTTCTTCATCGTTTTCCTGCGTGAGAGCCTGGTACTGGTTTCTGAGCAGTATGGGTGCTGACTGCCTCCTGATCCTCCTGCTTCTCTGGGTCACATGTCTCCATTCCTCTGTTTCTTCAGGTGCACTTCGAATTTCTTCTCTTTCTGTAACATGAAGAGATAATTCTGCTCTGTCCAAGAACTCTTCACCTTCCTTAATGATCTTCAACGTAGCTAACCTCTCTTCGAGATTTTGCAACTTTTCCTCCAACAGGGACACAAGCTTGCATTTGTGGCATGTGAAGTTTGGCTTTTCCACTGGTAAATCTGTGAACATGTAGCAAGAAATGCAGCTCACCAAATGGCTCCTGGCCTCTTCCATCTTGAGATTTCTTAAAAACGATGAAAGATGAGCCAAAGTTTTTTGGCTACCTGCAAACACTCTTGATTTTATTAGGACAATCCACAGGCCCCACCGAAAAGGAAGCTAGCTTCTGTTAACCCCTACTTAAATTAAGCATTTTGGGGGTGCATTCCTGGGTGGTCCCAAAGACGGAACTAAAATATAAAAATTTTGTACACCAAAATGTAGAGTGTAATTGTTGGTCACTACATCATGGTGGCCTGACACTACTGATGTCAGCTCCTGGATCTTTGATTATGTATCCCCTGTAACAGTGCAATCGAAGGTGATTGAAATTTGGGTAAAAGAAGAAGATGGGTCCCCTTATTATGTAACCACGCGCTCTGGTATGACAATTGCTGTTTTTCACTGATGTCGGGTGACAAAAAGTAAGGTTTTAATACTAGAGACAGTCTAGGCTCGTCTAGACTGGGTTCACCTAGTCGCGATGAGATGGTTTTTATGATTTTTTTTATCAAAACAATGTTAACTAAGTACCCTATATTATTTACATGTATTAGCTTGCAAAAACGAAGGCTAAGAAGAGACTTAATAGTTGTCTCCAAATATCTGAAGGGCAGTCACATTGTAGAGGGATCTTCATTATTCTCATTTACACATGAAAACACGAGAAGGAATGGAATGAAACTGAAAGGGAGAAGATACAGATTAGATATTAGAAAAAAAATTTTGACAGTGAGGGTGATCAATGAGTGGAACAGGCTGCCACGAGAGGTGGTGACTGAGTTCTCCTTCATTGAAAGTCTTCAAACAGAGGTTGGACAGACATCTGTCTGAGATAGTTTAGTGACTCCTGCATTGAGCAGGTGGTTGGACACGATGACCCTGGAGGTCCCTTCCAACTCTAACATTCTATGATTCTATGATTAATGTTTAGTAATTTACTTACTATAGTGTATATGCTCAATTTGGTTTTTTTTCTTGGGTTTTGTCTGTGAAATGGCCACAGTTTAAATGTGATCTTACTCATTTCGCTTTACCAACTTATGCTCCAGCTCATTTCTTTGGATTTTCAATGTTACCATTGCGGTGGGAAACATATGTGACGTCGCGCCAGGTCTGTTGATTAAAAGAAGGTCTGAGAAGAAAAACCCCAAGCTCTACCACTTAATTATCAAGAGAACAGCAGAATATTCCAGGTAGTTAGTGATGAGCGAGTATGCTCGTTACTCGAGATTTCCGAGCATGCTCGGGTGGTCCCCGAGTAGTTTGGGCATGCTTGGAGATTTATTTTGTGTCGCTGCAGCTGCATTATTTGCGGCTGCTAGACAGCCTGAATACATGTGGGGAATGCCTGTTTGTTAGACAATCCCCACATGTATTCAGGCTGTCTAGCAGCCACAAATCATGCAGCTGCGGCGACACAAAATAAATCTCCAAGCACGTCCAAACTACTCAGAGAACACCCGAGCATGCTCTGAAATCTCGAGTAACGAGCATACTCGCTCATCACTACTGGTGGAATTTTACTGGAGGTTTTGGTGAGTGAAGGAAAGTATGGATCACAGACTACAGACTGTCCTAAAACAGCGCCAAAGTCACGACTCGCAATGATCACAGGTGAACATTGTCAGATCATGGTGTATTCTGCAGCTACAGGTCTTCCATTTTGGAGACCCTGACAGTAAATCAAGCTTAACATTACAGGTAGAGGTCAAACACAGTATATCTCACACAATGGCCACCAATTTCTCCATTACAACATGTTGCATAAACTTTGCCAGTAGTCACACTGGAAGACAATATCAGTTCTGCACAGACCTCCCATACATATCTAAGTGGCCCTCGAGCACTATCCATCTGCCTTATGGTTTTAGGTCATAGGGAATGAATGAAAGATCATCTGCTCTCTGACCTCTGCTTTGGGCCACGGAAGGTCAGTAATGAGGATACTGTGTTCAAATGTCTTGTGTGGTACAATGACCGGCACTGTGAGCCTGAATATCCCCTACAGAGAATGCCCTCAGATTTGGGATCATGCACGCACAGCAGATTAAAGCCATAAATCCGCTCTTAACTTCAGTGGCGGCAGAAGGCAGAAATTTGATAACTGCCAGCACAACACACACAAGCATTGATCACTTCCCCCCCATAAAAAGATGTTACGCTGAGGAGCAGATGCCCCTGTGTAAAGTTACAGAGCATCCCACCAAAATTTCCCAAACTAACATATTCTGGTTCAATGCACTAAAGTGTTGAAAAATGGCTATAAAAGCATATTAAAAATACTAGGGTATAAGTTGGGCCAGGTTCACCCAAAGACCTGACATTGTCAAGTTGGGGACAGAATCCACAAGAAGTTTGCCTCAAAGAATTGACATTTAATTTTTTATTTTTTGAGGTTTCCAAAAGCTAAAAAGCTTGAATGATTATCAAAGTGAATTTTTCATATATTTGAATAGGAAGAGTATTTAGAGAGCATTTGTACCATTTTTTAGAAGGATTTTGGAGCAGATTCTCTCTCCTTCTCAAAAGACTCAGCTTTGGGCTGTGTACATTCAGAGTTTTTAGAAGAATTTTTGGTACAGAAAGCCTCTAAATCCTCCTCAAAAACTCAAAACACCTCAAAAGCTTGGAGGCTCTACTCAATTTCTGTTCCGAAAATTCTGCAAGGAGATTCTGTGTGCACATGCCCTAAAGATAGGTCTCATAGTCATAGATGCCAGCGTACCTGAAGAATAATAAAGGCCCTTTTACATTTAGCGATGCACCAGTGATCCGACCGGCGATCCGACCCGGTCAGGATCGCTGGTTCATCGCTAAATGATTGCTAGTGAGCTTTCACACAGAAAGATCTCACAGCGATGCAGCAGCGACGCAGCGGACGATACTCACCTTTCACACACAGCGATCCTGATGTCCTCCCGCCCGCGTCCAGCATCGCTCGTCGTCACAGCAGGAAGCCCAGCAGGAAGCAGACGACGAGAAATGGAGTCGCCCGATCTCGCGTGATCAGTGACAGACAGCGGGGGAGCCGCAAAATCAGTGACGTTTTAGCGATATTGCTAGCGATATCGCTATGTGTAAAACCCCCTTAAGATCACATCTTTTAACCACTTCACAACTTTCCATACCTGAAGTCATTAAAGGAAGCTCAAAATACTGAACATATGCACGCAATGTCGTTTTTACTTTGCGGTGCAAATGTTCATTTTGTGCTTTTTCAGGTGGGTTACGAAGCAAATCCACCTGAAAAAGACTCCATTTATAAATACCCTAACCCTATCCTCTGACCTAAGGGTATGTGCACATGGATTAGATGCCAAGTTTCCAAAGCTGAAGCTGCTTCAGGAAAATGCTGGCGGTCATCTCCTACAAGTGATTATTTTACGGCGGCTCCGCTGCTGGCGTTGTTTGCTCTGTACGATGTAGAGTGAGTGTGTAAGAAGGAGAGGTCCATTGGATGCAGTGAATAGCCGGAGACAGAGAAGGGGTTAACAAGGCTTTACTGAACAGGCAAAATACAAGTAATACTCCACTCAGGGAGACAAGACCAGTAAAGGAGCAGCGGAAATTACATACAAACACAATGCTCGGGGATAAGATATATAAAAACATAGTAACTTATTGCCTGCAGTTCTTGCAGGGAAAGGGCTGGACAATCTCTCGGCAGTGTTGCAATTCGTGGACAAAGTCTCTGGCTCTGCTACGGAGATGTGAGAAACACTGTCTCCCGACGGTGCAGATGGATTCGGTCCTGCTTGACTTGAGTGCGAAACAGTCCTTTATGTGGATTCCTCAGAAATGTCGCCGGACACGAGACATGAGCACGCTTACAGACCATGGCAGCCTTACAGACTAGTCTCTAGGCGCTATATAAATGGCACTATATACAGTAAATGCATAATAATAATAGGCAGTTTATCTTCTATCACAGGCAAAACAGGAGTATCAGAAAGTACAGGTTCAGATGGTAAATTCATAGCATCAAAGGAAGTCTGAGGGATGAGTGACGTGGAGTTGTCTGCACGAGCAGCGGAGAGGGAGTCAACTGTCTCCTGTCGCCTTCCCGCCAAGTCTGACCCATTCCCACGCTCAGCTCTCTTAATATACCCTGTGCCCCCTGCTGTCCAACAGAAAGGTCTCTCCCTCCTAGAAGAAATCTCCCCCGCCAACAGTGGTGACAGTACCAATAGTTCCGGCCTTAAAGGGCACCGGACACTGCTGACTCTGTCTCGGCTCATCTTCTTACAAGTGGGTGACTTCCGAGCCAAAGCAGCCCAAAGAATGAGCAGGTCAATTTTTTTAAGGAAGCCCCTTAAAAGAAGTGACATAATGCCGCGGTCACACTTGCGAGTACAATGCGAGAAAATCGCGCATCAATACCCGGCACTGCCGCCGGCATTCGGGAGCGGAGTGTGCAGCTGCATGTATTTTACTATTTGCACACGCAAGTGTGGCCTCGGCCTAAGACAGAACATCTGCACAGTAATATTATTTTTGCACTCTTATGAATTACGCTCATTTTATAAAGCACTTTTGTGGTTGTTTTTTCATCCAGAGTTCGGGTATAATTTGCCTGAAAGAGACCCTTAAAGTAATTGTTCAGTTTTATGCAAATTATGCTCTGTTCTTATGTGAGAAAAAGCCTATAACGATCTAATCAACCGTGTAGATTTATATAACCGTTTTTGTTGCACATAGCAACCAATCACAGAGCAGCTTTCATTTTACATTCTGCTCTTTAAGAACGAGAGCTGCATCATGATTGGTTAATATGAGCAACAGAGACATACACCTTCCTTTTGGCTTTTCATTTCCATTTCAATGGATATACGAGCAGACCTGATATTTCCTACAGCTGAGAGTTTATTACAATGCATCCTGTCTCTGAAATACTCTTAACTGATTGCATTCCAGGCTAAAACTTTTTTTTTAAATAGTGATTTACTTTTTTCCCTATTGTTATCTAACTTGAATGATAATGCGTTAGCTTCTGATTTTGTCCATTTAACACCTAAGATGCTTAGTTCAATTTGTCTAATTCATGACAAGCTGTGGTGGTCTCTAAGCTTGAAATCTCACTCCAGTCGAGGACTGGAGTAATATTTCTGGCATGGCGAATGGAGGCGCATGCCACTCGTCAAACTCCTCCTGATTCATTAAGAGGCGTGCACCTGTTAATCAGTCAGGAGCGCCTGATTCCTACATGACTCCTCTTCAAGAACGGAGAGTAAGAATCAACCAGAGCATTTAAAAAAAGTGAGAGGTACATTCTATATTTTGTTCAACAGACTCATTGCGAAGGCTTAAAAAAAAATGCCCTGGCAGGTTTTTGAGCACGTGGTCAGCATTTTCGCCTTAAAAATGTGTGTTTGTATTAATTGCCTAATGCATTAAAAAATATAACGTTACTAAGAAGATATCCAAAAAATGCAGAAAAAAAAGCGCTAGCAGAAAAAACATTGACAAAAAGCTGCAGGAAAGTAAAAAAACACGAAAAAACCTGATCAGGGTTAGAAGAAAAGCGTCTTCTGTTTGAAAAAATGGCACAAAAAATGCAATTTATACCTATTCATAATAGTAAAACAGCTTAGATATACTGTAAAGGCCCTATCTGCCTACTTGAAAAAAAATTCTGGAAGATGTGTACATTTTTATTTTCATAACCACAATTTTTTTCCAACATTCTATGCTCAATCGACGCCTATTGCAGCTTTCTAAATACAGTTAGGTCCATATATATTTGGACAGAGACAAAATTTTTCTAATTTTGGTTCTAGACATTACCACAATGAATTTTAAACAAAACAATTCAGATGCAGTTGAAGTTCAGACTTTCAGCTTTCATTTGAGGGTATCCACATTAAACTTGGATGAAGGGTTTAGGAGTTTCAGCTCGTTAACATGTGCCACCCTGTTTTTAAAGGGACCAAAAAGTAATTGGACAGATTAAATAATTGTAAATAAAATGTTCATTTCTAGTACTTGGTTGAAAACCCTTTGTTGGCAATAACTGCCTGAAGTCTTGAACTCATGGACATCACCAGACACTGTGTTTCCTCCTTTTTGATGCTCTGCCAGGCCTTCACTGCGGTGGTTTTCAGTTGCTGTTTGTTTGTGGGCCTTTCTGTCTGAAGTTTAGACTTTAACAAGTGAAATGCATGCTCAATTGGGTTGAGATCAGGTGACTGACTTGGCCATTCAAGAATATTCGACTTCTTTGCTTTAATAAACTCCTGGGTTGCTTTGGCTTTATGTTTTGGGTCATTGTGCATCTGTAGCATGAAACGACGACCAATCAGTTTGGCTGCATTTGGCTGGATCTGAGCACACAGTATGGCTCTGAATACCTCAGAATTCATTCGGATGCTTCTGTCCTGTGTCACATCATCAATAAACACTAGTCACCCAGTGCCACTGGCAGCCATGCATGCCCAAGCCATCACACTGCCTCCGCCGTGTTTTACAGATGATGTGGTATGCTTTGGATCATGAGATGTACCACGCCTTCGCCATACTTTTCTCTTTCCATCATTCTGGTAGAGGTTGATCTTGCTTTCATCTGTCCAAAAAATGTTCTTCCAGAACTGTGCTGGTTTTTTTAGATTTTTTTTAGCAAAGTCCAGTCTAGCCTTTTTATTCTTGATGCTTATGAGTGGCTTGCACCGTGCAGTGAACCCACTGTATTTACTTTCATGCAGTCTTCTCCTTATGGTAGATTTGGGTATTGATACGCCTACCTCCTGGAGAGTGTTGTTCACTTGGTTGGCTGTGTGAAGGGGTTTCTCTTCACCATGGAGATTATTCTGCGATCATCCACCACTAGTGTTGAGCATTCCGATACCGCAAGTATCGGGTATCGGCCGATACTTGCTGTATCGGAATTCCGATACCGACTTCCGATATTTTTTCAATATCGGAATTCGGCATCGGAATCGGAAGTTCAGTTGATTGACGGCCTGACGTCATCATGATGCGCGGTGTGTGCGCATCATGATGCGCCGTCATTTCGGGCCTTCCGGGGGTCTCTGCCGGCCTGCCGGGGGGCTGTGCCGGCCTGCCGGGGGGCTGTGTGGACTGCCCGGGGTCTGTACCGGCCTGCCGGGGGGCTGTGCCGGCCTGCCGGTGGTCTGTGCACCCTGTGGGGGTCTGTACCGGCCTGCCGGGGGGCTGTGCCGGCCTGCCGGGGGGCTGTGCCGGCCTGCCGGGGGGCTGTGCTGATGTCCGGGGGTCTGTGCAAGCATCGTCCGATGGGACTACAAGTCCCATCGGGCGATGCCTGCTACCATGACAGTGATTGACACATTAGCCAATGATGGGACAGTAGTAGTCCCATCATCCGGCTAATGTGTTAAATGTTAAAAAAAAAAAAAAAAAAAAAATACTACATGCATGCTACATACATACTACATGCATGCTACATATATACTACATACATACTACATACATGCTACATACATACTGCATGCTACATACATACATACTACATACATACTACATACATACTACATACATACTACATACATACTACATACATGCTACATACATACTGCATGCTACATACATACTACATACATACATACTACATACATACTACATATATACTACATACATACTACATACATGCTACATACATACTGCA
The DNA here is from genome assembly GCF_039654945.1 of Dendrobates tinctorius. Taxonomy (NCBI): domain Eukaryota; kingdom Metazoa; phylum Chordata; class Amphibia; order Anura; family Dendrobatidae; genus Dendrobates; species Dendrobates tinctorius. The sequence goes on along the minus strand of NW_027361689.1, from coordinate 27,534,718 downwards.
TGCTACATACATACTACATACATACTACATGCATGCTACATACATACTACATATATACTACATACATACTACATACATGCTACATACATACTGCATGCTACATACATACTACATACATACTACATGCATGCTACATACATACTACATATATACTACATACATACTACATACATACTGCATGCTACATACATACTACATACATACTACATGCTACATGCATGCTACATACATACTACATATATACTACATGCATGCTACATACATACTACATACATGCTGCATGCTACATACATACTACATACATACTACATACATGCTACATGCATGCTACATACATACTACATATATACTACATGCATGCTACATACATACTACATACTACATATATACTACATACATACTACATACATGCTACATACATACTGCATGCTACATACATGCTACATACATACTACATACATACTACATACATACTACATGCATGCTACATACATGCTACATACATACTACATACATACTACATGCATGCTACATGCATGCTACATACATACCACATACATACTACATGCTACATACATACCACATATATACTACATACATACAATACATTCATACAATACATACATAGACATACAGTACATATAACATAGAGTAACATACTTACCAATACTTGTCACATTGTTACCCGAAGCCATTGTCTATTCCGGGATAAATATTAACATAACAAACCACAAAAATACTCACCCACGATCCGAAGCAGTCCACGAGTGTGTCCCACGACGATCTTGGGTAGAGAACTGCAGCATCAGATGATGCTGCTGTTCTCTACGGGCTGCAGGAATCCAATGACGGAAGGTAGGTATCCTTCCGCACTGTATTCCTCCGCCACTTAAAAAAAAAAAGTCCCTAGTCTCACTTTATGCCATTGCTGTGTGGGAAATTCCCACACAGCAATGGCATAAAGTGAGACTAGGGACTTTTTTTTTTTTAAGTGGCGGAGGAATACAGTGCGGAAGGATACCTACCTTCCGTCATTGGATTCCTGCAGCCCGTAGAGAACGGCAGCATCATCTGATGCTGCAGTTCTCTACCCAAGATCGTCGTGGGACACACTCGTGGACTGCTTCGGATCGTGGGTGAGTATTTTTGTGGTTTGTTATGTTAATATTTATCCCGGAATAGACAATGGCTTCGGGGAACAATGTGACAAGTATAGGTAAGTATGTTACTCTATGTTATATGTACTGTATGTCTATGTATGTATTGTATGAATGTATTGTATGTATGTAGTATATATGTGGTATGTATGTAGCATGTAGTATGTATGTGGTATGTATGTAGTATGTATGTAGTATGTATGTAGTATGTATGTAGTATGTATGTAGTATATATGTAGTATGTAGTATGAATGTAGTATATATGTAGTATGTATGTAGCATGTAGTATGTAGCATGCATGTAGTATATATGTAGTATGTATGTAGCATGTAGTATGTATGTAGCATGCATGTAGTATATATGTAGTATGTATGTAGCATGTAGTATGTATGTAGCATGCATGTAGTATATGTAGTATGTAGCATGTAGTATGTATGTAGCATGCATGTAGTATGTAGCATGTAGTATGTATGTAGCATGCATGTAGTATATATGTAGTATGTATGTAGCATGCATGTAGTATATATGTAGTATGTAGCATGTAGTATGTATGTAGCATGCATGTAGTATGTAGCATGTAGTATGTATGTAGCATGCATGTAGTATATATGTGTTATGTATGTAGCATGTAGCATGCATGTAGCATGCATGTAGTATGTATGTAGTATATATGTGGTATGTATGTAGCATGCAGTATGTATGTAGCATGCATGTAGTATATATGTAGTATGTATGTTGCATGTAGTATTTATGTAGTATGAATGTAGCATGTATGTAGTATGTAGTATGAATGTAGCATGTATGTAGTATGCATGTTGTATGTATGTAGCATGTAATTTTTTTTTTTTTTTTTTTTACATTTAACACATTAGCCGGATGATGGGACTACTACTGTCCCATCATTGGCTAATGTGTCAATCACTGTCATGGTAGCAGGCATCGCCCGATGGGACTTGTAGTCCCATCGGACGATGCCTGCACAGACCCCCGGAGCCTGCACAGACCACCGGCAGGCCGGCACAGCCCCCCGGCAGGCCGGCACAGCCCCCCGGCAGGCCGGCACAGCCCCCCGGAGCCTGCACAGCCCCCCGGCAGGCCGGCACAGCCCCCCGGCAGGCCGGCACAGCCCCCCGGAGCCTGCACAGACCACCGGCAGGCCGGCACAGACCACCGGAGCCTGCACAGACCCCCTGGCAGGCCGGCACAGCCCCCCGAAAGGCCCGTACAGACCCCAGAGAGGCTGTACAAGGGCAGGAAAGGGTTTTTCTTATTCCGATACCGGAAGTCCCATAGACTTGAATGGGACTTCCGGTATCGGAATCGGCGATACCGATACTTTTTTTAAAGATCGGCCGATACCATCCGATACGATACTTTGAAGTATCGGACGGTATCGCTCAACTCTATCCACCACTGTTGTCTTCCGTGGGCGCCCAGGTCTTTTTGCATTGATGAGTTCACCAGTGCTTTCTTTCTTTCTCAGGATGTACCAAACTGTAGATTTTTCCACTCCTAATGTTGTAGCAATTTCTCGGATGGGTTTTTTCTGTTTTTGCAGCTTAAGGATGGCTTGTTTCACCTGCATGGAGAGCTCCTTTGACTGAATGTTTCCTTCACAGCAAAACCTTCCAAATGCAAGCACCACACCTCAAATCATCTCCAGGCCTTTTATCAGCTTAATTGAGATTGACATAACAAAGGGATTGCCCACACCTGTCCATGAAATAGCCTTGGAGTCAATTGTCCAATTACTTTTGGTCTCTTTAAAAACAGGGTGGCACATGTTAAGGAGCTGAAACTCCTAAACCCTTCATCCAATTTTAATGTGGATACCCTCAAATGAAAACTGAAAGTCTGAACTTCAACTGCATCTGAATTGTTTTGTTTAAAATTCATTGTGGTAATGTCTAGAACCAAAATTAGATAAATGTTTTCTCTGTCCAAATATATATGGACCTAACTGTATTTCTCTGGAATCTGTCACGCCATTTTTGGACTATAAGCTGCGGCCACAGCCATCAAGGGCTTATCTGCAGCATTCTGTAATGCTGTAGATATGCCCCCGATGTAACCTGATAGATAAGAAAAACGAGTTATATTATACTCACCGGAGAGCGGTCCGGTCCGGCGCCTTCCATCTTCTACTGATGACGTCCTCCTTCTTACTTCTGCCGCGGCTCCTGGTAGGATAGGCGAGGAGAGGTGCTGATCCAACAGGAATGGGGGGTGACCCACCTCTTGACGCCGGCAGACACGAGACTGAGACATGGGATGTGTCCAACAGTTCAGATTTTTTTGGCCGCTTTTCGGATGACCACCGTACTTCATCACAGGACTTTTCCACACTTCACTTTGTACACAGACCCGGATACCTTCTCTTTCTTATGTTACTGACTGTGGCGTCCTCTATGACTCTTCCCCGCTGTGGCTTCCCTAAGCACTTTCACCACAGCGTTTCACCCTTTAGAGTACGCCATCCACTTGATAACCACAGTCCGTCTCTGTCTGCGGCCACTGTCCTTTTGGGTCACCCCCTTCACCGCCTCCACTGTCAGTAACTCTCTCTGTAGGCCTTTTCCGTCTTTCTCCCTACAGCTGAAAATCTTCTCTAGTGAGCTCCCTTGGCTGACTGGAACTTCCAGAACCTTCCCTGATCTCTTATACTCCCAGTCCCAGTAGCTCCGCCCACTATCACCTGACAGTAACCTTTGACCAATGGCAGTTACCTTGACGCATGGCAGTTACATAACCACTCTCTCCTACGCTCCCCACTGCCCTCTAATGGTCAAACTACCACATGACACCCTTTTCTCTTTATCTGTCTCTTACTACAGACAGACCTGTCCGTCAGCTCAACCTCCCCACACCTGCGCAGACGTACTTTATTTGCCCTGTTGAGAGCAGAGTAAAGTACTGCAGTGCGTAGGCGCCGAACTACTCTGACCTTTCCCGGCGCCTGCGCACTGCAGTACTTTACTCTCCCCTCAACAGGGCAGTACGCCTGCACAGGAGCCGCGGCTGAAGTAAGGAGGAGGACATCATCGCTAGAAGATGGGAGGTGCCGGACCGTGACACCCACCGCACCCGCCCCTGCCCCCCGGTGAGTATAATCTAACGTGTTTTCTTATCTTTCAGGTTACATCTGGGGCTTATCTACAGCATTAAAGAATGCTGTTGATAAGCCCCTGAAAGCTGTGGCCACAGCTTATAGGCCAAAAATTGGGTGACAGATTCCCTTTAAAGTCAAGAAACTGTTGGGGAGCACTGCGTTCCAGGAATATTTGTGAACACCTGTGAGATTTGTCCACAACATCTCCCCTTTTTCCATATGTTCCTGAAGAATTGGCAAGTATCATAGAGTAGCTAGAAACATTGAGCTTTTATAACATGGTAGATTTGTCATCCAAGAGCCTGGCAAAGCTGGCCGAGAACCTCGGCGAGAGCTCTAGTGGTGGCCAATTCTGGTCCTTTTTGGAAAATAACAAGGAAAAGAGCTGAATAGCATTGAATAGCTAGACAGAAGAGGATGATGTGCTTACTTAGGCGGTAGGGAAGTCTCCTTAATTGTTGATCTTTTTTCCATAAGACCATGCCGTTCGGCCATACTGCCAAACTCATATGCTCCAATTAATTTACGCATTTAACTACATTCTTGTTCTCTGTTCCTCTTCATCAAGTCCTAGATTTGGGCACATAATAGGTGTAATAATAACAATGATAATGGACGCTGGAAGAGCGGGAACAATGAAAAGTACGTAGCTGGAAGTTGGCCGTGAAACACACAAACAGCTGGCTGAGTTATTTTACTTAGAGGATCAGAGGAAGAAAAAGGCTATTAGTTTGGCTTTACTGCGGGACACAGCTTTGTGTTTAATAGTGGGAGCCGTGGCTCTGTACACACCCTGTGAATTTTCCTTTTATTCCCTTAATCACACGTACTTTTCGTGACAGTCAATCCCATTTAGTCAAGCGGCACTGTGTAATTATGTGTGTAATTGGCAGAGAAATTTTCTTCAATACCTGAGTCCCAGGTAAAAAAAAAAAGCTAACACCTGCCCAACCTGTCGCACCAATACTGGATGCAATAAAACAACTCCTTTTCGAAAACAAAACAAATGAATAGGTGTTAATCAGGTTTTCCATAGGATATGCCCAAGGATTCATCACTTACTAGATCAAAGCTATCCCATTATTCCGATGCGCCAAGCCTGACGCATCAAGTATTTATGGCACCAATTTACCATTGATGTCATCAGCCAAGAGAGTCTAGACTTGAAGGAGAATTACAACATGGGAGTTGTAGAGAGAGAAATTGAGATAACGGAGAGGAGTATTAGGGCTAGTTTACATTAGGCAATCTGCGGAGATCAGCGAAAGATCGTTCAGTGCGTATAGGCTGTCATTGTTCTCGGCAGCACATTTCCTGTTTACACTTGAGACGATGTGCTGCTGAGACTGGCGATTTGTTTACTAAGTCAATAGATCATTTAAACTGCCAAATGGGTGATTTGCTCTTTTATCCGGAAATGATCAACTTGTTCATGCTGCAAGATCAGACAATCAGCATTCCTATGGACGCTGGTTCCCGATTATCGTGCAGTGAAAAATACACACATAGGGAAAGTCTTAAGGAATGAATTGGGTGTTGAAAGGTGGGAATAGGAGGGGCCAGGAAACATTTCATGGGAGAATTTACAGGAAAAAATATCTAACACCTACACCTTTTTTTACGTAAATTGAGGATGGTAATCAGTGGGACCTGGGTGATGGTCTGAGTTGGCTTGCACTAAGATTGAGTCTTTGTCACAGCAGCTAATATATTGATGACTGTGGGATCACTGAAGATGGAAAGGAAAAGAGTGTTTGGGAGGTCGGGCAGGAAACTGATAATGTTCTAGACTCCCCTTGGTGGTGCCATAGCTTCATATCTGATAGGGGTTTTGAGATGGTAGTGGTGGAAGCGAAAACCTGGAGACACACAGTCATGAACTTTCTGCCTGACAGCCAGAACTTAATGGCTGTAATTAAACAAAACTTCATGTTAGGAAAAAGGGACCATCACACATATAGACCATGTAGACTTTGAGGACCATCTCCCATTTACTCTGTTTTTTACAAATTCTGATTTATACGGGTACTGTATGTTGGGAGTATTGAGTATTGGAGGTTATCTGTTCAAATGTTTGCTATGTACTTAATAAAATGGCTTCTGTGGCCAATTCATATCACCCTACTGTGATGACATTAGATAATGGTTTTATGGTGGGCAAGCTAATGAAGGGAAATGACATCAGTCTTGTCTTGTAAACTCTCAAGTTAGCTGTAAAGCTCACCATGAACATGTAATTGCTTGGTTAGTTGGTTGTTCCTGACTCCATCATATACAGTACATGTATACTTGGTTTGGTGAATTGTAAATATTTTAATTGGCATTGGGAATTAAGAGTGTGAAGGAAAGAATGGCTAATGAACTAAATTATTAACCTTACATAAGCTAGTAATATATGGTGTGGCAAGATGGTGTCTACATCCTGGAACTATGCCCTGGAATCCTTGGAATGTGAGGTGGATACACTGAAGACCATATATGGAACAGACCTAGCATGGACCTATCACAGAGTGACACGATGGCTGCTGAGAAGCTGTGCGGCGCCCTCTTCCTGCCTGTTACATGATCTTTTGTTTGTACTAATAAAGTTAAGTTCTGTGCCAGCTTTTGCCAAGAGAGGAGCCCACATATGTATTTCTTCTATGCATGTGTGGGGAGGAGGACCCCCATAGAGTGACTGGGCCGGAACCAAGGGGACCGCCATCAGGGTTCCCGAAGGATCGATACCGGGAGGGCTACAAAGGGAAACAGACGACTGAGGGTGACAGGGCAGCAGGGGGCGAGGCGAGGATAAAAGGAGCAGGGAGCGCGCTGAGTTGTCAGTTGGCAGACAGGCTGATACAAGAAACCGTGTGGCATAGAGAGAAATGGTGTAACGGCCGTTGTGGTGTTGAGAGACCGTCAGGGCCCTGTGAGGGGTAAGCGACTTATTCACCGAGAAGTGACGCGTGATATACCCCTACCGGAGGCCATTCTCCACCCACGGTCGGCCACAGCCGTGCCCTCTGTTCCTCGCTCTGTTGCGGCTAGTCCGCCACCCCTAGCTGCTGCTGGCACCTCACACCAACCCGCTGCAGTGGCCTGGACGCTTCCTCCCTGCCTTCGCCCACGGCTGCGGCCCTGCCATCACCGGCCTCAGTGGACGTCATCTCGCCATAGGCGGCAGTAGAGGCCTACATCCCGTCTCCAGGGGGTCCCTGCGCAGAGGTCGGTCAACCGTCATTTTAAAGACTGCGACTTAACTGCGCTTTGAGACGGGAGACGGCTAAGACGTATTGAGAGGCCTACCCCGCTTTGTTTTCAGGGGGTCGCCTACAACAGGGATTACTCCAGGGCCTGTTGCGCCCCATCGGCACAGATCCTCCCGGGCCTGCTGTGCCCCCAGCTTCAGGATTACTTCAAGACCTGTTGCACCCCAACGGCACAGATTCTTCAGGGCCTGTTGCGCCCCAACAGCACAGATCCTTCAGGGCCTGTTGCGCCACAACGGCACAGATCCGTCTGGCCCTATTGTGCCCTAGCTTCAGGGCTACTTCAGGACCTGTTGTGCCCCAATGGCCAAGATCCTTCAGGGCCTGTCGAGCCCCAGCTATCCTTGGATATCGGGGCGCCAGAACAGCCGCATCAGCGACCTCGTAGCAGCCACGCCTGTGACCCTGAAGGACGCCCGGAAAGATCAGTTGACTGTAGGAAATAAGGACCCATAGTTGGCCGTACATGGCCCATAACACCCGGTCTAGCCGGATTAGTATCGTTCTCGATAAGAAAAATGTTGTTATTGTTGTTGAGTCCCTGCATGGACAGATTGGTGATCTCCCTTTTGTTTGTTCAGCATAGCCCAGCGGCTCCAATTCATAAACATTGATTTAAAAAACCACACTCTGTCTCGTGTCTCGTCACTGCATCCTGAGAACCTGCTGTGCTCTACACTTGGCGTAGTCGGCAGGATGCAGTCTCCGAGCATGGACAGTGGTGCCCCAGATCAGGGCAGAGCCTTGCACTCTACAAATAATGAGGGTCCCCGGTCCAGCATTTCATTGGGGGCCATGCTGAACAACCTGCCTAGATTTTCTGGCTCCAATACTATGCTATGGAGCTGGACAGAGCGGATGCGGGGGCTCTTTCGGATGCACCCAATGACTCCTGATTTGGAAATTGAAGTAGCTCTCATGGCTTTAGACAGGGAGGTACAGAGGTCAGTGATGCTGAAACCTCCGGGGCACCGCAACACTTTTGATAAAGTTTTGCAGATAGTAGAACAGACCCATGGGACCCAACTAATGTGGGGGAGTTAAGGACCCGTTTGTTCAGTTGAATGCAGGGAGAGGGGGAGACGATCACTCAGTATATGAATGTCCTCCAAGAATTGCATACGGCCATTGAAACAAAGGACGGGGTAGGGGTAGGACCTATTGACATTACCCTACGCGACCTACTGGTGACTGGACTGCGAGATCCATTAATAAAACAGGCATTACGGGAACAGATCAGAATGAATCCCCGAATAGACTTTTCAGAGGTGGGAAGTCAGGCACTACTCGAGAGCAAGAACAGGGGATGGCGGTCCCTGTGGGAAAGGTCCGAGGTGTGTAGGCCTCCGTGAACGCAGTCGAGGAGCCTCAGTGGGTGGAGGAGATGAAACAAGAGTTAAAGAATATTAAGGGTGAGCTGGCCGAAGTAAAGAGAAGAACCGAGACTGGGACTGGACGACCTAGAATTAACCCCGGCCCCTGGGGGTCACACCCCCAGCGGGGCCATCAGTCTGCACAGGCCCGGAGTTATGAGTGCGGAGAACCAGGCCACTTCGCCCGAGAGTGCCCGCGGCGTGGGAGATACCCACCCCGGCGGCCATTAAACTAAAGGGCTCCGTGCTGGGGGGGATGCCGCTCGGAGCCGAAAACCACAACTAGGGGTGGTGGAAGTCCCAAAGATTTGGTACCAAAATGTCCGGTGGTTTGGGCAGAAGTGGAAGGCCGGGCCGTCCAGTGCCTGGTGGACACGGGGTCGCAAGTAACCACTATGCCCGCAACGTACTTTCAACAAAATTTCCCAGAAGCAGCAAGACCTCAGTGGGGGCCCATGATCAGACTAATAGCCGCCAACCAACTGCCGGTCCCGGTTGCCGGGGTAGTGTGGGTGGAGGTGACGTTGTGCGGTAAATCCCTTGGTCACAGAGGGGTGGTGCTGACTCAAGGAGAAACTGATAATCAGCATCCCGTCACCCTAGGCATGAATATTTTATGGGAGTTTGGTAACCTACTGCTCAATGATCCTACACATAAGATTCTGAAGCAGTGGGGTTCTCGCACCGCTCAAGGACAGGTATTCCAGCAGCTGGTGCGGTAAGCACGGGTACATCAGGACTGCCAGGAGGGTGGGGCTCTGGGCAAGGTCATCGCGCCAACGGCTCCCCTGCTTGTGCTACCTCCTGGGCAGACTGTGGTGGCCCTGCCAGTTCGAGCTCCGATACCCTTGGAGGGCGTCGAGGTGCAGGTGGAGCCATGCCAATTGGAGTGCTTACCTTCTGGCATATTGGTGGCCCGTTCCCTGGCTACCGTGCAAAGAGGGACCGCCCTGGTGCACTATGTCAACCTTGAAGACCGAGACATCATTCTGAAAGCACAAGCTGAACTGGCCAAGCTAGTAAGGCTTTTAAAGGAAGTGCTGCCAGCTTCTGCGGTTCAATTGCGAGTACAATCCGAGGATCCTTGGGAAGTAACGATTCGAACCTTACAGGCCACCGAAGTCTCAGCTCAGGAGAAGGATCGAAATATTCTGGAGCAGATGTGGGCCGAGCTTTCCGGGTTAACTTCAGCCCAGCTCTCACAGATAAAAACATTGCTTGGACAGTACCATGAAGTGTTTGCTAGTCATGAGGAAGATTTTGGGTGTACCACCGCCATCACTCATGAAATCCCCACGGCAGGAGCCGCCCACATCCGGGAACAATATCGACAGGTCCCTCCACAACTCTACCAACAGGTGAAAACTTTGCTGGCCCAGATGCTGCGAAAAGCGGTGATACGGGAAAGCCAAAGCCCCTGGCGGCCCCAATCGTGTTGGTCCGAAAAAAAGATGGTACATTACAATTCTGGATTATCGGAAACTGAATGCTTGCACTATTAAAGACTCATACCCACTGCCCCGCATAGAGGAATCCTTGTCTCCCTTGGGGAAGACAACATATTTTTCGACCCTGGACTTGGCCAGTGGGTACTGGCAGGTGCCCATGTCTGAAGAAGATAGAGCCAAGACGGCGTTCATATTGGATATGGGACTGTTCGAGTTGAATCGAATGCCGTTTGGACTGGCCTATGCCCCAGGGACCTTTCAGCGGTTGATGGAGCTGTGCCTGGGAGATCTCAATTTTGAGGCCATGTAGATCTATTAAGATGACATCATCTTCTATGCCGCCACCTTCGAGGATCACCTAAAGCGGTTGGGGCAGGTACTCAGCCGGTTGCAAAAGTACGGGTTGAAGGTAAAGCCTCAGAAATGCCACCTATTTCGCTCCCAGATTGAGTATCTGGGTCATGTCGTTTCGGCAGAGGGTGTGAGGCCATCCCGGGAGAAGGTTGCTGCTATCCAGGGGTGGCCTACCCCCGAGACGGTAAAAGACGTGCGGGCTTTTCTGGGGCTGGCCGGATATTACCGTCATTTCGTAAAGAATTTTGCATGTCGAGCTCGAGCCCTGCACGACCTGCTGAAGGGGGCTCCCGCTGGGGCAAATGGACGAAGAATCCAGTGGCAGCACCCTCAAGAAGAGGCCTTCCGAGACCGCAAGGCTGCACTCTCGGATGCCCCGGTGTTGGCTTATGCGGATTTCTCACAACCGTTCATCCTGCACACTGACAGGAGTCTTCACGGGCTGGGGGCTGTGTTGTCACAAGTTCAAGACGGCTGGGAGAGGGTGATCGCATATGAAAGCCACTCACTTCATGACTGCGAGCGTAACCCTGACAATTACAGCTCCTTCAAGCTGGAGCTCCTCGCAGTGGTGTGGGCCATGACGGAGAGATTCGCAGAGTATCTAGCGGGCTCCGAGGTAGTGGTGCGGACCGACAACAACCCGCTGGCTCATTTGGAAAACGCCAAATTGGGGTCTCTGGAAGAGCGATGGGTGGCCCGGATGGCGAAGTACAATTATAAAATCATCTACAAAAGAGGGGCTGAGAACGTCCATGCTGACGCCCTCTCCAGGATTCGACATACGACTCCAGGGAAGAATCGAGACGAAGAATTAGAAGGAGAGGAAATACCATTCGCCCTCACCGCTGCCATGCTCACAACTGCCAATCAAAAGTACCTTCCCCCGAGACCCCAAGGGGCATACTGGAACAATCTCGGGATAAATGGGTACAACAGTAACAAGAAGACGAAGAAGTTGGACTCCTCTGGACGTGGGTCACCGCTGGCAAATTACCCACTGATTCCCAATGATAAACTTTGACTCAAGACCTGTCGCTGATGTTGCGACAATGGGAGAGGCTGGTTATACGAAAGAGACTATTGCACCGTAAGATAATATCGCAGACAACCTCAATGACAGTTTGGCAGGTGGTTACGCCCGGAGTCCAACTCCACAAACTGGCTTGAGAGGCTCACGAAAAAGGCACCCACGCTTGTCGGCTGTTGTGGACGAAATTTGCCGGACCTGCCGCTTATGCGAATTAGCCAAGCCGCCCGCTCAGAGGGCCTCAACACTGACAATTGTGACCTCAGCGCCCCTTGAGCTCCTGACGGTGGACTACCTGACCATTGGCCCCACATTCCAGGCATACGAATACTGTCTCGTCATGGTGGATCATTTCACCAAGTTCGCTGTGGTCACCCCCACTCGAGATCAGACCGTAGAGTCGGCTCCCTCCGCAATTTGCAGAAACTTCATATACAGTAAGTATACGGCTTTCCCCAACGAATACATTCTGATCACGGAGCATGTTTTTGGGAAAAGTTATGGAGGAACTACATCGTTTCTATGGGATTGACATATCCCGGACCACACCGTATCACCCGCAAGGGAATGGGGCTTGTGAACGATTTAATCAGACATTGATTCAAATGTTGCGTACTCAGGAGAGTGAGAAGAAAGCCCGTTGGCCCAGATATGTTTCTGAATTAGTATGGGTTTATAACAACCGGGTACATCGAGTGACTGGCTATACCCCTTACTCCCTGTTGTTTGGATGAGAGGGTAAAGGGATCACGGAGGTGGAATTGGACCCCAAAGAGCCCCAACCCTGGACTGGAGTGCCGTCCTGGGTCCGAAATCATCGTCACCGGCTACAAACTCTTCACCGAATCGTACACACAAAGCTCCAGGATTGGGAACACCCAGGAAAGAATACAACTCCACCTCCTCACCTCCAAAGCGGGAACCATGTGCTTGTACTAGATCAACACCCCCAGAACAAACTGGAGTCACGTTGGGAAGAGAGTCCTTATCGGGTTCTACGCCGTATCCACCCGGATGGACCCGTGTACGAAATACGACCCGAGGAGGATGAAACACTGCCCACCCGCATTGTGCATCGTAATATGCTACACCCGTGTATTTCCACCGACCCGAAGCTACCGGAGCTTGCTCCTTCGACTTCTGAACTGTCACCCATGTTTTGGGACCCGGACGACGACGAAGATTTTCCTCCAGAACCCAGAGGCCCTCCACTCAATAATGAGCCAGCTGACACAGTTATCCCGCTTGCACCAATCAGCCCACCACTGTCCACCACCCCAGAGGACCCCATCCCAGTCGAACTAAGACGCTCCGAGCGGTCAACAGCCGGCAAACCCCCCGAACGATACGAACAGGATGAGTTCGTATGGCAATGAACATTGATACCCCTACAGATCAAACCAAATAGACTGAGACCCTCACTCGAGAACTGGCGAGCTTACAGGGTGGGAGAATGTGGGGAGGAGGACCCCCATAGAGTGACTGGGCCGGAACCAAGGGGACCGCCATCAGGGTTCCTGAAGAAACGATACCGGGAGTGCTACAAAGGGAAATAGATGACTGAGGGTGACAGGGCAGCAGGGGGTGGGGTGAGGATAAAAGGAGCAGGGAGTGCGCTGAGTTGTCAGTTGGCAGAGAGGCTGACAGGATACAAGAAACCATGTGGCATAGAGAGAAACGGTGTGGTGTTGAGAGACCGTCAGGGCCCTGTGAGGGGTAAGCGACTTATTCACCGAGAAGTGACGCGTGATATACCCCTACCGGAGTCCGTTCTCCGCCCACGGTCGGCCATAGCCGTGCCCGCTGTTCCTCGCTCTGTTGAGGCTGGTCCGCTACCCCTAGCTGCCGCTGGCACCTCACACCAACCCGCTGCAGCGGCCTGGACGCTTCCTCCCTGCCTTCGCCCACGGCTGCGGCCCCATCATCATCAGCCTCAGTGGATGTCATCTCCCCATAGGCGGCAGTAGAGGCTTACGTCCCGTCTCCAGGGAGACCCTGCGCAGAGTGTCGGTCAACCGTCATTTTAAAGACTGCGACTTAACTGCACTTTGAAACGGGAGCCGGCTAAGACGTACTGAGAGGCCTACACCGCTTTGTTTTCAGGGGGTCGTCTACAACAGGGATTACTCCAGGGCCTGTTGCGCCCCATCGGCACAGATTCTCCTGGGCCTGCTGTGCCCCCAGCTTCAGGATTACTTCAGGGCCTGTTGTGCCCCAACGGCACAGATTCTTCAGGGCCTGTTGTGCCCCAACGGCACAGATTCTTCAGGGCCTGTTGCGCCCCAACAGCACAGATCCTTCAGGGCCTGTTGCGCCCCAACGGCACAGATCCTTCTGGGCCTATTGTGCCCTAGCTTCAGGGCTACTTCAGGGCCTGTCGAGCCCCAGGTACCCCTGGATATCGGGGCGCCAGAACAGCCGCATCAGCGACCTCGTAGCAGCCACGCCTGTGACCCTGAAGGACGCCCGGAAGGATAAGTTGACTATAGGAAATAAGGACCCATAGTTGGCCATACATGGCCCATAACACCCGGTCTAGCCAGATTAGTATTGTTCTTTTCAATAAGAAAAGTGTTGTTATTGTTGCTGAGTCCCTGCGTGGACAGATTGGTGATCTCCCTTTTGTTTGTTCAGCATAGCCCAGCGGCTCCAATTCATAAACGTTGATTTCAAAAACCACACTCTCTCTCGTGTCTCGTCACTGCATCCTGAGAACCTGCTGTCCTCTACACATACATGCACTTGGCTTATATTTATCAGGTCAGGGGCAGGCAATCACTAAGATCTCACCTTAAGAGATCACCCCAACAAGAGGCTGGTTAAACAACTACTAGAACCCCAAAAATAGTGTGTCCCTGTCCTCACCAGATATCTGTACACATACAGTATAGTCATTAATTGACATTAATTAATAGGAAATATGTAATAAGCATCATACCATGCACATATCTAGGCTTTTTTTGCATCTAGCAAGTTAATTTCTTACCAGGAATAAGTGCTCTTGTTTGCGTTTACAACTCCCAGAGCAATGAAAGGGGAGAGCTGTGTTTGCCCAGCCACATCTCTAGTCAGAAGGTGAGAATGGTGAATCCGGTGACTGGAGTACATTTCTAATGTAAATCCAAATAAATAGATGCAAACTATGTTAAATAGGTCAGCCTTCCTAGGTTACACCTGCTTTCGTTCACGCTCCTCTCAGCTAAGCTCCACCTACTATCAAAAAGTGGGTCAAACCAGCAAGGAGTAGCCTATAAAATGTCAAATGTTGCAAAATTGTTCTACAATTATGAGTTGCATAAAAATTTAAAGCTATTTCTGGCAGTGTTACTGTAGGGTCAATTCATCAAGACTGACAAAGCAGACATGCGCACTGTGCCTGTCTTGATGGAGGAGAAGATGCCGAATTCATTGAAAGGTGCACGCAGCTTGATTATGTCAGCACTAGAGTTGAGCGAAACGGGTCGAAAAAATTGAAAAGTCGCCGACTTTTGGCAAAGTCGGGTTTCATGAAACGAAACCCGACCCTAGGATGAGGTCGGCCACGAGGTCGGCGACTTACGCGCCAAAGTCGCGTTTCAAAAGTTTGTTTTGCGCTCTTTTTCAGCCAATCAGGATCCACGGACACTGTGGGCAACGTGATGACCTAGGCACGGGTCACCACCATCTTTCAGAAGGGCATGCAAGTGATTGGCTTGCTTTGGTGGGCGTCACAGGGGGTATAAAAGGGCGTGCACGCCGACCGCCATCTTACTTCTGCCGATCTTAGTATAGGGAGAGGTTGCTGCTGATTCTGTAGGGAGAGCGTTAGGCAGGGAAGAAGACAAAAGAACTGCTTCTGCTGCTAGCGATTTGGCCTGCACAACACACAAGTCACTGTGTGTGCAGTGCAAGGGGAGGCTATATTGTGGTGTATCAGTGGTGTTGGTTGTTGGGCTGCCTTCTAAGGCTTCCTGACACGCTGGCATTGCTGTTTACCCACTGCTCCGCAAACTGCTTTTTTAA
The DNA here is from genome assembly GCF_039654945.1 of Dendrobates tinctorius. NCBI lineage: Eukaryota > Metazoa > Chordata > Amphibia > Anura > Dendrobatidae > Dendrobates > Dendrobates tinctorius. The sequence goes on along the minus strand of NW_027361689.1, from coordinate 27,518,994 downwards.
AAGCAATCCAATCTCCCTTATCCTCTAGTCACTTTGGTCACAGCTGTGCCATCGAGCGTGTCACATAGCGCTCAGATATCAGTGGGCCTCACACAATCCACAAGTGTCCAGTGTCCAAAAGTGTACGCAGAGATTCAAAATCTCCATTATCCTCTCGTCACTTTGGTCACAGGCAGCTGTGCCATCGAGCGTGTCACATAGCGCTCAGATATCAGTGGGCCTCACACAATCCACAAGTGTCCAGTGCCCAAAAGTGTACGCAGAGATTCAAAATCTCCATTATCCTCTCGTCACTTTGGTCACAGGCAGCTGTGCCATCGAGCGTGTCACATAGCGCTCAGATATCAGTGGGCCTCACACAATCTACAAGTGTCCAGTGTCCAAAAGTGTACGCAGAGATTCAAAATCTCCATTATCCTCTCGTCACTTTGGTCACAGGCAGCTGTGCCATCGAGCGTGTCACATAGCGCTCAGATATCAGTGGGCCTCACACAATCCACAAGTGTCCAGTGTCCAAAAGTGTACGCAGAGATTCAAAATCTCCATTATCCTCTCGTCACTTTGGTCACAGGCAGCTGTGCCATCGAGCGTGTCACATAGCGCTCAGATATCAGTGGGCCTCACACAATCTACAAGTGTCCAGTGTCCAAAAGTGTACGCAGAGATTCAAAATCTCCATTATCCTCTCGTCACTTTGGTCACAGGCAGCTGTGCCATCGAGCGTGTCACATAGCGCTCAGATATCAGTGGGCCTCACACAATCCACAAGTGTCCAGTGCCCAAAAGTGTACGCAGAGATTCAAAATCTCCATTATCCTCTCGTCACTTTGGTCACAGGCAGCTGTGCCATCGAGCGTGTCACATAGCGCTCAGATATCAGTGGGCCTCACACAATCCACAAGTGTCCAGTGTCCAAAAGTGTACGCAGAGATTCAAAATCTCCATTATCCTCTCGTCACTTTGGTCACAGGCAGCTGTGCCATCGAGCGTTTCACATAGCGCTCAGATATCAGTGGGCCTCACAATCCACAAGTGTCCAGTGTCCAAAAGTGTACGCAGAGATTCAAAATCCCCATTATCCTCTCGTCACTTTGGTCACAGGCAGCTGTGCCATCGAGCGTGTCACATAGCGCTCAGATATCAGTGGGCCTCACACAATCTACAAGTGTCCAGTGTCCAAAAGTGTACGCAGAGATTCAAAATCTCCATTATCCTCTCGTCACTTTGGACACAGGCAGCTGTGCCATCGAGCGTGTCACATAGCGCTCAGATATCAGTGGGCCTCACACAATCTACAAGTGTCCAGTGTCCAAAAGTGTACGCAGAGATTCAAAATCTCCATTATCCTCTCGTCACTTTGGTCACAGGCAGCTGTGCCATCGAGCGTGTCACATAGCGCTCAGATATCAGTGGGCCTCACACAATCCACAAGTGTCCAGTGTCCAAAAGTGTACGCAGAGATTCAAAATCTCCATTATCCTCTCGTCACTTTGGTCACAGGCAGCTGTGCCATCGAGCGTGTCACATAGCACTCAGATATCAGTGGGCCTCACACAATCTACAAGTGTCCAGTGTCCAAAAGTGTACGCAGAGATTCAAAATCTCCATTATCCTCTCGTCACTTTGGTCACAGGCAGCTGTGCCATCGAGCGTGTCACATAGCGCTCAGATATCAGTGGGCCTCACACAATCCACAAGTGTCCAGTGTCCAAAAGTGTACGCAGAGATTCAAAATCTCCATTATCCTCTCGTCACTTTGGTCACAGGCAGCTGTGCCATCGAGCGTGTCACATAGCGCTCAGATATCAGTGGGCCTCACACAATCTACAAGTGTCCAGTGTCCAAAAGTGTACGCAGAGATTCAAAATCTCCATTATCCTCTCGTCACTTTGGTCACAGGCAGCTGTGCCATCGAGCGTGTCACATAGCGCTCAGATATCAGTGGGCCTCACACAATCTACAAGTGTCCAGTGTCCAAAAGTGTACGCAGAGATTCAAAATCTCCATTATCCTCTCGTCACTTTGGTCACAGGCAGCTGTGCCATCGAGCGTGTCACATAGCGCTCAGATATCAGTGGGCCTCACACAATCTACAAGTGTCCAGTGTCCAAAAGTGTACGCAGAGATTCAAAATCTCCATTATCCTCTCGTCACTTTGGTCACAGGCAGCTGTGCCATCGAGCGTGTCACATAGCGCTCAGATATCAGTGGGCCTCACACAATCCACAAGTGTCCAGTGTCCAAAAGTGTACGCAGAGATTCAAAATCTCCATTATCCTCTCGTCACTTTGGTCACAGGCAGCTGTGCCATCGAGCGTGTCACATAGCGCTCAGATATCAGTGGGCCTCACACAATCTACAAGTGTCCAGTGTCCAAAAGTGTACGCAGAGATTCAAAATCTCCATTATCCTCTCGTCACTTTGGTCACAGGCAGCTGTGCCATCGAGCATGTCACATAGCGCTCAGATATCAGTGGGCCTCACACAATCCACAAGTGTCCAGTGTCCAAAAGTGTACGCAGAGATTCAAAATCTCCATTATCCTCTCGTCACTTTGGTCACAGGCAGCTGTGCCATCGAGCGTGTCACATAGCGCTCAGATATCAGTGGGCCTCACACAATCCACAAGTGTCCAGTGTCCAAAAGTGTACGCAGAGATTCAAAATCTCCATTATCCTCTCGTCACTTTGGTCACAGGCATCTGTGCCATCGAGCGAGTCACATAGCGCTCAGATATCAGTGGGCCTCACACAATCTACAAGTGTCCAGTGTCCAAAAGTGTACGCAGAGATTCAAAATCTCCATTATCCTCTCGTCACTTTGGTCACAGGCAGCTGTGCCATCGAGTGTGTCACATAGCGCTCAGATATCAGTGGGCCTCACACAATCTACAAGTGTCCAGTGTCCAAAAGTGTACGCAGAGATTCAAAATCTCCATTATCCTCTCATCACTTTGGTCACAGGCAGCTGTGCCATCGAGCGTGTCACATAGCGCTCAGATATCAGTGGGCCTCACACAATCTACAAGTGTCCAGTGTCCAAAAGTGTACGCAGAGATTCAAAATCTCCATTATCCTCTCGTCACTTTGGTCACAGGCAGCTGTGCCATCGAGCGTGTCACATAGCGCTCAGATATCAGTGGGCCTCACACAATCCACAAGTGTCCAGTGTCCAAAAGTGTACGCAGAGATTCAAAATCTCCATTATCCTCTCGTCACTTTGGTCACAGGCAGCTGTGCCATCGAGCGTGTCACATAGCGCTCAGATATCAGTGTGCCTCACACAATCCACAAGTGTCCAGTGTCCAAAAGTGTACGCAGAGATTCAAAATCTCCATTATCCTCTCGTCACTTTGGTCACAGGCAGCTGTGCCATCGAGCGTGTCACATAGCGCTCAGATATCAGTGGGCCTCACACAATCCACAAGTGTCCAGTGTCCAAAAGTGTACGCAGAGATTCAAAATCTCCATTATCCTCTCGTCACTTTGGTCACAGGCAGCTGTGCCATCGAGCGTGTCACATAGCGCTCAGATATCAGTGGGCCTCACACAATCTACAAGTGTCCAGTGTCCAAAAGTGTACGCAGAGATTCAAAATCTCCATTATCCTCTAGTCACTTTGGTCACAGGCAGCTGTGCCATCGAGCGTGTCACATAGCGCTCAGATATCAGTGGGCCTCACACAATCCACAAGTGTCCAGTGTCTAAAAGTGTACGCAGAGATTCAAAATCTCCATTATCCTCTCGTCACTTTGGTCACAGGCAGCTGTGCCATCGAGCGAGTCACATAGCGCTCAGATATCAGTGGGCCTCACACAATCTACAAGTGTCCAGTGTCCAAAAGTGTACGCAGAGATTCAAAATCTCCATTATCCTCTCGTCACTTTGGTCACAGGCAGCTGTGCCATCGAGTGTGTCACATAGCGCTCAGATATCAGTGGGCCTCACACAATCTACAAGTGTCCAGTGTCCAAAAGTGTACGCAGAGATTCAAAATCTCCATTATCCTCTCGTCACTTTGGTCACAGGCAGCTGTGCCATCGAGCGTGTCACATAGCGCTCAGATATCAGTGGGCCTCACACAATCCACAAGTGTCCAGTGTCCAGAAGTGTACGCAGAGATTCAAAATCTCCATTATCCTCTCGTCACTTTGGTCACAGGCAGCTGTGCCATCGAGCGTGTCACATAGCGCTCAGATATCAGTGGGCCTCACACAATCCACAAGTGTCCAGTGTCCAAAAGTGTACGCAGAGATTCAAAATCTCCATTATCCTCTCGTCACTTTGGTCACAGGCAGCTGTGCCATCGAGCGTGTCACATAGCGCTCAGATATCAGTGGGCCTCACACAATCCACAAGTGTCCAGTGTCCAAAAGTGTACGCAGAGATTCAAAATCTCCATTATCCTCTCGTCACTTTGGTCACAGGCAGCTGTGCCATCGAGCGTGTCACATAGCGCTCAGATATCAGTGGGCCTCACACAATCCACAAGTGTCCAGTGTCCAAAAGTGTACGCAGAGATTCAAAATCTCCATTATCCTCTCGTCACTTTGGTCACAGGCAGCTGTGCCATCGAGCGTGTCACATAGCGCTCAGATATCAGTGGGCCTCACACAATCCAAAAGTGTCCACTGTCCACAAGTGTGTGCAGAAATTCTAAATCTCCCATGTCCTATAGACACCTTTTACCTTGTTTTACATTACTATATAGTTTGTTGGATTTTGTCTACATTTCTACCAAAAATGAGGAAGGCTGGTGGAAGAGGCCGTGGAATTGGGCGGGGGTTGGCAGCTGGTAATGATGGTGTTGGTGGTGGATCTGATGGTAGTGGCAAGAGCAAAATAGGACCGAATGCAGGAGGTGCTGACCCTGCGTCATCGTCTGTCTACATAAGGCCTCGAACGCTTAGTTTTCTAGGAGTTGGCAAACCGCTTTTAAAGGCAGAGCATCAGGAAAAAGTTTTGTCTTACATTGCTGACTCAGCCTCCAGCTCTATCGCCTCCTCTTCTTCAGTTGTAAAAAGTAAAAGCACTGAGTCGTCATTGGAGGCTCATGTTCATGAACCACACCTTTCCTTGTGTCCTTCACCCCAACCAAGATTGAAGGATGACGCAAGCCATACTACTGATTACTCCATGGAGCTGTTTTCACATACCATGCTTGGATTATCAAGTCAACTGGTGAATTACCCAGGCCAAGATGGATCTGACATGGAGTGCACTGATGCACAGCCGCTGATGGATGATTCTGCTGGTACATTCACTCAGAGAGCACTACATTGTCCTCGCAGTGTACAGAGCCAGATTCTGACCCTGATGAGACTCAGGTGCCCCTTCCCGCACACTATACCACCATACACGGTGACACAGAGGAATGTGCACATGACATTGAAGAGGAGGTGATGGATGACCCAGTTGTTGACCCAGATTGGCATCCATTGGGGGAAGAGGGTGCTGCTTCCAATAGCTCAGATGAGGAGCATCCACAGCAGACATCGACATCGCAACAGCTGTTATCTGGCAGGCCCGGAGCACTCCAAAGACAGGTTCCAAAAATCAAAAGAGTTGCTGGACAGCTTGTCCAGAGGGTCAAAAGATCACAGCGTGCTAGGCCGCAAAATGTCTGCCAAAGTAGGAAGAGTGCAGTGTGGCACTTTTTTGAACAAAATCCTCATGATCAGGCCAAGGTTATCTGTAAGAAGTGCGCAAAGACCTTTAGCCGAGGGAAAAATCTGAAAAATTTGAATACCAGTTGCATGCTTAGACATTTAACCAGCATGCACTTGCAAGCGTGGACACAACACCAAACCTCAAGTGCCACATGTGCAACTGATCACAACGAAGGTAGTCAGCAACGCTACATTGTTTCCCCCACTGTAAGCCCACCGGTTAGCACAGCAGCAAATGTTGAGGTGTCGTTGCAAGGCCACAGCAGTCAGGGAATCCCACTGTTATATCAACGAAAGACTGATTCTAGGCCATCAGAAAGAACACCAACTCCATCACCATCATCAACCCTCTCTCAGTCCGCCCTGTCCACCGCTACTTCCACCATATGCAGCTCTCAAGTCCAGCTCACCCTCCCAGACACTATGAGTAGGTCAAGAAAGTACTCAGTCTCTCATCCGCGTACACTGGGTTTGAACGCCCACATTGCCAAACTAATCTCGTTTGAGATGATGCCCTATCGGTTGGTGGAAAGCACAGCTTTCCGCGAACTCATGGCCTATGCAGTACCACGCTATGACCTACCCAGTCGCCACTTCTTCTCTCGCAAAGCAATCCCAGCCCTCCACCATCATGTGAAAGACCGCATTGTCCATGCACTCAAGCAGTCAGTGAGTGGAAAGGTGCACCTCACAACAGATGCATGGTCCAGTCGGCATGGCCAGGGCCGTTACGTGTCCATCACTGCGCACTGGGTTAATGTGGTGGATGCAGGGTCCACAGGGGACAGCGGTGGTGGGACAGTGCTGCCTAGCCCACGGTATAGGAAACAGTTGGCTGTAGGCGTTCGACCCTCCTCCTCCTCCTCCTCCTCCTCCAGAAGCGAAAGCTCGTCCACAGAGCGCAGTCGTACGAGCACTCCATCTGCAGCTGCCACTGTTGCACACGATGTGTCCCCCTATCGAGCAGCTAGTGGAAAGCGTCAGCAGGCTGTGTTGCAGATGATGTGTTTGGGCGACAGACACACCGCCGAGGTGCTGGCCGAGTACTTGAAGCGACAAACTGAGTCATGGCTGGGCAGTGTACATCTTGAGGCAGGCAAGGTAGTTAGTGATAACGGCCGTAATTTTGTGGCAGCCATAGCCCTTTCAAAACTCAGCCACATACCTTGCTTGGCTCACACCTTGAACCTGGTGGTGCAGTGCTTCCTCAAAAATTATCCGGAGTTAACAGCCCTGCTCCAGAAGGTGCGAAGACTGTGCGCGCACATCCGCCGGTCGCCTGTACACTCCGTTCGTATGCAGAAGCTGCAGAGATTGCTCCACCTTCCCAACCACCGCCTCATTATCGACATTGCAACAAGGTGGAACTCCACCCTGCACATGGTGGAGCGGCTGTGCGAGCAGAGGCAGGCCATAATGCATTTGTGGGAGGATACACGGCCAGGCACTTTGAGAGCAGACATGGAGTTGACAGGCGTGCAGTGGTCGAAGCTGAAAGACCTTTGTAAAGTCCTTCAGTGTTTTGAGGAATGCACACGGCTGGTAAGCGCAGACGACGCCATCCTAAGCATGAGCATCCCACTTATGCGTCTGCTCATGCAAACTTTGACGCACCTTAAGGAGCAGGCGTCTGCAGCCAATGTTGATGAGGAGGAAGAGGAGGAGGGAATCCTTGATGACATTCAGCCATTGTCTGCTCAGGGACCTCTCCTGGACGAAGTGGAGGAAGAAGAGGAGGAGGAGGAGGAGGATGATGGGGATGATTACTTAGGGGAGGAGGATGCATCTCGTGGGGCAAGTGAAAATGTTGGCGTGGCAAGGTCTGGTACAGGGTTTGTGCGTGACTGGAGGGATGTGGATTTGCCAGAAAGTGCTCCTCCACCCAGCACTCGCAGTGCATCATTGACACCGGGAACATTGGCCCACATGTCAGATTATGCCTTGCGGATCCTAAAAAGGGACCCCCGCATTGCCAAAATGATGAACGATGACGACTACTGGTTGGCCAGCATCCTGGATCCACGCTATAAAGGCAAATTACAAAACATCATGCCACAGGAGAACCTTGACCTAATATTGGCTAATAAACAAGCAAGTCTGGTAAATCAGTTGCTTGAGGCATTCCCAGCACACAGCAGCGGTGATGGTTCTCACACGAGCCGTACGGGCCGGGGGCAGCTTGGCAGAGGTGTTCGTGGTGCACACAGCAGAAGTGGCGTTGGAGACAGGGGTTTCATGACAATGTTGTGGACTGATTTTTCAAATACCGCTCACACAACTGGTAATACTGCATCGATGGAAAGTGACAGGAGACAGCAGTTGTCAACTATGGTTACAAACTACTTTTCCTCCCATATCGATGTTCTCCCACACAGGTCATTCCCCTTTGACTATTGGGCCGCTAAACTGGACACCTGGCCTGAATTGGCACAATATGCCTTACAGGAGCTCGCTTGCCCAGCTGCAAGTGTGCTATCGGAAAGAGTCTTCAGTGCAGCTGGATCAATCCTTACAGAAAAAAGGACCCGTCTGTCAACCCAAAATGTGGATGATCTAACCTTCATTAAAATGAACCACGCATGGATTTCCAAGGATTTTGTCCCACCTTCCCCTGATGACACATAGGGTGACAGAAAAATGGCTTGCTTTGGTCCACCTCTTCCTGGTACTTCACCTATTTCACCTTTTGCATCAGCTGAATGTCCAACATCAACATATGCCACTTTCTAAAACTCCCTAACTGTGCTGCCTCCCCCCCCATGGCCGGGGTCACCACCTACCGCACGACACCGTGCGAGTGCCGTTGCCCTGGACAGGTGGGTAGGCCGACTCTTGGGCGCGGGCACTGGCACAGGGTCCCTCATAGTGCAATCAAGTGTCTCTGACGGCGGTGGTGCACACCCGCCGTCAGACACACCGCTGTACTATGAGGGGCCCAGTGCCAGTACCGACGCCCACGAGTGGGCCCCCCTTGCTTGGGCAGGGCCCCAGCATTTGCAATCTTTACCTCTCCCTGCTCCTCCTCTGTGTAATCTGGGCCGTCAAATCCATACTGTGCCTGACACCGTCTGAGCCTGCCTCCTGAGACATATATTTTGAATGTGTACGCTATCCATACATGTTATCCGGGGATACGGTACCCTTTCTAACCTTTGTGCAATGACGTGCAATCCATACTGGGCCTAACACCGTCTGAGCCTGCCTCATGCTGTATAGACATATATTTTGAATGTGTACGCTATCCATACATGTTATCCGGGGATACGGTACCCTTTCTAACCTTTGTGCAATGACGTGCAATCCATACTGGGCCTAACACCATCTGAGCCTGCCTCATGCTGTATAGACATATATTTTGAATGTGTACGCTATCCATACATGTTATCCGGGGATACGGTACCCTTTCTAACCTTTGTGCAATGACGTGCAATCCATACTGGGCCTAACACCGTCTGAGCCTGCCTCATGCTGTATAGACATATATTTTGAATGTGTACGCTATCCATACATGTTATCCGGGGATACGGTACCCTTTCTAACCTTTGTGCAATCACGTGCAATCCATACTGGGCCTAACACCGTCTGAGCCTGCCTCATGCTGTATAGACATATATTTTGAATGTGTACGCTATCCATACATGTTATCCGGGGATACGGTACCCTTTCTAACCTTTGTGCAATGACGTGCAATCCATACTGGGCCTAACACCGTCTGAGCCTGCCTCATGCTGTATAGACATATATTTTGAATGTGTACGCTATCCATACATGTTATCCAGGGATACGGTATCCTTTCTAACCTTTGTGCAATCACGTGCAATCCATATTGGGGGTGAGAACGGCTGGCGAGCTGTTAAGCAAGCTACAGCACCTGTCCAGACAAGTACAGGGATTCCCTAGCGAGGAGACTTATTTGATTGTTTTCAATGTTGGGACAGCAATTTTTGGGGAGCACTATACTCTGGAGAATGATAGATGGGGCCCACCATACACTGGAACATTCCAAAGGTGGACATCAGACACTGGAGCAGCATTTACAGGGCCCATTATACACTAGAGCATTAGAAATGGGGCCCATTATGTTTGGAGCATTATTTGGGCCCATAAGACAGTGGAGCTTCATCCATGGGGACCAACATATACTGTAGCATTATGTGGAGCTCATCATATACTGTTTCAAACATTATATGGGACCAATGATTCTGTATGGAGAAATAGATGGGCCTCGTCATGAGATGTAAAAAGTGAGGTATTTTTCATTGTACTATACCGCTATTTCTCTGCCGTATCGGAGCATGATGAGTTGTGGTATGTGTTAAAGGGGCGCTCTTTCGCCCAGGGCACATGAAAACCTGGAGCCAGCCCTCCCCCCCACAGTTTGTAGCCAAATAACCCCATTTTTCAGTGCGTAACTTGTAATATGAAGTTAATTAAGGTTGACAAGCTTAAGTAAGAAGAATTGATGCTTTTGGCATTCAAATGGGCACTGCAGGTGTGTTTCCTGTCCTCCTCTCACTGCCGACTTTTATTCCCCATTGACTTACATTGGGTTTCGTGTTTCGGGACGACCCCGACTTTTCCCTATAATCGGACGATCTTGCTCGACCCGACTTTTGGAAAAGTCGGGTTTCACGAAACGAAACGCGACCCTAAAAAACCAAAAATCGCTCAACTCTAGTCAGCACCACTTCTCTGTGGTATGCATCTCAGGAACTGGAGTAGTTTTTCTGACATACAAAATGCAGGCACATTTAATACATTTGACTGGTGCAGGTGGCTATGTCCCGTCCCACTCAGCTCTTTCCAAACTCTACCAATTTCTTCAATGCTGAGTCTTGAAAACACCAAAGTCACAAAATTTTTGCTGTGTTCCTCTTTTCAAAACTTTCATGCCAATTTTCTGGGGTAACAGGAGAAAAGAGAAGGGGAAAAGGTCAGCTCACCCGATCTTCAAAATATATATCCATAGCTTCCAAGTGCACGGAGCCACCTGAATCACGGCGTTATTGAAGCAAACTACAAGGAAAGAAAATCTCCAGAGCTGGATTAATATTAAAATACAAAAATTTATTGAAAAAAATATTTAAAAAAAAAGACGACTGTACTTCAAAATACATATATAAAAATTAATAAACGGACATGACAGTAGATGGTATCTCAGGTGGTATAACCAATGCGTTTCAACCTCAGCGGGTCTTATTCATTCAACCATAACGCATTGGTTATACCACCTGAGATACCATCTACTGTCATGTCTGTTTATTAATTTTTCATATATGTGTTTTGAAGTACAGTCTTTTTTTAAAAATAATTTTTTCAATAAATTTTTGTATTTTAATATTAATCCAGTGCTGGAGATTCTCTTTCCTTGTAATTTTCTGGGGTAAAAGCTTTGATGAATCAGCCCTTATATGTACAGTACAGTTTCTTCAGTGTTTTATGGTTTTCTCTCCCTTTCTCTATGGCTAAGTTCTCACTTTTCAGATACACCAAAAAATTGCTCATTTCAGGCAATTTGGACAAAACAAATCACATTTTGCTGAAATTCGATGAGTTCATTGAATTCCTAAAATTTTGACACATATTCAGTCCATTACAACTGATTCACTCATTTCTGGAGACAACACTTTTGACTTAGTTAAGTTATCCATATTATTATGATAGTAATCCAATACAATCTTGCACCATTCAGTATCAAAAGGTATTCAGTACTTTGGAGTCTATGAGAGAGAAAGAGCCAGCAGATGTCTAGGCATCTTATGTATGTATGCTTTTTTCAAGTTTAATATCTTGCAACATACTTTTTGGGAAATATTGGGTTTTGAACACAACTTAAGGAAGGAAAAATCTGTAGATTAAACGTTGTTATAAACCTTCATTTTGAAAACCGCCCTAAAGCCCCAATTTTAGCTCTGTTCTAGTGAACTACTTCTGCTCTACCTCTGCCATGCTGTTATTAAACTAATTCTGATGAGTTCAGTCATGTCCATCACTTGGATACTGCTTCGGCCATTTCTCCCCATGCTTCCCTGTTTTCCATTACTCATTTCTTTTGCTTGATGTTCACTCCCATATCATTCCTGATGGTTTCCAGCAAGTGGGCCTATGGACTCCCCTGTTTCCTATTACCATTGATCATTCCATGTAGCATCTCTAGGGAATTTGCCCACATCACTTGCCCAAAAGGTCAGTTTCTGTCTGGTGATCTTGCCTTCAAGGAGCAAAGCTAGGTTTATATGATAGAGAATATCTTTGTTGATGATCCTAGCTGTCGATAGGATTCAAAGAAGTCTTCTAAAAGACCACAACTTATATGCACCAATTTTTATTCTGCTTTTACGGGTGTATAAGTCTCACAGTCTTATGTCGCAATTGGAATAAAAGATTTATAATTTACCTACCGGTAAATGCCACCATATTTCTGTCTGTGAAGAGTATTTGTGCAGTCAGAACTGTTATGTTCCTTATGATGTGCACCATCAGATATCTAGGATCCAAATAAAGAGTAATAGGATGTGTCGGCATTAACCTGAATTGCTTATATCTACCTCCACATTAGTTTTGAGAAAAGACAGGTCTCTTCATACCTCTTTGTGTTGGTGACATGTATAAAAGGGTTGGCTTTCCGGTTCAGCTCCCTAACTAAATCCACCCTCTTCTTGATCACAGATGATTAAGTGACAGAGATGGGGGTTGACTTAGCTAATAAATTAATCCAGCCAGCTCTTTTCATAAACATCACCTACACAGAAACCAATGATAAAGTAGAGCTGACTGGACTGAGGAACCAGCTATGAAATCTAGCCATCCCACCACGTCAATGTGTACTTATCAGGACGTTCCTAACTTGTCTCTAGTATCAAAACTTTACCATGTGTCAACTGATGTCAATGTGAATTAGGGCAGAGCAGAAGAGGGCCAGACTGAGACCCATCCATGGGAAGCTATTTCCACTATAGTTAAATCCATACAGATAAGTTAGCTAACTGCACAACCCTTCACGTTTTGTTTCAGAGACGTGATTTGAAGTTCCATGACCTTGAGATGAAGACTGTACTGGAGAACCGAAGATCTCCATCTTGGACCTTGACAATCTCAACAGGGACAGGAGGCATATTTCATTGCCAATTGAAGTTCCCCGCTGTTGCGCAGATACATGGGTAATGTTCTTGAGGACTGACTTCACATGTGACATAGGGGAAGGCTGTGAGGTTTCATGGTGGTGCCGCGGTCCTGGTATCTGTATAAATTCTTTATTAGTTGTACCAGCCTTAGTGAAAGAGCTAATTGTAGTTATTTTCTCTCTTCTGCGTGGTCTCTGTTTCCATCTGACCATGTCAAATCCTAACTGACTGTATTGACCATTGCCTGCTTGAGCAGAAAAGAAAGAATGTGCTGTCAAAACCTTCACCGTTCCCCAGGAAAGTCAGTGTTTCCCTAACAGAGGGAAAACATGAAGCAATGTGATTACAGGCAGCGCAGCGGTGTGTCTCCATCTATTAGAGCTCAGCCACTCAATGTCTTTCTATATATGAGTACAGTGAACACTAGGCTGGGACTACTGGGAAGCGTCTACGCTCCGAGACATCTCCAGCTCAGCTGTTCCATTGGATCAATATAGCAAAGCCAGAAAAATTAATGGTGCAGTGTAATTCATCAGCAATTAGTGATAGGTCGGACGGTTATTTATTGCTGCAATGCTAATGAAATCATCCTTTCTTGAAATTTGATTATTGTATAAGGTGAATTAGTAACCACAGCAAAATTTGGAAGTATGCAGATGTTTTCTCAATGATGTACAATGTACTCCCCCCCCTCCAAAAATATTATCCTATTTAGCTGAATTCCATATTACAATTTGGACATCACATATTACTTGCATGTGGCCATCCAATGGTGTCACATGGGTGGTAACTCAAAGGTAGTTGCCCTAAGTGCAAAAATTTTAGGGGCACAACATTTCAAAAGAAAGTAAGAATAATGACCTGTGGCAATGCACATGACCCGCTAAACAAGACGATCCCACGGTACAGTCATAAGCTGTCTCACTACTCACTACTCTCCATTCAGTAGGCTTCCCTAGCATCCCAACGATAATGACATCTCAGCAGTACACCGCCTATGCCTGCCTCCTTTTTGTGAGGGAAGAAGTGGACCCGGTCTCTCCAATTAGGTTAGATAAACTTTCTTTTTTTTCATGGGGGTGGCAAAAAGGTGGCATTATTAATTTTGGAGCTATCAACGTGCCATTATTACTTTTGGAGTAGCCATCACTTTTTAACAGGGCTTTAATACTTTCTAAATGAAGCAATCCGGGGGCATTATTTGTTTCAGTTGGGCACACAAGAAGTATTCTTTCAGGGTTTGGATTACGTTGCTAAATGCTGGCAACTAACGCTATGCCATTGACTTCAATGTTATGTGAAGGAAAATTGAGGCTTTTTCATCGCATTCCATACGGGTCTGAATGGCAGAAAGAATCATGGCATGCTCCATTGGAACTGACTATTAGAGATGATCTGTCTACAGCCCAGAATACTGACATGAATACATTATTAGCAGTTATTGTGGGCTGTAAAATAAATATAGTTTCCATTAAAACAACCTCTAGAAGCTCCTGCAGCTTCCAAGAAAATTATGGACACATCCATTTTTCTAGACAAGTAACAGAATTTGTAAACACTATCCAGGAATTTCCACACAGTTGGAAATCCTACACTTAGGCTATGCGCCCACGTAGCGTTTTTGATGCAGAATATTCCTGAGCGGAAACGCACAGCCTCTTCCTGGGAAAACGCATGCGTTTTATGAAGCGCTTTTGTAAGCGTTTTTGACGCTTTTCCTAAGCGTTTTTGCAATACAATTGAATGTCCTATTACAGAAGTATTGTATCCATGAATCATTCCATGTAACAAAGAATAACCCTATAATACAGTGTTACACTAAGATCATAAAAAAACAACACAGACCCCACAACATTTTCTAACACTTTTATGCTGCAGTGCTTTGCAAAAATAGATCCAAATCTACTCCTGAGGCTCTCGCTGCCCCTTCTACCTTCTCTTCTCTCAGTATCAGAGATAGCAGGAAGGAAAGAAAAGGGTTACATACTGTACATCTCTCCACAATGTTAAAAGAAGAGAAAGTATCTAAAGTTTTATGGAGAGCAGAGACAACAGGCTGTTGACAGGGAGGAAAGCATACAGAGAGGAAATAAGTGCCGTTCTCACACTGTATTGATGCAGGAAACAAGAGAAGACACCAGGGCCCTGGATGCCCGGAGAGCTCACATCCAGCCTATATTTCTGGGGGAGACACTCCCACAATAGTAAATATTAAATTTGGATCAGACTTCAAACTGCATATCAGGGTATGAGAATGAATGAATGAATGAATGAATGAATGACTGGAGCTATGCTTACTGTATATGTCTAATGGCAATGACGCGTTTCAAGTCCAGTGCACACAAGTCATATAGGATGCTGTTTTGTATTTGTGTGTAGTACGGTTCAGTCCCAGCCTGTAGTCAGACTCCTGGAAATCAGCTCATTACAAGTTAGGAGTAGAGTTGAGCGACTTTGGTCGGATCGGGTTTCATGAAACAAAATTTGTTTCAGATGAAACTGGTCCAACTAGGGCAAAAAAAGTCGGAGTTTCATCCGAAACCCGACCCCAATGCAAGTCAATGGAAAATAAAAGTCGGCATTGAGCGGATGACATTCATCCACTCAATGCCGACTTTTTTTTCCCATTGACTTGCATTGGGGTTGGGTTTCGGACGAAACTCTGACTTTTTTTGCCCTAGTCAGACCAGTTTCATCTGAAACAAATTTTGTTTCATGAAACCTGATCCGACCAAAGTCGCTCAACTCTAGTTAGGAGCCATATCGGACATTTCTATACAGATATGAGGCATTATAAATTACTATCGCATGTGTAGTTGAGTGTTACCCGCATTCTTCCCCAACCGAGCGATTGCACAATGTTACTTCTCTTTTCTTGGTAAAATAGACAACGGCAATGTGCCACTTCCCTTTCCTGTATGCCGAATGCAGTTATCACTTTCTGGCATTACTTACCGTACATATGAAATCCAAGAATCAAGGCCATCACATTCACCATTATTTAAGCGCTTGGAGACAGGGCCATTTTTAATTTTTGTTTGTTTTTTCCTCATTGCTTTTCAATAGTCATAACTTTTTATGTTTCCTTCAACATAGCAATATTAAGGTTTGGGTGTCACAGAGTGACTGTCACAGTATGACACGAAACACATACAACAGGGATGGCATAGGTGAAAGGAACGCCCGACAATAGGGAATGAGGGATGATCACCACCTGAGCTCCAACCTGAGCATGTCCCTGCACTCACCTAATGCCCTATGCGGGTCCTTTCCCCCTCTCCGTTAGGAGCCCTGGTTAGTGCACTGGCCGGTATAGGGCGCTAGCCTAGCCACTACTGATAATAACACACCGGGGATAGTGACTAACAAGCAAGGGACATGAAAAAAACAACTTAGCTTATGGACACCACTGCTAAGCTCAAAACCGCAGATAACAACAGCAACTGAACTCCCAACACCAGACATGGCTGACACCAGAGAGCAGCTCCTGCTAGGCTGTTCTCCAGAAAAGAACTGTATCGCCAACAGTCAGCTGATGCATCAGGTTACCTTTTAAAGGATGGTGGGAGTGGTCACCACCCATATCAGCTGTTCCAGCAGCACTGCAGTAACACCAGATTGCCAGCAGGGGAAAAACTGCCATTAACCCCCGATAGTCCAAAAGGAAAAAGGTTTTAACTGAGAGGAACCAGAACTGCCACATATCCAAAAATGGATTGTGACATTGGGTTTGCGGTTGTAGTTTTGATTACTACCATTTTCTTGCCATATAATGCACTCAAAAATAGTAAAAAAAAAAATCTAATTGGGGCAAAATTGAAGAGAAACTATAATCAAAATGATCTACTAAATGTGTTCTACAGGAAAGTCCACTTATAGTGTTACTAAATTTACTATATACCGTATCATTTTTTGTTTCCTTACTTAAAGAGAACCTGTCAGCTGTTTTGGCAGATATAAGATGCGGCCACCACCTTTCAAAGCATATCTACAGCTTTCTATAATGCTGAAGATAAGCCCCCGATCTGACCTGCAAGAGAAGAAAATTAAATTTTATTAAACTCACCCGGGGGGCGGTCCGGACCAATGGGTGTCGCAGGTCCAGGTCTGGCACCTCTCTTCTTATGCTCGCCGCCCTCCTGCTTGCTTCAAGGTCCCTGGCATCGTGCTCCTGTGCACGCATACTCAACAGGGAAAAGAAGTACGCCTGCGCAGTAGCGTGATGCCGAGAAGCCATGAAGCAAGCAGGAGGGTGTCATCGCAAGAGGATGGGAGGTACTGGACCCAGACCTGTGACACCCATCGCACCGGACCAGCCCCATTAAGGGTACCATCATTTCTGTCCAGGCCTATTTCATGAGTTTTATTTTTTTTCAAATTCTGTGGAAGCATGGTTGAAAAGCAATGTCTGACTTTCATTTGTTCATTTTCATAGATTTTTTATTTATTATTACTTTTGTCAGATTCAAGTTATTAGTGTCACCATTATGGGGTTTTTCTGTCATAAAACGAGGGGTACCAATAATATTGACCACGTGCGTGAGATGAAAGGAGTTGGAACTTCGACGAGATCGGTACAGACGGGCCAGATGCTTCACGGGGGGTCACCAAGTGTAGAGATTGATGAATTCATGTCTGGGGCGAAACAGGCTGAAGGAAATGTCATTATAGTGAGGTCAGACCTGGACGGAACTGGGAAGCAGTCTAGCACGTTCCGGTCCAGGTGTGTACTGCTCAGAAGTGACAACAAGCAAGGGAAAGATCAGGAAGCAAGCAAATGTTATGATGTACCAACTGTGGATGTAACATGCGAAATCCTAAGTGTTAAAGTTGTCTCGGACTGGCCTGGGAAGTGCCCGGGTGAAGATGATTCTGGAGATGCAGGTATACCGAGGAGCATTGTATTGTTTCATGTAGGGGAAGGACTGGGTACAGCTGCCACTGGAATACAGCTCATGACTACAGTCCTGTCCCTCCCTTACATTTGGCGTAGTCAGCAGGATGTCGACACCGTGCAGTGAGGGAATGCTGCAAGTGGTGAGCTTGAGAAAGATGAAGTTTGGCAGGATGCGGTTACCTCGCCATGTGAAGAATTTGCTGGAAGAGATGAAGAAAATGTATGTGCGACTGCTGTACCCCTGGAAGATGACCAGAAGGAGTCAGAGGTTGCTGTTGATAAAGAAACACTGAATTTGTCTACCACTGATTTTTTGACAACACTGGACTTGACTACTACATTGAGTCGGGCGGTAAACAATATGGCGGCGGTAAGAATGGCAGAAAAGACAGAGAAGAAGAAGTAAACAACGAGAACCGCGTCCTTCATTGGCGTTGCCGTCACTCTTTGGTACTAAACCATGCCTGTCAATATGGCCGGGTCTGCCCCTGGTGGGAGCGGATGAAGAGAAGGAGACCTCGCCCCTTACAACTGAACAGTGATGGAGGGAAGAGGCAGATGAAGGTTGTCCCATCCAGTGACGGGTGGGACCCTGAAGAAAAATCTGGAAGACGCTGTGCAGCGCCATCTTGTACCCATGATCGGCCACGATGCAGCACTCATTTGTGCGTAACTGCCAAAGCATGAGCTTTATTGAGTGGAGTTGGTGGCAGGAGAGAGCGCGCATCCAGCCTCTAGCAGTCAGCGAGGAGCCAGCGGAGGCTCCCACCTGTCCGACCTTAGGATTGCCTCGACCCCGCATCGTTCACCTGGTGGAGACACCATCCTTCCTGAGGCAGGATACTGGTGGTGCGGAACCAGCAGACCAGTCTCGGGCCCAAGGATCGGGCGCACCGAAATCCCCCCTGTTAACTCAGAGAGGACCGGAGCCGAAAGTTGCTCCAGAGGCACCGCGACCAGAAGTTGCATCTGAACCGGTACGCCAGTCAACCGTCACGTGGGCGAGCGTTCCCGCGGGAGGAAACAGTGGCTTGGAAGCTGCAACCGCTTCTACATCAGCGGAACGGGTGAGTGCACTCTTGTTGTCTACCCTGGAAGGGAGACCCTCCCCGCACAGTTCCATTCCTAAAGCCGTCATCCACCCCCGCGTTCCAATGTGAGAACCAACTCCTTCACCCCAGCCGTCAGAGGTTCAATCGGCCTCCTTTTCGACCGCAGCTCTGGGGGCTACCCATATGCAACTGGCCACAGAGGGCCCTTTCCCCATGCTCAGGCAGGTCGCCTAGGTGGAAGGGGTGATCCTCAACAAGAAACAACGGGAGCGGGAGGTTTGGAGAGAGCTACGATAGCCGAGTGGGGGCGCTCTGGAAGGACAGCGCACCAGCGATCGACTGGTATACACTGATTCCGACCGAGGCTACAGTTTTATTAGAAAAGACAGGATGGATGCCAAAGTCTATGTGAATGTGACATCCGTTAAATTCAGGAGGCTGTTGAGCACGGGAGACCGGGTCTCCTTCTTTACGGAAGATTGTTCACGCGGGTATTACGCGGTAGCGGTTACCCATTATGATGAGTACGACATGGGTCTCTTCCCAGAATCGGTACAGGCCCCATCATCGGCTGGTACCCGGAGATCTGACAGTGCTGCAGTGGCACCATCTACAGCCTCTGCGGCTGCAGGGATGACAACTGACAAAGCGACACACGGTGCATGCCATTGAACATTGTAGAATGTATCAAAAGTTCGGGAAAAAGTTGTGCACGTTGCACCATGTTTACTACGGGACTGTTCCGTGTCCCCATAGGGTGGGGAAACCCAGTCATGCTTTTTGGAATGAAGAGCTACATGGCCGTTGCAGCCTTTAACAATATTGAAAGTCAAGCGTTGTTTGTATGTTTCTTGTGTGAATTTATTCCGGCCTGGAAGACTGCGAGCCTATGGACTCTTTTTGCTTTTTTGTTGCGGTTCCCATTCTGCTGGAAATAAGAGAGACTGTCTCTTCAACTGGAGACCTCTGGAAAGTCTGTACTCCCCTCAAGGAAAGGGGGAGCATCTCTCCTAGGACTACCTATCCTTGCAACCCTGAAAGACTGGGAACTTGTAGTGCTACCTGTGCACCATGGACTGCGGTGCATATTAGACGTGGCCTAAATTAAGCCAAATGACTTGCGGTTTTGTTGACAGCATTCTTGTGTTTTTTATTAGTATTGGTTTTTGTATCGTACCTTGGTTGAGGACAACCAAGTTTAAGGAAAAGAGGAGTATATGGGGGTGAAGTATTATGTCTCTCATGCCTCCCTTCCCTCTGATTGTCTTCCAGTTCTTAATGTTTACAGACAGGTTTTTATGTTTATTGCCTGTGGTACAGCTACATTTATAATTATATATTACCACTCATTGCTATGGAATTGACACTTGAAAAATGTATATATTGCCTTGTGTTCCTGTATGATAATTTTGCATATATATTGTATTCTTTGTGTATGTACTGTCGGGGAAAGTTAGTTCATGCCTTCTTGGGACATTAGAGGAGGGCACACTTAGTACATAGTTCCCCCATAGCCCGGGTAATTGTAATTATGTTGCGGACCACTAGATGGGGGTACACTATTGGGATCTGATAGGAGGTTCAAAGAGGGTTAATTATAGGAGGGGCTGCTTAGAGTTAAGATTAGTGCTGAATGGTGGTTTAGTCAGATGGGGCCAGGGCGCTCAAGGGTCCACATGGGCTATAGGCCCGGACAGCTTGGCAGTCACGTAACGTTAAGTCGTTATTGCCCACGCTACCCACGGCTACTGCAGAAATGATGAATTTATGCCAGAAATTTGCTCCAAAATTCTGGAACTATTTTGGTGCACAGTGTCACATCTCAAGCCATTTCCATTCTTCTGAAGCCATGCCTGCTTGTCGGTCGGGGTAGAAAAAAATGTTTAAGCCATATAATAAATGTAGTCATGTGTGACATGCCCCACCAGCACCATTGCTGTACCATCTATGTCAGCTGTCAGGTGCTCAGACTTGGTGAACATGGTCAGAAACTAAGCGGGTAGCACTGACATCATAGTCGGGTGGTGCACCATCCAGTTTAATGTAGTAAAGATTTGATTTTTTTGCTGGGCTGTCCATCTCATTAACCCCTTGTGTCCTTCTGCTGGCCTATACAGCTGATAGTTCTGGATCCTTGATCCAGTTTAAACAAATTAACTGTTTATCAGTCGATCATGTATCATTACAGAAACCACTTATTGATTGCTCAGACGAAACGCTATCTTCAAGTAGATTTGGAGTTTCTTAGCAAACCTTAAAACTTGGCATAATCCACCATGACCACCACCTACAGCAGCTTGTGGGTGGGGTGCATTGCACTCACTTGTGGGCCGCAGAAATCAGCTGTCTCCAAGGCTTCAATTTCAGGAGCTGCCACACATGAATCAGGGGACACCCAGTTCATTTCATGACACAGAAGTTTACTCAACAGTCCTTGTACACTGTAATGCAACTCATAGTATCACGCTCAAGACTTTCCATCTCTCGCGTCCACAACAGAGTACACTTTCAAATTTTCCTTCCATTCTACCTGGACTATCGCTGCCGGCCCTGCTTCTGTCAGTCTCAGGGATTCTCCGACCAGTCAGTCCCGGAGTATGTCCGAGGCCCATTACATCTCCCACACACATCTCCATGTCAATCTTCCTCTGTACAGAAGGGGTTAACATGTTCACCATGGCACCAGACAATACAAGATTACATTCACCAAGTGAATTTTAGTAAGGCCTCGTACCACCCAGAGCAACGCGTACTCTCCCTTGCTGTCCAGCCCTAACTTCCTACAAGAAGCAGTCACTCGCAATAACACTAATCCCCTTCCACTATGGGCTAGACTTAAAGTCACTATCTATCTACAGTCAAATTCTTTATCCTACCTCTCTTGTGTCCTAAACCCTATACTATGTCTTACCCTGTGCTGTTCTATACTGTACACTTCCCACATTATACATTAACTTTACATTACGCATATGACTCTTCACTTGACATAATATATACAAAAAGACACATAACATTATACACATTATGCACCATGCAACGTGATTGGCGTCTTCAGGGGCAGGAACGCGACAGTCTAGTCCACACCCCCTTAAAGACATACGCATGACGTCTCATGAGACCTAACACCACTTCATGGCGTTGGGAACCTAGGAAGCTCCAGAGGAGCCCAAGATGCTGCAAAAAAGTCCTGCTGCCACGGAGGACCAAACTTGAAGCCATGTCACCCCATTGCGAATCAAATCTCTACAATCTAGGTCTTCGGTAATTTTTGTTCTCAGGATTCATGTGAATAATGTTTTTTTGATTGTCAAGGTACTGGGTTGAGCTCCCGTAATCATATAATGTACAATAGGAAAGGGGTAAGTGGAATTGTGGAAGCTCGGACCAATATCTCCTGGGAGGTGTATTTTCACTGGGAGCATTCCTATAAAATATGGTGATATTATTTGTGTCATAATTTGGATACGTTACTAAAATCAGTCTATATATGTGTGTTGAAGCAATGTGTAAAGAAACTTCTATTTCAGTAAAAAACAGAAAGTGAAAAAGATTCTTGTGGTATTTTTGGTTTCCTTCTTACTGGTGGCTGCAGGCTGGTATCAATAGAGGGAACTTGCGGTGAGGGAAGTTATGTTAATATCAGATAACATTGCTATGGTGTGGGCAATGAATTATGTACCGGCTGACTCAGGGCCAGTGGCGAGCATGTAAAGGTGGCTGGTTTTATGTTCTGGAAAAATATTTATGTTTTTAGACCATGTCCTGTCTCAGGAGTCTACAACATGATACTGACATTATCTCATTACAGTTTAGAGTTACACGATTCAGGAAACTGGCTCTCGTGGGAAGTGTCACAATTTTCGTTGGGTCGTTTCATCTCGTAGAAACACATGCCTGATATTTTTACCTACAGGGAACTACATGGGGACCAAAGAGGAAATGTGTCCTGGTGCAGACGGTTGGGTGAAATTGCCTAATCTGTTCTCAGACTATTACAGGCTGGTAATGGGGTTCGATTTCAGATGAGGCTGTAAACTTAGAGATGAAAACTTTATGATTTATATAACGTAATGAGCAGGGTCTAAAAACATGTTAATCATCAGACAATATTTGATTTTTTTTTTTTTTTTTTGCCTCTCTGCATTTTAGCAGTTATATCTTTTTTAATTTTCCGCTGATGAGGTCGTATACAGTTTTTTTTTTTTACTTTGGAAAAACTGTTTTTTATTTTTCCAATATCTATTGAGGGATTCAGTAAATAACTGTTTAATTTATATAAATTTTTTTTATTGTGAAGTGGTGGAAAAAAAGTGATTTTTCACACTGTATTTTTAGCTTACATTTTTTAGTTTGTGTTTTATTCTTTTTATATATTACACTACATATCAGGTTTGAATAATACTGCGGTTTATTACAGTCATGCGGAAACCCAGTATGTGTTTCTTTATGTTGTGATATATATGTAATACAATGTGTTTTACACTAGATAATGGTATTTTTGGGGTGGGGGGGTTGTTTTTTATTAGATTTTTTTAGATATATTTTCTATATTCATGTGTTAGTCATATACTATGCCCCGCCACCCGAGAGATGAAAAAGAGATTTCTGGAGTGCATCACAGTTTTTATTTTATTGCTCACATTTTGATCACATTCACACAACCGTATTTTCGGTCCAAGTCCTGTCTGCTGAAATAAGGGACAAGCACTGTGACCAATGTTATCCAGTAGGGCTATTCAATTCAGATTACTTTCTTTTTATTTTTTCACAGACCCAATGTCCACATTGAAAAATAGCCTTCTGCATTAGTCCCTTTCATATTTTGGATGAGACGCGCTTATTTCAGTTACATGCCTATTAGCCTGAAACTATTTTGGGGGCGTGTCAGTGCACTAGGTGTTTAAGGACACGCCCTCAAAGCACTGCCAGACTAGTGTGCCTGTGACTTAAAGTCTTGATTTCTCAGCACTGGCACATCCGATAACTACAAGATAGGTATCATTTTTATTCTTCTTCTGGGACCTATAAAGCTATAGCAATAGTTCCAGTAGTAAATTCACCTTGCCAGATTCTCTTTAAGACTGGAATTCCCATGTTACAACCTGTGGTTTTTGGTATAAATCTTCCATCTTCTCTATCTGCTCCTTGACAGCTGTGTATAAGTACACTGAAGATGGAAGGAGCACATGATGGACATGATGTGATTACATCACCGGCTTTAGAAGTGGTGCACAGGAAGTGATATCTTACAGAAGATTGAAAGGAGGTGATGAAAATAGCATTGTCAGACAAGTGGTCATCAAAGGAGCAGACGTTATCTCCTGAACACTTAGAATAATAGCTGGGCCCGCACCAGCCTCCTATTAATGATATCTCAGAATGGGCCCTTGGCAATGAGAACTAATGACTTCTGCTTGATGACAGATGCGGTTTTGTTGAAAAGCAAATGATAACCATCTTTCAGCATTTTCTTGGCTTGCTGACACTTGACGGTACTTTACTTCCTATTAGAGCCTTCCCCGACTTGTAATGCTTAATCATTGCGTAATCGGAAGTCCTGCAGCTGTCTAAGAAAATTTAGGCCCAATTTATTATTGCATTTGCACCTTTTTTCTCTGTATTTTCGTTTGTTTCGCCTGTTTTTTTTATTTGCGCCTATTTCTTATTTCAATTTATGTCTTTTTTAAATATCTATATTATATACTGTATGTTAGCCTATTTTTTTTATATGTTCGCTATTATGGATGAATATTAGGATTTCCAAATTTTTTTTGCCTGATTCATCATTTGAAACTTTTTATAAAGTCACAAATTTTTAGGTGCTCCAGCTTCCCTTCCTTCATCCGCAGACTAAAGCCAAAAAATGTAATTTTTGTGACAATTTGCAAAACATTAGACTTTTTGTGCTAAAATGATGCAAAAAAGGTTAAAGAAGCACTCCTCCTCCCATAAAAGTTTGTATCATCTTAGTCTTAATAAATTGAAATCATCATATTATATAGCACTGTACTTATAATTGCTGATTCTGCCTTTCTACCCAGCTAACTCTTCTCTTTTCCATTTGGCCTATGTCATCAAGTGATTAAAAACTGACTAGCTGAATCCCTCTAAGCTCTACGTAGTAACAGGAGCTCAATTTTCCCTCTATGAGTCATCAGTCACTGCAAACGTCCCTAGCAGGGGGAGGAGAAAGAAGCTGGGTCAGGAGTTGAAGAGGGAGATGATAGATGCAGGGTCAAGAGACTTCCTGTTTATACATAGAAAAGAGAGCAATTAGCTAGGTAGAACGGCAAAATGAGCAATTGTAAGTGCACAGTGCTAAATAATATGATGACTGCAATATATTAATAGGGTAAAAAGTTTGATGGAAGGAGGAGGAGTGCCTCTTTAAAGACAAAAATACAGTAGCAGTCATACTCAGCCTTAGTGTTTCAAGGAACCTAAATGACTGTCACTTAAAATGTCACATGGTAGGTGGGCGGCTTGTTACAGATTTTGCATTGAGCCCCAAGATCCAAGGGGTAACATTTTCCCTCGCGGAGACTGACGTGTCAAGCCTGGCATGCCAATGTGAGGAGACATTAAGGTCTTGTAATCCTCCTCTGTGAAATTAAATTATTTTCTTTTGTGCTCACTATATTCCCTAGAAGAGCATGCAAGGCTTAAAAGTCTCTTTACCTTGGCATGCCAGTCTTGACATGTCACTCTCCACAAGGAGAAACGTTTCCCCATGGATCCCGGGTCAGACGTCTCTCACACAGTCAAACCAGATCTCACACTTTGCACTGACGAGGGGCAGTATCCCGAAACAGGTATCTGCAAATTGAGATTCTGGTCTAAGTCATGTGGTAAGGTTTGTTAAAAGGTCGGCTTTAACTTTTAGGATTGCTACTTTCAATAGCTAGCACTAGAGCTCAACTCCTCTTCCTCTCTAAGGCTCATACTACTTTGATCATTTCTTATTCAATATCCAGCACTGTTTAAGATAGCATTTCTTATTTATCAAAAGAACAATGCGATCTTTATGTCAACAGTAATCTGAAATACAAGTCTAACTTCCCATGATCAGTTTTTGGTGGAGTTTTTTACGCTGCGCATTTTAGAAAAAATGCAAGTAACCTATTTTACTTAATAGGTGCCGAAATGTTGCAGAAACTCTGCGACATCAAAATCTCACCAAGGGTATGTGCACACGTAGCGGATTTGCTGAGGATCCGCAGTGGATTTGCCGCTGCGGATCCGCTGTAGATCCACGAGAGATTTACAGTAAAATTATAACCTATGGGGAAAAAAAATTGCTGTGCACATTCTGCAGAAAATTCCGCATGGAATCCGCAGTGGTTTATTTTCCGCAGCATGTCAATAAATCCGCGGATTTTGACCTGCTGATTCTGCCAAGAGATGCAGATTCGGCGAGGAGAAATTTGCACAGCAATCCGCTATGTGTACACATACCCCAAAAGCTCATGGTGGGAGCATAGCCTAACTTCTACATTACTGTCAACTGTGTCTCGGATGGCGAAGAACAAGGCGAAGTATAAAAGTAAATTCCCGGCGCAGACACAGAAATGTGGGACCGGAAACTCCAATCACAGCAGATTTTTTTATTTTCCTTACTAAAAACTGACTGTTAGGTTAGGGTCACACTATCAGTATTTGGTCAGTTTTTCCACATCATTATTTGTAAGCTAAAACCAGGAGTGGGTGATAAATCCAGAAGTGGTGCCGTGTTTCTGATATACTTTTCCTCTGATTGTTCCACTCCTGGTTTTGGCTTACAGATACTAATATAATATAGTGACCAAATATTGCTAGTGTGACCGTAGCCTTAATCAGGCAATAAGCCCGGGGTAGTGTGAACAGGATTGCTGCAGCGTGACATCTTCAATGGAAAAGGCGTGACAAATGATTTCTGGACGCAGTTTAAATGAGCTTAATACCCAATGAGCAATCATTTTACACATGTCAGGATTTAAATGCTTTGTCCTTAATTTACCAAGTCACCCTGGAGCATGGACACAGCAAAGCCGGGAACATACCGTAATATTTATCTCATGGTTATTAGCTTGTAATAAAAGCTTAGACATAATTCTACATTATCTGGGTGTGAATACAAATCATGCACTATAAAAATGTATTTATGTGCCAAAATGTCACATCTTAGGATAAAGCCCAAATAAACTATGGGTATGCACAGGCAGGAGGTATTTTGGAAGAAATCAGTATCAAAAATCCAGAACAAGAGATACAGGTTTTTTTTTTGCAGATTTTCTGTGCATTGCAAAGAGTGAATGAAATGGCCATTGACAATCTGCAGGATGTATCGGATATGCTGCAGATGTTAAAACCGTAATGCCGCTGCTCAATCTATGATGCATATTGTCTCCATTGCATGTGCATGAGATTTCAATACAAAGACAAATTGCCTGCGTAAGGCTGGTTTCACACTTGCGTTTTTTTGCGCTGTATTTTAGCGCTAAAAAACGCATGTGCTTTTTTTCCCTATATTTTGCATGGGATGCGCTTATGTGCGCATACACATGCATTTGTATGCGTTTTTATGCACATGCGCTTTTTTTGTGGTGTGCGCTCGGGCGCACAAAATGCATCCTGTTGCATTTTTTGGGCGTCCGACTTGCCTCAAAAAAATGCATGCGCGCGCAATGCGTTTTTTTACAGCAAGACACCCATTGTAAGTCTATGGGTGCGCATATGTGCGCATTGGCATGCTCATGTATGCGTTTTTTTGCGCATGCGTTTTTTTGTTGAGCATTGGTTAGACAATGGAAATTAGGGGTTTGGGCTAGAGTTAGGGTTAGTTAAGGGGGTTTAGGGTTAGGGTTTTGGTTAGGGTTAGTATGGTTTGGTTAAGGGTTAGGGTTTAGGGTTAGTTAGGGTTTAGGGTTAGGGTTTGGGTTAGGATTAGTAGGGTGTGGTTAAGGGTTAGGGTTAGTATGGTTTGGTTAAGGGTTAGGGTTAGGTTTAGCATGGTTTGGTTAAGGGTTAGGGTTAGTAAAGTCATGGTTTGGGTTAGTGTTAATCCTAACCCTAACTTGATTTTTTTGGTGAGGCCAACTAATGTTGGAAAAAAACGCAAACGCGGAAAAAAACGCACTAAAAACGCATACAAACGCATAAAAATGCTGCGTTTTTTCATGCATGCGCATAAAAATGCTTGAAAAAAACGCAGCATTTGTATGCGTTTATATGCGTTTTTTCCATGCGTTTTTTTGCGGGAAAAACGCGCTGCAAAAAAAAGCAAATATGAAAGTAGCCTAAGTGTACCCTAAACTGCCATCAGAGGTAATCCCAAAACCTCAAAGTCCCACCTTAGGTCCATTAAGGACAAAAATTGAGGAAAAATGCATAATATGTTTATTATACCTTAGAATAATACAGTGAGTTAATAATTCTTCCATACAGTAAAAAAATAATACTGCCATACGATGATTGGATATTGGCATGACAGAGGGATAAACTAATGACTCCATACTAAAACTGACTAAATACGGCCATATAGAGGCTGAAGACACCGGTAATAAAAAATTACTGAAAAGGGAATAATGCAATACAGTTACTGAATAAAAGTACTAGCCAATGAATGAATAATACCAGCATACAGTGACTATATAATGCCGTCATAGCGCAACTGAGAAAAACTGTCACTCTGCAACTCAAAAATACCAACATAAAGAGACCAAATAATAATTGTGAAACATGTCATACAGTACACCTTCTGAATAATACTGCCATACAGTAATTAATAGTAATATATAGTAATCCAATAATTAATTAATAATTTCACCATACAGTTTCTAAATAATACTGCTATATACAGAATAAATAATACGAGTAATCATGCAGAGACTGATAATTACTATCATAGAGTGACTGAATAAAACTGTCATACTGTGACTTAATAATAATAATATTGATAAATTTATCTACAACCTTAAAGTTCCTTAATACCACTATCATAGGGTGACTGCGTCTTACCTACATACAGTGACTAATTAATACAGTAATACTACTGCCCTCCAGTGATTAGATTACACGGGTGTGTGTGTTGCACTACACTGTGTGTGGGGGGGCTGCACTATACTATGTACAGTATGTGTGGGGGGCTGCACTATACTATGTGTGTGTGGAGAGGGGGGAGGCTGCATTATACTGTGTGTGGGGGACTGCATAATACTGTGTGTGGGGGGCCACATTTTACTGTGTGTGGGGGGGGCTGCGCTATACTGTGTGTTTGTGGGTGCAGCTGAATTTTATTGTGTGTGGGAGGCTGCATTATACTCTGAAGGGGCTGCTTTATACTCTGGGAGGGCTACATTATACTCAGAGGGCTACATTACACTCTGGGGGGCTACATTATACTCTGAGAGGACTACATTACACTCTGAGAGGGCTGCTTTATACTTGGGGGGCTGGATTATACTCTGATAGGGCTGCTTTAAACTCTAGTAGGCTTCATCATACTCTGAAGGGACTGCATTATACTCTGAGGGGGGCTGCATTATACTCTGAGGGGGAGCTGCATTATGCTCTATGAGGGGAATACATTAAGCTCTAGGAGGGGAGCTGCAGTATACTCTGAAGGGGACTGCAGTATACTCTGAGGGGGCTGCATTATACTCTATGAGGGGGGCTGCAATATACTCTGAGGGGGGCTGCAGTATACTCTCAGGGGGCTGCATTATACTCTGAGGGGGGCTGCAGTATACTCTATCAAGGACCATGGGGAGTGCATTCTACTATATGTACTATATGGGACCTGTATTATACTGTATTGAAGAGTATCTGTACCCATCATTCTTCATCAGTAAGGGTAGGTGCAGACAGTCAGTAACCGATGCGGGTTGGACCCTGCGTACTTGTGCAGCATCCAGATGTTACAGCATAGTGGATGGGATTTTGGTCCACTCTGCATGCACAGAGGCCTGCGGAGACGAACATGCGGCACGTCTTTCCAGACCGCAGCATGTCAGTTTCTCTTGCAGAGACGCGAGTCTCTGCAAGATAAATTTGACCAGTGCAATGTATTGGATGTGGTGATTCCGCACAGTTCAATGAACACATGTGGATTCACCTACGTTCAATAACCAGCAGCGGACATGTGCTGCGTCCAAAGCGCTGCCAATTACTGAACGTGTGCACATACCCTAAAGGGGCCGGGAAAAAAGCATCGAATGACTTCAATATTGTCGATCACGCTCGTTTAGAGGCCTGAACTCAGCGCATGTAAATACAACATAAAAGTTTCTGTGTGATGGTTCAATATGACAGCATTTGGGGCCCCACTTTAAACTTTTGCCCAGGGCCCCACTTTGTCTAAAACCGGCCCTGCATATAGATTATCTTCTCCTTCAAACTAATCTGATGGAAGGTGCTGAGAAAGCCTAAGCTGACTTCTTAGACTTCTATATACTTTCATGACCTGAACTAACCCTGGCGAATCTTTAGAATCTAAACCAAGTTGTAATTATTTAATTATCTTTACAGCATAATTTTTCAAATTAAGATAAGACGCTGAAGATAAGGATAAGGTACAGTCAGCTGAGAGAGCGAGCGTACCAGAGGAATTTCTACACTTTATTATTGTCTGCATTCCATATTAAATTATGTGCAAATTGCCTCTTCAGAAAGAAAGAGGACTTTTACTCTACAGCGCCACCTATTGGCCACCTATTCGCCACATATTAAATTATTCACTTTTACTCATCCAGCGGCTCCAGTCACCTCAAACCAGTAACTTTCCTACTTAAATCTATTGTGTGCCCTGCACTAATCAGAAGAAAAGAGAATTGCATATGACCAGCTTATAACATCAAGATTATAATGCACATTTTACCACTCTAATCCAGAGCTTCTCTAACATTTTCTCACTAGCCAGTCCATGAGTAATCGGATATCACTTTGCGGCATATGTATTGTCACTGTAACGCCAAACAAATACCAACATGGGGTGCACATATTAAGACTTGGACTGGCTCATCGGAGAGTCAGTGAATCCCCTGGTGGACCCAACTGTCCGCCTGGTGCTGATATGCAATGAAAGGCAAATGTCTCCTGCCCTAAACAAGCAATGCACTGACCAGCTGATTTGCATCCACAGCATCACACTCCCTCCTTCTCCTGTTGCACTGGGTATTGGAGTTGGACTGACACCTCTACAAGAGTCAGAGGTGTCAGTCATGTCTCTCCTGCAGGAGTGTCAATCCTATTCCATGGGAGAAGGAAGTGTGGTGCTGGGAGTGTGGTGCTGTGGATATGGATCAGCTGATCTCTCCCCTTCAGATAATGCTACGTATCAACGGGGAGCACTAACCACCTGCTCTGCCACTTTCAGCTCATGGACCTGTAACAAGGTGGCCCGGGTTGGTAGTCCCAGCCGAGTCAACTAAGCCACAGTCAGTGTACTGTAGAAATCGCAGGAACGCGGGATGTCGTCACGGACAGGAGACAGATCAAGAGTTAACAGGATTTCATTAACTCCAAATACACTCCATGAAGGGACTAACAGGGCATGGAGGGGTATGATAGGACAAACTACGGGACAGGGAGTTTGTAAAGGGATAGGAAATGGATGTACAATAGTTCAGAAAAAAAAGGGAAAACTTTTCAAACTGTAATCTTCAGGTGTGCAGCGTATCAGGGTTCCAATGGTGGCACCGGCAACAGCGGCATGTGAAGTCCAGATGAAGTCTGTGGCAGTCGAGGGTCCAACGGTGGCACCAACAACAGCAGCACATGACGTATCTACGAAGTCTCTGGGAAGCGGGTAGATTTCCCGTACCTAATGGTGTCTGGCACGGTACTGAGTCCAACGTGAGGTACCGCCAGAACGACCTCTCCCTCCACGGGGTGTGCAAGTCCTTGTACAATAGGTCTTTGACCCAGCCGGGATTTCCTCGCGGCGTTCTACCAGCAGCATGGTCTGTGGCGTCGGCCCTGAGTCACCTCCAGGTGAGAGAGACGGGAATCTGTCAATTGGCTGCCTAGCAGCGATCAACCTCTATGCAGGGGGTCTGTAGAGACGGCCTGCGCAAATGAGAAGCTCTGCCTTCTCAGCGGTCACAGCGCCCATCCTGCCACTCAGCTTTCCCACATGGGCACTGCTCTTTTTCCCGCGTGCAGCACTATATAGTCCCGCCTCGTCTCCCCCAGTCACATGACCCAATTCGTACAGCACTCTAGATCTTCCCCCCTGCAACCTGGGTGACAGCCCCGGCAGTTCCGGCACCTTGTACAGAAAATAGGCAGGACAGATGCAATCCAGACACAGCTGCAGTCCAACAAGGAAACAATTTAATAAAAGGAATGAATAAAGTATGATAATAGCTTACTGCGCTCTGCCTAACGACATCCATGGCCGTACCCACAACAGCCACGGCAACCGAAAGAGGGTATAGTCCTTACGTCGGAATCTGGATGCTTGAAGTCCCTTCGGCGGGGCACACATGTAGTCTTAGTGCCCATTGTGCTGTCCAAAGGTCCAGGGCAGCACGCTTTACCCTTCCTGGGGTCCAGGCAGCAGTCTATACCCCTCCTCGGGTCCAGGCAATAGTCTCCACCCCCCCTCCCCCAAGGTCTAGCAAGGCTCCCAGCCACAGCCTCTGCCCTGGGCAAATGTGTCCAGGCTCTGACCAGGAATCTTTAGCTTCCTTCTCCCTAGAGGCTGCTAGCTCAGCCCACAAAGTTAACCCCTGATATTCCTAACTCTGCCACAGTGCATACAAGGACATTACACATGACATTGCAAACACAGCACACTAATATATATAATACAATAACATTAATACAGTGAAGTGCACACACATACAGTGGGTACAGAAAGTATTCAGACCCCTTTACATTTTTCACTTGGTTTCATTGCCGTCATTCAAAAAATTCAAAAAAGTTCATTTTTCTCATTAATGTACATTCTGCACATCATCTTGACTGAAAAAAAACAGAGATGTAGAAATTTTTGCAAAAAAGTGCTCAGATATGGTCATTGTCCTGTGACCAAGTGTAATATTGAGGGAACACTACGTAGAGAGTGGACCCTCTGGGTCACGGATCCGGAGCCCCTGGGCCGAGCACGCCAGGTGAAGACCGACCCCTATACAGGGATCGTTAGGGGCAGGACCACAGAGGACGGAGGCGCGACAGCCGGAACCAAGAGGGACGGCTCCACGGACAAAAGGACTGGGAAGGTGACGGAGCGAATAACGAGCAAGGACCAGTGGCACAGGGGAGGAACACTACGGGAGAAAGACAAGTGGAAGACCTAGGCGGACTGGAGACAGAGAACGGCACAGGGAATGGAAGGAAAACAGCGCCCAGGCAGGCTGGGTGGGAAGGGAGACACGAGACTGAGGACGACAAGGAGAAACAGGCAGAGAGAGGTTAAACTACAGGAAAACTGTAGAGGCCAGAGGGTGCAGAGAAACTACACAATCATCAGGCGTCCTCCTGACAGCGAGGACGCTTGAAATACAGCACACCCCCGGAAGTGCGTCCCCTGGACCCGCCCCTCAGCGCCGCCCACCGCTGGAGAGAGGGCGTGGGAGGTGGCGTGCGCGAACCAGGGGGCGGGAGCCAGGAGCCGCCGTGAGGCCGAGAGGACGGCGGGCGCGTGACCGGACGGGAGCGCGCAGGTGAGGGAACGCTGCGGCGCGCGCCGCAGCAGCAGGGGCATCGGCGGGCATACCCGCCGATGTCACAGTACCCCTCCCCTTACGTCCTCCCTTACTGAGATTGGCCAAAAACTTTTTCAGAATGCGAGGGGCGTTGATATTCTCCCGAGGCTCCCAGGACCTCTCCTCGGGACCAAAACCCACCCAATCGATAAGAAAAAGGGTCTTACCCCGGACTCTTTTCATAGCCAAGACGTCCTTGACCTCGAAGACGTTGTCCGAGATCACAGGTGAGGGAGGGACAATGGAAACTGGTTGGAACCGATTCAGGACTACGGGTTTCAAGAGCGAGACATGGAAAGCGTTGGGCACCCGGAGCGAAGCAGGCAACCTCAGTTTGTAAGCCACTGCATTAATACGTCCAATCACTTCAAATGGTCCAATGTACCGAGGACTCAGCTTGTAAGAGGGAACTCTCAGACGGATATGTCGAGTTGAAAGCCAGACCTTGTCACCAGGATGGTATGGGGGCACGTCCTTCCGTCTCTTGTCCGCATGTTTCTTGATTCGGTCGTTGGCACTTTTGAGCGCGTCCCTGGTCTCTCTCCAAATCTGCGAGAATTCTTTAGCAAGAGAATCGGCTGCGGGTACTCCTGTAGAGGTGGAGAAAGGCAACGGAATACCTGGGTTCTGACCGGTTACCACAAAAAAAGGTGACTTAGTGGTAGATTCACTGGGATGATTATTGTGCGAGAATTCAGCCCAAGGTAAGAGCGCAACCCAGTCGTCCTGATGAGCGTTGGTGAAGTGACGTAGAAAGGTGGTTAACCCCTGATTAATTCGCTCCACTTGCCCGTTGGTCTGAGGATGATATGCGGAGGAGAAGTCAAGAGATGTACCCATAAGCCGGCAGAGTGCCCTCCAGAAGCGGGAGGTGAACTGGACCCCCCGATCCGACAGAATCCGCTGAGGAAGACCATGCAGCCTGAAGACCTGGTGGATGAAGATCTCAGCCAACTTCGGGGCGGATGGTAGTCCCGGTAAGGGAATAAAATGGGCCATTTTGGAAAAACGATCTGCCACGACTAAGATGGTGGTACATCCGGCTGAGCGGGGTAAGTCAGTCACAAAATCCATGGCGATCTGCTGCCAGGGGGCCTCAGGAACTGGCAACGGGTGAAGAAGACCGGCGGGCAAAGTCCTAGCCACCTTATTCTGGGCACAGATTGTGCAAGAGGCCACGTAGTCCATCACATCCTGGCGAAGCGTGGGCCACCAGTAATACCGGGACAGCAGTAAGAGAGTCTTCTTTGTCCCAACGTGTCCAGCAATTTTGGAGGAATGTCCCCAACCCAACACCTCTATACGTATGCTTGAAGGGACGAAGGTCTTACCGGGCGGAGGGATAGCAAAATTCACAGGAGCCATGGTGATCATCTTAGTCGGCTCGATAATATAGGATGGGACTTCATCCCTCTCTGAAGACTGCAACGACCTGGAAAGGGCATCGGCCTTGACGTTCCTATTACCGGGTCGGAAGCGAAGTTGGAAGTCAAAGCGGGAGAAATACAGGGCCCACCGGGCTTGCCGGGCATTGAGCCTTTGGGCAGACTGCAGATAAGCCAGGTTCTTGTGGTCCGTGAGGATGGTAAAGGGATGTACAGCCCCCTCGAGTAAATACCGCCATTCGGCCAAGGCCATCTTAATGGCCAGTAATTCTCGATCTCCAATGGAGTAGTTGCACTCCGCCGGTGAAAAGACTTTAGAAAAAAAGCCGCAAGGAACCAGCCGTCCGGACGAAGCCTGCTGGGACAGGACCGCCCCCGCTCCAGTGGAGGAGGCATCCACTTCCAGGACAAAGGGTCTGCTGGTCACAGGCCGATGCAAAATGGGTGCTGACGAAAAGGAACGTTTCAGAGTTTGGAAGGCGTTTTCCGCTTCAGGGGACCAGGTATTGGGCTTCGTTCCCTTGCGGGTCAGGTCCGTGATGGGTTTGGTAACCGTAGAAAAGTGAGGCACAAACTGACGGTAATAATTTGCGAACCCAAGAAACCGCTGGATGGCCTTAATCCCCACTGGACGGGGCCACTTGAGTACCGCACCGAGTTTTTCGGGATCCATCCTTAGACCGGAGTCGGTGACGACATATCCCAAGAAGGGTAGAGACGACTGTTCAAAAAGGCATTTCTCGATCTTGGCGTAGAGTTGGTTCTCTCGAAGGCGGTGCAAGACCAAGCGTACACTTTTGCGATGACAGGGCAGATCGGGGGAGAAAACGAGAATGTCGTCCAGATAGATGACAACACAGGAATAAAGTAGATCCCGGAATACCTCATTGATAAATTCTTGGAACACAGCGGGGGCATTGCAAAGGCCGAATGGCATGACTAGGTATTCATAATGCCCGTCACGGGTATTGAAGGCCGTCTTCCACTCGTCCCCAGCACGGATCCGGACCAAATTGTAAGCTCCCCGCAGGTCTAACTTCGTGAAGATCCGGGCTCCCCTCAGTCGGTCAAAAAGCTCCGGAATCAACGGAAGGGGGTAACGATTTTTGATGGTGATTTTGTTCAGGCCCCGGTAATCTATGCAAGGCCGCAGTGATCCATCTTTCTTCCGGACGAAGAAAAAACCCGCGCCCGCGGGAGAGGAGGACTTTCGGATAAACCCCTTGGACAGATTTTCGTGGATATATTCCGTCATGGCAGAGGTCTCGGCTGGAGAGAGAGGGTATGTTCTACCTCTGAGAGGGACCGCTCCAGGAATCAGGTCGATGGGGCAGTCATAAGGCCGGTGCGGAGGCAGGGAATCCGCCTCTTTCTTGCAGAAAACATCAGCATAAGCGTGGTATGGCACAGGAAGACCAGGGAGGTCTGCAGACTTAAACTGAGGATGGGAACGAACCAGGGTACGCAAACAGTTTACATGGCAGGCGTGCCCCCAGCGCAGGATCTCTCCGGAGCGCCAGTCGACAACTGGCTCATGCCGCCTAAGCCAAGGTAGTCCCAAGAGAATGGCGTGGGATAATTGAGGCAGGACATAAAAGGCAATCTTCTCAGAATGAAGTGCGCCAATTTGCAGGTTTACTTCAGTGGTTACCGTGGTGATGAGCCCAGGAAGAGGTTTGCCATCAACGGAGGTGATTGCTCGAGGGTTACTTAGGACGACCACGGGAATCTGGAGTCTGTCAACCTCCTCCTGGTGGATGAAGTTGCCTGCCGCGCCCGAGTCCACATACGCCTCCACAGAGCTACGCCCCCGACCTGAAATAAGTAGAGCTGAAACGGTAAGTGGAAGAGAGGGGGTAGAATCACCTAGGGGGCCCTCTCCTACCTGGCCTAGGCGGATGCGTTTCCCGGTCTCTCAGGGCAAGTGCGTATGAAGTGATTGGCCCCTCCACAATAGAGACAGAGTCCCTTGGTCATCCTCTCCTTCCGCCGTAGTTCAGACAGCTTGATGCGATCTACTTGCATAGGCTCAGGGGTAGGGTTACTAGGGGGAGCAACGGAGCGCGGAATGGGAGCTTGGTATAATCTAAAGGGCCTCTTCTCCCTGGCTGACTCTCTAGCGTGTTCCTGAAAACGCAGGTCAATACGGGTAGCCAGGGAGATGAGATCTTCCAGGGTGGTGGGAAGGTCACGCCCGGCCAACTCGTCTTTAATTTTACTAGAAAGGCCTCTCCAAAACGCACCAACCAGGGCTTCATTATTCCACCCCAGCTCTGAGGACAAGGTCCGGAAACGGATGGCGTATTGCCCTACCGTGAGGGACCCCTGGCTGAGGTTAAAAAGGGCCTCTGTAGAGGAAGCATGACGTCCAGGTTCATCAAAAACCTTACGGAATGTCTCCAAAAAACACAGAATGTTGGTCACCACCGGGTCATCCCTCTCCCATAAGGGGTTCACCCAAGCCAACGCCTCCCCCTCTAGATGGGAGATTATAAAGGCCACCTTAGCACGATCCGTGGGGTACTGTTGGGGTAACAGATCGAAGTGCAATCTGCATTGATTTAAAAATCCCCTACACAATTTTGGGTCCCCACAGTACCTGGGCGGTTTACCGAGACGGGGAGGGGGACAAGAGACGGCGTCCCGGGCTTGGGAGGAGGCGGCCGCAGAGGACTGCAAAGAAAGCAGCCGATCATCCACGGACGCCATATACCCCAAAATGTGAGACTGAGCATCGCGCTGTTGTGCGAGCTCCTGCTGGAGACTGACTAAGAGGGGTGCGTGCGCTGGGTCTGCGGTTTGGAGAGCGGAGAGCCGGGAGTCCATGGACTTCATGAACGACATGATACGGGTCTGATTCTCTCTAAGGAAAAGCAGTTCCTTTTGAGTGGCAGCCGCGGCACCGACGGGGTCCATGGCCTGATGATACTGTAATATTGAGGGAACACTACGTAGAGAGTGGACCCTCTGGGTCACGGATCCGGAGCCCCTGGGCCGAGCACGCCAGGTGAAGACCGATCCCTATACAGGGATCGTTAGGGGCAGGACCACAGAGGACGGAGGCGCGACAGCCGGAACCAAGAGGGACGGCTCCACGGACAAAAGGACTGGGAAGGTGACGGAGCGAATAACGAGCAAGGACCAGTGGCACAGGGGAGGAACACTACGGGAGAAAGACAAGTGGAAGACCTAGGCGGACTGGAGACAGAGAACGGCACAGGGAATGGAAGGAAAACAGCGCCCAGGCAGGCTGGGTGGGAAGGGAGACACGAGACTGAGGACGACAGGGAGAAACAGGCAGAGAGAGGTTAAACTACAGGAAAACTGTAGAGGCCAGAGGGTGCAGAGAAACTACACAATCATCAGGCGTCCTCCTGACAGCGAGGACGCCTGAAATACAGCACACCCCCGGAAGTGCGTCCCCTGGACCCGCCCCTCAGCGCCGCCCACCGCTGGAGAGAGGGCGTGGGAGGTGGCGTGCGCGAACCAGGGGGCGGGAGCCAGGAGCCGCCGTGAGGCCGAGAGGACGGCGGGCGCGTGGCCGGACGGGAGCGCGCAGGTGAGGGAACGCTGCGGCGCGCGCCGCAGCAGCAGGGGCATCGGCGGGCATACCCGCCGATGTCACACCAAGCCAGATGACACAGTCATTCGGCGCCATACTGGGCTCCGTGCCCCTTCGCAGACACAGAACAGTCCCTGGTACTTTCTTTCTGGGCACAGCCGACACCAACTCAATTTAAAGACGACCAATTCAGTCCACACATGGCGGCTACTTTGTATAATGGGCCACATTCGGACTCTGCACCACTATGTCAGTGTGGGAAGAAGATTCCCCACTGTTCCTTCTGCTTCTCACACTCCTCAGCGGTGAGTCCAGGGTCTCCAGAGCTTCCGGCTTCTTTCCTCCAGCAGCGGCCAGCTCTGCAAACTTGGCACCTCCTGCTCCCGTGACCCAACTGTGGCCACCAATTTCTTTGAGGGCGCCTCTTCCCTCTGGCTTACTGTGGGGGTAGCGACCATTGCCCATCTTGGTTCTCTTTTCCATAGTCACTGATCCATAAGTTCCAAAAGTCCTTGCCTGTGGTCTTGCAATTGCGAGTCTACGGAACTCCACTATGCCAAGTGCAACATGGTGGCCCGGGGTGGTAGTCCCAGCCGAGTTAACTAAGCCACAGTCAGTGTACACCCTGGCACCTTGTGCAGAAAATAGGCAGGACAGACGCAATCCAGACACGGCTGCAGTTCAACAGGGAAACGATTTAATAAAAGGAATGAATAAAGTATGCCAATAGCTTCCTGCTCTCTCCCCAACGACGTCCACTGCCGTACCCACAACAGCCACGGCGACCGAAAGAGGAAATAGTCCTTATGCCGGAATCTGGATGCTTGAAGTCCCTTCGGCAGGGCACTCACGTAGACCTAGTGCCCGTTTTGCTGCCCAAAGGTCCAGGGAAGCACCCTTTACCACTCCTGGGGTCCAGGCAGCAGTCTTTACCCCCCTGGGTTCCAGCAAGGCTCCCAGCTGCAGCTGAGCCTCTGCCCTGAGCAAATGTGCCCGGGCTCTGACCAGGAAGAGGCTGCTAATCCTACTAACAAAGTCTATCAAAGAACGCTAAGCCTCCATCACCCCCGCCATCTCCAACCCCATCTGTTCTCCTAGCGCAGGCTGACCCCTGTACCTTGGATTGGAATAGGAAGTGACACTTGTGTCTCCTTCCTATCCCCACAAGTGTCATATACTGGTTGAAGTCTCCTCTTGGATGCTTAACCGACGGCAGGCGTCTTCTGGGTCTACAGAAAGAGGGCTGGACTCCCGGCTTTCATTGCCTGGGCTCTGAGTCTTGACTGGCATAGATCTGATTCTCACGTCTTGCCTCATGTAGTTGGGTCTTCGGATCTCACTAGGTGTTGTCCAGGCACTGTCTGACAGCGGCCAGCTCTCTGTTGAGGCCTGTTATCAATCCACGATTTGGCATGCAGGATCTTTATATCCGGGAACTTCGTCATCTAAGACACCTGACCGGGTGTCACACTTGAAATCATTCCCCCTGCAACTCTTCCGGTGCCGGTTGGTCTTAGTAGATGGTAGCATTTCCGTACTAATGTCACATCACACAGAGGCTCTTCAGGGGTACCATCGCCACCTCTTAAATATTATTTAATCAGTTTTTTAGTCATGTCCATATCCTTTCTATTACTCTGCTTAGAGCATGTATGTTTTGAAGGGAACCGGTCACCTCATTTTTCTCATATAAGATGCGGCCACCGCCATTAGAGGTTTATCTGCAGCATTCTGTAATGCTGTAGATAAGCCCCTGATGTAACCTGAAAGATAAGAAAAACAAGTTAGATTATACTCACCCAGGGGCGGTCCGGTGCGTCCGGGTCCGATGGGTGTAGCAGTTCTGGGTCCGGCACCTCCCATCTTCATGCAATGACGTCCTCTTACTTGCTTCTCTGGCGGCCACTGCACAGGCGTAATTGGGTCGCCCTCACACCCAGGGCAGTGGGGTATCCGGTACCGGGCCGGTGTCAGGGGGATGTGTCACAGCAGCAGTGACCCGGTCCGTAGCCCTGGGCGCCCAATATCAATGGCAGTGATGCTAATAGTGTTATAGTTTATTGAATAGTTCGTGACGCCACCCGTGGTGTTTGGCAAGGAAGATGTTAAGCCAACGCTGCATGCTGATCCACTGGGACTGATGATATATTGCAACAAAGATGGTATAGCTCCCCACAGGTGGAGCTGTAGTCCCAGGGCAGTGTAGGTGCAATGGACGAGGAGAGGCGCAGAATGATATAGATACTGTTACCCAGATGTAGCGGTGCTGGAGGTGTTAGCGATGAATGAATGGAGGACACCAGGGCTTGTAGTTTCAACGCTTTACTCACAGTTCTTGGAAACCACTGGTGCCCACCTCCGTGCCGTGTCCTCCGGGGTAGAGACTCAATCAACCTCCCGGGCAAGTCAGGGTCCTCTTCTCCAACACCCCGCCAACATGTGCCATTCCTGAACGACTCCTCTATTGCGCCTTTTAGTGTGAAGAACTCCAGTACCGTGGTTACTCTGAAGTTCCTCCTGTCAGATGTTCCTAACAACTCTACTTGCATGACAGACAGCTGTAGCCTGATCAGGGACCTCCTGGATCTTGGCTCTCTATCTGTGTTGCTGTTGTGTCCCAAGTCTTAGATGGGAGTAGTGCATTTACAGCCAACTACTCCACCGGTGTCTGCTGCAGAACCATAAGTGTCCATAAAACCTCGGGGACCGGGCCCCGGCCTTGCGCTGAGAACCTTTAGGCAGGGTTCCTCTTCCAACCCACAACTCCTCTCTGTTCTCCTACTCCTTCATTCCGCGCTGTTCCTTCTCTCTCTTATGGAAGCTTAGGTTGCAGTTCTACGTCTTTCTCCTTCTATTCTCTTTCCCGTGCCAGCCGGCTCAGATCACTGAGGCAGCTGCAGCACTCTTTCTAAACTGAACTCAAACTGAACTCAAAACTAACTTCAGAACTGAACTCCTCTTGCCTGACCTCCTGCCAGACTGACCTATAATTCTAAACCTTCCCACTCTTTTATATGGATCTCCACTCCACCCGCCTCCCAGCACATCTCGTGTTACGAAGCAAGGAATCACCAGAGGTGCTCTGCTACCCTCTAAGCATGAGCCGCAATGTGATCAGTGCTGAACTTTCCTGTGTGTGGGATGCAGGTGTAGGAGTGTGGAAAGGAGTTCCCAACTTACCTAGTTGGTGGGGCACTACACCTTAGGAGAAGGTGCAGTACCTCTGTGGCGACTGAGCCTCAGGGGCGCCACATACCCCCCGTTAAACACAGCACATCCGCGGGCTGCAAGACAACAAAGTTGACGGCAAAAAAACATACAAAAAATTTGTAATGCATAACAAACTTTTCTTATACTAATCTTCCTAGTATAGGAGGTACTCATCTTGAACGTTACAAACAATTCTATGTAAAATGTTTAATTGTAAGTGCAATTCTCAATTCAAAGTGCTATTCTCTGTAACACATTTTCTCTCATTTTTCTCTCTTTCTTCTAGACGCAAGACACTGACCGCAAATACCTGGCCTGTCACCTGTCTACTTTCAGTTCTTTATTCACACTCATCTCTAAATCAGACATTCCTAATTCTTCTATAAAAGCCATTTTTCAGTTACTAATACTCTTATAAAACACATTATCAAATACTTCACAGTAAAACATTCAACAATTATTCTTGTAAGGTGCTGGACACCGCTCCCAGCCGGGATTTCTTGCAGTGTCCTTTGAGGTAGACATCATCTTCGAAAAGTGTCCATGCAAAAACATTATCTTCGCAAAGTGTCTCTATATGTAAAACCAAGAGAGGGCACCTAAAGAGGTGCAACTATTTACAATAAAAGTTTTTGGATCACTCCAAGTTCATGATCGCTAGTTCAAATTGGGAAAACGCTGCCAATCAAAACAGGGCAACTAAAGGTGCTACCAGAAAAACATGATAGCAAAAATAGAAAAATAGAAAAAGGCACAACAGGTGCAAACAAACCCTCCTGGGTAACGACATTTATTGTAAATTTTCTAGTGCTGATCCCCTCCTGGGGTTCTGGAAGCTGAACTGGAACTCCTACCAGATTCAAAGTAGTCGTTGGCAATCCTTAAGTACTCCTCTTCCCTCGGTGTCAAGCCAGGGATCTTTGGTCTGGGCTGCCGCACTGGAGCTGATGCAGAAGCAGCTTGGTTCCTGGAAGCAGGTACCTGTGCAGTCTGGGAGGCAACGGTGGGCGGAGGGGCAGCAGCAGGTCGCTTTGGCTTGTACCTTTCAATGAGCTCTCCTGGGATGCGACGTACATTCAGGGCATACCACCCTCTGAGCCCCTCATGCCTGATGAATCTCACACACTCCCCAGGCTGCAGGTCTCTGTCAGGATGTCCCTTCTGCAGATGTGGCTCAACATCCCTCCGGTTAAAGAACAAGTCACTAATGTGCTTGGGGTCCGCAATGAATCTAAAACCCCTCTCCTTGTTCACGTTCAGCACTTGCCCCCATCCGGCTGCATCCCGGGGGCCATGATGACCTGCATGGGCTCTCTCCTTCTGGGCCTGATCCGGGCCCAGCACAGCCTTCTTCCTTTGCTCTCTCTCCCGGTATTCTGCTGCCAGCTGTCTGATGGTGGCCCGGCACCCTGCCCAGTTCTCTTCGTCCTCCCGCTCTTCCCGGGACAGTCCCTCGCCCACTGGGGTCCGCGGCACCACCGCTAGGGGTCCAGATGTTTCCCCCTGGGGACAGTCATCCTGGTCCCAGACCAGGTCTAGCACGACCTGGCCAGCCGCTGCAGCTGTGTTGCACCCCAGGGCCTTCCCAGGTGGAGGGACATCTGACGTACCTGGGGCCTCCTGGTGGTGCGGCCTCTGTTCCGGTGCAGGCGGTCCGGTGACAGCGGTGGTGATACCAATGGCGGCTCCGGGTCCGCGGGGGCTT
Organism: Dendrobates tinctorius; assembly: GCF_039654945.1. Taxonomy (NCBI): domain Eukaryota; kingdom Metazoa; phylum Chordata; class Amphibia; order Anura; family Dendrobatidae; genus Dendrobates; species Dendrobates tinctorius. The sequence goes on along the minus strand of NW_027361689.1, from coordinate 27,475,704 downwards.
CGGTAGGGACCTGCGCAGCCGCAACAGGTCCGGGCGGGTGCATGATCTCAGCTCTCAGATCCTCTGGTACGCTCAGCCGCAAAGACAGCATGGAGGTGAAGATCAGCGCTGCTGGAGGACAGTCCGGTGCAGCGGTAGCAGGTACCAGTGGAGCGGGTACCGCAGGTGTAGGCCCCTCTCGGGCCTGCTGCTGTCTCAGCTGCTCCAAGGCCTCCTGCCTCAGCCGCAGATGGGTGGTCAGTTCAGCAATCTCCTCTTCTAGTTGCTGGCGGTTCATTCCAGAGTTCGGATTGGAGCCGTCAGCCATGGCGCCAGGGAGATCCGTTTCCCCACGCTCCGCAGGCCTCCTTCCCTCACTCTCCAAAATGGCGTTCTCTCGTTCTTCTTCCTGCCTCGGCCCCTTTCCCGCCACTGGCTTCTTCTGCCCCTCCTTCCGGGGGCGGAGTCTTCTTCCAATGCCTCCATACCAAGCCACTATACAAACCCCTCGGGGGTGGGCCATGTCGCTGTCACATAGTAATTCAGACAAGGAAGGCCCAATACTCTTCGCGGTCTTTTCTTAGGACCTCCCATCTCTTCACGCCCTTCTTCTCCGCACCAGCGGCCATTTCTAATGTCCATTTTACAGTCTATTAAATTGGGTCTTCTGCACATTTTCAAAAGCACAAAGTCTCACAAATTTCAGGCACACAGAACCCGATGGTATCGGGTCTCGTCATCCTGTTCGTGATGCCAAAATTGGGTCGCCCTCACACCCAGGGCAGCGGGGTACTCGGTAACGGGTCGGTGTCAGGGGGATGTGTCACAGCAGTGACCCGGTCCGTAGCCCTGGGCACCCAATATCAATGGCGGTGATGTTAATAGTGTTATAGTTTATTGAATAGTTTGTGACGCCACCCGTGGTGTTTGGCAAGGAAGATGTTAAGCCAACGCTGCATGCAGATCCACTGGGACTGATGATATATTGCAGCAAAGATGGTATAGCTCCCCACAGGTGGAGCTGTAGTCCCAGGGCAGTGTAGGTGCAATGGACGAGGAGAGGCACAGAATGGTATAGATGCTGTTATCCAGATGTAGCGGTGCTGGAGGTGTTAGCGACGAATGAATGGAGGACACCAGGGCTTGTAGTTTCAACGCTTTACTCACAGTTCTTGGAAACCACTGGTGCCCGCCTCCGTGCCGTGTCCTCCGAGGTAGAGACTCACTCAACCTCCCGGGCAAGTCAGGGTCCTCTTCTTCAACACCACGCCAACATGTGCCTTTCCTGAACGACTCCTCTATTGCGCCTTTTAGTGTGAAGAACTGCAGTACCGTGTTTACTCTGAAGTTCCTCCTGTCAGATGTTCCTAACAACTCTACTTGTATGACAGACAGCTGTAGCCTGATCAGGGGCCTTCTGGATCCCGGCTCTCTATCCGTGTTGCTGTTGTGTCCCAAGTGTTAGATGGGAGCAGTGCATTTACAGCCAACTACTCCACCGGTGTCTGCTGCAGAACTATAAGTGTCCATACAACCTCGGGGACCGGGCCCCGGCCTTGTGCTGAGAACCTATAGGCAGGGTTCCTCTTCCAACCCACAACTCCTCTCTGTTCTCCTACTCCTTCATTCCGCGCTGTTCCTGCTCTCTCTTATGGAAGCTTTGGTTGCAGTTCTACATCTTTCTCCTTCTCTTCTCTTTCCCGTGCCAGCCGGCTCAGATCACTGAGGCAGCTGCAGCACTCTTTCTAAACTGAACTCAAACTGAACTCAAAACTAACTTCAGAACTGAACTCCTCTCGCCTGACCTCCCGCCAGACTGACCTACAATTCTAAACCTTCCCACTCTTTTATATGGATCTCCACTCCACCCGCCTCCCAGCACATCTCGTGTTACGAAGCAAGGAATCACCAGAGGTGCTCTGCTACCTTCTAAGCATGAGCCGCAATGTGATCAGTGCTGAACTATCCTGTGTGTGAGATGCAGGTGTTGGAGTGTGGAAACGAGTTCCCAACTTACCTAGTTGGTGGGGCACTACACCTTAGGAGAAGGTGCAGTACCTCTGTGGTGACTGAGCCTCAGGGGCGCCACATAATTCTCTGCCCTGTTGAGAGCAGGGCAAAGTACTGCAGTGCGCAGGCAGTGGGAAAGGTCAGGGAGGTCCGGCGCCTGCTTACTACAGTACTTTACTCTGCCCTCAACAGGGCAGATCAGTACGCCTGTGCAGGAGCCGTGACAGAAGCAAGGAGGACATCATCGTATGAAGATGGGGGGCGCCGGACCCAGACCAGCGACACCCATCGGACCGAACCACCCCCACGGGTGAGTATAATCTCAGCAATCCCGACAACGATATGACCCAGTCAGGATCTCTGGTGCATCGCTAAATGTTCGCTAGTGAGCTGCCAAGCAGGCAGATCTCACCAGCGATGCAGCAGCGGTCGGCGGTCGTTACTTACCTGTCACACGCAGCTCTGATGACGTCTTCCACCCGCGTCCATGCATCACTCGTTGGCGCCAGCAGGAAGCCGAACGATGAGAAATAGACCAGGTGGATCTCGCGCGATCAGCGATATCCAGCGAGGGGCCGGGTCGCAGGTACGTGTCACATGTTGTGAGAGTGTTAGCGATATCGCTGTTGCATCACAAAATCGGTGACGCTTAAGTGAGATCGCTAGCGATCTCGCTATGTGTGAAGGGGGCTTAAGTTTTGTTCTTATTTTACTGGTTACATCGGGGGCTTATCTATAGCATTATAGAATGCTGTAAATAAGCCCCTAATGGCGGTGGCCACATCTTATAGGCGAAAAATGAGAGGACAGGTTCCCTTTAAATCTATATTAGGTGTGAACAGTCTTTTTCTTCATTTCTTCATTCATGGCAATTGGGACCTGTTCTTCAGATGATCAGAATCCTTGTCTTGTGTCTGAGCACAATGTAAATATCTTTTAGGCCCACTCCTAATAGACTTTTCTAAGAAGGCATTTGTTGAAACTACTAAAAGAAAACAAATTAGGTGTTCACAGTGATCTCATAGGTCCTCATTCATGAGTTACAAACTCCTAGGATGTGCGGTAGAGCTCAACAGAAAGGAGTGATGCATAGAGACCCCTGACTTCTTATAGAATATTTAACATATTTTATCATGTTGTTTCATGTATCTTAAATGGCAATAATCTATAGAGATGATTTGTGAAGACAGTTCTTATACTAGACTTAAGGAAAAGCCCTCTGATGTACCATGAAGATGCATCACATTCATTATAGCTGCAAGCCTTCCATACTGCCCGTGCACCAAAATCGGAAATCTAAAAGTTTCAGAAGATTATTCCTACTATATAGAATAAATTATAGAGGAGGAAAGGGTGTTCATCCTACAGCCTGTGTCAGAACAATAAAAAAATTCTAATTTATTAGAAAAACATTAAAAACTATTACAAATAAAATCATTGCAATCGACGTCCAGATGTTGGTCTACATGTTTCGAGCAGAATGCACTTAATCATGACGTTTTGCTCGAAACACGTAGACCAGACATCTGGATGCTTACTGCCTTGATTTTATTTTTTTCACAGTTTTTAATGTTTTTCCTAATACATGTGAAGTTTTAGATTTCATTTTGCTTTGATATAGTGGCTCCATATTTAAGCCAAGAACCGGACTGGAGATATCCGTGCACCGCACCCTATTTGGTATTTCTCCTTCACTATTGAACTGATGATTTTTCCATTTTGGCCTTCCTCACATTGATTTGGTTATACATTTTAGGGCTTCTATTGTGCCACGGTTGGTCATGTCCTTTCCACTAATGGACTCTTATAATCCGACATTGCTATAAAGTTACTTATATAGCCTTGTGGCCCAATTACAATTACGACTATTCCCTCTGACTACTTCTTGTTACTAAACATCACTTCCCTGTTAAAGCGGTTCTCTGAAATAAAGCCGATCCAGTGATCAGCCAGTCACCATGGGTCTGGATTTTGAAACCCCTGGCAATCACTGTTACATGGGAAAAATAGTATTATTATGGCTTGTAAATAGGTGCTATAATCTGTAATATCTACCCATGTGCCCAAATAGGACATATGAAAGGTGTTTTCTTAGTAAGGAGTTCCAATAATTTTTTACTTGTTACCAATTCCATGTACAAGAAGAGAAAGAGGACAATGACTGATGTCCACCTAGCCAAAAAATGGAGATAATGATAGGATTCCACACTCCCTCTCCTCATCCATGTGTCTGTAATTACACTAATCATAAGCTTTTAACTAACTGGAAAGGATTTAAAGATTTACACAAGACTCCGTAAAGGGGAATACGTGTTGGAATGTGAAGAAAACATCCCTTTTCCCATAAAGAGAACCTTTCATATCTTAACTTGCAGTTATTGGGTTAATCTGCAAGTTAATTAGAAGGTTGTTCGGCCAACGTATCGAAAGCCCGGGAGAAAATTAAATTTATTCCTCCCAGCAAGCACCTGCTTTCAGTCCTCCAGGCAATTTTACTTTGTGCGTGACTCCATTTCATTTCTCCCTGCCGGCACAGACTCCACTTTTTGGCTACCAGTGGAGAGAAAAGGTAACATTATGCACCATGGCCCCTGTCTCCGCTATCAGTCAAGAAGGCGGCAGCACTGACGGGTGAAATAAGGAGTAGTCATAGTCTACAAGTGCACCGATATGCCCACCAGTGCACTTGTGAACCTAATTTGAGTGGATGGTGCTTTAATAGGCATCTTTCATAATTTTTCACACTTCTTCTTCATTCACTACCTCTACAAGCACAATCATATGACAGCGAGAAATCCGAACAACAGACATCCAATAATTAAAATAAAATAAATATTTTATTCACAAAATTAATAACATACAAAAAATGGTGGGAAACAAATACCAAATGGAAAGGGCAAAAGCTAAGAATCCGTATAGCACCACAATATAGCACCTAAATGTAATTAATGATTACAACCAAAAAAGATCAATCAATGCAAAAAATGTGCAAATATGACTATAAAGTGCCAAAGTGCTGAAAAATATAAATTAGAATATGTACAAAGCAAAGACCAGGTGTAAAAGAACAAATTCACAAAAATATACAGTGGGGAAAAAAAGTATTTAGTCAGTCAGCAATAGTGCAAGTTCCACCACTTAAAAAGATGAGAGGCGTCTGTAATTTACATCATAGGTAGGCCTCAACTATGGGAGACAAACTGAGAAAAAAAAATCCAGAAAATCACATTGTCTGTTTTTTTTTTCATTTTATTTGCATATTATGGTGGAAAATAAGTATTTGGTCAGAAACAAGCAATCAAGATTTCTGGCTCTCACAGACCTGTAACTTCTTCTTTAAGAGTCTCCTCTTTCCTCCACTCATTACCTGTAGTAATGGCACCTGTTTAAACTTGTTATCAGTATAAAAAGACACCTGTGCACACCCTCAAACAGTCTGACTCCAAACTCCACTATGGTGAAGACCAAAGAGCTGTCAAAGGACACCAGAAACAAAATTGTAGCCCTGCACCAGGCTGGGAAGACTGAATCTGCAATAGCCAACCAGCTTGGAGTGAAGAAATCAACTGTGGGAGCAATAATTAGAAAATGGAAGATATACAAGACCACTGATAATCTCCCTCGATCTGGTGCTCCACGCAAAATCCCACCCCGTGGGGTCAGAATGATCACAAGAACGGTGAGCAAAAATCCCAGAACCACGCGGGGGGACCTAGTGAACGAACTGCAGAGAGCTGGGACCAATGTAACAAGGCCTACCATAAGTAACACACTACGCCACCATGGACTCAGATCCTGCAGTGCCAGACGTGTCCCACTGCTTAAGCCTGTACATGTCTGGGCCCGTCTGAAGTTTGCTAGAGAGCATTTGGATGATCCAGAGGAGTTTTGGGAGAATGTCCTATGGTCTGATGAAACCAAACTGGAACTGTTTGGTAGAAACACAACTTGTCGTGTTTGGAGGAAAAAGAATACTGAGTTGCATCCATCAAACACCATACCTACTGTAAAGCATGGTAGTGGAAACATCATGCTTTGGGGCTGTTTCTCTGCAAAGGGGCCAGGACGACTGATCCGGGTACATGAAAGAATGAATGGGGCCATGTATTGTGAGATTTTGAGTGCAAACCTCCTTCCATCAGCAAGGGCATTGAAGATGAAACGTGGCTGGGTCTTTCAACATGACAATGATCCAAAGCACACCGCCAGGGCAACGAAGGAGTGGCTTCGTAAGAAGCATTTCAAGGTCCTGGAGTGGCCTAGCCAGTCTCCAGATCTCAACCCTATAGAAAACCTTTGGAGGGAGTTGAAAGTCCGTGTTGCCAAGCGAAAAGCCAAAAACATCACTGCTCTAGAGGAGATCTGCATGGAGGAATGGGCCAACATACCAACAACAGTGTGTGGCAACCTTGTGAAGACTTACAGAAAACGTTTGACCTCTGTCATTGCCAACAAAGGATATATCACAAAGTATTGAGATGAAATTTTGTTTCTGACCAAATACTTATTTTCCACCATAATATGCAAATAAAATGAAAAAAAAAAAACAGACAATGTGATTTTCTGGATTTTTTTTTCTCAGTTTGTCTCCCATAGTTGAGGCCTACCTATGATGTAAATTACAGACGCCTCTCATCTTTTTAAGTGGTGGAACTTGCACTATTGCTGACTGACTAAATACTTTTTTTCCCCACTGTATTGGTGCAATAATTAAAAGTGCAAATGCAGGAACGGTTTACACATTAGTAGTTAGAATTTTTGTGAAGGGTCACCGATAAAAAACGGGGCTGGAATGTACCACTCAATATATTAGGTGCAAATGCAGGGAAAGTGCCATTACAAATACAATAAATAATGCATATACAGGCATATAGGGTAAAGACACAATGGCCGCTTTAAAGCTTTAAATGCCTCACTTAAGACATTTCCCACCATTTTTTGCATGTTATTAATTTTGTGAATAAAATATTTATTTTATTTTAATTATTGGATTTCTGTTGTTCGGATTTCTCGCTGTCATATGATTCAAATCTCCGATTTGTCCTTTTTCTTATTTGGTGCAATTGTGCACCTATTTAATAGTTTCAGTCTATACTTCACTATATGTATACTTCAAATTGATTGCACATGCGCCTTGGATTTTTGTTGACTCTACATACACAAGGCTAGTGTTTCTGACAGGTTCCCTTTAAATAAATACCCCATCTATGCATGGACGCAAATCAATAGGAACACCTACATTTGTGGAATGTCCAACTTAGCTGAAAAACATGGAGAGAGCTGACCGTCTTGCATCTGTCATAAATGACTATATAGAGATCAACATGCATTCCCACACATCTCTCCTCCTCACCCTACACCCTATGCAGTATGGATACATCATAAATGTCTTCGATCGGAATAATCCTTCAAAATTTACTGGTCAAAATGTAGATCCTGATCACCTCCAGCATTGTCCCGAATCTTATTCGCTTTAAACACCTGGGTGGGTCCTCCGGCATCTTTAAGATGTTGTCGTTTTGCTATGTTTTTGGAGGGCAAACTGGCCTAATCCTTCAAGTTTTTGAGGAGTTTTGAGTTTTTGAATCTTTTGGTGAGTTTCCACTCATTTTCCACTAAAACAAGGATATGTGCGTACGGTGCATATATTCGTGCAGCCGCTGAGTTTTCCCAGCCGAAGCCCTGGTGTACATTTTCCTGAAGCTGCTTCACCAAGGGTCTTGTAGTCTCTCTTGCACCGGCTCCGTTGCCAGAGTCTTTTACCTTCTTATGTCAAGTATAGAGAGTAAAACACAGAAAAACACAGTATAACAAACGTATAAAAATACCCTGCTGTAAAAAAGTAACAGTAAACAGCAAGTGCTAGTAAAAAGATGATAACAAAACAGGGTATCTTCTTTGATACATTTTTTGCAAAAAATGTATACTAATCCGCTCTACTAAACGTCAAGGTATACCTACATCAGAGCAGTCCCTAACTAAAGTATTTAATAACCTGACCATATGTATGGTACTTATATGAGCAGGATTCAGAAAGGAAATGCCCGATGTGGACACTCTGTAGAAGAAGGCTTATACAGTGCCTTGCGAAAGTATTCGGCCCCCTGGAATTTTTCAACCTTTTCCCACATATCGTGCTTCAAATATAAAGATACCAAATGTAAATTTTTGGGGAAGAATCAACAACAAGTGGGACACAATTGTGAAGTTGAATGAAATTTATTGGTTATTTTAAATTTTTGTGGAAATTCAAAAACTGAAAAGTGGGGCGTGCAATATTATTTGACCCCTTTAACTTAATACTTTGTTGCACCACCTTTTGCTGCGATTACAGCTGCAAGTCACTAGGGGTATGTCTCTCAGTTTTGTAAATCGACTGAAATTCTTGCCCATTCTTCCTTGGCAAACAACTCGAGCTCAGTGAGGTTTGATGGAGATAGTTTGTGAACAGCAGTTTTCAGCTCTTTCCACAGATTCTCGATTGGATTCAGGTCTGGACTTTGACTTGGCCCTTCTAACACCTGGATACGTTTATTTGTGAACCATTCCATTATAGATTTTGCTTTATGTTTGGGATCATTGTCTTGTTGGAAGACAAATCTCCGTCCCAGTCTCAGGTCTTTTGCACACTCTAACAGGTTTTCTTCAAGAATGGTCCTGTTTTTGGCTCCATCCATCTTCTCATCAATTTTAACCAGCTTCCCTGTCCCTGCTGAAGAAAAGCAGGCCCAAACCATGATGCTGCCACCACCACATTTGACAGTGGGGATGGTGTGTTCAGGGTGATGAGCTGTGTTGCCTTTACGCCAAACATATCATTTGGCATTGTTGTCAAAAAAGTTCGATTTTGGTTTCATCTGACCAGAGCTCCTTCTTCCACATGTTTGGTGTGTCTCCCTGGTGGCTTGTTGCAAACTTTAAACTACATTTTTTGTGGATATCTTTGAGAAATGGCTTTCTTCTTGCCACTCTTCCAAAAAGGTCAGATTTGTGCAGTGTACGACTGATTGTTGTCCTATGGACAGACTGTCCCACCTCAGCTGTAGATCTCTGCAGTTCATCCAGAGTGATCATGGGCCTCTTGACTGCATCTCTGATCAGTCTTCTCCATGTTTGAGATGAAAGTTTAGAGTGACGGCCAGGTCTTTGTAGATTTGCAGTGGTATGATACTCCTTCCATTTCAATATGATCGCTTGCACAGTGCTCCTTGGGATGTTTAAAGTTTTGGAAATTATTTTGTATACAAATCCGGCTTTAAACTTCTCCACAACAGTATCACGGACCTGCCTATTGTGTTCCTTGGTCTTCATGATGCTCGCTATGCTTCAAACAGAACCCTGAGACTATCACAGAGCAGGTGCATTTATACGGAGACTTGATTACACACAGGTGGATTATATTTATCATCATTAGCCATTTAGGATAACATTGGATCATTCAGAGATCCACAATAAACTTCTGGAGTGAGTTTGCTACACTGAAAGTAAAGGGGTCGAATAATACTGTACGCCCCACTTTTCAGTTTTTGAATTTCCAAAAAAATTTAAAATAACCAATAAATTTCGATCAACTTCACAATTGTGTCCCACTTGTTGTTGATTCTTCACCAAAAATTTACATTTGTTATCTTTATGTTTGAAGCATGATATGTGGGAAAAGGTTGCAAAGTTCCAGGGGGCCGAATACTTTTGCAAAGCACTGTATGTACACAGCCCACAAGGGAGGGGTGGAGACCTCCCTAATCTTGCAGAAACAGGAAACCAATTGAATATAAACACATGGGCACATGTATAAAGAGTAGTCAGCTTCTTAAGGGGGTTTTACACTAAGCGATATCGCTAGCAATATCGCTAAAACGTCACTGGTTTTGTGACGTTATAGCGATATTGCTAGCGATATCGCTATGTGTGATACTTACCAGCGACCGGCTCCCCTGCTGTCCATCGCTGATCGCACGAGAATGTCCGGCTCCATTTCTCGTCGGGCGCTTCCTGCTGAGACTTCCTGCTGTGACGACGAGCGACGCGTGGAGGCGGGCGGGAGGACGCCAGGATCGCTGTGTGTGAATGGTAAGTATCGTGTGCTGCGTCGCTGCTGAATCGCTGTGAGATCTTTCTGTATGAAAGCTCACTAGCGATCATTTAGCGATGCACCAGCGATCCTGACCGGGTCGGATCGCTGGTCGGATCGCTGGTGCATCGCTAAATGTAAAAGGGCCTTTAGCGTCAGGGTTTTTAAGTGACATAAAACTTTACATGTGCACGACAATGTCGTTTTCACATTGATGTGCATTATGTTCATTAATTGGGCACTTTTGTGACTCTTTTTCAACCGTATTTGGTTAGCATTTGTCTGTAAAAGGTGTCATGTGCTCATAGCCTTAGATATAGCACTTGTGTATAGAACTGTTTTTCCAAATTTTACTCCACCCCATTACTGGAGTGATAATTGTGACTGTTTTGTGACATTTTAAAGGTTTCAATTTCTAAATTTGGCTCAGGGTTTGTGCACATGACGGATTACATTGGCTTTCAAGTGTAAGGTACCCAGGGCGGTAGCCTTGAACGAGCTTCTGCTCCTCCAACCCCTGGCACTTTACAAACACACAGTGTCCCAGTCCATTAGCATTGTGCTGTGTACATTGCATTGGACTCACTCTCAGGCCAGAGACCTCTGCTGCATCCACTTCCTTAGGTCCAGGATCAGCTGCACACATCAGGGGACACCCAGTTCATTATAACAAATTCAACTTTACTGGACAGTTCAGATACAATAGTCTATATCACGCAGTTTCGGGTTCTGCACCCTCCAACTTCAGTTCTACCAACACAGTACATTTCAAGCTCTGGCTTACATTCAGTTGGGACTTTCCCTATGCTTGATCCTCGGATCAGCCCCAGGGATTTCCCGTCCGGCACCACAGTGTTCCTCAGATCTGTTACATTTGCCTCACATGTTTACCCGTCTGGCTTCCTCTGTATGGAAGGGATTAAGGCACACTTCCCAGTGCTTAGTATGGGTTGTAGGACTCGGACATTACAGGAAGGCCCACAGGTCCCTGATGGACTGTCAAAATGGAGAAGGCGGAGAAAATTTTATTTTACTCTTCATCTCCGAGAAAAATTGATACCGCTCTGATCAGAATTGGAGTGCTGTGTGCACTTATCCTTATAGGGTTATACCTAAAAAAACAAGTCATAGCTTACTGATCTGACTACTAAAAACCCCTGCGATCCCATTATTTGAGCTCTGGAACTCAGAGAATGGGGGTATTCAGAGGCTCCACTACATTCATTGTGAGTGGGATATCTGGAGAAGGTTGAGGTTGCCATTTAAGGCAGTCCCACCGATAGAAGATGGGTGGAGGTCAAGCATGCACACCTCTGCTCCATTTAAGATGGGGCAGCAGAGCCCTGCTTTCTGGGAACCAGAGTCCCTTTCTAGGGATTGCTTGGGGTCCCAATGGTCAGTGCAATCAGTAGGTTAGCCCTGATCAGCCTTTGAAGCTGACTGCTGCGCCTCATTTTTTGGGAATAACTCTTTAGATCCAATTACATTTCTAAAAGTGCCCACATTCCCACCCACTTTTTGAAAGGGGTGAGTGCTGCTTCAATTAGCAAAACCTCACCATATTTAGTCAAAGATTACGTAACACAATTTGTGAAATTTTTGTTGTCAAAAAAACTGGCACAAAAGCTTTGGCAAACTCCATGCACTAGGGTCGGTTCACAAAGAATTTTTTAGGGCATCTACTACAAAAACAGCCTTCACAAATTTACTACAGAAAAATCTTAAATACTCATCCTATTCATTTCAATATTAAATCCAATTTTCTTTTCATATGAGGTTTTTTTTTAAGTGTATTTTTTCCTGAAAATTTTTTTAAAGAAGCTCATTGGAAAAATAAAGCGGATGTCATTTTTTCTAAGGCAGATTCCACCTAGTATCTTCTTCAAATCTGACACATGAAGTAAGAAAAAGGCCAAAAAAGATGTTCAGTTAAAAACACGCCTCCAAAAATCCTTCATAACCTCGTTAAAGACTCCACAAAAAAGAAGCTTTCGTAAAAAAAAATCCTCATATTGGCTGCTCCAAAACACTGTGTGAACACATCCTTAACGTGTGGCTTTTTTGCCCCTCATATTTGGTGCGTATAATACAGTCCCAGCTAGAGTTGAGCAAAACGGGTCAGTCAAATTCAAAAGTCGCCGACTTTAGCTAAAGTCGGGTTTCGCCGATCAAAACCCGACCATAGCGTGAGCTCGGCCAAGAGGCCGCCGACCCGAGCGCCAAAGTCGCGTTTCAAATAATGCTTCCAGCGCCTTTTCTCAGCCAATGATGGAGGACGCACACTGTGGGCAACGCGATGACATGGGCAGAGGCCACCACCATCTTAGCGAAGGGCATTGAAGTGATTGGCTGGCTTTGTGTGGCATCACAGTGGCTATAAAAGGCCGTGACCGCCGACCGCCATCTTACTTCTGCCGATCTTAGAATAGGGAGAGGTGCTGCTGCTGATTCTGAATAGGGAGAGCGTTAGGCAGGGAAGAAGAAAAAAAAAGCTGCTTCTGCTGATAGCGCTTTTCACTGTACAGTTAGTGTGCAGTGAAAGGGGAGGATTTTGTTGTGTGCAGCAGCACTGGTGGTGATTAGGCTGCCTTTTAAGGCTACCTGATAGCTTGCATTGGTGTGTGCACACTGCTGTTCAAACTGCTTTTTTGATCTAAACTGCTTTTTTGATCTGGTCAGCGGTGTACGCTCCTCACACACTACCGTGTACCGGCTGGTATCACGGACAAATACAAGTTGTGTGTGACTCTGGAAAAACAAAAAGAGGAGATTTTCCATTTTTCCAGACCTACACTGTATAGAGCTGTCTGCTTTTCAAACAGTTTTGTATATCTGCTGTTTGATAATGGTCAAAACTATACAGAGACAGCGTGTGTCACTCCGTATAAAAATACACGGAGATTCACAATTTTCCATACAGACACCGTATAGCGGTGTACGCTCCTCACACACTACTGTGTACTGGCTGAAATTGGGTCGCCCTCACACCCAGGGCAGCGGGGTACCCGGTACCGGGCCGGTGTCAGGGGGATGTGTCACAGCAGCAATGACCCGGTCCGTGGCCCTGGGCGCCCAATATCAATGGCGGTGATGTTAATAGTGTAATCGTTTATTTGGATAGTTCGTGACGCCACCCGTGGTGTTTGGCAAGGGAGATGTTAAGCCAACGCTGCATGCAGATCCGCTGGGACTGATGATATGTTGCAGCAAAGGTGGAGCTGTAGTCCCAGGGCAGTGTAGGTGCAATGGATGAGGAGAGGCGCAGAATGGTATAGATGCTGTTATCCAGATGTAGCGGTGCTGGAGGTGTTAGCGACAAATGAATGGAGGACACCAGGGCTTGTAGTTTCAAAGCTTTACTCACAGTTCATGGTACCCACTGGTGCCTGCCTCTGTGCCATGTCCTCCGGGGTAGAGACTCAATCAACCTCCCGGGCAAGTCAGGGTTCTCCTCTCCAACACTCCGCCAACATGTGCCTTTCCTGAACGACTCCTCTATTGCGCCTTTTAGTGTGAAGAGCTCTAGTACCGTGGTTCTCTGAACTTCCTCCTGTCAGATGTTCCTAGAACCTTACTTGTATGACAGACATCTGTAGCCCGATCAGGGACCTCCTGGATCCCGGCTCTCTATCCGTGTTGCTGTTGTGTCCCAAGTCTCAGATGGGAGTAGTGCATTTACAGCCAACTACTCCACCGGTGTCTGCTGCAGAGCCATAAGTGTCCTTACAACCTCGGGGACCGGGCCCCGGCCTTGAGCTGAGAACCTATAGGCAGGGTTCCTCTTCCAACCCACAACTCCGCTCTGTTCTCCTACTCCTTCATTCTGCGCTGTTCCTTCTCTCTCTTATGGAAGCTTAGGTTGCAGTTCTACGTCTTTCTCCTTCTCTTCTCTTTCCCGTGCCAGCTGGCTCAGATCACTGAGGCAGCTGCAGCACTCTTTCTAAGCTGAACGCAAACTGAACTCAAAACTAACTTCAGAACTGAACTCCTCTCGCCTGACCTCCTGTCAGACTGACCTGCAATTCGGAACCTTCCCACTCTTTTATATGGATCTCCACTCCACCCACCTCCCAGCACATCTCGTGTTACGAAGCAAGGAATCACCAGAGGTGCTCTGCTACCCTCTAAGCATGAGCCGCAATGTGATCAGTGCTGAACTATCCTGTGTGTGGGATGCAGGTGTTGGAGTGTAGAAAGGAGTCCCCAACTTACCTAGTTGGTGGGGCACTACACCTTAGGAGAAGGTGCAGTACCTCTGTGGCGACTGAGCCTCAGGGGCACCACAGTATCACGGACAAATACAAGCTGTGTGTGACTCTGGAAAAACAAAAAGAGGAGATTTTCCATTTTTCCAGACCTACACCGTATAGAGCTGTCCACTTGTCAAACAGTTTCGTATATCTGCTGTTTGATCACGGTCAAAACTATACAGAGACAGTGTGTGTCACTCCGTATAAAAATAGACGGAGATTTAAAATTTTCCATACAGACACCGTATAGAGCTGTCCGATTCTCAAACAGTATTGTGTATCTGCCATTCGCATTACGGTCAAATCTATACAGAGTCAGCGCGTGTGTGTGACACTCTGTAAATACATATAGGGACATTTCCATTTCTCCATACACCGTATTGAACTGTCCGATTCTCAAACAGTATTGTATATCTGCTGTTCGCATTACAGTCACATCTATGCAGAGTCAGCGTGTGTGTGTGACCCTCCGTAAATACATATACGGACATTTCCATTTCTCCAGACACCGTATTGAGCTGTCCAATTCTCAAACAGTATTGTATATCTGCTGTTCGCATTACAGTCACATCTATACAGAGTCAGGGTGTGTGTGTGACACTCCAAAAATACATATACGGACATTTCCATTTCTCCAGACACCGTATTGAGCTGTCCGATTCTCAAACAGTATTGTATATCTGCTGTTCGCATTACAGTCACATCTATACAGAGTCAGCGTGTGTTTGTGACACTCCGTAAATACATATACGGAGATTGTTAGTTACACAAAAAACGTATACAGCTGTACACTTCTGATACAGTACCGTATATCTGATTGCTTGATTATGGTCAAATACATACTGGGAGAGCGTCTGTGACTAACAAAATATATACATAGATTTAATTTTTTAAATACACCTTACACAGCTGGACGCTCCTCATATAGTACCATCTCTCTGCTGGTATTTTTGGTACATTTTCCCAAACATGAGGAAGTATGGTGGAAGAGGCCATGGACGTGGGCAGGGGGGCATGGCTGGTACTGATGGTGGTGGTGCATGGCTAGTTCTGGCAAAAGCACAATAGCAGCTAAGGCAGTAGGTGTTGAGCCTGCGTAATCGTCTGGCCCAAGAAGGCCTGTAAGGTTCCCTTTTCTTGGAGTAGAAAAAATGCTTTTAAAGCCGGAGCATCAGGAACAGGTTTTGGCGTACATTGCTGAAACAGCAAACAGCTCTATTGCCTCCTCTTCTGAATATTTAAAACCTGCAAGCACGGAGTCGTCAGTGCAGGGTTCTGGTCAGGAAAAACACCTTTCCTTGTGTCCTTCACCCCCACCAAAAGTTAAGGATGCGGCAGCCTACACTTCAGATTACTCAATGGAGCTCTTTTCACGTACCATGCCTGGGTTATAGAGTCAAATCCTGAATTCCCCAGTCCAAGATGAATCTGACATGGAGTGCACTGATGCACAG
Source organism: Dendrobates tinctorius (assembly GCF_039654945.1). NCBI lineage: Eukaryota > Metazoa > Chordata > Amphibia > Anura > Dendrobatidae > Dendrobates > Dendrobates tinctorius. The sequence continues at coordinate 27,459,940 of NW_027361689.1, read as the reverse complement.
CCACTGCTAGATGATTCTGCTGGTACATTGACCCAGAGCACTACATTGCCCTCGCAGTCTACTGAGCCAGAATCTGACCCTGATGAAACTCAGGTATGCCTTCCCGCATACTATACCACCTTACACGGTGACACAGAGGAAGGTAAAGAGGAAGGTGCAGATGACTTTGAAGAGGAGGTGATGGATGACCCAGTTCTTGACCCGGATTGGCATCCATTGGGGGAGGAGAGTGGCGCTGGCAATAGTTCAGATAAGGAGAAGGATCCGCAGCAGGCATTGACATTGCAGCAGCGGTTATCTGGCAGGCCCATAGCTGTCCAAAAACGTGGACCAAAAACTAAAAGAGTTACAGGACAGCTTGGCCAGACGGTCAACTTAGCACAGTGTGCAAGGCCAGAAAATGTATACCATAGTAGGAAGAGTGCAGTGTGGCACTTCTTTGTCCAAAATCCTACTGACGAGGCAAAGGTTACCTGTAAGAAGTGCGGAAGGACCTTTAGCCGAGGTAAACAACTCAGAAATTTGAATACCAGTTGCGTGCTTAGACATTTAACCAACATGCACTTGCAAGCGCAGACGGACTACATAACCTCAGGTAGCACATGTGCACCTGCTCCGACTGAAGGTAGCCAGCAAAGCTCCATCGCTTCCCCCACTGTCAGACCACCGCCACCATTAAGCACACCACCAGCACTAAATGTTGAGGTGTCATCGAAAGGCCAAAGCACTCAGGGAATCACAATGGTTTTGCAACACAACACTGAATCTAGGCCATCACCACAATACCATCACCAACCCCCTCTCCCTCCATCCGGTCCACCACTACTTCCCCCATATGCAACTCTCCAGTCCAGCTCACCCTACCAGACACTCTGATTAGGACAAGAAAGTACTCATCCGCGTACACTGTGTTTGAACGCCTACATTGCCAAACTAATCTCATTAGAGATGATGCCCTACCATTTGGTTGAAAGCGAAGCTTTCTGCGAGCTCATGGCCTACGCAGTCCCACACTATGACCTACCCAGTCGGCATTTCTTTTCTCGAAAAGCCATCCCAGCCCTCTACCTGTATGTGAAAGACCGCATTGTCCATGCACTCAAGCAATCAGTGAGTGGAAGGGTGCACCTCACAACAGATGCATGGTCCAGTAGGCATAGCCAGGGCCGTTACATGTCCATCGCTGCGCACTGGGTTAATGTGGTGGATGCAGGCTCCACAGGGGACAGCAGTGGAACAGTGCTGCCTAGCCCATGGTATAGGAAACAGTTGGCTGTAGGCTTTCGACCCTCCTCTATAAGCGAAGTCTTGTCCACAGAGCGCAGTCACATGAGTACTCCATCCGCAGCTGGCAGTGTTGCACATGAGGTGTCCCACTATCGAACAGCTAGTGGTAAGAGTCAGCAGGCTGTGTTAAAGATGATGTCTTTGGGCGACAACAGACACACCACGGAGGTAGTGGCTGACTACTTGCAGCGACAAACTGAGTCATGGCTGGGCAGTCTACATCTTGAGCCAGGCAAGGTAGTCAGTGACAACGGCCGTAATTTTGTGGCAGCTATAGCCCGTGCAAAACTCACACACATACCTTGCCTGGCTCACACTTTGAACCTGGTGGTGCAGTGCTTCCTTAATAATTATCCGGAGTTAACATCCCTGCTCCATAAGGTGCGAAGACTGTGCTCGCACATCCGTCTCTCGGCTGTACACTCCAGTCGTATGCAGAAGCTGCAGCGATAGCTCCACCTCCCCAAGCACCGCCTAATCATAGACGTTGCAACAAGGTGGAACTCCACCCTGCACATAGTTGAAAGACTGTGCGAACAGAGGCAGGCTGTAAAGCATTTGTGGGAGGATACATGGGCAGGAAGTTTGATGGAAGACATGGAATTGTTGGGTGTGCAGTGGTCAAAGCTGAAAGACCTCTGTAAGGTCCTTCAGTGTTTTGAGGAATGCACATGGGTGGTAAGCGCAGACGATGACATCATAAGCTTGAGCATCCCACTTATGCGTCTGCTCATGCAAACTTTGACGCACATTAAGGATCTGGTGTCTGCAGCAGAGGAGGAGGAACAGGAGGAGGAGGAGGAGGTGGGAAGCCTTGCTGACTGTCAGCCATTGCCTGGTCAGGGAACTGTCCTGGACGAGGTGGAGAAAGAAGAGGAAGAGGAGGATGAGGGGGATGATTATTTTGGGCAGGAGGATGCTTCTCAGGGGGCAAGAGAACATGTTGGCGTTCCAAGGTCAGGTACAGGGTTTGTGCGTGACTGTAGGCATGTGGATTTGCCAGAAAGTGCCCCTCCACCCAGCAGTGGCAGTGCATTATTGACACCTGGAACATTGGCCCACATGTGCGATTATGCCTTGCGGATCCTAAAAAGGGACCCCCGCATTGCCAAAATGATGAAGGATGATGACTACTGGCTGGCCAGCATCCTCGATCCACGTTACAAAGGCAAATTACACAACATCATGCCACAGGAGAACCTAGAGATAATATTGGCTAACAAACAAGAAACTCTTGTAAACCGTTTGTTTGATGCTTTCCCAGCACACAGCAGCAGTGCTGGTTCTCCCACGAGCCATAATGGGCACAATGGAAGAGGTGTTCGTGGTGCACACAGCCGAAGTGGCGTTGGAGACAGGGGTTTCATGACCATGTTGTGGAATGATTTCTCAAGTACCGCTCACACGACTTCTAATACTGCATCGATTAAAAGTTACAGGAGACAGCAGTTGTCAACTATGGTTACAAACTACTTCTCCTCCCATATCGATGTTCTCCCTCACAGGTCATTCCCCTTTGACTACTGGGCCTCTAAACTGGACACCTGGCCTGAATTGGCACAATATGCCTTACAGGAGTTCGCTTGCCTTTTTGCTAGTGTGTTATCTGAAAGAGTCTTCAGTGCTGCTGGATCAATCCTGACAGAAAAAGGACACGTCTGTCGACCCAAAATGTTGATCATCTAACCTTCATTAAAATGAACCATGCATGGGTTTCAAAGGATTTTGTCCCACCTTCCCCTGATGATACATAGGTTGGCAGAAAACTGCCTCGCTTTTGTCCTCCTCTTCCTCGGACTTGCCCAATTCCACCATTTGCAGCTGCTGAATGTCCAGCCTACACATCACATATGCCATTTTTTAAACCTCCCTAACTGGGCTGCCCACCCCCCCAAGGGCTGGGGGCAACACCTGGCGCACCCGGGCAAGTGCCGTTGCTCTGAACAGGTGGATGGGCCCACTGATGGCCAACGGCACTGGCACAGGGCCCCTCATTGTACAATACAGTGTCTCTGATGGTGGGGGGGCCCACTCGCCATCAGACACACCAGCGTACTATGAGGGGCCTTGTGCCAGTACCATCGCCCACGAGTGTGCCCCCCCGCTTGGTCATGGCCACAGCACTTGCAAGTTGCAATAATTACCTCTCCGTGCTCCACCGCTGTCTAGTCTGGGTAGTTAAATCCTTCACAGGGATGGCCACTAGAAATTTGGTGTATTGATCGATGATGGTTAAGATGTAGCTATGGCCCGTCCTGCTGGCCTCTACCTTCAGATGATCAATGGCTACTATTTGTAATGGATGTCAACTTACAAGCGGATGCAGTGGTGCTTTATGATCACCTTTCACAGTTGTGATAGTCACAGACGTGTGACATTCCTGCCACCATTTTTCAATGTCTCCTCTCATGCCAATCCAATAGAATCGCCTACGGCCTGTGGCTTCTGTCTTTTGCACTCCAAAATGACCAGACACATCATGATAGGCAGTGAGGACCATGTCTACATCTCTCCCTGTGATCACAATTTGATGGAGATGAGTAACGGTGATGTGATCCACATAACTGCGATAAACCAATCCTTTCTTCACAAAGAACCATTTTTGCTGTCTCCACAGCCACAGTAATTGAAGGTCTGCATAGCCTCTGCAACATCTACAAGGAGGTTTTCCCGCGATGAGTAATTCCCAAATTTCTGCTAACACTCGACTTTCCGTTTGTACTTGTATCCATGTAGTTTCCAGTAGCGGAGAGTCTGGACTGGCTTACTGAGATTGAAATATATACGAAGATTTAAAAGTACCACAACACTGTATACTGGTGTACGCTTCGAATACCTTTCCCTTTTTCTATTTTTTACATTCTAGTGTAATACATACTGAGCCTGTGAGTGTCTGTGTCTGACTCCGGAAGTATAGACGGAAATTTACAATTACCCCTAGACTGGATACACCTGGTATGTGCTGATACAGTACCTTTGTTCAAGAATTTTTTATTGCGGTATCATCCATAGTGAGTGAGCGTGTGTGGTTTACGCCTTCTATATATACGGTGAATCGGAGATACCAACTTTTAACCTATACTCGATACAGCTTGTATCTTGTTATACAGTACCTTTGTTCGACATTTAGTATTACGGTCAAATCCATACTGAGTGAGCGTCTGAGAGTGACTACGGGACTTGTATACGGAGATTTCAATTGTACCCTATAGTATATATACTTGCTATCTTGTTATCCAGTACGTTTTTTACAACATTTTTTATTATGGTCAAACCCAGACTGAGTGAGCGTCTGAGGGTGTCTCCGGAAATATATACTGAGATTTCAAATTTGGCCAACACTGTATACAGCTGTACGCTTCTGATACAGTAACCTTTTCTGCTAGTTAGATTGTGGTGTAATCCATAATGAGCCTGTGAACATCTGTCTGTTACTTCAAAAATATATTTGGAGATTTAAGATTACCCCAACACTGTATACAGCTGTATGCTTGTGTTACATTACCCATTTACAGCTTTTCATATTCTTGTGTAATCCATACTGGGCCTGAGAGCGTTTGTGTCTGCCTCCTGAAATATATACAGAGATTCAGAATGTTTACACTATACTATATATACCTTGTATCTGGTGATACTGTACACTTTTTCAACTTTTTATTTTATTGTGTAATCCATACTGAGCCTGTTAGCGTCTGTGTATGACTCATGAAATATATATGGAGATTTACTGTTATCCCTAGACTGTATAGAGCTGTACGCTTCTGATACAGTACCATATATCTGATGGTATTTTGGGTCCATTTTCCAAAACATGAGGAAGTATGGTGGAAGAGGATGCGGACGTTGGTGTGGGGGGCCACCTGTTACTGATGGTGGTGGTGGGGCATCTGCTGGTAGTGCCAAAAACACAATAGGAGCTAAGGCAGGAGGTGTTGAGCCTGCATCATGGGGTAGCTCCGGAAGGCCTATAAGGCTCCCTTTTCTGGGAGTAGGTAGACTGCTTTTAAAGTCAGAGCATCAGGAACTGTGTTTGGCTTACATTGCTGAAACAGCCTCCAGCTCTATCGCCTCCTCTTCTGAAGTTTCAAAAAATGCAAGCACTGAGTCGTCAGTGCAGGCTTCTGGTCAGGAGCAACCCCTTCCCTTGTGTCCTTCACCCACACCAAAAGTGAAGGATGCGGCAGCACACACTTCCGATTACTCCATGGAGCTCTTTTCACATACCATGCCTTGGTTCATTAAAAATGGGGCCCATCATACACTGGAGCATTCCAAATGGGGGACATCAGACACTGGAGCAGCATTTACGAGGCTCATTTTACACTAGAGCATTAGAAATGGAGCCCATTATTTATGGAGGATTATTAGGGCCCATCATACACTAGAGCATCATCCATGAGGCCCATAATATACTGGAGCATTCCAAATAGGGGACATCAGACACTGGAGCAGGATTTACGGGGCCCATTAGACACTGGAGAATTAGAAATGGAGCCCATTATATATGAAGCATTATTAGGGCCCATCATACACTGGAGCATCATCCATGAGGCCCATCATATACTGGAGCATTCCAAATGGGGGACATCAGACACTGGAGCAGCATTTACGAGGCCCATTATACACTGGAGAATTAGAAATGGAGCCCATTATATATGGAGGTTTATTAGGGCCCATCATACACTGGAGCATCATCCATGAGGCCCATATTATACTGCAGCATTCCAAATGGGGGACATCAGACACTGGAGCAGCATTTACAGGGCCCATTATACACTGGAGCATTAGAAATGGAGCCCATTATATATGGAGCATTATTAGGGCCCATCATACACTGGAGCATCATCCATGAGGCCCATCGTATACTGGAGCATTCCAAATGGGGGACATCAGACACTGGAGCAGCATTTACGGGGCCCATTAGACACTAGAGCATTAGAAATGGGGCCCATTATATATGGAGCATTATTTGGGCCCATAAGACACTGGAGCATCATCCATGGGGCCCATCATATACTGGAGCATTCTAAATGGGACAGATCAGACACTGGAGCAGCATCTATGGGGCACATTATACACTAGAGCATTAGAAATGGGGCCCATTATATATGGAGCATTATTTGGGCCCATAACACACTGGAGAATCGTCCATAGGGACCATCATATACTGTAGCATTATGTGGAGCTCATCATATACTGTATGGAACATTATATGTGATGTGACCAATTATACTGTATGTAGAAATATATGGGGCTCATTATTCTGTATGGCGCACAATTTGGTGGCCATAATACTGTATGGAGTAATATACTGTCCTTTTTTTGAGCTATTGTACAATTTAAAATAGATCAGTCATGTCATGTAACCAGTGAAGTATTTGTCATTGTACTATACCTATATTTCTGTGCCGTATCGGAGCATCATGAGTTGTGGTATGTGTTAAAGGGGTGCACTGACACTCTTTGGCCCAGGGCACACAAAAACCTGGAGCCAGCCCTACCCCACCAACAACTTTAACAAAATAACCCCCAGTTTTCAATGCGTAACTATTATTATGAAGTAAATTAAGGTTAACAAGCTTCAGTAATAAGAATTGATGTTTTTGGCATTGAAATGGGCACTGTAGGTGTGTTTACTGTCCTCCACTCCCTGCGGACTTTGCTTCCCCATTGACTTGCATTGGGTTTCGTGTTTCAGTCGGCCTCCGACTTTTCCCGATAGTCGGCCGATTTCGTTAGACCCGACTTCATGAAACCCGACTCGACCCTAAAAAAGGCAAAGTCGCTCATCTTTAATCCCAGCCTTATTTATGAGATTTCAGAAATTTCATGCTCGCTCTACTTTGTTTTTTTTTAGCCCTGCTGCGTGTTTTTCCCAAGATTCTTTCAGCGTTTGGGTGAAAACACGCAAGTAAAAATACACAGAAAAATGCATAGAAAAATGATGCAGAAAAAAACGCTTCAAATATGCAATGTGTGAACATAACCTAGAGTGACAAAGATAAAATGTTGCCATTATGTCAGAGATAATAAAAATGTACCATCATATGAAAGAAAATAACCAGAAGTGGATTTGGGAAAACCAACATTTTATAGAAGTGGCTTCATCATTCCTCCAGTGGATTCAGCACTATTAGCATTTACTTATCACTAAGTGGTAATTAGCATTCCGGAGAGGGCTATAGAGCTTGTAGCCATAATTAGAAGTCATATGTTAATGAGCTGGATTTTGCCAGCGTGAATCCATCCTTTATACAACATGCCATTCACCATCAGCCTTTTGAAGCTGCCTGGTAAGCCTCATGGTAACACTATAGTCCTCGTGCTCACCCCGTCCTTTCATAGGGGCCGACTATTCATATCACTTGTTTAAGGGTCGAACCTATTCCAATTAACCACCTGCTGCCGTTATAATAAAGGGGGCACTTATTTTATTCAAGACTTAAGGTGTAATGCCACTTCCGCATTCTGCTTTATATCGTAAAGGATAGTTGTAGATCTTAAGATGATGAAGAAGGGGAGGAATAGTTTTGAGGCCCCCTGGTGTTTAAGGGAATGTGCCATCAGAACATGGCCTATTGTTTAAATCAGACTTTTCACATTGGATGATTGGTCTAATATTAGGGTCCTATTTCCTGTTGGTGGGCGCATGGGAAGCAGCATAGACCCTACTGAGGTATATAATGAGAATGCTCTCAACAGGGAAAAGGTCTTTGTGAAAGGCAGGGGAGGAGGTGAGCTGTGATATAACTTATTGTGAATGGTGGATCCTGTCTTATCTACTGTATATAGAGGTGTTATCAGTCATTGTACAGAAGGGGGAGGAGGTGAGCTGTGACATCACCTATTGTGAATGATGGTTCTTGTGTTATTTACTGTATAAAAAGCTGTTATCAGTCATTGCACAGGAGGAGGAGGTCAGCTGTGACATCATGTATTGTGAATGGTGGATCCTGTGTTATCTACTGTATATAGAGATGTTATCAGTCATTATACAGGAGGGGAGCTGTGACATCACCTATTGAGAATGCTGGATCTTGTGTTATTTACAGAATATACAAGTGTTATCAGAAACTGTACAGGGGAGGGAGAAAGTGAGCTGTGACATCACCTATTGAGAATGCTGGATCCTGCGTTATCTACTCTATATAAATTTGTTATCAATCATTGTACAGAAGGGGAGGAGGTGAATGGTGGATTGTGAATAGTGGATCCTGTATCATCTAATGTATCTAAAGGTGTTATCAATCATTATACAGGAGAGGGAAGAGGTGAGCTGTGACATAACCTATTGTGAATGCTGGATTCTGTGTTAGTTACTGCATATAGAGGTGTTATAAAAAATTGTGCAGGAGGTGGAGGAAGTGAGCTGTGACATCACCTTTTGTGAATGTTGGATTCTGTGTTATCTACTATATACAAATGTGTTATTTTATCAGTCATTGTACAGGAGGAGGTGAGCTGTGACACCATCTATTGTGAATGGTGGATTCTATGTTGTCTACTGTATATGGAGGAGTAGTTGTAGGGGATTGGGATAGAACACCCCTTTATTGCCTCCTCCCCTTTAAAAGCTTTAATGTAAGTATGCTGTTATGCTGTGTATTACCAACTGTCTGATTGGTATTGCCATGTTATGTGTTACCATACTGTACATACTGTAAGATATTATGTTTTATTATGACTATTGTATTCTATCGTATTTCTGTACAGATTAGGGTAAGCTAGTGCTTCTTTTGGGAACATTAGAGGAGGGCACACTTGCAGCATAGAGTTTATAGAATGGGTAAGGCTAGTTTCAAATGAGCGTTTTTTTGCGCAGCGCATCGGGCGCATAAAAAACGCAAAGAAAAACGCAAAACAACGCACGTTTTTTTAACGTCTTGCGCACGCTGATGCGTCAAAAAAACGCAGCGTTGCTTGCGTTTTACATGCGTTTTTGCATGCGTTTGCGTTTTTTATGCACATGCGTTTTTAGGTGTGACATTTTTTCCATTGTCTAGAGAACATTCTAGGCTTGTTTAACTCAAAAACGCATGCGCAAAAAAACGCAAACGTGCGCAAGACCATGCGCATGCATGCGTTCCCATAGACTTCAATGTGTTTTTTTTTGTGCATTCCGTGCGCAAGCGTGCGCATGCGTTTTTTTGCCGAGACAGGGTGCACCAAAAAAAGGAACATGTTGCGTCTGGCGCGCCTGGCGCGAAAGACAAAAAAACGCATGCGCACGAAAACGCAAGTGTGCGCAAGACCATGCGCACGTCATGTTAAACATAGGCGCGCAGTGCGCATGCGCACGGGTGCACACGATGCGCTGCGCACAAAAGCGCTAATGTGAAACCAGCCTAAGCATAGTTCTGGAACGGACCACTAGATGAGGGCATACTAAAGGACCTTATTAGGTATAGCTGTTAAGAACTTTGCTTAAGGGTTAATTGTAGGAGGAGCTGCTATGGGTTAAGCTATATAGGTTGTAGGAATTATGCAGAAGGTGAGCATGCCCGACAGGTCCACAAGGGCTCTAGGCCCAGGACAATATAGCACCTACGCAACATTGTTTAAGTGAAGAAGCACGGGCACAGTCAGATGGGTGCTGGATAAGACCGGAGCACGCGGGAAGTTACAGTTCACATCAGCAGCAGGAATGGAGAAGGAAATATGGTCCAAAAGTCGTGCAGGGCGCAGAATGTTCATGATGTGGCAGATTCTCAAAAGGGCTGAAGCTGGCAAGTCCAGGGCGAAACAGATGAGCGGTATCCCCTATGCACTGAGGTCCTACAGTAGTGAAGCTGCGGTACCACCAAGGGCGCTACTACCCCGTAATGTGCATGGGGGGAAAAGAAAGTAAGAAAGGGAAAGAGCAGGAGGAATGCTGTGTGGATTGTGTTTTAACTGATGTGTTCGGGACCGTTGAGGAAGAAAGTAAAAACGTTAACTTTGCATCAGAACCGGTATCTGTGTCTGTTATTTCATCTACATGCACTGGGAACAAGTGTGCTGGAGCTAGGTCGCCCCGCAGTGTAATCTCTAACCGTGGACCAACAGCAAGAACAGGTACACCGGTAGATGCTGATGGTATTTCTGTGGGAGGAGGTCAGGACACCAGAGCCCCGGTGTCCTCGGCTGCGACTACCGTCCTGCCCTCCTCTTACATTGTCATTGTAGAGGAGGAGGAGGTGAGCTGTGACATCACTTATTGCTAATGGTGGATCTTGTGTTATCTACTGTATATAGAGTCATGTACAGAAGGAGGAGGTGATGTATAGAGATGTTACCTTTCACTGTAATCCTGTCTGTGATGAAAATGAGACTAAAGAAATTTGGTGATAGTCAATGTGAAAATTATACGATTTCTGATTTTTTTTCTTTGTAATATAAATAATGATATAGAAAATCTAAAAAAAAAATTATAAAACTATAAAAAATGCAATTAACATGAAAACCTGATTGTTAAACAATACGTAATTTTTTAATTACATATTCTCTTGAAGGTGATGGAAGGGAATCCTGCAGTTTGGATCTTCAGTGATCTGCAAACCTGACATAAAAAGTTCAGTCCCCTGCAATGCTACCGCAAGAAAAATGAAGTTTTATACAATTCTTAAAGAGCAGTGAGTACAATACATGGTCTTGCAGAGAAGATGCTCTTTGTACTTGCTCTAGGTTCTCTGTAATTAATGGAGGACTTTCCTCTATTTTGATTTCATTAAGCAGCTAAAAATGTTGAAATTGCTTTTTTAATATAGCCAACCCCTTTAAGTCTGATCGAAATGCTGGATCATTTTTATTTTTATGACTCTATTCACAGGGAAGTACCCTATCTAGGGGGTATTCCCCTTCTGAGACATTTACTGATACCCGCCATGTCAGCAAGTCAAAACTTTGATTTATCCAAGACGGAGAGCTCATCTTAAGGTGTATCTACTCAGAATATAGCATCAGTTTTTTCACTACCATGTTGCCCTACCAATGGCTTCTGATTTACATGAATGTATTCCTTTTTTCTCACCACGGCTTATTTCCTCATTCTTTTGGCTTCTGATTTTGTACTGTTACTGCTCTCCTGGTTCTGTCCCTGTTACCTGACAACTCCTTCCAGCCTTCACCATCGGCCAGCAGCTGACACCGTGGCACCAACCTAGGGGCCCCTACAGTAAGTCTAGATTCCTGTACAGGAGTTAAAATGTAAATGTGTGTGGCACTCCTGACTATCAGACATTGACGACCCATCCTGAAAATAAGCCATCAATGCAAATGTCCCGGGCAACCTCTTTAATTAGAGATAATTAATAATTAGTGAAAGCGATTATAAAGTCAAGAAAAGGTAAAAATTCCCTCTATTGACCACTAATATACTAATATTGACAACTAATAAAGATGTATCTAGAGAAAACAAGTCATAAAAAAACTTTTAAACCTTAATATGACCTACTACTGTAACCTCTCTGACCAGGTGTTGGCAACCTAAAGATAGTATGACAGTGCGCCCCCACTTGATGTCGACTGATAATCCCTAGTTCAGCCCAGAATTTTAACGGAAATTGTATGAAAACCACATCCAATAAAAATAGTAAATTACCCATATATAGTATACAACTCCACCTCAAAAAATGACCCCTATCCAATGGTATACAACATAATAAGTATATTTAACCAAATCTCAATGCGTTTCACATTGAGGTTCCTTAGGAGAAAAGAGGGGTTCATGCTTAAAGACCCCTTTACAGAGCACTATACTCATCTGCCTGTGAATGCTCCCAATATGGTTGCCCTAATGATGGCGTCTCTTTTATGCTAATTATTAACTATCCCTAATTTATATATATATATAAATTACGAATAGTTAATAATTATACATATACATACACTACCGTTCAAAAGTTTGGGGTCACCCAGACAATTTTGTGTTTTCCATGAAAACTCATACTTTTATTAATCAAATGAGTTGCCAAGTGAATTTAAAATCTAGTCCAGACATTGACAAAGTTTGAAAAAAAGATTTTTATGTGAAACTAGCTGAAGAGCCCGGCATTGCCTGGGCATAGTAACCAACTGTGGTTAGTTATAACAAAATATAATGATTATAATGATTATATTGCACATAAAAACATTTCACGTCATATATTCAACACTACAGATTTGCAACACAAATTAACTAAACGATTACCCAAGTATTGACAGTATTTTATTTTCAACTCATTCAAGAGCCTTTTAGTAAACAACATTTTTGGTTTTTCCTTTCGGTGCAAAGGTGAACAGATTTTTGGCAGTTCCAACTCTTGAACAGACCACGTAAAGTTGACCATGAGAAAAGCATGGAGATTGCAAATCGATCCCTACTACTTTCAAGGACTGTCCTTGAGCCTTGTTAATGGACATTGCAAATAGCAGTTGAACTGGAAACTGGAGGCGTTTAAAATCAAAAAACAAATCAGATGGAATGAGTGGAATTCTTGGAATGAAAATGTCCTCTCCTTTGGCACATCCTGTTTCTGAACTGTGTATCTAACCCTATCCCGTGTGATGTCTGCTGATCTGTGTACCTAATCTTCTCCTGTGTGATACTTTCTTCTGAGCTGTGTATCTAATCCTATCGTGTGTTACTGACTGCTCAGCCTTGTATCTAATCCTATCCTGTGTGATACTGACTGCTGAGCAGTGTATCTAATCCTATCCGGTGTAATGCCGTCTGCTGAGCTGTGTATCTAACCCTATCCTGTGTGATATTGACTACTGAGCCGTGTACCTAATCCTATCATGTGTGTTACTGACTGCTCAGCCGTGTATATAATCCTATCCTGTGTGATACTGACTGCTGAGCCGTGTATCTAATCCTATACTGTTTGAACTGGAAACTGGAGGCGTATAAAATCAAAAAACAAATCAGATGGAATGAGTGGAATTCCTGGAATGAAAATGTCCTCTCCTTTGGCACATCCTGTTTCTGAGCTGTGTATCTAACCCTATCCTGTGTGATAATGTCTGCTGAACTGTGTACCTAATCCTTTCCTGTATCATACTTTCTGCTGAGCTGTGTATCTAACCCTATCCTGTGTGATACCGTCTGCTGAGCCGTGTATCTAACCCTATCCTGTGTGATACTGTCTGCTGAGCTGTGTACCTAATCTTCTCCTGTTTGATACTTTCTGCTCAGCCGTGTATCTAATCCTGTCCTGTGTGATACTGACTGCTGAGCCGTGTATCTATTCCTATCCTGTGTGATACCGTCTGCTGAGCCGTGTATCTAACCCTATCCTGTGTGATACTGACTGCTGAGCCGTGTACGTACTCCTATCATGTGTGTTATTGACTGCTCAGTCGCGTATCTAATCCTATCCTGTGTGATACTGACTGCTGAGCTGTGTAGCTAATCCTATCCTGTGTGATACTAACTGCTGAGCCGTGTAGCTAATCCTATCCTGTGTGATACTGACTGCTGAGCAGTGTATCTAATTCTATTCTGTGTGATACTGTCTGCTGAGCCATCTATCTAATACTATTCTGTGTGATACTGTGTGCTGAGCTGTGTATCTAATCCTATCCTGTGCGATACTGACTGCTGAGCCATGTGTCTAATCCTCTCCTGTGTGTTACTGACTGCTGAGCTGTGTATCTAATCCTATCCTGTGTGATACTGACTGCTGAGCTGTGTATCTAACTCTATCCTGTGTGATACTGGGCTCCCCCTGCAGTCTGTGTCAGAAGGTCGTCTCTGTTGGCACGGTAATAAATTGTGTTATTTCCAGCTTTACAGAAGGACGATAACACCATAGAAATGATAAGAATAATAGGCCAAATTGTTTGGTGAATTGGAATGTGCGGGGTTAAAATTTCGCCTCACGACATAGCCTATGATGCTCTCGGGGTCCAGACGTGTGACTGTGCAAAATTTTGTGGCTGTAGCTCCGACGGTGCAGATGCCAATCCCAGACATACATACTGTACTGTACATACATACATACACTTTTTCCCCATTATGTACCTAGGGGCAAAATTGTTTGGTGAATTGTAATGTGCGGGCTTAAAATTTCGCCTCACAACATAGCCTATGACGCTCTCGGGGTCCAGACGTGTGACTGTACAAAATTTTGTGGCTGTAGCTGCGATGGTGCAGATGCAAATCCCGGACATACACATATACATACATACAAACATACACACACACATTCAGCTTTATATATTAGATAATAATTTTCTCCATCAAACTTTGCTTTCGTCAAAGAATGCTCCCTTTGAAGCAATTGCAGCATTTCAGACCTTTGTCATTCTAGCAGTTAATTTGCTGATGTAATCTGGAGAAATTTCACCCCATGCTTCCAGAAGCCCTTCTCACAAGTTGGCTTGGCTTGATGGGCACTTTTTGCATACCATACGGTCAAGCTGCTCCCACAACAGCTCAATGGGGTAGAGATCTGGTGACGGCACTGGCCACTCCATTACAGATAGAATATCAGCTGCCTGCTTCTTCGCTAAATAGTTCTTGCATAATTTGGAGGTGTGCTTTGGGTCATTGTCCTGTTGTAGGATGAAATGGCCTCCAATCATGCGCTGTCCACAGTGTATGGCATGGTGTTGCAAAATGTAGTGATAGCCTCCCTTATTCAAAATCCCTTTTATCTTGCACAAATCTCCCACTTTACCAGCACCAAAGCAACCCCAAACCATCCCATTACCTCCAGCATGCTTGACAGATGGCGTCAGGCACTCTTCCAGCAACTTTTCAGTTGTTCTGCATTTCACAAATGTTCTTCTGTGTGATCCCTGTGTGGGCGGCACGGTGGCTCAGTGGTTAGCGCTGCAGCCTTGCAGCGCTGGGGTCCTGGGTTCGAATCCCACCAAGGACAACATCTGCAAGGAGTTTGTATGTTCTCCCCGTGTTTGCGTGGGTTTCCTCCGACATACTAATAGGGAATTTAGATTGTGAGCCCCATCGGGGACAGTGATGATGTGTGTGCAAACTGTAAAGCGCTGCGGAATATGTTAGCGCTATATAAAAATAAAGATTATTATTTATTATCCAAACACCTCAAACTTGGATTTGTCTGTCCATAACACTTTTTTCCAATCTTCCTCTGTCCAATGTCTGTGTTCTTTTGCCCAAATTAATTTTTTCCATTTATTAGCCAGTCTCAGATATGGCTTTTTCTTTGCCACTCTGCCCTGAAGGCCAGCATCCCAGAGTCGCCTCTTCACTGTAGACGTTGACACTGGTGTTTTGTGTGTACTATTTAATGAAGCTGCCAGTTGAGGACCTGTGAGGCATCAATTTCTCAAACTACAGACTCTAATGTACTTGTCTTGTTGCTCAGTTGTGCAGTGGGGCCTCTCACTTCTCTTTCTTCTCTGGTTAGTGCCTGTTTGTGCTCTCCTCTGAAGGGAGTATGTTGTGAGTTCATTTTCCCCTTCGTCACTGAGGTCTGGTGAACTCCCTATTCTGGTGAAGGAAGGTAATGAGCCTGATTATCAGGCACCTGAACCTGATGAGGATGACTGGCTGAGTGTAGTCACGGACTGGATATAAGGCTGCCGACGCCCTTCTGCCCTGCGGGTGATTTCTCTTTGGACTTCTAGGACACCAGTCTGATTCCTGCTCCTCTAAGCTAAGTTTTTCTGCTTTGCCTGTTTGCATTAGTGTTTTGTTTTTGTTTTCCTTGCTTTTCTGGATTCTGCCATTCCCTGCTAGGGTGAGCTGAATCTC
Source organism: Dendrobates tinctorius (assembly GCF_039654945.1). NCBI lineage: Eukaryota > Metazoa > Chordata > Amphibia > Anura > Dendrobatidae > Dendrobates > Dendrobates tinctorius. The sequence continues at coordinate 27,443,955 of NW_027361689.1, read as the reverse complement.
CTTTTGCCTGTAGCTCTGTCTTCCGAATATTCCTGAGTACTGACATAGCTTTTTTGAAGCCTAGCGTCTTCAGGGCCTTTTTCACTGTCAGTCTGTTGGCTCTTATTTTCATAGGGTTTTTCACGGATTGCAGACAGCAGCCTTCCTGTCCTTTTCTATCTAGCTAGATTGGGCCCCGTCTTTGCTCAGTCTATCTTTCTGCCTGTGTTAGTGTTTTCATCTTGCTTCACCGTCATTATATGTTGGGGGCTGCCTATTGCTTTGGGGTCTGCTCTGGGGCAGTTTAGTTTTCCCCTTTCTTTCTTTAGGCCTAGCTATTTCTCCGGCTGTGATCGAGGGGTCTAGGGCATCGTAGGAACCCCCCACGGCTACTGCTAGTTGTGTTGATAGGTTCAGGGGTCTGCAATCCGATAGCTGCCAACTTCTCTGGTTTTCTGGACTTAGCTAGCATTTCTGTTTTTGCCTCCTACGGTGACTCAATCATAGCAGGAGTAGTACACAACATTGTAGGAAATCTTCAGTTTCTTGGCAATTTATCGCATGGAATAACCTTCATTTCTAAGAACAAGAATAGACTGTCGAGTTTCACATGAAAGTTCTTTTTTTTCTGGCCATTTTGAGAGTTCAATTGAACCAACAAATGTAACGCTCCAGATTCTCAACTAGCTCAAAAGAAGGTCAGGTGTATAGCTTCTCTAATCAGCCAAACTGTTTTCAGCTGTGCTAACATACTTGCACAAGGGTTTTCAAGGGTATTCTAACCATCCATTAGCCTTGTTACACAGTTAGCAAACACAAAGTACCATAAGAACACTGGAGTGATGGTTGTTGGAAATGGGCCTCTATACACCTATGAAAATATTGCATTACAAACCAGACGTTTGCAGCTAGAATAGTCACTTACTACATTAACAATGTATAGAGTCTATTTCTGAATCATTTAATGTTAGATTCATTGGAAAAAACTGCTTTTCTTTCAAAAATAAGGAAATTTCTAAGTGACCCTAAACTTTGGTTGGTAGTATATATATATATATATATATATATATATATATATATTGTGGTGTAGTTACCACTGTGTCGGCTAGGGGGCGCTGTGTGGGTGTCCCAGGACGGGTGTACAGGCACATTCAGTGTGGTAACAGGAGCAGGGTCCTAAATGACCATTGTGGGTCTCAAGGTGGGTGGCCTTGGGATGCAGGCTCCAGGGTGTATTGATCAGCAGAGGTACTGCTGATCTTTCTGTTACACTGTGTCAGGGAAGCCTGTGTGTCTATACAACCTTTGGTGATGTCATAGCCATGTGATCCCCTTTGGGTGTGGTTACAGGGCTATGTAATTGAGGTGTTTGGCACATGTGAGAGTGTGGAGGGAGTCTGTCAGAGTGTGGACAGACTTCCATGTGTCCAGGTGGGACACTACAGAGAGTGGTCTGTGTTCCAAGGAAGGAGAAGCCTTCCTGTGTCTGCGGCTGCAGATAGAGCGCTGCTCTGGACATTGCCCTGGCCTATGTATATTAGTTGTATATGGGGAGGACTACACCTCCCAGCATGTGCTGAGACTCTCGGTCCGAGTCTGAAGCCACGGACGTTTATGTTCTTTTGTGCCTAAGCTAGAGGCTATTTTGGTGATACGCTGATTTATGGTTTATGAAGCAAATAAACCTCATGGACTTTGGGAAGAACCTGCCTTATGATTGTCTCCCGCTGCACCTGAGCGAGTCCGAATCCTTACAATTGGTGACAGACTGCGGGTAGCGATTCCCAGGAGCACAGACGGTATGGAAAATCGTGAGTAATATTGACCGAGGTCAGAGGAAATGACTGTTGGGAGGTTCTGGGAGAGGAATCGGATCCCTGGAACACGTGGACCTGGTGAGGCGTGTGTTGGGCAGTCTCAGGCGGAGACGGATGTCCTGAAGAGCACCCGCTGAGCCCCTGGACCTGGTGAGGCTGGTGTGTTGGGAGACCCTGGGAGGAGGGTCGGCTCCCTGAATAGCACCCGGTGTGCCCTTTGTGTTGGACGGTCTCAGGTGGAGACGGTACGTCCTGAGTGGCACACGAACAGGACATGTGAGAGACTGTGCATGTGTTTTTTTTTCTTTTTTTTTTTTCCTTTTCCTCTGCAAAACCTGAAGGTGCTTGCTGTGGCTCAGTGGGGTCACGAAGGTCTCGCAGCACAAGGACCTGGTGTTTTCTTTAAGGGATCTGCCCTGGGAGCATTGGTAGCAGACACTGTCTGTCTACACCATCCTGCTGCAGCTTTATGGCATGTGACAAAGCGGATACAGTAGTTGTGGCTTTACACAACTATTAAGGGTGAGTACCCTGTATTATTGCTGCATAACCCATTATACCTGCACTGGTAAGGCCCTATGGGCGCACTTTTGTGGCTTTTTTATCTTTGAGGGTGACAAGCGGCTTCCAGTAACCCGGCGGGGTTACGAAGGTGACAAGCGGCTTCCGGTGGATCGGCGGGTCCACGAAGATGGCGCAGCAGGAGCTGCAGTGACACCAGCCGCTGTGTATGTGTGTGAACAGCAACCGGAGGTGCCGGTGATCAGTGACAGCAGGAGCTGTGGTGGTGCCAGCAAAGACTTGTGTGGTATCGTTAAAAGACAAACTGTACTGTGTGAACTGTGGCCTAAGAGGTTCTGCAGGACGGACATGGGGAAATCCCAAAAGGGAGTGGTAACCCAAAAGGGGGCGGTGACCCCAAAGGGGGCGGTGACCCAAAAAGGGGTGGAGTCCCAAAAGGGGGTGGTGACCCAAATTGGAGTGGTAACCCAAAAAGGGGTGGAGTCCCAAAAGGGGGCGGTGACCCAAGTTGGAGTGGTGACCCAAAAAGGGGTGGAGTTCCAAAAGGGGGCGGTGACCCAAATTGGGGTGGCAACCCAAAGCGGGGTGGTGGTCCAGAAAGGGGCCAAGTGTGAAGAAGTGACAACACTGGGTGACTCAGTAGATATGTCTGGAGTACCGCAGTGTATGTGCAGGTCTTTTTCAGAATGTGGAATATCCTTTCCGGGTAGTAATGACAGGCCACAGATGTGTACAGTGATGCTGCACCGGGAAGGAGCCTTTGGTCGGCTGGACTCAGAGAGTCAGGTGACTCTGACAGGAACGCCTCTCGTTTTCTCTCTGGCCGAGAAAAACGTCAGGGTTCGCTGTAAACACGGGGTCACGGTGAACTACGCAGTAGACACAGTAGTGTTTGAGGGGACCAAAGGTGGTGAGTGCCAAGGTAGTGGGATACCACGGGACTTAGTCTATGCCTGGGAGAGGGGCCGGGACTTTCTTTTGTTTGATGACGTTTGGTCGGACGGTGGAGATGCTTCGACTGTGGGGCAAGCAGACACTGAAACAGTGACGGCTCCTGACATGGACAGGTCAGAGGTAGAACTGACCAGAGGAAGAAGTACATCTGCCCAACTGACGGACCTGACGTCTCGTGATAAGACAGATGGTGGGCTGGGAGATGAGACTACTGGACTAGACATATTGGTGCTGGACGGTAACTGGAGGGTTCACTCGACTGGTGTGACTGACCCAGTGGTACCCTTTGATGATATAATTAAAGAGGTAGTGGTGAGACACGTGCTGGCCAAAAGAGAACAAGATCGTGAGATACAGCTTATAAAGGAGACTGTAACAGAACATGTCGAACGGGAAAGAGTCCTAAGGCAAGCAGCTGAGCACAGAGTGGATGAGCTGGAGAAGGAAGTCTCTGAGCTCAGAGGTCACCTGTCAGCGTGTAAAACCATGAACAAGACCCTGTTGGAAGATATGGAGGTGCTCAGAGAGGCCCAAGAGAAGCATCAACTGGAGATTCTCAGGAGAGAGGATCAGCGTCGCTACCTGGCAGAGGAGCGAGATAAAGTTCTGCAAGAACTCAGTGGAGTAGTAAAAGGTCTTCTACAGGAGAAGAAGTGGATGGGTGAAGACGTACAGCGGCCGTGCCCGACTGATAGCAAGGCAGAACTGCCAAAGCCCATCTTGGAAAAGGGTCCTGAAGACTGTAAATCTCAGGAAGATGGTGAACCAAGAGCTGCACAAGACAGTCACCCGGTCTTGGCAGATACCTTGAGGGAAGTGTCCGTGGGGAACCCAGAGCCATCTGTCCAGGATGAGAGCAAGTCCATGACCTTCAAGTGCGTGATGGAGGTACCCGAAGACGTGCGAGAAGCGTGTGCCAGCGAAGGTGTGCATGAGACCTTTAAAAAGGCAGTAAAGGCCTATAGTGTGAGCTGGGCACCAGAAACAGACCAGTTGGTGATACTGGCAGAAACGGAAGACACAGAGAGAAGGGTGGCTGTCCTGAAGGAGATGCACCTACAATGTCTCCGCACGAAACAGATGCTCGTGGAGCGTAATAGGAAAGCCGCTCGACGTCTGGAGCTTGCAAGGGAAGCACAAAGTCGGCTGGGCTTTGTGGAAGACATAATTCCGGTACCCAGAAATCTGGTGGGGAAAGTCATTGGCAGACTTGGAAAGGTGATGCAGGAGATGGTGAATCGGTCCTGTGTGAAGAGAGTGAGGATCCCACCTGCTGGTGAAATCCAAGTCGTTATTGAAGATGACATGGTTCCTGTCATTGTGGTTGGTTCGGTGGAAAGCATTGGGAAGCTTCGCATGCTCCTGGAATATCGGGTAGCGTACCTGAAGGAGATTGAGCAGCTAAGACAGGATCGACTGCAGATGAATGAGCAGATAGAGAACGTCAGGTGGCGTCCACCTCCAACCCAAGGTGTAAGGACCCGAAGGGATCCTCCAAGGAATGAAAGGACAGGTAGTCGAAGGCAAGAACGTCGAGAGTCCGCAAGTGGCCGTTCTAATCGTAGTAACATAGGCACGAGACCCGGTGGTGGACATAGTGACAGAGGGTCAGACTCAGACCAGCCAGTTGGCCCAGCTGGACGTGGGACTCATGACAGTGTGAACTGGGAGAGCCGGCCGGTGAGAGAAAGGTCGGGTGACGGAGCGCACTGCAAACAGGTGGAGACTAAAGAGTGTCTGATCACACTGACGGACGTTGACGGGAAGGCCAAAGCCCAAGGCCGAGATACTGACCGCTGGGGGCGGGGGAGGCCTAACGTGAATATGAGGCAGTTTGACTACCGAAACAGACAGAGATGGTCCTCTCGACTTGTAGGGCAAGGTGACATGGGTGCCAGGTCTCAAGATACCTGGGTGATGTCATGTGTTCAACCCCACAAGTTTGAACAGAGGGGGGAGGTATGTGGTGTAGTTACCACTGTGTCGGCTAGGGGGCGCTGTGTGGGTGTCCCAGGACGGGTGTACAGGCACATTCAGTCTGGTAACAGGAGCAGGGTCCTAAATGACCATTGTGGGTCTCAAGGTGGGTGGCCTTGGGATGCAGGCTCCAGGGTGTATTGATCAGCAGAGGTACTGCTGATCTTTCTGTTACACTGTGTCAGGGAAGCCTGTGTGTCTATACAACCTTTGGTGATGTCATAGCCATGTGATCCCCTTTGGGTGTGGTTACAGGGCTATGTAATTGAGGTGTTTGGCACATGTGAGAGTGTGGAGGGAGTCTGTCAGAGTGTGGACAGACTTCCATGTGTCTAGGTGGGACACTACAGAGAGTGGTCTGTGTTCCAAGGAAGGAGAAGTCTTCCTGTGTCTGCGGCTGCAGATAGAGCGCTGCTCTGGACATTGCCCTGGCCTATGTATATTAGTTGTATATGGGGAGGACTACACCTCCCAGCATGTGCTGAGACTCTCGGTCCGAGTCTGAAGCCACGGACGTTTATGTTCTTTTGTGCCTAAGCTAGAGGCTATTTTGGTGATACGCTGATTTATGGTTTATGGAGCAAATAAACCTCATGGACTTTGGGAAGAACCTGCCTCATGATTGTCTCCCGCTGCACCTGAGCGAGTCACATCCCTACAATATATATATATATATATATATATATATATATATATATATATATTTATATGTATATGTTTTTTTCTTTTGTTTTTTTTTTCCTTTAATATGCATTCTTTGTTTTTTTTATGGGATCATCTTATTAGATCCTTTTTTAATGCATATCTACTAAATTTGTTTTTAGGAGGTTTTCTCATACTTTATGTAATAGTTTAATTAGATCAGTTCTTGAATATAAGAAAAAACCTTTAAAAAAATAAAAAAGAAGCAAGGATGAAATCCTAGCCGTATACAATATACAATCCATTATTTGTATGTTGTCTGTCCAGCTCTAAGAGAAGAGCGTTATCTGATTAAAGAGCACATTCCTAGAATTTCTGGCCTGATAGGTGAGCCTCATCAGTGGGGAACATATTACGATAATTGTGTCTACTTTTGTTTCCTCTTCAACCCAAATCCTCCAGAGGACGCTTCAGGAGACATGGTCCCATTTATCCATCTAATTCAATCATCAGGCCTGTGTACCCACTTCCTACTGCTTGTGCTGTTTACCAGCTCTTGGTATAGAACTTTTCCTAAGTCAATATCTGGAGGAAGCGCACAATACCCCACTGAGAGCGTGGAAACATTCCCTATATCCTCTACAGTTTAGTCTAGGGGTAATGAAGAGCTCACAGATGACCTGATTTCATTAAATTAGGTCACAACCAATGGAGGCAGGAAGAAGAGGACTCGATTTTTTTTTTTTGCAGCTAGCTGCGAGGCCTTATTCCAGGTTTTACAGACCCCTAAAGAATATTGTAATGTTCTTAAAGGAAAGCGAACGCATCACTTTGATGTCATGCTAAACATTTTTGTAAAAATAAATGTTATTTACATTAAAATATGTATGATTCATAAATATGCTTAAAGTTATAACATTCTGTATTATTTTTAATACTTCTATTTTTGCAAAAATATGTAAAGTCTTACTGAAAAAAAATTTGTGAGAATTTATAAACATATCATATGTATATGATATGTATATATATATATATATATGCTGTATATTTTTTTAAGATATATACATATATGTGTGTATATACTACCTCTATCTCTCATTATATATATATATATATATATATATATATATACATATACACATTTTCATATATTTAGATGTTTAGTTATATATGATTCTCATATTTACCATAATATATATATATATATATATATATGTAAAACAACCAGCACCTCCTGAACACGTGCAAGCTGCAAAAACTGCACAATATAGCAAAAAGAATACAGCAGCACATGTGCATGAATCTAGGCCATGTGAAAACACAGAAACACATTAAAACCATTCAATTTGGATAATAATCCTCAAAAATATTTTTTCAAAAAATTTTTTTAAAACTTACAGTAAGATGAAAATGAAGGTTCTTAGTGCACAAATTGGCCAATTCATGTAAGCCCATGATGGGTCCCTGCTCTACCGTACATAAGCCACTTCTGGGCCACCAGCCTACAATTTTGGACAAACATGTCACTACCGGGCTAAGCCTACAATTTATGGGCAGGTAGAGCTGATTGTGGCCACCTCCGAGGCCAATGGTAGGGGTGCAAGATCAGACTGGAGACAGCTAGCTTCCAGCAACTAAACAGGCAGAAAAAAAAAACTGACCAGCACCTCCTAATGTGAACACGTGCAAGCTGCAAAAACTGCACCGTATAGACAAAAAGAATACAGCAGCACATGTGCATGAATCTAGGCCATGTGAAAACACAGAAACACATTAAAACCATTCAATTTGGATAATAATACTCAAAAATATTTTTTTCAAAAAAAATGTTTAAACTTACAGTAAGATGAAAATATATATATATATTTTCAGATATTTTATATATATTTATATTTATCCATGCACAAAAAAGAAGAGTAAGGCCGGGATCACACATGTGAGGAATACGGCTGAGTCTTGCATGTTAATACCCGGCACTGCCGCCGGCACTCAGGAGCAGAGCATGCGGCTCCATGAATTGCTATGAATTGCCGGCGGCACTCATATGTGATCCTGGCCTAAGGGTTGCACTCACCGTCCCTTAAAATCCACTATATTTCGGAAGTTTCAAACATACAGGACAGGAGAGTCTCATGTGGATTGAACAGGATGACGATCAATTCACGCAAATGCGCTTCTACGAGTCTTCTAAAGGACCCGTAGAAGCGCATTTGCGCGAAATGATCATCGTCCTGTTCACTCCATATGAGAGTCTCCTGTCCTGTATGTTTTAAACGGCCAAAATAATGTGGATTTTAAGGGTCGGTGAGTGCAACCCTTACTCTTCTTTTTTGTGCATGGACATTTGCTCTGTTTTTTCATTGGGTTGGCACTCGTGAGCCCGGGTGTTATGATTGGGTCACCGAGGAGGAGAGCAAGCCCAAGCTAAGCCACAGAAAACCAGAGAGGTTGGTAACTAAGCGGATTGCAGACCCCTGATCCTATCCACACAACTAGCAGTAGCCGTGGAGCGTAACTACGATGATCCTAGACGCCTCAGCACAGCCGGAGAGCTAACTAAGCCTAAAGCAAGAAAGGGAAAATCTAAACTGCCCCAGAGCAGACCCCAAATGAATAGATAGCCCCCAAACATATATTGTCGGTGAGACAAGATGAAAACACAAATGCAGGCAGGAAAATAGACTGAGCAAATGATGGGGCCCACACTGACTAGACAGGAAAGGAAAGGAAAGACACTGTCTGCAATCACACAAAAAACCTGCAAAAAGTCCAACACGTCTGATGCAAAAAACACTGAAGTCGCACGACTTTGCCCACTATATTAGCACTCTGGTATATTCTGAAAGCAGAGCAAAAAGAGGCCAATATAATAAGGGACAAAAACAAACTGGCACAAGCAGTAACATATGGACGGTGATTCAGCACAGCCCCAACCGGAGCTGGCTGACATAGACAAAGCCAGATCAAATGCAAACAGAATGGCAAATGAACACTTAGCTGAACATGCAGGGACTAAGCTGGAAACATCAGACCTCAGGAGTCAAGAAGAAAATCACCAGCAGGGATAGAGGGAGTCGGCGGTCTTAAATCCCAATCTGAAACCCCAGATCTACAATCGTCGTCCTCATTATCAGGTGGCAAGCCTCTGTTAATCAGATCAGCTCCATTACCTCCAGCAACCACCAGAGGGAGCCCAGAAAGAGAACTCGCAACCCCTCTGTCAATCTGACCAGCTCCACTACCTTCAGTAATAACCAGAGGGAGACCAGAAAGCGACTTCGCAACACCCGGGCTAGGAAGCCTAATAGTGGCTTGGACATTGAGATACTGGTTCTGGGCCCAGCCGCCTGTTCTGCCAACTCCGTGCTGTTAGACTGCATCCTGTCGACTAGGCCAAAATGTAAGAAGAGAAGGTCGTTGAATGCAGTGAAGAGCCGGAGGCAGAGAAGGGGTTAACAGAGTTTTACTGTACAGGAAGTTAAACAAGGAATGCTCCACCCAGGGAGACAAGACTAATAACAGCAACTATGGAAATTAAGCACAACCACCATGCACGATATAAAGATATGCAAAAAACGGGATAACTTATCGCTTGCAGTTCTTGCAGGGGAAAGGCTGGAAAATCTCGCGACGGCGTCACAAATCGTGAACAGTGTCTGGCTCTATTACAGAGGAGCGAGATGCACTGTCTTCCATTAATGCTGATGGATACGAGTGCGCTGGATTGTAGAAACAGTCCTTTGTGTGGATTCCTCAGCAATGGCGCCGAACACGAGCCATGTGCCCACTCACAGACCGCAGTAGCGGGCGGTCCTCTGGGATAGTCTCTAGGGACGCAGCAAGTCAGCTTATCAGTCACCACAGGCAGGACTAGACTGTCCACAAGAGCAGGGTCAGATGCTAACTCAATAGCGTCAAAGTCAATCGTGGGGTGAGCACTCAGAGGGATGGGTAGTGTGGAGTTGTCAGCTGGAGCAGCGGAGAAGGAGTAAACTTTCTCCTGTTGCTATCTCGCCAAGTCTCCCCCATTCCTGCGCTCAGTCCTCTTTATATTTCCCAAACCCCCTGCTGTCCAGCGTGAAGGTACTTCCTCCCCAGAAGAACTCTCCCCCGGCAACAGTGGTGACAGTCCCGATAGTTCCGGCCTCAAAGGGCATCCGATACCGCTGACTCTGTCTCGGCTCATCCTCTTGCACGGACACAGGTGCTGCAGCGGTGCGGATCTCTTTTGTGCTCTTTTCATGGACCATTGAGATCATAGAATCATAGAATCATAGAATCGTAGAGTTGGAAGGGACCTCCTGGGCCATCTGGTCCAACCCCCTGCTCAAAGCAGGATTCGTTAAATCATCCCAGACAGATATAAATATACAGATATATATATATATATATATATATATATATACAGTATATACATATATTTCCAGATTAACATCGAAATATATATTTACATATTTAGTTATATATTATAATTACCACATTTTTGTTCACGCGTTGCTTTTTTCCGCATTTTTCTTTCCGCATGCAAAATCTGCTCTATTGGCAGTAAGAAACTTCAAAAAAGCAGGTGTTGCTTAATTTTTGTTGCATTTTTTGCTGCATTTTTGTTAGGTTACGTTTGTCTCTTGTGCATGTTGATGAAGTTTAATGCATAAAAAAAAATCTGATTCTACTTCATCAGGTTTTGGCACCAAAAACGCAGCAAAGACTGATACTTGTGCTTTTGCAGCATTTTTTACACCACCCATTGCTCTCAATGGGTGAAAAACACTGAAAAAACACTGATAGAAGTGACATGCTGCATTTTGCAAACTCCATGGCATTGCAGAAAATACTGATGACTAGAGTTGAGCGATACCGTCCGATACTTCAAAGTATCGTATCGGATGGTATCGGCCGATCTTTAAAAAAAGTATCGGTATCGCCGATTCCGATACCGGAAGTCCCATTCAAGTCTATGGGACTTCCGGTATCGGAATAAGAAAAACCCTTTCCTGCCCTTGTACAGCCTCTCTGGGGTCTGTACGGGCCTTTCGGGGGGCTGTGCCGGCCTGCCAGGGGGTCTGTGCAGGCTCCGGTGGTCTGTGCCGGCCTGCCGGTGGTCTGTGCAGGCTCCGGGGGGCTGTGCCGGCCTGCCGGGGGGCTGTGCCGGCCTGCCGGGGGTCTGTGCCGGCCTGCCGGTGGTCTGTGCAGGCTCCGGGGGTCTGTGCAGCCATCGTCCGATGGGACTACAAGTCCCATCGGGCGATGCCTGCTACCATGACAGTGATTGACACATTAGCCAATGATGGGACAGTAGTAGTCCCATCATCCGGCTAATGTGTTAAATGTAAAAAAAAAAAAAAAATTACATGCTACATACATACAACATGCATACTACATACATGCTACATTCATACTACATACTACATACATGCTACATAAATACTACATGCAACATACATACTACATGCATGCTACATACATACTGCATGCTACATACATACTACATATATACTACATACATACTACATGCATGCTACATACATAACACATATATACTACATGCATGCTACATACATACTACATGCTACATACTACATATATACTACATGCTACATACTACATATATACTACATGCATGCTACATACATACTACATGCTACATACATACTACATATATACTACATGCATGCTACATACATACTACATGCTACATACATACTACATATATACTACATACATACTACATGCATGCTACATGCATGCTACATACATACCACATACATAACACATATATACTACATGCATGCTACATACATACTACATGCTACATACATACCATATACATACTACATGCATGCTACATACATACTACATGCATGCTACATACATACTACATGCTACATACATACTACATATATTCTACATGCATGCTACATACATACTACATGCTACATACATACTACATATATACTACATGCATGCTACATACTACATACTACATGCATGCTACATACATACTACATGCATGCTACATACATACTACATGCTACATACATACCACATACATACTACATATATACTACATGCATGCTACATACATACTGCATGCTACATGCATGCTACATACATACTACATACATACTACATGCTACATACATACCACATATATACTACATACATACAATACATTCATACAATACATACATAGACATACAGTACATATAACATAGAGTAACATACTTACCAATACTTGTCACATTGTTCCCCGAAGCCATTGTCTTTTCCGGAATAAATATTAACATAACAAACCACAAAAATACTCACCCACGATCCGAAGCAGTCCACGAGTGTGTCCCACGACGATCTTGGGTAGAGAACTGCAGCATCAGCTGTTGCTGCCGTTCTCTACGGGCTGCAGGAATCCAATGACGGAAGGTAGGTATCCTTCCGCACTGTATTCCTCCGCCACTTAAAAAAAAAAAAAGTCCCTAGTCTCACTTTATGCCATTGCTGTGTGGGAATTTCCCACGCAGCAATGGCATAAAGTGAGACTAGGGACTTTTTTTTTTTTAAGTGGCGGAGGAATACAGTGCGGAAGGATACCTACCTTCCGTCATTGGATTCCTGCAGCCCGTAGAGAACGGCAGCATCATCAGATGCTGCCGTTCTCTACCCAAGATCGTCGTGGGACACACTCGTGGACTGCTTCGGATCGTGGGTGAGTATTTTTGTGGTTTGTTATGTTAATATTTATTCCGGAAAAGACAATGGCTTCGGGGAACAATGTGACAAGTATTGGTAAGTATGTTACTCTATGTTATATGTACTGTATGTCTATGTATGTATTGTATGAATGTATTGTATGTATGTAGTATATATGTGGTATGTATGTAGCATGTAGTATGTATGTAGTATGTATGTAGCATGCATGTAGCATGTAGTATGCATGTAGTATATATGTAGTATGTATGTAGCATACATGTAGTATATATGTAGTATGTATGTAGCATGTATGTAGTATGTATGTGGTATGTATGTAGCATGTAGTATGTATGTAGCATGCATGTAGTATATATGTAGTATGTATGTAACATGTAGTATGTATGTAGTATGTATGTGGTATGTATGTGGCATGTAGTATGTATGTAGCATGCATGTAGTATGTATGTAGCATGCATGTAGTATGTATGTAGTATGTATGTAGTATGTAGCATGTATGTAGTATGTATGTGGTATGTATGTAGCATGTAGTATGTATGTAGCATGCATGTAGTATATATGTAGTATGTATGTGGTATGTATGTAGCATGTAGTATGTATGTAGCATGCATGTAGCATGCATGTAGTATGTATGTAGCATGCATGTAGTATGTATGTAGCATGCATGTAGTATGTATGTAGTATGTATGTAGCATGTAGCATGTATGTAGCATGTATGTAGTATGTATGTAGCATATATGTAGTATGTATGTAGTATATATGTAGTATGTATGTAGCATGCATGTAGTATGTATGTAGCATGTAGTATGTATGTAGTATGTATGTAGCATGTATGTAGTATGTATGTAGTATATATGTAGTATGTATGTAGCATGTAGTATGTATGTAGCATGCATGTAGTATGTATGTAGTATTTTTTTTTTTTTTTTTTAACATTTAACACATTAGCCGGATGATGGGACTACTACTGTCCCATCATTGGCTAATGTGTCAATCACTGTCATGGTAGCAGGCATCGCCCGATGGGACTTGTAGTCCCATCGGACGATGCTTGCACAGACCCCCGGACATCAGCACAGCCCCCCGGCAGGCCGGCACAGCCCCCCGGCAGGCCGGTACAGACCCCCACAGGGTGCACAGACCACCGGCAGGCCGGCACAGCCCCCCGGCAGGCCGGTACAGACCCCCACAGGGTGCACAGACCACCGGCAGGCCGGCACAGCCCCCCGGCAGGCCGGTACAGACCCCCACAGGGTGCACAGACCACCGGCAGGCCGGTACAGACCCCGGGCAGTCCACACAGCCCCCCGGCAGGCCGGCACAGCCCCCCGGCAGGCCGGCAGAGACCCCCGGAAGGCCCGAAATGACGGCGCATCATGATGCGCACACACCGCGCATCATGATGACGTCAGTCTGTCAATCAACTTTGAACTTCCGATTCCGATGCCGAATTCCGATATTGAAAAAATATCGGAAGTCGGTATCGGAATTCCGATACAGCAAGTATCGGCCGATACCCGATACTTGCGGTATCGGAATGCTCAACACTACTGATGACATGAAAATCAAGCTGTTTGCATGAGATTTCTGAAATCTCATAGACTTTGCTGGTGCTGTAAAACGCAGCTGAAAAATTGCATTTAAAAAACCTGTCCAGGTATGAAGCAATGCTGATTGTGAATCAGTTTCTCCTGCTGTTGTGCAAATAGAACAGACAACAGGAAGAAATGAAAGGCAATTAGCAAAACAACCTCTATAAAGGAGTGATTCTGCAGGTGGTGATCACAGACCATTTCTCTGTTCTCATCATTTACTGTTGTTTTGGTCACTTTTGCATTTTGACATTGCTCTCATGCCTAGAGGTACAGCAGCATGAGGTGGTGTCTATAACCCACAGAAGCTGCTCATGTAGTGCAGCTCATCCGGGATGGTACATCATAGAATCATAGAATGTTTGAGAAGGAAGGGACCTTAATGGTCATCTGGTCCAACCCCCTGCTTAATGCAGGATTCACTGAACCATCGCATACAGATATCTGTCCAGCCTCTGTTTGAAGACTTCTATTGAAGGAGAACTCACCACTTCTCGTGGCAGCCTGTTCCACTCATTGATCACCCTCTCTGTCAAAAAGTTTTTTTCTAATATCTAATCTGTATCTTCTCCCTTTCAGCTTCATTCCATTGCTTCTCATGTTTCCATGTGCAAATGTGGCAAGCCAAACATTCCCAGATCTTTAACTATTTCTTGTAGAACATACTTCACAGTCTGCTTACCATCCAGGTAGCTCTTTTCTGAACTTGCACCAGTTTTTCAATGTCTTTTTAAAATGTGGTGCCCAGAACTGGTCACAGTATTCCAAGTCAGGCCTAACCAAGGAGGAGTAGAGGGGGATAATTATCTCACATGATCTAGACTTTATGCTTCTCTTAATACATCCTAGAACTGTGTTATGACCTTTTTAGCTACATCACACTGTATACTCATGTGCAGTCTAGGATCTATTAGTAAACCCAAGTCTTTTTCACACGTGCTGTTGCTTAATGCTATTCCTCCCACTTTATAGATGGGGCAGCTGTGGGCTGGTATGTTTAGGCTACAGAGGGTCCAATAACCATGGACTTTCCAGCCTTATAAGCTCGCACCTGTCTGCTTTACCTGTGCTTGTTATCACAAATAGGGGAACCCCATGTAATTTTTTTGGTTATTTATTTATTTAATAGGTTAAATAAGGCTAAACATGCTTTAGTGCCATATGAAAAATAATAAACTGTTTGTAAACTAGCATTAATTTACATAGAAAATTACAGTGTGTAAAAGATTATGTCATGATATGGATGCTAGATGAGAAAAATCACATTGTACATGAGAGAAAACACATTGTACTCGCAATACAGTCATCTTACTTTTCTGAATCAACATTGGCGAGATTTTTTTTTATGCCAGGTGTGTACAAGGCCTTACAGTTCAACTGGCTGTTATCAGATATTCTTTTTTTTGGGGGGTGTACTTCTTCCCCCATATGAAGATGTCCAAATATAAGCAAGCAGCAGAGACAGGAGGAAAAAGATAAACACACCACCCCCCACAATAGCTTAATGCATGCTTTCTTTCATATGAGATATGTAATGACAGGCAGTCTGCTTTTCTCACTGACCTCACTGCAGAGCTTTGTGTGATTACAAAGTGTCAGGAGCAAAGCAGTGATTGTGATTACTATCACTTCTTCAACAGTCAGTGGGAGGTAAGTGGCAGTACAGTACAGTTGAACTGAGAGTGCTGTGATAGGAGAGCTGCAGCTGCAGACATGAGTCTAATGAGACAAAGCTCAGCTCTGCTGGACTTCCCCTCCCACCACATTGACTGCCATGAGATAAAAGCTGAAAGGTGTTTGCAAACACACTCAATCACACACAGCTCTTCAGTGAGACCAGTGAGGAAAGCAGACTGTCTATCACTACATGTCTCACACAGAAGAAAGCCTATTCAAAGCTATTGTGAGGGTGTGTTCTTTTTCCCCTTTATGACATCTCCTGTTTATAATTGGTCAACCTCATTAGATGCAAATAAAATAAGCACCAAAAGACAATTCTGTGATAATGACCAATGGGGCATAACATACAGGGTGCGCCATTTATAAGGTTGGATCTGGGTGGGCCATTTATATAGAAACACCTAAACTAAATGGGAATGGTTGGTGATATCAACTTCCTGTTTGTGGCACATGAGTATATGGGAGGGAGGAAACTTTTCAAGATGGGTGGTGACCATGGCGGCCATTTTGAAGTTGGCCCACCCAGGTTTATCCAGATAAATGGCCCACCCTGTATAATAACTCCGCAACAGAGACAAAAGATTATAAAAAGAAAAACTACATTTTGCTCAGCTCAGCAGTCGCTAGTTCATGATGTTGCTAGTTTAGCATGTTCTGTTTGGTGAAAGATCCTCTTTAAGTAAAGCTAACTTGAAAACGTCACCCAAAGTGAGCTCCTTGCCCCTACTAGCAAGTATCATTAAATAAGAAGAATGGTGCCTATAACCAAGATAAAATAATAGACACTTTCTGGTAGTCATTCATCTGTTGTAGGGATGAGCGAGATTGCTCGCCAATGCTTGATAATCAGTTGAGCATCGGGGTGCGCGTGTACACTCGTAAGGCCTCTTTCACACTTCAGTTTTTTGCGTCAGTTAAAATCCGCCAAAAAGGCGGACAAGCGAATCCGTTCCTAACTGATGTGAACGGATGGCACAGGATCCGTTTTTTGACGGATCCGTAGAATGAGGAAATTTAAAGGAACCGCTGGCCGGGAAGGAGAGAGAGAGAGAGAAAATTTTTTTTTTTGGTCCGGCACCCAGACAGAATTTCAGGTTAAATCAGTGTCTCGAGGATCCGCTGCCCAAAAAAACGTTGCAAGCTCCGTTTGGAAATCTTTGAGGATGTTGACGGACACCAACATTTTGGCTGATCCGCACAAAAACGGATGCAACGGACGGCAATCTGTCAAGATCCGCCTATAATGAAAGTCAATGGGGAAAAATCGGATCCGCAAAGAAAAATGGCGGATCCGTTTTTTTCCCAAATCGGCGGATCTTGACTGATTGTTAGAAACGGAAGTGTGAAAGAGGCCTTACTTGATCGAGTATCGCTGGTGCTCGAGCACCATGCTCGAATCCCCATCCTGCATGTTTCACAGCTGTTAGACAGCCAATAAACATGCAGAGATTGACTTCCATACATGGACATGTCATAGCCATGTTGGCCACTGGCATTACTGTGATTGGCCAGCAGCATCACATCATCGGATTACTAGCGTTCTGGACTCAGCATATTTTCGCTGCATCCAAAATGCTGCATTGTACAGTATAAGCACAGTGGATGGGATTAATAGAAATCTCGTGCCCACTGGGCTTCTTTTTTCACGCTGCATAAACTCACCTGCGGTGCGAGTTTCCGAGCAACAGCATGTCAATTTCTTTTGCGGTAGCGCTCAGTCTTCTGTGCAAAATTTCCCAATAGACTTATGTTAGATGTAATTAATCTTTACAATCTTGCCTTATATACAAGTCATTATACAGGAAAAAAGGTTTCCTAACATTTGTTCCTGTAAAATCTATTTTATCTTCGGTTTTTATTTTAAGTTTCATTGTCAGTCCGGAAAAGTGGAGTAATACTTCAACAGCATTATTCCCAGCAGCGAACTGGGAGTCAGAGATGCGTCCAGGTGTCTTTCCCATGTTTTTTCTATTCCATTTGAGCACTGTTTCCATCCATTTCAATCATTTTCAGACCCCCCCCCCCAGCCGTCCTGTTAGGGTCTTCTGGAAAAATGCTTAAATTTCTCAACAACTTACATTATTCTCGAGCCGAGCCCATCTGAGAGTCCGACCTGCTCGATTCAAGTACCGAGTGCTCTCTTTACATCAAGAGTAATCTTTCTGTTACTTGTCACATTAAAGTTACCGTATATACTCGAGTATCAGCCGACCCGAGTATAAGCCGACCCCCCTAATTTTGCCCCCAAAAAACTGGAAAAACTTATTGACTCGTGTATAAGCCGAGGGTGCACAGTGAGTGGCCTCAGTTATCTGCAGTGTGTGGCCCCAGTTATGATGCACAGTGAGTGGCCCCAGTTAATAATATAATAATAATAATAAATTTTATTTTTATAGCGCCGACATATTCTGCAGCACTTTACATTTCAGAGGGGATTTGTACAGACAATAGACATTACAGCATAACAATAATCACATACAGTAGATTATAACAAATACCAAGAGGAGTGAGGGCCCTGCTCGCAAGCTTACAGTCTATGAGGAAAGAGGTAGACACGAAAGGTGGGTGGTAACAGTTGCCCTGATTGTATGGACCAGCCATAATGTTAAGTGTGTAACAGTACAGACACAGAGGGCTAATGGATGCATAAAGCATGTGGGAACATGATGCTGGGAACCTGGTTATGGTAAAACTTTTGGCTCTGCCACACAGGGATAGGTTAGGTTAATGTGTTGAGGCGATAGGCCAGTCTGAATAAATGCGTTTTCAGGACACGCTTAAAATTGTGGGGATTGGGGACTAATCGTATTGACCTGGGAAGTGCATTCCAAAGAATTGGCGCAGCACGTGTAAAGTCTTGGAGACGGGAGTGGGAGGTTCTGACTATTGAGGATACTAACCTCAGGTCATCAGCAGAACGGAGGGCGCGGGTAGGGTGGTATACTGAAACAAGGGAGGAGATGTAGGGTGGTGCTGAGCCATGGAGGGCTTTGTGGGTGAGGGTAATAAGTTTATACTGAATTCTGGAGTGGATGGGTAGCCAGTGTAATGACTGGCACAAGGTAGAGGCATTGGTGTAACGATTGGTGAGGAATATGATCCTGGCTGCAGCATTCAAGACAGATTGGAGAGGGGAGAGTTTTGTAAGAGGGAGACCGATTAGAAGAGAGTTACAATAGTCGAGACGAGAATGAATAAGAGAAACAGTAAGAGTTTTTGCAGAGTCAAAAGTAAGAAAAGGTCGAATTCTAGAAATGTTTTTGAGGTGCAGATGACAAGAGCGAGCCAGTGATCGAATGTGGGGGGCAAAGGAAAGCTCGGAATCAAGTATGACCCCAAGACAGCGGGCATGTTGCTGGGGAGTAATAGTGGAACCACAGACGGAAATGGCAATGTCGGGTGTAGGTACATTAGTAGCGGGAGGAAACACAAGGAGTTCAGTCTTTGACAGGTTCAGTTTCAGATATAGTGAGGACATGATATTAGACACAGCGTTTAGACAATCGCCAGTGTTTTCTAGAAAGGCTGGCGTGATGTCAGGAGAAGAAGCGTATAATTGGGTGTCATCAGCATAGAGATGGTACTGGAAACCAAATCTACTGATTGTTTGACCAATAGGGGCAGTGTACAAGGAGAAGAGGAGGGGGCCTAGAACCGATCCTTGAGGAACCCCAACAGTAAGGGGAAGGTGAGAGGAGGAGGAACCGGCAAAAGAAACAGTAAAGGAGAGGTCGGAGAGATAGGAGGAGAACCAGGAGAGAACGGTGTCCTTGAGGCCAATGGAATGGAGCATAGTGAGGAGGAGCTGATGATCCACAGTGTCGAATGCTGCAGAGAGATCCAAGAGAATTAGCATGGAGTAATGACCATTTGATTTAGCTGTTAGCAGATCATTAGAGACTTTAGTGAGGGCAGTTTCAGTGGAGTGTAAAGAGCGGAAACCGGATTGGAGAGGGTCGAGAACAGAGTTTTCTGAGAGATAGCGGATAAGACGGGAGTGGACCAGGCGTTCCAGGAGTTTAGAGATGAAGGGAAGATTAGAGACAGGTCTATAGTTAGCGGCACAGTTTTGGTCGAGGGATGGTTTTTTAAGTAGTGGATGTATGATGGCATGCTTAAATGAGGAGGGAAAAATACCAGAAGAGAGAGAGAGGTTAAATATTTTAGTTAGGTGAGGGGTGACAGCAGGGGAAAGGGACTGGAGGAGATGTGACGGAAATGGGTCACTGGTGCAAGTAGTTGGGCGAGAAGATGCAAGGAGCCTGCTTACTTCTTCTTCTGTGACTGGTTCAAAATCAGAGAGTGAGTTAGATGCAGTGGGGGAGGGAGGACAGTGCATGGTATGAGGGGATTTGGAGATAATTTCCTGTCGGATCTGGTCAATTTTTTCTTTGAAGTAATTGGCCAGATCGTCAGCTCGGAGCTCCGTGGTTGGGGCCTGTACTCTTGGATTGAGTAGAGAATGAAAAGTGTCAAAGAGACGTTTCGGGTTATTGGACAGTGAGATGATGAGGGTGTTGAAATAGGTTTGTTTGGAGAGGTGAAGGGCAGTGTTGTATGTTCTAAGCATAAACTTAAAATGGATGAAATCTTCGTGTAGATTGGATTTTCTCCACAGACGGTCGGCGCACCTGGAGCACCGCTGCAGGAAACGTGTTTGCACCGTGTGCCAGGGTTGTCGCCGTCTGCGTTGTGGTGTTCTATTTATAGGGGGTGCAAATTCATCCAGGGCAGTTTGAAGTGTTTCATTGTAATGCTTCAATGCAGAATCAGGACATGAGAGGGAGGAGATAGGGGCCAATGAAGACTGCAAGTTCTTCAGAAGTTTCTGGGTGTTAATGGCCTGTGTGTTTCTATAAGTCTGGACAGTGTGGGTGACCTGAGCAGCCTGGCAGTTCTTTATAGAGAATGAATAGAGTTATGATGCACAGTGAGTGGCCCCAGTTATGATGCACAGTGAGTGGCCCCAGTTATGATGCACAGTGAGTGGCCTCAGTTATGCTGCACAGTGAGTGGCCCCCAGCTTTGCTGCACAGTGAGTGGCCCCAGCTTTGCTGCACAGTGAGTGGCCCCAGCTTTTCTGCACAGTGAGTGGCCCCAGCTTTTCTGCACAGTGAGTGGCCCCAGCTTTTTTGCACAGTGAGTGGCCCCAGCTTTTCTGCACAGTGAGTGGCCCCATCATGTTGCTGCTGCCGCTGCCTCCCTTACTAAAAAAAAAAAAAACTGTATACTCACCTCAGTCGCTGCCCCCTGCTCATCAGCGTTGCGCTCTGCAGTGACTGTGCAGGCAGAGAGCGATAGCGCCCTCTGACCTGAATGTCACTGCAGAGGAGGCAAGACAGCAGAGCGCAGGGACAGGTGACTATGCCTCCCCCCCGCCCCCCACCCCCCTTCATACTCACCGGGTCCTGGCGCTTGTCTCTGCAGCTCCCCTGCTTGTTGTTCCATGTTGTCGGCGCTGCTCTCTTCCTGGTTCAGCGGTCACGTGGTACCCGCTCATTAAATATGCACATATTTAATGAGCGGGTACCATTTGACAGCTGAAGCAGGAAGAGAGCAGCGCCGACAACATGGAACAAGCAGGGGAGCTGCAGAGAAGGGTGAGTATGATCTGACACCCCCGCTCCCCCTCCCCTGCCGATCCCCCCCGGTATATGACTCGTGTATAAGCCGAGAGGGGGACTTTCAGCCCCAAAAAATGGGCTGAAAATCTCGGCTTATACACGAGTATATACGGTAAATTCTAAAAAAGCAAGCAAAATATAAATATTCACAATTTTGTGACTATGACTTCTATGGAAATGAAAAACAACACAAAAAAACAGCAAAAACTTAGTGTCACATTGTCAAACAATCTACATGCGCCTGTTATTATACCCAAAAAAGTCCCAAAACCATTGATCAAAAGTCAAAAACTATACCTGGGCTTAAAAACTACCAATGACAACCAAAAACAATATTCTAGGAAAAAAGAGCAGTATTTTCCTTCCTTGGCAATCAGATGGCCCGGTCTAAGGCTGGGGCTACATAGTAACTCATGTTACGAGACAGCAATTCTCGTAAAAGCTGCTGGACAAAAAAAAGAGCAATTTGTCTGTGACTTGCTGTGGCACAACTATTTTAGACTTTTTGCACATGCCTTGCATTGAAGTCTATGGGAAGTTTATTTCAACATTTCACCAGCAACAGAAAATCTAAGACATTTGCAAACAATTACAAGTCATTAGATGCAATGTCACAACATAATGCTGCATTTTCATTGTCACATGACACATGTACAGTTGTGCTCAAAAGTTTGCATACACAGGTAATTTTTTTGCTTTCTTGCTCTTTTTTCAGAGAATATGAATGATAACACCAAAACTTTTCCTCCACTCATGGTTAGTGGTTGGTTGAAGCCATTTATTGTCAAACTACTGTGTTTTCTCTTTTTACATCATAATGATAACCCAAAACATCGAAATGACCCTGATCAAAACTTCACATACCCCATTTCTTAATCCCGAGTATTTCCCCCTCTATCGTTAATGACAGCTTGAAGTCTTTTGTGGTAGTTGTGGATGAGGTTCTTTATTT
Organism: Dendrobates tinctorius; assembly: GCF_039654945.1. Classification (NCBI taxonomy): domain Eukaryota; kingdom Metazoa; phylum Chordata; class Amphibia; order Anura; family Dendrobatidae; genus Dendrobates; species Dendrobates tinctorius. The sequence goes on along the minus strand of NW_027361689.1, from coordinate 27,421,511 downwards.
TCTCAGATGGTAAAGCTGCCCACTCTTCTCGGCAAAAAGCCTCCAATTCCTGTAAATTCTCGGGTTGTCTAGCATGAACTGTGTGCTTGAGATCTCCCCAGAGTGGCTCAATGATATTGAGGTCAGGAGACTGAGATGGCCACTCCAGAACCTTCACTTTGTTCTGTTGTAGGCAAAGACAGGATGACTTGGCCTTGTGTTTTGGATCATTGTCATGTTGCAATGTCCTAGTTCGTCCCATGTGCAGCTTACGGGCTTATTAGTGCAAATTTGCCCCAAGTATTTGCTGATAACGCACTGCATTCATCTTTTCCTTCAACTTTGACCAAGTTTCCTATGCCTTTGTAGCTCACACATCCCCAAAACATCAGCGATCCACCTCCGTGCTTTAAAGTAGGAACGGTGTTCCTTTCATCGTAGGCCTTGTTGACCTCTATCCAAATGTAATGTTTATGGTTATGGACAAAAAGTTCAATTTTGGTAACATCAGTCCAAATTACCTTGTTTCAGAAGTTTTGAAGTTTGTCTCTGTGCTGTTTTGTATATTGTAGGTGAGATACTTTGTGACATTTGTGCAGTAATGGTTTTGCATCCTGAATAGTGTTGAGCGATACCATCCGATATCGTGAAATATCGGATCGGATTGGATCGGACCGATACCAAAAAAGTATCGGGTATCGCCGATTCCGATACCGGAAACCAATGCAAGTCAATGGGACAGAAATATCAGAATTAAAAAAAAAACCTTTCTTTCCTTGTAGGTTAATTCTACATGAAGAAAAACAACTAATAATGTAGAATGTATTTGGGGAGGTGGAGGAGACATTAAAGACATAGAGGTTTAGCCCAATCAAATGGAATAGCAGGAATATATATATTTTTTTAAAGACATTGGTAGTTACAAAGATATTGACTATGTTAACCTTTTTTATATTTTGTCAGATATGTATGTTTCACTACTTCCATGCTCTTCACCTTCTTTTTTACTTCTCCCACACTTTCTCCTTCATGATCCTCAGCAGCAGCATCTTTTTCATCAACTTCTTCTTCACCTTATTCATCTTCTTCTTCTTCACCTTCTTCCTATTATTCTTTTTTTTTACATTCTTCATATTCTTCTTATTCAACTATTGTTCTTCTTCATATTCTACTTCTTCATCTTCTTCCTATTCTTCTTCATCATATTCTTATTTGTGACAGTCATTCCTGTAGTTGTTATCTTTAAAAGTTTGAAGACTACACCTTCCGTTCTGCCTGTCACAAAAGATTTACAACAGGATTTGTCCGCGTTCAGTTAGGCCTACAGCAGCAGGCATTTTCCAGGGGCACCACGAGGAGGAACGGACTCACCCCCTTACACTGCTTAGTCTTCTTCTGCTTATAATTTAGATAATATCTTTTGCTCTGATTTTTAGTCTTATACTTAATGTTCTTCTGCTTTTTGTTCTTCTGCTTCTTGGTCTTCTGTCTCTTGTTGTTCTGTATCTTGGTGGTTGTCTTCATGTTCTTTGTCCTCTTGGTCATCTTCTTCAGGGTCATCTTTTTGGTCTTCTTCAGGGTGGTCTTCGTCTTCAGGGTCATCGTTTTCGTGGTCGTCGTCTTCTTCGGGGTGGTCTTCAGGGACGTCGTCTTCAGGGTCGTCGTCAGGGAGATCCAGAGTGATAACCAAAAACCATTTCCAAAAGCTTGAACTTGGAAATGTAGCAGAAGGTACAAGAAGGCTGAGGAACTGCCGAGAACCAGCTGACGGTACTGGAACCCGGATGGGTAGCAGAAGGAACAAGAGCCAATGGCACTACCGAGGACCAGCTGACGCTGCTGGAACCCAGAGGGGAAGCAGAAGGAACAAGAGCCAATGGCACTACCAAGGACCAGCTGACGGTGCTGGAACCTGGTTACTAAGCAGGAGGTACCTGTGCTAGAAAGAACTACCAAGGACCAGCAGACGTTGCTGGAACTCGGATACCGAGAAGGAGGCACCTAAGCCAAAGGCACTGCCGAGAACCAGCTGACAGTGCTGGAACCTGGATGGGTAGCAGAAGCTGCAAGAGCCAATGGAACTGGCGAGGACCAGCTAACAGTGCTGGAACTCGAGGGGCAGCAGAAGGAACAAGAGCCAATGGCACTACCGAGGACCAGCTGACGGTGCTGGAACCTGGTTACTAAGCAGGAGGTACCTGTGCTAGAAAGCACTACCAAGGACCACCAGACGTTGCTGGAACTCGGATTCCGACAAGGAGGCACCTAAGCCAAAGGCACTGCCAAGAACCAGCTGACGGTGCTGGAACTCGGATGGGTAGCAGAAGCTGCAAGAGCCAATGGAACTAGCAAGGACCAGCTGATGGTGCTGGAACCCGGAGGGGCAGCAGAAGGAACAAGAGCCAATGGCACTACCGAGGACCAGCTGACAGTGCTGGAACCTGGTTACTAAGCAGGAGGTACCTGTGCTAGAAAGCACTACCAAGGACCACCAGACGTTGCTGGAACTTGGATAGCGAGAAGGAGGCACCTAAGCCAAAGGCACTGCCGAGGACCAGCTGACGGTACTGGAACCCGGATGGGTAGCAGAAGGTACCCATGAAAAACAAAGTTGCAAGACAGCGAGCCGGCCGCAGTTACCGAAACCCACAGACCTACAGGGGGTGCTTGTCCGATTGGCACTACTGAACCAGCCTTTGTTGCCAGATCCCGCAGCCCACATAGGAAGCCCATAAACTGCAGGCACCATAGACTCGGCTAATCCGACCGCAACACGACAGGACAATGTATTGGTGGCAAAGTGACGTTGACACTACCCGGAAACAGCAGGCATGCTGGAACCAGGCTGGGCAGGAGGGTGAACCCATGCCAAAGACAATGCCGGGAAACAGCTGGCGGTGCTGGAACCCAGGGAAAATACTACAAACAGAGTGGAGACAGAGGCCTAATTGGAGCAAGTTTAAAATCTGTAGTTGTGTGAGTGTAGACAGAGCAGGAGAAATTGCCGGACACACAGATGGGGATCAGATGACATTTCTGATCAGTAACGTCTGCTGATCCCCTGATGTGTGTCCGGCAATGGGACAGAGTGGACAGTGGGAATGTGGAAAGAGCAGGAGACATTGCTGGACACACATCATGGGAGCAGCTGACGTTACTGAACCCCAGTAACACAGGAACAAGTGTTGATTGTGCAGATGGCATTTCTGAGCAGCAACTGGCAGAGTGGAGCCAGAGGCCTAATTGGAGCAAGTTTGAAATCAGTAGTAGTTTGAATATGGAGGCAGCAGGAGACTTTGCCATACACACAGCAGGGGAGCAGCTGGCATTCCTGAACCCCACTAACACTGGAGCATGTGTTTTTTTCTGTGCAGACAGCACTTTTGAGCAGCAACTGGCAGTGTTGGAGCCCAGGGTCAATCATGGAGTAGGCTGAGGCCTGCTTGGAGCAAGTTTTATATCTGATGTAGTTTGAATGTGGAGTCAGCAGGAGACTTTGCCGTACACACAGCAGGGGAGCAGCTGGCATTACTGAACCCCACTAACACTGGAGCATGTGTTTTTCTCTGTGCAGAGGGCACTTCTGAGCAGCAACTGGCAGTGTTGGAGCCCAGGGTCAATCATGGAGTAGGCTGAGGCCTACTTGGAGCAAGTTTTATATCTGATGTAGTTTGAATGTGGAGTCAGCAGTAGACTTTGCCGTACACACAGCAGGGGAGCAGCTGGCATTACTGAACCCCAGTAACATTGGAGCATGTGTTTTTCTCTGTGCAGACGGCACTTCTGAGCAGCAACTGGCAGTGTTGGATCCCAGGGTCAATCATGGAGTAGGCTGAGGCCTACTTGGAGCAAGTTTAAAATCTAAAGTAGTGTGATTTTGGAGGGAGCAGGAGATATTGCCGGACACACAGCAGGAGAGCAGCTGACGTTACTGAACCCCACTAACATAGGAGCTAGTGTTTTTTCTGTGCAGAAAGCACTTCTGAGCAACAACTGGCAGTGTTGGAGCCCAGGATCAATCATGGTGTAGGCTGAGGCTTACTTGGAGGAAGTTTAAAATCTGATGTAGTTTGATTTTGGAGGGAGCAGGAGATATTGCCGTACACACAGCAGGGGAGCAGCTGGCGTTACTGAACCCCACTAACACAGGAGCTAGTGTTTTTTTCTGTGCAGATGGCACTTCTGAGCAACAACTGGCGGTGTTGGAGCCCAGAATCAATCATGGTGTAGGCTGAGGCCTACTTGGAGCAAGTTTAAAATCTGATGTAGTGTGATTTTGGAGGGAGCAGGAGATATTGCAGTACACACAGCAAGGGAGCAGCTGGCGTTACTGAACCCCACTAACACAGGAGCTAGTGTTTTTTTCTGTGCAGATGGCACTTCTGAGCAACAACTGGCGGTGTTGGAGCCCAGGGATTTCAGTTCAGGTGGTGGAAACATGAACACAACAGGAGACCTGGATACTGTTGCCAACCAATTATTTATTCTGGAAGAGGACTGGCAAATTCCGGCGAGATCCAGGCCTTGTTTATTTTCAGAAAAGTAAGCCGGTCAACGTTATTGGAGGATAGTCGCGTGCGACGGTCTGTTAGTACACCACCTGTAGCACTAAAGACACGTTCCGATAATACACTAGCAGCAGGGCAAGCCAGCACCTCCAATGCATACTGGCTAAGCTCTGGCCATGTATCCAGCTTAGAGACCCAAAACTTGAAGGGGGAAGAGCCGTCTGGGAGTACACTGACAGGGCAAGACATGTAGTCTGTCACCATCTGACGGAAACGTTGCCTCCTGCTGACTGGAGCCATCTGTGAGGGTGTAGACATTTGTGGCGGGCACACAAAACGTTGCCAAATTTGGGCCATACTGGTCTTGCATTGTACTGAGGCGCTGCCTCTGCTCCCTCTTTGTGCAGTGCTTCCTCCACTGCCTCGACGCACAGAGCTCCTTTGTAAAGCACTAGCAGCACTGCTCTCTGGTGTAATGGAAAACATGATGGAATGCACCAGTGTGTCTTGGTACTCCCGCATTTTACGCTCCCGGTTCAACGGTGTTATGAGGCTTTGTAAGATATCCCGGTAGCGAGAATCTAGGAGGGTGTACACCCAATAATCAGCCGTGTTGAGAATGTGGGCGATGCGGCAGTCGTTTCTCAGGCACTGCAGCATGAAATCAACCATGTGCTGCAGACTCCCAACTGCCCAAGAAACGCTGTCCCCTGCTTGAGGCGTCATCTCTGCCTGCTCTGCATCACCCCACCCTCACTGTACATACTGACTACTAGAGCATTGTGTACCTCCCTCCTCTGGAGAGATGTCTTCCTCCTCCATTGACTCCTCCTCATCCTCCTAACAAAGTGTCCCCTGCATAGGCCTTTGTGAGCAACCACGTTGCGCAGACTGTCCAGTAGCAGATGGCATTTGTGACTCCTCATCCTCCACCTCTTCCAAAACCTCCTCCCTTAGTGCTTGCAGTGTTTTTTGAAGCAGGCAGATAAGGGGGACAGTCAGGCTGACAAGTGCATCATCTGCACTCGCCATCCACGTGGAATCATCGAAGGCATACAAAACGTGGCAGATGTCCTTCATAGAGGCCCACTCAGTGGTGCTGAAGTGTGACCGGTGCGCAGTGCGACTTGTTTGCGCCAAATGCAGCTGGTACTCCATCCCTGCTGCCTGCTGCTCACACAACCGCTCCAACATATGTAACGTTGAATTCCACCTGGTGGGTAGGTCACATATGATGCGATGTTCCGGAAGGCGGAATTGGCGCTGCAGAGCTGCAATGCGCGATCTTGCCATGCTGGAACGCCGCAAGTGAGCGCACTCTATGCGGACCTTGTGCAGCAGTGCATCAAGATCTGGATAGTCCCTTAGAAAGCTCTGCACGACCAAGTTGAGCACATGTGTCAGACATGGGATGTGAGTGAGGTTGCCTAGGCCCAGAACTGCCACCAGATTTCGGCCATTGTCACACACTACCAAGCCTGGCTGGAGATTCGCTGGCACAAACCACATGTCGCTCTCCTGCTTGATGGCATTCCAGAGCTCCTGTGCTGTGTGGCTTCGATTCCCCAATGAAATTCATTTCAGTACGGACTGTTGACGTTTGGCCACGGCTGTGCTCATATCGGTCGTAACAGGCTCTTGCAGCGCTGATTCAGAAGACCTGGAGTATGAGGAGTCAATGTGTACAGACTGGATTCCTGCAATCCTTGGAGTTGTCAGAACACGTACAGCGCCACTCTCAAGATCTGTACGCGGCTCCACAACATTGACCCAGTGGGCAGTGAGGGAAAGGTATCATCCTGGTCCATGGTTACTGGTCCACGCATCGGTAGTCAGGTGGACCTTGCTACTGACGGCGTTTAGTAACGCATGTTTAATTTTTCCCTCCACATGCTTTTGCAGAGAAGGGACGGCTTGACTGCTGAACTAAAAGTGGCTGGGCACGGTGTATTGTGGGACTGCCAATGCCATGAAGTTACGGAAGGTGTCAGTTTCCACCAGCCTGAATGAGAGCATTTCAAGGGCCAGTAGTTTGGCAATGCCAGCATTCAGAGCCTGTGCTCAGGGATGGTTTGCCGAGTATTGCCGCCTTTTCTCCCATGCCTGTGCTACCGATGGCTGTAGAGTGGCCTGGGAGTGTGAGGATGACAGGGAACGTGGTGCTATGGGTGGAATGTCACTGGGTCTCTGGACAACAGTGCCAGAGGTTCTTCCATGGCGATCTTGTGAGGAAGCCGATCCAGTTGTGTGTGAGCTTGAGGAAGAGGCTACAACATGAGCTAAAGAGGTGGTAGGTGGTGCTGTAGGTTGGCCTACGTCTTCAGTGTGTCTTTGTAACTCCACCACGTGCTTGGTCTGCACATGTTTCCACATATTTGTGGTATTCAGGTTGCTGACACTTTTCCCTCTTTTGACTTTCTGATTGCACAGCTTGCATTTGACAAAGCAAATATCATCTGCAACTGTGTCAAAAAAGGACCACGCACTGCAAGTCCTGGGAGCACCCGATTTGGGTTTTGGAAGAGGATTGCTCCTATCGGGTGCCGAAGTGGAGGCTACAGGCAACCAAGTCTGCCCCCTTCCTCTCCCTCCTGTTTTGGCCGTTCGGGGAATCTCTTTCTCAGAGCTGCTCTCACCACCTTCCTGTTCCTCACGCCATGATGGGTCAAGGACCTCATCATCTACACTCCCCTCTTCAAACACCTTCTTCTCCTGGGTAGTCTCGTCAGCACCATACGCACAAGAAAGTGGCATCTGAGTCTCATCAACTGATGCGTACTGAGATGTGCTGGCCATAGGCACTGGCCCACCCGCCTCTTCAGATTCAGAGGGACAAAGCAGTTTCGCATCACTGCATACTCCCTCTTCTTCACATTCTAGAATGCTGCTTGGCTGGCCCCCTCTTTCCAAGCTAACAGATTCAGAGAACAGAAGTAGAGAATGAGATGGCTCCTGTACAGGGCTCTCTGACTGGGCAATTTGGCAGGTGGTGAAGACACAGATGGTTGCTCTTCAGTGCTCTGGCCCTGAGAGGATGTGGAAGTCATTGAAGTCGATGCGTTAGCTGCCATCCATCCGACAACGGCTTCAATTTGTTCGTCCCGCAGCAGTGGGGTACGGCGAGGTCCTACAAAGCTGCGCATAAAGGACTGTTGCCTGCTAAAACTGGGGGACTCACTGGTGCCCGCAGCAGGCACAGAATCCCCACGTCCTCTCCCTGCTGAAACTCCACGCCCACGACCACGTGCCTTACTCCCTGCCCTCTTCATCTTGGTAGACTGATAAAGATAGGCAGAAAAGTACAAAGGGGGGGCTTAGTGTGCTTATTCCTGAACAGCTGCTAACAGGTATAAGAAACACTAATTTTATAAAGTGTGTGGACTACACTTTAATATGAGCTAATGTGGCCTATACAACTGTCAAGTGGAGTGTTTGGTGAACTTTATTTACGTGTTTTTTTTTCAAAAAAACAAAAAGGATGTGACCAAAGATGTGAAAGCGATAGTATCACAAACTTTTTGGAGCTATTACAATGCAGGAAGGTAACCTACAATGCAATAGATGAGGCTCCAAAAAATAGGCTAACACTAATCTGGCTGCGGCTGGAGGGCACAAGCCAGCAAAAAGGCTCCTCTATCTACTCCTATATAGTGTTTGCAACCAACCAATGTAGATGGATACAGATGGAAGCACACTAATAGGAGAAAAAAACAGGAAAAATGAGCTGCAATAAAACAAAAGGACTATGTATAAGGCAGTGACACACGCTGAGCGGACTACAACCAGAGGTTGCTGCAGAACACACTACTCAGCGTGAGCTGCACTCACACACAGAGACCTCTCAGACAGCCGTGAACAGTGCAGAGAACTGGGCACTAGCACTGAAAGGCTGCAGAAAGGCTCCGCTGTCTACTCCTATAGTGTTTGCAACCCTGAGGCGTATCTAGGCTTTCTGGCACCCGGGGCAAGAATTTGGTTCGGCACCCCCCCATGCACATATGCGACTTGCACACTTAGCCATGTACCCACGAGCCGCTCTCCCTAATGCTCTCAATGTTCAGTAAAAAACTGAAAGCAGGATGAGATGCTCGTTGTCACAAGACCATAACTATGAAAATCGCATATGAGTGAAGTGTCCATGTTATGACTACTGGAACCTGCAGAGCTGAATCTTGACATTGCAGCTTCTGAATTCTCACAATGAAAGCACTGCACACTTTTAGGATTCTCCCTTGCCGATGTACAGTCATGTCAGCACAAGTATGTGATTTGTATACTTCTGGCCACATTCCGACTAGACGTGCCCGGCTTCCCTCAGTTCATTTTCATTGAGTGAGGCCACACATGTCTAGTCAGCATGTGACCGCATGTAAGTAAATTACCGGCATGATAGAATTCTAACAGCATTCCGTGAGCACTGTGAGAATTCAGAAGTCTGCAGTCACATAGAATGTCTGCAGACTCCGCACAAACCTGGACAACCCCTTTAATGTTCCTAACAAATAAAAACATGAGAATTAGTCAGTATCACAAATAACATTTACATCGAGGTACCTTATAGATGACATTGTCTCTGAAGTCGTTCTCCTTTTCTTCTTCTTGTTCAGACCCCATGATGAGTTTTCTCATCCACAGCCGTCTCTGCAGACTTCCATCTTCTCTGGTCTTCTGCAGCAAATCTCCACATGATGCCCTTAAAGATAGAAGTGTCATTATAATGCTCCTAAATAAAAATATCTGCAATATACTGTCACCTCACACTATTCCCCTCCCTCCTCATACTGTGTTCTCTAACATCCCACCTGTTCACCATACTGTCTCCTCATATATTTACCCCCTCACTCTCTATACTGTCTGCTCACACATACCCCTGACTCCCCATACTTTGTCTGCACACATCCCATCACCCTCACTCCCCATACTGTGTCCACATACATTCACCCGTTCGCACCCCTTACTGTCTGCACCCATCCCCCATACTGTTTCCTCATACATGCCCTCATACATACATACTCTTCATTTTGTGTCCTCAAAGCTCCCCACATACATTAAATACCATCCCCACTCCAAGTCCCCCCATCCCCAATCCCCCACACACATTAAGTACCCCCCATCCCCACTCCAAATCCCCCCACACATTAAGTATCCCCCATCCCCACTCAATAACCCCTTGTCCCTACTCCCAAATCCCCCCATACATTATGTGCCCCCACTCCAAATCCCCCCACACATTAACCTCCATCCCCACTCATTAACTCCCATCCCCACTCAATAACCCCTCGTCCCTACTCCCAAATCCCCCCACACATTATGTACCCCCACTCCAAATACCCCCACACATTAACCTCCATCCCCACTCATTAACCCCCATCCCCACTCAATAACCCCTCATCCCTACTCCCAAATCCCCCCACACATTATGCACCCCCACTCCAAATCCCCCCACACATTAACCTTCATCCCCACTCATTAACCCCTCCACTCATTAACCCCATCTCCACTCATTAACCCTATCCCCACTCATTAACCCCCATCTCCACTCATTAACCCCCCACACATTAACTCCCATCCCCACTCATTAACCCCCATCTTCACTCATTAACCCCCACTCATTAACCCTCATCTCCACTCATTAACTCCCCATACATTAACCCCCTACACATTAACCCCCATCCCCACATTAACCCCCATCTCCTCTCATTAACCCCCACATATTATGTACCCCCACTCCAAATCCCCCCACACATTAACCCCCATCCTCACTCATTAACCCCCATTCCCACTCATTAACCCCCACACATAAACCCCCATCTTCACTCATTAACCCCCCACTCATTAACCCCCATCTCCACTCATTAACTCCCACACTCATTAACCCCCATCCCCACACATTAACCCCCCACACATTAACCCCCATTCCCACTCATTAACACCCCACTCATTGACCCCCATCCCCACACATTAACCCCCATCCCCACATTAAACCCCATCTCCACTCATTAACCCCCCCACTCATTAACACCCCCCCATCTCCCATCTTCGGTGGTTCTTCAGCTCCACAAAGGAGCACACTTACCACCAGCGTTTGCTCTGGGCGCCGGGGAGTGACGTCAGCAGCATGATCACATGACATGATCACGCTGCTGACGTCGCTCTGACCCGGTGGTCAGAGCTTCAATTGTACTGACATCTGTATAGACGCCAAGTACAATTGCTGCCTGGGAGCCGGCGTGGCCTCCTTCTCTGCACCGGCTGTCAGCTTGACAGCCGTCACAGAGAACAGCCGACTCACAGGATGGGGAGCGGCAGAACGCAGCTGCCGGGGGAGACACTGCGGACCGCTGCATTAGGCGGCCCAACTGCGCCCCCCTGCTGCCTGCGCCCGGGGCAACTGCCCCGGCTGCCCCCCCGGATACGCCTCTGTTGAAACCAATGTATATGGATACGGATGGATGCACACTAATAGGAGAATTAATGAAAAATGAGCAGCAATAGAAGAAAAATATGTATTATTATTATTATTATTATTATTTATTGTTATAGCGCCATTTATTCCATGGCGCTTTACATGTGAGGAGGGGTATACATAAAAACAAGTACAATAATCTTAAACAATGCAAGTCATAACTGGTACAGGAGGAGAGAGGACCCTGCCCGCGAGGGCTCACAATCTTCAAGGGATGGGTGATAATACAGTAGGCGAGGGTAGAGCTGGTCGTGCAGCGGTTTGGTCGATAGGTGGTTACTGCAGGTTATAGGCTTGTTGGAAGAGGTGGGTCTTGAGGCTCTTTTTGAAGGTTTTGATGGTAGGTGAGAGTCTGATATGTTGTGGTAGAGAGTTCGAGAGTAGGGGTGATGCGCGAGAGAAATCTTGTATGCGATTGTGGGAAGAGGAGATAAGAGGGGAGTAGAGAAGGAGATCTTGTGAGGATCGGAGGTTGCGTGCAGGAAAGTACCGGGAGACGAGGTCACAGATGTATGGAGGAGACAAGTTGTGGATGGCTTTGTATGTCATGGTTAGGGTTTTGTAATGGAGTCTCTGGGCAATTGGGAGCCAGTGAAGGGATTGACAGAGGGGAGAAGCTGGGGAATAGCGGGGGGACAGGTGGATTAGTCGGGCAGCAGAGTTTAGAATAGATTGGAGGGGTGCGAGAGTGTTTGAGGGGAGGCCACAGAGCATGAGGTTGCAGTAGTCAAGGCGAGAGATGATGAGGGCATGGACTAGGGTTTTTGCAGATTCTTGGGTGAGAAATGAACGGATGCATGAAATATTTTTGAGTTGAAGTCGGCAGGAAGTGGAAAGGGTTTGGATATGTGGTTTGAAGGAGAGATCAGCGTCAAGGATTACTCCGAGGCAGCGAGCTTGTGGGACTGGGAGGCAGTATGAGGCAGTGATGCACGCTGAGCGGCCTACAACCAGAGGTGGCTGCAGGACACACTACACAGCGTGAGCTGCACTCACACAGACCTTGCAGACAGCTGTGAACAGCGCTGCAAAGCAAAAGAAAGCTACAGTGGTGTATTATGTAGCCTGGTTAAAGCACAATATTATTTTGAAAATCGCTATCTCTAACTGTCCCTCAGAGTCTTGAACAGCAGCCTGTCCCTAACTGAATTCACAGCAGAGTGAACCCTAAATGGCGGCGGCGGCTTTTATAGTGCATCCAAATTGGATTTCCTTGCTGGATTGAGCAAATATGTCCAGATCTGGACAACTCTATTCCGTCAGTGATCCCCAACCTGCTTTTTCAAACTTCAAACTCCCAGCATGCCAGGATAGCTGCAGGCTACTAAAGTATTCTGGAAGTTGTAGTCTTATAACAGCTGTGGGTTGGAAAGCACCGCTGCAGCTTGGTCAATTACGGTTTTGCGTTGCACGTAGTAAGCTGCAGCCTCAGGGGGTTTTTATCATATTTAGCCCATTAACCTTGTAGTATTTCCTGATTTTTGGCAATCGATTTTCATGTGTTTTAGACTGTAGTTCCTTAAGAAACTTCCATGTTACTTAATTGCTTGTAAGACTGATTTAAATACCGGGATCTTGCCAAGTCCTTTCAAGCAGCAGGCGAAACGTTCAGAGTTTCAATAACTGCATCTGGCATTTATAGAGCAGATTGTAACATTACAAATACAAGCGCACTTAAAAGAAAAGAAAGCAACGCCCGGCAGCGAGTACACCTTCTTAGACGCCTATGTGGAATGGCTGTGCCCTGCTTATTCAGGTCTGTGGCACTGTGCCACTAAGGTGCCCTTGGCACCGGCATTGACCTTTCCAGAGAAAATATTCTATGATATGTTTCCTATTATTCGAAAACGAATGTTTTTGTTTTATACCGATACCATAAAACACACAGAGTTTAGATAACCTGTGCAGACCTCCGAGCCCTGCAATTTTTAATCAACCTAGCTTAGCATTTCTAAGGCAATTAGATCTAAACCAATGCATATGTATTGTGCTCCCTGTTGGCCCAGATAACACAATAAAGGTTACAAAAACACAGGTGAGGAAAGAATTCCAATCTGAAGAGTGTAGGACGTGATGGAAAACTGATGGGCTCTACAATAATCAGTAATGAAAATTTATAGTATTTATGTTTTGCTCTAGAATAGTAAACCATTAACAGTTTATTACATTGTTTTAGTTTTTATTTTATTTTTGTTCGTGAAAGTAGACTAAATAACAGACATGGAAACAGCTGACACATGGAATGTGGTTTCAGACGCAATTTCTATAAATTCTGGATTTTGTAAATTTGCCGTGAAAAAAGTTGGCACAATATACGGTAGATTTTTTTTTTTTCCTGAAAGTTCACACTCAGTTTAGTGATCATACACATGGGTTAAATAATAACTCCTAGACTGATCTCTCATTCTCAAAATTCTCTATTCATTGGTAAAATCTGTATTCTGTGGATGCAGATCTTCTCATTACGGAGATAAGAGATGACAGTTGGTGCTGATAAAGTTCTATGGAGAACTGTTGTTTCAGAAGAACTTGTAGCAGAATGTCTGTGTCTGCCTCTATATCCTCTCTCCTCCAGAGAAGGTTAAGAGATGATAGTTGGTGTTTTTAATATTCTGAGGAGTAGGGTTGAGCTAGATGCCGACAGACATTCTGCTACAAGTTCTCCTGAAATAAGTTACAGTTCTTCATAGAACTTTATAAGCACCAACTGCCATCTCCAATCTCAGTAATGGGAAAATCTGTATTCATTGAAGACTGAATTTAGAATGAAACATCAATCCAGGAGGAGAAAGACGCAGATCTCTCTGATAAGATACAAGTGCCTACAAGTAGTATTCAACCCCCTGCAGATTTAGCAGGTTTACACATTCGGAATTAACTTGGCATTGTGACATTTGGACTGTAGATCAGCCTGGAAGTGTGAAATGCACTGCAGCAAAAAAGAATGTTATTTCTTTGTTTAATTTTTTTTTAAATTGTGAAAAGTTTATTCAGAGGGTCATTTATTATTCAACCCCTCAAACCACCAGAATTCTGTTTGGTTCCCCTAAAGTATTAGGAAGTATTTCAGGCACAAAGAACAATGAGCTTCACATGTTTGGATTAATTATCTCTTTTTCCAGCCTTTTCTGACTATTTAAGACCCTCCCCAAACTTGTGAACAGCACTCATACATGGTCAACATGGGAAAGACAAAGGAGCATTCCAAGGCCATCAGAGACAAGATCGTGGAGGGTCACAGGGCTGGCAAGGGGTACAAAACCCTTTCCAAGGAGTTGGGCCTACCTGTCTCCACTGTTGCGAGCATCATCCGGAAGTGGAAGGCTTATGGAACTACTGTTAGCCTTCCACGGCCTGGACAGCCTTTGAAAGTTTCCTCCCGTGCCGAGGCCAGGCTTGTCCGAAGAGTCAAGGCTAACCCAAGGACAACAAGGAAGGAGTTCCGGGAAGATCTCATGGCAGTGGGGACATTGGTTTCAGTCAATACCATAAGTAACATACTCCACCGCAATGATCTCCGTTCCAGACGAGCCCGTAAGGTACCTTTACTTTAAAAGCATCATGTCAAGGCTCGTCTACAGTTTGCTCATGATCACTTGGAGGACTCTGAGACAGACTGGTTCAAAGTTCTCTGGTCAGATGAGACCAAGATCGAGATCTTTGGTGCCAACCACACACGTGACGTTTGGAGACTGGATGGCACTGCATACAACCCCAAGAATACCATCCCTACAGTCAAGCATGGTGGTGGCAGCATCATGCTGTGGGGCTGTTTCTCAGCCAAGGGGCCTAGCCAGCTGGTCCGCATCCATGGGAAGATGGATAGCACGGCCTACCTGGAGATTTTGGCCAAGAACCTCCGCTCCTCCATCAAGAATCTTAAGATGGGTCGTCATTTCATCTTCCAACAAGACAACGACCCAAAGCACACAGCCAACAAAACCAAGGCCTGGTTCGAGAGGGAAAAAATCAAGGTGTTGCAGTGGCCTAGTCAGTCTCCTGACCTTAACCCAATTGAAAACTTGTGGAAGGAGCTCAAGATTAAAGTCCACATGAGACACCTAAAGAACCTAGATAACTTGGAGAAGATCTGCATGGAGGAGTGGGCCAAGATAACTCCAGAGACCTGTGCCGGCCTAATCAGGTCTTATAAAAGACGATTATTAGCTGTAATTGCAAACAAGGGTTATTCCACAAAATATTAAACCTAGGGGTTGAATAATAATTGACCCACACTTTTATGTTTAAAATTTATTAAAATTTAACTGAGCCACATAATTTTTTGTTTTTTAAGATTTATGCATCTGTTAATAAATCCTGCTCTTGTTTGAAGTTTGAAGGCTCTAACTTATTTGCATCTTATCAAACCTGCTAAATCTGCAGGGGGTTGAATACTACTTGTAGGCACTGTATATTACAAAGCTGCTTAATTTCATGTGTACTATTGATTTATAAAATGTACACTTTAAGTTCAGCTGCATACAAAATTTGTTCCCGGCCTTGAAGAAAATCTGTCAGGAGGATTTCCAACCCCCAAACTAATTATATCCAAAATATTAAGCCTACCAGTAATGGCACTTCAAAACATCCAAAAGTATCCAAAGAGACATAAGAAGTAATGCCATAAAATATATAATCTTTATTGAAGCATAATAGCCAAACATTAAAAGCACAATAAAAGGAGATTCCGGTCCAAAAGAACCCAACAAGGTAAGTACATATGTGTGAGTCAGATATACAGTTGTACCTATAAGAAATACAAGATTCCCAATTTCTCAGAATGACACCATAGTGACTGTTTTAAGACCTTCCTACATAATGCATCCTCTCCTCTCTGCACAGCAAAAATAAATACTGCACACATATCCTGTTTCAGCTGCACCTAATTAGTATCTGCACAGTGCTTTATATCCCAAGTAAAGGCCATAACCTAAATACTAGTGCAAGTAAGGGTATAAAATAACTAGTGTACAAAGATATGCAGGTGTATTGCAGATGTAGAGAGTGTGTGCTATAATCACATTGATAAAGCCCAATAGGTCAGAGTACACATATGGCAGAGTATAGATCCATGGTACTAGCAACAGTGCCAGCAATGGCTAATAATAGTGCTACATAAAATACTCTCATCACCACACTGCCAGATATACCATTATAATGCTCTAAGTAGCAAGCTGAATGCAAAGAGATACACATTAAGTGCAGAGTGCATGAAGGAAATATATAACATGTAGGGCACTGTCCCCGACGCGCGTTTCGCCACAGCTTTGTCCAAGGGGGTAAACTTTATAATAATAATAATAATTTGTGTTTGACAGCTCTACATGCACATATAAATAGTTTCTAGTTTAATACAGCTCAAGTCTAAAGCTATGGGGCCTTACTATACATCCAAGTGTTTTAAATTCACAGAGGTACACAAAAGTTTTTTTTTTATACCGTCAAGATATTTTCCTTGGTGGAAAAGCCAAGCAAGGCTAAGTTAAGATCTGCCGTTGAGCAGGGGATTGGACATGATGACCCTGGAGGTCCCTTCCAACTCTATCATTCCATGATTCTATGGACTAGAGAAGAATTCTGCTGAGAGGACGAGATGACAGTTACAGAGTGAGTGCTATGCAGGGTGTAAGCTGCAATGTAAACTATCTTAAGAGACTGTCACTTAGAAGGATGATTAGTGAATCTCTATCTCAGCAGGGCAGCCTGACCACAAGGAAGATGATTATTCACCCTTACCGTAAGCAGGTAATCACTCAGTGCCATCATAATGTCCCACTTTTGCACCAAACTATAGCTCAGGTTCATTTGGAGAAGAACTGTTCCAGTATTGTAACCACCAAGTGTATTTGCCTCCAAGGAGTAAAGGTTCCTAACACACATAAAAGTCAGCCGGTCTTTCGAAGTCTACTGGATGAAGACAAACATTTAAAATGTTTGGGGGCCTCCAGATTTCCACCAATAGATTATGTCGGGATGGAGAAGGGTCAAGCATTTAAAATGTAAACATCCAATTTACTATTCTTACAGATGATCCATCACCACAAGCACAAAATGTATGGACATGAGAAGGTAGGGAGAGACAGCTGTAAGCTGAACGAGCAATTGGCCGAGAGATGTCTATGACCCTCTTTAAAGTTGAGCTGCATCAGCCGGTGTCGACTGCAGGAAATTTTGGTGTAATTTTCACGTTAGGGACCAACCAAGAACCCATTGTCTGCCTTTGTGGCATCAGATGCACAAGTGAACCAAACAATGTACTCAGTAGACTGGAGTTAAGTATTTTCTCTTCATAGAATGAATACATAAAAATACACAAGTGTTTATATCATCTACAAACAACATGAAAAATAAACCCTGTCCGAACTCTACACTTTTCCGCTTTCTTGATATATAAACCTTTCGCAAAGTTCAGCTGAAAATCACAGTATTTCAAGATAAAGCTCTTTAATTATTCATCTCTGCAGCAGAATGTTGATGTACTTGACCTTCCTTCCTTGAACTTTTCCATCAATACGCTTCCTCTCCTACTGTTGTTCTTAATGTGCTCCCTTTAGAGTGTAAGCACATTGGATCGAGGTCTTTGCTCTCCAGTCTATTGTTCATACCTACATAGATTATCATTGCTAGCCTTCGCCTTAACTCTTTAGCACTCGCCTTAAAATTCAAGCGTCGACTCTAAACTGACCTTCAAATACGGAATCTACTAGACACAAAATATTGAAAATTCCCAAACTTGAAATTACACTTCACTCGTCTCCTATACAATGGTCTCTATTTCGATGCCCCCAAAAAGACCTGTAAAATGGGTCACTGGAAGCACAGAACGCTGATGGATGGTCTTGTCCAACATTTCTAAAAGCATCACGCGTACTGAATAATGTATTTCTTGCTGTGGTCTAGTTTTCAGTTATCTCATCTGATTCATGATTTTTATTGTGTCCCCTCATATTTCACAGATAAGGGGGTGTGAACTCTCTTATTAGGGATCCCAGTGCCTCCACGTTACATAAATTTCCACTAGAGAAGTTTGCTGGGGCCCATTCATTGAACTTTTCCGTCGGATGGACTAACAACCAAAGCTGTGAGATCACTGTAAAAAAACCTGACTTTTGTTTAGAGATGTAGAAGATCTTTCAGTCCTTTTTACACTCCGAACATTCTGAATTCTTGACAACATGGATACAGCAACATTCCAAGACTTAAGAATTTTCTAATCTTCTATATTCAGGAGAGCACGACTCCTCTTCCTCCCAGTTTTCCGGATATTGACAGTTTGGATCAGCAGCATGGTTCCACCGCTCATCTGAACTAGGCTTTCCCCCATAGAAGATGCAGCATCAGAGAACTGGAGGACTGAAACCTGTCAGATTATACAGATGTACTTCTCTATGTTGAAGGAGAAGATGCTACCGTCACTCCGTGCCCTTGGTAGACGTGCACTTTTCCAACATGACAATGATCCAAAACGCACATCTGTTATACTCCTGAAGAGGAACAGAGTGAAAGTGATTCAGTGGTCAAGTGTCTCCTGCTCTTAATCCAATCCAACACCTATGGAGACCTCTGAAGACACAAGCTGTCATCACTAGTGTTGAGCATTCCGATACTGCAAATATCGGGTATCGGCCGATATTCGCGGTATCGGAATTCCGATACTGAGTTGCAATACTTTTTGCATATCGAATACCGGAATCGGAAGTTCCCATAATGCTATGAGCCAGTTTGATTTGATTCAGCCAATGAGGAATCCTAAGAAGTGTGGGCAGATCCTGTTAGGCATGTAGGCATGTTAACTAAAGGCATGGCTGTGATTGGCTGCGAGCAGACCACCCAGCTGCTCCTCCCCCAGACACACGCTGAACAGTGATCTATGGAAAGTGAAACTAGTGAGGGAGGAGGAAATGACAAGTTCTCATTTCAAAGCCAGAACACACCCCCCTTGACGTTTATCTTAGAAGCAAGAGATGATATCTTGGAAACCGTGCAGACTAGCCACAGAAGGTAAATTACTTATTGTCAGCATTCTGCAGCCTAGATGTGCACTGAGATTATGTGAAAAGCCCGGACAACCTGCTCTTTTATGTATTTCCGCCAAGTTGGATTGCCCGCCAGGGCTGTTGGGGTACTCGTTACCGGGCCCGTTGGTTGTAATGGCAGATGTCACGGTAGCTGTGACCCGGTTCGTGGCCCTGGGCGTCCTTTGTAAAAGGGAAATGTTGAACGTGTGGATGATGATTAAAGTTTATGAGTGAATGATTCGTGACGCCACCTGTGGTGTTCGGCAATGAAGATGTTAAGCTGACCCTGCAGACAGATCCTCTGGGACAGATGGTGTGGTGCAGCAATGATGTTGTGGCCCTCCACAGGTAGGGCTGTAGTCCCAGAGCAGTGTAGATGGAGAGGTAGTGAAGAGACGTAGATGGTGCAGTGCCAAGCACAGAGATGTAGCAGTGCCGACTGTGTTGGCGCTGGAATAACTGGAGGACACCAGGGCATGTAGTTCCAAAGCTTTCCTCACAGTCTGTTGTACATACAGGTGCCCGCGTCCATGCCGTGTCCTCCGGGTCAGGAGCTCAGTCAACCTCCAAGCTAGATGAAGCACTCCGTTCCAACACTCCGCCAACATGTGCCTTTTCTGAACGTCTCCCTCTATTGCTACACAACCCCTTTAACATAGTCAATATCTTTGTAACTCCGAACGTCTTAAAAAAAAAATTAATTCCTGCTATTCCATTTGATTGGGCTAAACCTCTATGCCTTTAATGTCTCCTTCACCTCCCCCAATACATTCTACATTATTCGTAGGAACTTATCTAGATGTGTGGTGAGCATTTTGAACCTTCAAATGCTTCACAGAAGTTTATAACATAGAGCCGTGAAAATAAAAAATCATTTTTTTTCTACAAAAATGATCTTTTCGCCCCCAAATTTTTATTTTTACAAGGGTAACAGGAGAAATCATATCCCCACAGTGGTTGTCCTGAGTATGCTGATACCCCATATGTGGGGGGGAACCACTGTTTGGGTGCATGGGAGAGCTTGGAAGGGAAGGAGTGCCATTTTGGAATGCAGACTTTGATGGAATGGTCTGCGGGCATCATGTTGCGTTTGCAGAGCCCCTGATGGGCCTAAACAGTGGAAACCCCCAACAAGTGACCCCATTTTGGAAACTAGACCCATTAAAGAACTTATGTAGATGTGTGGTGAGCATTTTGAACCTTCAAGTGCTTCACAGAAGTTTAGAACGTAGAGCCGTGAAAATAAAAAATCCATTTTCTTTCCACAAAAATGATCTTTTCGCCCCCAAATTTTTATTTTTACAAGGGTAACAGGAGAAATCATACCCTGACAGATGTTGTGCGATTTGTCCTGATTACGCTAATACCCCATATGTGGGGGGGAAACCACTGTTTGGACGCATGGGAGAGCTTGGAAGGGAAGGAGTGCCATTTTGGAATGCAGACTTTGATGGAATGGTCTGCGGGCGTCATGTTGCGTTTGCAGAGCCCCTGATGGGCCTAAACAGTGGAAACCCCCCACAATTGACCCCATTTTGGAAATTAGACCCCCCAAGGAGCTTATCTAGATGTGTGGTGAGCACTTTGAACCCCCAAACGCTTCACAGAAGTTTATAAACGCAGAGCCGTGAAAATAAAAAGTCTTTTTTTATTTCTACAAAAGTCATTTTTAGACCCCAATTTTTAGGCCCCCAAAGTTGGTAAATAGTGGAAACCCCTCAATTCTCGCTCCAACCCTAACCTCAACACATCCCTAACCCTAATCCCAACCCTAACCCTAATCCCAACCCTAATCCCTAATCATAATTCTAATCCTAATCCTAGGTAGCCCTAACCCTAGCCGTAACCCTAGCCCTAGCCCTAACCCTAGCCCTAAACCTAGCCTTAACCCTAGCCCTAGTCCTAACCCTTGCCTAACCCTAACCCTAACCCTAACCCTAGCCATAACCCTAGCCCTAACCCTAGACCTAACCCTAACCCTAGCCCTAACCCTAATGGAAAACTGAAAAAAAAATATTTTCTATATTTCGTTATGTTGGCCTAACTAAGGGGGTGATAAACGGGGGGTTATGTACTATTTTTTTATTTTGATCACTATGATAGTTTATCATAGTGATCAAAATGAATTAATGGAATCTGCCAGCCGGAGTCATTTTCTTCCGGATCCAAGATTGCGGCGCCCACCGGAGGACACCGGCGGGACGCGGGACCACCGGGAGGGGACCTTGGACCACGGAGAGGTACCGGGGGGATCGGGGACCCTAGTTCTCTCTCCTCTGATGTGTGATCACATCAGAGGAAAGAGAAATTTAATGCAAAATCGCGCCTTTTATTTTTTTGCGGTCGTCGTTATAGGGTTAATAACGGCGATCGTAAAAGAGGGGTCGGTAAAAACCGACCGATTCATATTCTCTGGGGTCTCAGCTACCCCCGGCTGCTGAGACACTGGAGAAAATCCGACACTGAGGGGCGCTATTCACTTTCTCCACAGCGCCGTGGATTAGTGGCGCTGTGGTTTATGTACACTTAATTACCGCCGTTAAAAGGCGTATCGGCGGTCGCTAAGGGGTTAAAAAGACTGCTAATAATTACACTCATTTCAGAATAATGTCCTATATGAACATCCTGGTGATTATACGACAAGTGAGCTAAGCAGTCATTTGTTGGGTGATTGGATCATTTATGTCATCATTATGGATAACACATTGCCCCGTGTAAATTATGAATGTGCTACATATAACTTGATGCTGTATGGGAACAGAACAATTGTATTAACTGTCGTTCTATTCAGGGGCAGACATTGACAGCTTGGGGCCCCTGTGTAAGAAATGTGTCTGGGCCCCCCTCCCTGCCCGGTATACTGCTTATGATGATGGCAATCTGGCAATAGGACCCCTGGAACCTCAGACTCCGAGAAACAAGGCAGATCAACCTCATTATTACTGCCCTGCAAGCAGGGGTGTAAATACAGTTGTGCTCAAAAGTTTACATACCTCGGCAGAATTTTTGCTTTCTTCACATTTTTTCAGAGAATATGAATGATAACACTAAAACTTTTTCTCCACTCATGGTTAGTGGATGGGTGAAGCCATTTATTGTCAAACTACTGTGTTTTCTCTGTTTCAATCATAATGACAACCCAAAACATCCAAATGACCCTGATCAAAAGTTTACTTTAGATACCCTGGTGATTTTGGCCTGAAAACATGCAGAGAGAAACAAATAGATTTGAATGGCTACTAAAGGTAACATCATCACTTGTGACCTGTTTGCTTGTAATCAGTGTGTGTGCATAAAAGCTGAGTGAGTTTCTGAGATCCAGACAGACTCTTGGATCTTTCATCCAGCCACTAACGTTTCTGGATTGTGAGTCATGGGGAAAGCAAAAGAATTGTCAAAGGATCTATGGTAGTTGAACTGTATAAAACAGGAAAGGGATGCAAAAAAAATCTAAGGAATTGATATTGCCAGTCAGCAGAATTCAAACTGTGATTAACAAATGGAAAATCAGGGACTCTGTAAAAACAAACCCACGGTCAGGTAGACCAACAAAAATTTTGTCCTCAACTGCCTGGAAAATTGTTCGGGATGCAAAAAAAAACCCACAAATAACATCAGCTGAAATACTGGACTCTCTGAAAACTAGCGGCATGGCTGTTTCAAGATGCACAATTAAGAGGCACTTGAAGAAAAATGGGCTGAATGGTCAAGTTGCCAGAAGAAAGCCATTACTGCACAAATTCCACAAAGTATCTTGCCTACAATACACAAAACAGCACAGAGACAAGCCTCAAAACTTCTGGAACAAGGTAATTTGGAGTGATGAGAACAAAATTAAACTTTTTGGCCATAATCATAAACGTTACATTTGGAGAGAGGTCAGCAAGGCCTATGATGAAAGGAACACCATTCCTACTGTAAAACACGGAGGAAGATCACTGATGTTTTGGGGATGTGTGCGCTACAAAGGCACAAGAAACTTGGTCAAAGTTGAAGGAAAGATGAATGCAGCATGTTATCAGCAAATACTGGAGGCAAATTTGCAAACATCAGCCCGGAAGCTGTGCAAGGGACGTACTTGGACGTTCCAACATGACAATGATCCAAAATACAAGGCCAAGTCGACCTGTCATTTGCTACAGGAGAAGAAAGTGAAGGTTCTGGAGTGGCCATCTCAGTCTCCTGACCTCAATATCATTGAGCCACTCTGGGGAAATCTCAAGCACGCAGTTCATTCTAGACAGCCCAGGAATTTAGAGGAACTGGAGGCTTGTTGCCAGGAAGAGTGGGCAGCTTTACCATCTGAGAAAACAAAGAACTTCATCAACAACTACCACAAAAGACTTCAACCTCTCATTGATGTTAGCGTGAGCAATACACAGTATTAAGAAATGGGGTATGTGAACTTTTGATCAGGGTCATTTGGATATTTTAATAATAATAATAATAATAATAATAATAATACATTTTATTTCTATAGCGCCGACATATTCCGCAGCACTTTACATTTCAGAGGGGATTTGTACAGACAATAGACATTACAGCATAACAATAATCACATAAATTATAACAAATACCAAGAGGAAAGAGGGCCCTGCTCGCAAGCTTACAGTCTATGAGGAAAGAGGTAGACATGAAAGGTGGGTGGTAACAGTTGCCCTGATTGTATGGACCAGCCATAATGTTAAGTGTGTAACAGTACAGACACAGAGGGCTAATGGATGCATAAAGCATGTGGGAACATGATGCGGGGAATCTGGTTATGGTAAAACTATGTCGAGTATAGGTACATTAGTAGAGGGAGGAAACGCCAGGAGTTCAGTCTTTGACAGGTTCAGATTCAGATATAGTGAGGACATGATGTTAGACACAGCGTTTAGACAATCGCTGGTGTTTTCTAGAAAGGCTGGTGTGATGTCAGGAGAAGAAGTGTATAATTGGGTGTCATCAGCATAGAGATGGTACTGGAAACCAAATCTACTGATTGTTTGACCAATAGGGGCAGGATACAAGGAGAAGAGGAGGGGCTCTAGAACCGATCCTTGAGGAACCAAAACAGTAAGGGGAAGGTGAGAGGAGGAGGAACCGGCAAAAGATACAGTAAGGCTGTGTGCACACGTAGCGATTTTTAAGCGTTTTTGCCGCAATTTTCGGCGTGAAAACGCTTAAAAATCGTGTACAGAACGCCTCCCATGCATTCCTATGGTATTCCGCACATGCTGTGCTAATGCTGCGCTTTTTTCCGCGGCGGAATAGCATCGCGGAAAAAATTGCAGCATGCTCATTCTTTTGTGCGGAATCGCAAAGAATTGCCGCGATTCCGCACCCATAGGAATGCATGAGAATCGCTTACTTCCCGCATGTGGCTATGCCCACCATGCGGGAAGTTAAGCGTCTCATGTGCGGTTGGTACCCACGGTGTGGAGGAGAGGAGACTGTCCTCCAGGCCCTGGGTACCATACCCCTGTAAAAAAAAGAATAAAAAATAAAAAATCAGGGTATATTTACCTTCCGGTGTCCCGCGCTGCATTCCCGGCCTAGCGTTCCCAGTAATGCCTTGCGGCACGGTCCAGTGATGACGTAGTCTCGCGTGACTCTAGTGGTCTCGCGAGATCGCTATAGCAACGCGAGACTACGTCATCACAGGTCTCGCAAGGCATTACTGGGAACGCTGAGGCCCGGGAATGCAGCGCGGGACGCCGGAAGGTAAATATACCCCGATTTTTTATTTTTTTTTTAGCATTTTAACATCCTATCTTTTACTATTGATGCCGCATAGAGGGCCTCAATAGTAAAAACCTGGTCACACTTGTCAAACACTATGTTTGACGAGTGTGACCAACCTGTCAATCACTTTCCAAGCGATGCTTCAAATCACTTGGAAAGTGCTTGAATAACGCACGCGAAAATCGCGGCAAAATCGCGGTAAAATCGCGGTGAAATCGCGCGGAAAAAAACGCGCGATTTCTGGGAAGGAGTCCGGTTTTTAGTGAGCGTTTTAAAACGCTACGTGTGCACATAGCCTAAAGGAGCGGTCAGAGAGATAGGAGGAGAACCATGAGAGAACGGTGTCCTTGAGGCCAATGGAACGGAGCATAGTGAGGAGGAGCTGATGATCCACAGTGTCGAATGCTGCAGAGAGATCCAAGAGAATTAGCATGGAGTAATGACCATTTGATTTAGCTGTTTGTAGATCATTAGAGACTTTAGTGAGGGCAGTTTCAGTAGAGTGTAGAGAGCGGAAACTGGATTGGAGAGGGCCGAGAACAGAGTTATCAAAGAGATAGCGGATAAGACGGGAGTGGACCAGGCGTTCCAGGAGTTTAGAGATGAAGGGAAGATTAGAGACAGGTCTATAGTTAGCGGCACAGTTTTGGTTGAGGGATGGTTTTTTAAGTAGTGGATGTATGACGGCATGCTTAAATGAGGAGGGAAAGATACCAGAAGAGAGAGAGAGGTTAAATATTTTAGTTAGGTGAGGGGTGACAGCAGGGGAAAGGGACTGGAGGAGATGTGACAGAAATGGGTCACTGGTGCAAGTGGTTGGGCGAGAAGATGCAAGGAGCCTGCTTACTTCTTCTGGTTCAAAATCAGAGAGTGAGCTAGATGCAGTGGGGGAGGGAGGACAGTGCATGGTAATAGGTGATTGGGAGATAATTTCCTGTCGAATCTGGTCAATTGTTTCTTTGAAGTAATTGGCCAGATTGTCAGCTCGGAGCTCCGTGGTTGGGGCCTGTACTCTTGGGTTGAGTAGAGAATGAAAAGTGTCAAAGAGACGTTTCGGGTTATTGGACAGTGAGGTGATGAGGGTGTTGAAATAGGCTTGTTTGGAGAGGTGAAGGACAGTGTTGTATGTTCTAAGCATAAACTTAAAATGGATGAAATCTTCGTGTAGATTGGATTTTCTCCACAGACGTTCGGCGCTCCTGGAGCACCGCTGCAGGAAACGTATTTGCACCGTGTGCCAGGGTTGCCGCCATCTGCTTTGTGGTGTTCTATTTATAGGGGGTGCAAATTTATCCAGGGCACTTTGAAGTGTTTCATTGTAATGCTTCAGTGCAGAATCAGGACATGAGAGGGAGGAGATAAGGGCCAATGAAGACTGCAAGTTCTTCATAAGTTTCTGGGTGTTAATGGCCTGTATGTTTCTATAAGTATGGACAGTGGGGGTGACCTGAGCAGCCTGGCAGTTCTTGATAGAGAATGAAAGAAGATTGTGGTCAGAGAGCGGGATAAGAGAGTTTGCAAAATCATCCACTGCACAAAGCCGAGAGAAGACCAAGTCGAGGGAGTTTCCGTCTTCATGCGTTGGAGAATTAGTAAGCTGCGAAAGGCCAAATGAGGAGGTTAGAGATAAAAGGTGAGTAGCAGATGGTGAGAGGGGAAGAGCAATGGGGATGTTGAAATCTCCCATGATGAGGGTAGGGATGTCACAGGAGAGAAAATGTGGAAGCCAAGTGGCAAAATGATCCAGGAACTGATGGGAGGGGCCGGGAGGACGATACACCACCGCCACTCGCATTGAGAAGGGGGTGTAGAGTCTGACGGCATGGACCTCAAAAGAAGGGAAGACTAGTGAGGGTAGATGAGGGATAACCTGAAAGGTACATTTTAGTGATAGGAGCAGACCAACGCCTCCACCTGCTCTATTGTCTGATCTTGGGGTATGAGAGAATTGTAGTCCCCCGTATGAAAGAGCAGCAGCAGCGGTAGTGTCTGACTGCTGGATCCAGGTTTCAGTAAGAGCCAGAAGGTTAAGAGAATTAGAAAGGAAAAAGTCATGAGTGAAGGAGAGTTTGTTACACACAAAAATTTTGGGTTGTCATTATGATTTAAAAAGAGAAAACACAGTAGTTTGACAATAAATGGCTTCACCCAACCACTAACCATGAGTGGAGAAAAAGTTTTGGCGTTATCATTCATATTATCTGAAAAAAAGGCCAAGAAAGCAAAAATTCTGCAGGGGTATGTAAACATTTGAGCACAACTGTATCAATCACAAGTTTGCATAGCAAAAGTTCTATTTAGGCCCCCACACCTCTAAAAAATATATCTATTTAAGTTTTCACTGAGATGGATGTATATATACTGTATATGTGTGTAATAAATATATGTACAGTATATCCGTTAACATTCGGTTCTGCTGGCTCCAGCGCAGTCAGACTTGCAGTCAGGTGATAACTAGTGTCCGCTATGTCAGTGAATAGAACACTGCAGACATGGCTGACTCTCTAGTTGGCACATGACAGCAAGTGTGTAGAGCGCCTCCTCATGGTTACAAGATTACTGCTGGAAATGGCACAGCCCGACCATGTATATATTAAACCATATATTACATATATGTCTGGTATCGGTATCATCTGGTATCTACTCTATTCATTGTCTATGGAAAGGATGGAAATAGCCGAGCACAGCACTCAGCAGCTCTATTGATAATGGACAGAGCAGATGCACAAATCTGCTCCATCCAGGGCGTGACAGCAGAGCCCTGTTCTCAGAATCTCTGGAGGGCTCAGTGGTCAAATCCCCAGTGATCAGCAAGTTATCCCCTATACAATGGATCGCACATCATGTACATCGTACATACAGTATACTGTACATACACACATACACCGCACATTCATTTATTGTACATACATATACCATACATATACACACATACACCGCCCATACATACACCGTACATATCTATACCTTATATACACACAGATGCACATACACGTAACATACATACATACACACATATACTGTACATACCTATACCGTACATACACACAGATATACATACATATACCATACATACATACATATACTGTACATACACACGAATGCCATATATACACACATACACATACCATACATATATACACACATACTGTACACCGTACATACATCTACCGTACATACATACACACTTATATACGCATATAGTATACACATACATATATACCGTGTGTACATACACATACATACACAGATGTGCACAGACATACATACACACATAGATACCCACATATACTGCACATAGATACACACATACATATACTGTACATACATACATACACAAATGTACACACACATAGATACACACATATACACAGAGACAGACTCATACATATACTGTACATACTTAGACACACATAGATACACACAAATACACAGATGCACACACACATACATACTCACATACATATACTGTACACCCACACACATGTACATATACAAACACACATACTAATTTATGACCTCAGATGTTCAGATGACCAGTGGAGGATGTCAGCCACATAGTGCAGAGATCAGCTGGAGAGGGCTGCAGAAACCACTGTGGGGGATGGGGACACAGCAGAGAGCACTAATATCAGCCCCCTGCAGTTGCCGTGCTGTCCCCTATAGTGAGCCTCCTCCTCCGACCTCTTCTCTGTGAGATGCTGCAGCCTGCTGAGAATACTCTGAACATGTGAGGAAGCAGAAGACTCCCTGTAAAGGGGGTTTTACACATAGCGATATCGCTAGCAATATCGCTAAAGCATCACTGATTTGGTGACACAGCAGCGATATCGCTAGCGATATCGCTATGTGTGATACTTACCTCCGACCGGCTCCCCTGCTGTCTGTTGCTGATCGCGCGAGATCGCGCAGCTCCATTTCTTGTCGGGCGCTTCCTGCTGGGCTTCCTGCTGGCGCCGACGAGCGATGCGTGAACGCGGAAGGGAGGGCATCAGGATCGCCTCGTCTGAAAGGTAAGTAACGACCGCTGTATCTCTGCTGCATTGCTGTGAGATCTGCCTGTGTGGCAGCTCACTAGCGACCATTTAGCGATGCACCAGCGATCCTGACCGGGTCGTATTGTGGTTGGGATAGCTGGTGCATCGCTAAATGTAAAGGGACCTTAAGTCCTGCTCTTCCTCCTCTGTTGTCCTCATTCTCAGGGTGCTGTGCGGCCTAGGCCCCTTGACTACAGGTGAGCACTCACCACTGGGACACGTCATGCAGGAGGACAGAGACGGCGGCCAATGAGTTTTCTCCTCAGTCGAGGGGAAAGCATTCATTGGCCAGCGTCTCTCCCTGCATGACACACCCCCTTTTTGAACTCTTGCACTCGGCATGCTGCTCTCTCCCCGGCTCTGAGTAGTCGCATGATTACGGGAGGGAGTGCGAGGACCTTATGCTGCATGACACCGGGCCCCTCTCACTCCCGTCTGTAATCTTGACTCCATAGTGACTGCATACTGTGCTGCTATGGGCAGTACACCCCTGCCTGCAGGGGCGCCTCTCCACCTTCGGGCGCCGATGCAGTTGCAATGGCGGTATGTCCGCCCCTGGTTCTGTTCCTATCAGTATTCAGCAGAAATGAGTGCTGATTGTATGATTGTATTGTATTAAGTCAATTGATGCTCATTAATTGGCCAAAAACAACCCATCTAAATGGCCTATAAATAAAACCTTCACTATTAGACTATATGGTAAATGGTATGACCTATGTGCAGTGCAGTATAATCATTGAGATGAAAGACTAGAGTACTAATACATAACCAGAGCACTAAGCCTGGTTCCTCTCAAGATCCTCATTTTCTTTAGAGAGCTGTCGGCCGAACAATGGTTTGGCCCATTGTTCGGCCGGCAGCTACTGTATCTTGCCCAACTCTCCCATATACAGGAGCATTCATGTATTATCTATGGGAGAGCTTCTGCCAGTCTCCTCTTGTGACTAGAGATGGGTGGAAACCTGGATGTTCGGGTCCGTCCAAACAGTTAATAAAAGTTTAGGTTCGGGTACCAGTACTCGGACCTGATGCCAAACCCGAACCCCATTCACTTGAATGGGGGACCCAGGACATCCAGTATTTCCAACGCTGTCATGTGCATGACAGCGTGCCAAACACTGCGTCTGATCGGTGGTACAGTCATTACTGCCGGTCAGACAACCGTAGTTCCCACGCTGTCAAATAGTAGTGTGAGTCTGTAACTGTGATTGGAGGTAGAAAATTTACCTCCAGTCACTGGCGTGGGCTGATGGGACAATTGCTCCCATCAGCCTACATCTGCTGCTGCCAATAACAGCGAGTGCAGGAGTGGCTGATGTGAGTATACATCAGCCGGCGCCTGAACTCTAAATAAATAATATAAAAAAGGCCCCTAGCTGTCAGTTTTGCCTGGTTGGGTATCAAAAATACAGGGAAACCCAGCTTGAGAGACTCTCAACTGATCAGATTAACCCCTGCACTGCTAAAAGAAACCTGCAGCATTTAATATGAATGCACGTAAAAAATAAGTGAAGGATGGCACTCACTGTTCAAATATTGAAGACTTTATTAAATAATAAAAATCATCAGCTCGGGAGCAATGTGCTAGATGCGGACTATGGCCGTTTCGCACTTTTGCGCTTCTACGGATCCTCATCGCTCCTGTCCGGCTACAGTCTTAGGCTGGGATCAGACTTGCGAGAAACTCGCATGAGTTTCGCGTCTCAATACCTGGCACTGCCGTCGGCACTCGGGACCAGAGTGCTTAGCTGCATAGAAATACATGCAGCCCCACATTCCGGTCCCGAGTGCTGGAAGCAGTGCCTTGTATTGAGATGGGAGACTCATGCGAGTTTCTCGCAAGTCTGTCCCCGGCCTTAAAGTGCTATCTGAACCAGACGAGAGATTGCTTCCGCTGGATTGAACAGACACCAAGACTGTAGCCGATCAATGGTTGCTGATTGGCTGCAGTGGTCAATTGATATCCTCCACCCAAACAATAATGAAATAAGTTGGTTTGTATGTTTTTTATACCATCCTGGGCCAGATTTTAGTATAAAAATTGGAAGTGAACAACTTGTTTAACCAGCACCAAGAAGGAGTTGTCCATTTATTATTTGCAGTAGGAAGACCTTCTCCCTTATGGATGACCCTACTGTGAAGCATCAACATGAACTTAGATCCTTTTCTCTACTTGAATAGTAGGATTTTTTATGTCCTTATTGAAAGCAGAGGCTGAGCAGGTTAAGATTATCTTCAGTGAGCATTTCTAAGGCGTTCTCGTAGCTGTGCACATATGACATAAAACAAAAATCAGGAGATTTTAATATAAAAGAGAAGAATGGAGAATGTGAAGAATCCAGAGGTTTAAGATGTATGGCATATGTTATAAAGATATGGAAGTTAATCTTTATGGCCTATAACAGCCTGGCTTAGGATGAATGGATAACTTCACCGACATAAAAATAAAAAGTTAAGATCAAAGGATCCCGAAAGTCAGCGGTGAAAGACCATTACATGGTCGGAATGGGATGTTGTCAAGACGGTGAGGAAATAGCTGTTCTGCTGGACTGGCACAATAGGCTGCGGACTTGCTAGGAAACAATAGTTGTTCACCTCCTCCAGGAAGATTAGGTAAATATTCGAGGTGCCCAGGAATATTCCAGCTTCATTTTTTAAGTTAATGTGCGATGAAGGAAACAATGGAACAGCTGACCCGAAAGCCAAGGCTTTGGGTGCGAGAGCATGGAAAAGGTCAGAGTGGTTTAACCTTTAGGGTTACGAAGATCAAAGGGTTTGCTGAGCAGAGAATTTGAGTTTCATTTATTGATCACAACAAAAATTTGTGATACCTTTTGTGTTTTTCTACATGACCCAAATCGGGTTTGTTTTGTTAACATCAGTCTCAAAGTTCAACAGTGATACAGTTTGTCACCATGAAAATCATCAAAGTTTCGAGGATGATGAATGGTTGGGAGTGGTGTGTCTTTGAGTAAAAGTTTAGACCCAACTATTTAGAGCAGTTTTCTGAAGGTCTGAAAAATATGGAAAATACCACAAAGGAACTAATTTTCTGCAGTAAATTTACTCATCTCTATATGAAATTAAACATAAACTCAGACAACCCCTTCTGAATCCCTATGTTTACCCCCAGTAAAAAAATAACACACATACTCACCTCCAATGCTGGGGCAGTACCAGCGTTATCAGCTGTGGCTCTTCCATTATATCACATGATCCCTGCGGCTGATCAGAGTGGGCTTCACTCTCCCCTCCTTAGGATGTACTGTATAAGACATCCGGAGGAAGTAAAAGAGCAATCGCATTTCGCACCTCCTCCAGATGTCAATTACATCTGTATGAGAGGAAAGTCAAGTCAGCACTGATTGGCCACAGGGATCACGTGACATAATGTCATGTGATCCCTGGGAGAGCCTGTGCCAACCCTGCTGGAATGACACTGGCGCCAGAGGTGAGTATATGTGTTACTATTTTACTGGGAGAAACATACGAATTCACAGTATTGTGCTGCTAACGTTTTAGAATGTCCTTTTGAAAAATGATCATCTGTAGAGAAAAGATTTCTAATATGTGTGTTTATAATCAACCGATATAAGGATAGTTTTACCATAGACTGAGTTTTCCATTCTCATTAATCTTCCCATTAACCATATTACAGAAATGTTCACCCTTATCGTTTTATGAATGTGGTTAAAGGCTTTTTTAGTGGTAGTCCGTCCATAAGCTAAGCTATCAGTACTTGATCGGTTGGGGTGTGACACTCGATAACAGACAATGTTTCCGGCTGTTGCTGGAAAACATCAGCCGAGTGATGTGTATAGTGGCAGATCCATGTCCTACTCAAATCGATGGCGGAGCATCTGTAGTACCCATCCGCAGTTACTATAGTTTTGATGGAGCTGCTGTGCTTTGGCAAAGTCCTAGAGCTTCAAGCTGCCGTCACCGGAAACAGCTGATTAGTGGTGGTGCTGTGCGTCGCCCTATCAGATATTGATGGAATAACCTAAAGATAGGGCATCGATAAAAGAGCTGTGGCTAACCTCTTTAAGGACTCCAAATTATCAAAAAAAAAAGAAATTCAATGTACTATATCTCCATGCAACTAGAACCAACAACATGCTTCTGAAATTCACACCACAACCACTGGTTATCTCATGTCACTTATGTTGAAAATATGTCAAGCCAAGTAGAAAAGTAAGGTAGGGCACATCAGTATCTTTGTTCACTAAATCTTTGATAAAGAGTTCTGTGAGATATGCTAGAGTAATAAAGTAAATCTGCGTTCAAAATATTATCATGGCTCCATAATGATCGTGTATTATCTCTCTGCTGATTTCTTCAGATTTCAGGTCAATATTTTATGGTGTCTTAAAAGGTCATTTTATTGTTATCTAGGGTGGGTTGTGATATGTCGCTGACTCACATGCTATATAGGTGTGTCGTCTCGCCATAAAATACCTGTCAGGGGGATTTATTCTAAACACATGAAGTCTGATAACCAAGCTTTTCAAATTTGACACTTTTAGCAAAGAGTGGATTATTAACTCAGGCTTGAAGTGTAAACAATAGCGTCACCTTCATACTCCACGCTCAAACAGTGGATCCCCGGTGACAGGTAAGGTATTCACAGTGGGTCGATGCCATTATGAAGACTGGTCTATCCTTTGTCTACCATTGTACAAGATGCAAGCGTCGGAGTGTAAAAATTATATCTCGTAAAAAGATACCATCCTCGATCTTCCTGCAAGGTGTCTTACAGGGAAATCTTCTCCTAAGCATTCAAGTTACAGTCACCACAACTCCTGAGAGAGAACGCAAAATGCCATTGTTATATAATAAAAGTAACTCGCTAAAAAGGACATAACATTCAAGAAAATCACAGAAAAAAGGCATCTGTAATTGCCAACACCAGGTTAAAATACTAATGCACTACAGGATGAAACAGACCCCCATGAAAAAGCAGGAGGGCAGCACAAGGGCAGAATACTGATGAAGACAACCACTCACACACCGACCATTCATGAAGGGGGCTTCTAGCCCAGTATTACAAATGCACATGGATGAGTGTTGTGAATTCCCTTGCTCGGACATCAGGGCTGGAGCTCCCTTTGGTGGTTACTGGGAGTAGTGGAGCTGGCCAGGTTGATGGAAGTTTGCCACCTGACGACAATTGGCAATCTGGGATTACTGGCTGGAGCATATAAGGGAGCTGGCTTCCCTTAGTGGTTGCTGGTGATTTCCCCTTGTGCATTTGGAGTTCTTTTGTCTCCTGCCTGATCTGCATGGTTCAGTTAAGTGATTCTTTTGCTAATCCTTTGCATCTAATCTGTTGTGCCTTTTTTTTGCTTTCAGCTTTGCTGTGAGGTTTCAGCGTACTCCCTGCTGGGGGCAGCGCTGGGCCCCGCTCCATGTGTTACAGCTTGTGTCAGTTTGTTCAGTCCCCTGTTATGTTAGTACCTTTTGCTTTGCTTCCAGTTCACACCAGAGTGCTGATCTAGCGTGGAAGAGGTTGTGTGGCCTCAGGTTTTTTGTATATCAGATGTGTTGGATTTTTCAGTGTTTTTGTGTGATAGCAGACAGTATCTTTTCTGTCCTGTCCTATCTAGACAGCTTGGGCCCCACCATTTGCTCAGTCTATTTTTCTGCATGTGTTTGTGCTTCATCTTGTCTCACCGACAATATATGTTTTGGGGCTGTCTATTCCTTTGGGGATCTGCTCCAGGGCAGTTTAGATTTCACCTTTCTGGCTTTAGGTTTAGTTAGTTCTCCGGCTGTGCCAAGGCGTCTAGGGCATCGTAGGAACGCTCCATGGCTACTGCTAGTTGTGTTGATAGGATCAGGGATCTGCAATCTGCTCAGTTACCAACCTCTCTGGTCTCCTGGTGGCTTAGCCTTTTCCTGCCATCCTCCTCAGTGACCCATTCATAACAGAATCACCAGCCAAAACTGTAGACTCTAGGGTACTCAAAAGAAGGAAAGAATTGTAAAA
This sequence comes from Dendrobates tinctorius, assembly GCF_039654945.1. NCBI lineage: Eukaryota > Metazoa > Chordata > Amphibia > Anura > Dendrobatidae > Dendrobates > Dendrobates tinctorius. The sequence goes on along the minus strand of NW_027361689.1, from coordinate 27,386,787 downwards.
AAAAAAAAAAAAGTGTCAGAATTTTTTATATATTTTTTCCTCTTTTTCTCTGGGGCCATAGGAGGATTTCTTCCTTAGAATCATAGAATCATAGAATCATAGAATCGTAGAGTTGGAAGGGACCTCCTGGGCCATCTGGTCCAACCCCCTGCTCAAAGCAGGATTCGCTAAATCATCCCAGTCAGATGTCTGTCCAGCCTCTGTTTGAAGACATCCATTGAAGGAGAACTCACCACTTCTCGTGGCAGCTTGTTCCACTCATTGATCACTCTAACTGTCAAAAAGTTTTTTCTAATATCTAATCTGTGTCTCCTCCCATTCAGTTTCATCCCATTGCTTCTAGTCTTTCCTTGTGCAAATGAGAATAAAGATGATCCTTCTACAATGTGACAGCCCTTGAGATATTTGTAGACAGCTATTAAGTCTCCTCTCAGTCTTCTCTTTTGCAAACTAAACAATCCCAAATCCTGCAACCTTTCCTCATAAGACAGGGTTTGCAGACCGGTCACCATTCTGGTTGCTCTTTTCTGAACTTGCTCCAGTTTGTTGATGTCTTTTTTAAAATGTGGTGCCCAAAACTGGACACAATATTCCAGATGAGGTCTGACCAAAGAGGAGTAGAGGGAAATAATGACTTCACGTGATCTAGACTGTATGCTTCTGTTAATACATCCTAGAATTGCATTTGTTTTTTTGCTGCTGCATCACACTGTTGACTCATATTCAGTTTGTGATCTATTAGTATACCCAAGTCTTTTTCACATGTGCTGTTGCTTAGGCCTATTCCTCCCATTCTGTATATGCTTTTTTCATTTTTATTGCCCAGATGTAGTACTTTGCATTTTTCCCTGTTAAAAACCATTCTGTTAGTTGCTGCCCACTTCTCCAGTTTATTTATATCTTTTTGAATCCTCTCTCTCTCTTCTCTAGTATTAGCTATCCCTCCTAGCTTTGTGTCATCAGCAAATTTAATCAGTTTACCCTCAATTCCTTCATCTAAATCGTTGATAAAGATGTTGAACAATAAAGGGCCCAGGACAGAGCCCTGTGGTACCCCACTTGAGACATTCTTCCAACTGGATGTGCAGCCATTTATGACCACTCTTTGGGTCCGATCACTAAGCCAGTTATGAATCCACCTAACAGTTGCCTTGTCCATTCCATACTTAGTCATTTTTTCAATAAGGATTGTATGAGATACTTTGTCAAATGCTTTGCTGAAGTCAAGATATACTATATCTACAGCATTTCCTTGATCCACCCAATCAGTGATTCCGTCATAGAAGGAAATTAAGTTAGTCTGACATGACTTATTAGTTACAAACCCATGCTGACTCTGTTTAATCACTTCATTCTTATCCAGGTACTGACATACAAGTTGTTTAATAATTTGTTCAAAGATCTTTCCTGGTATAGAAGTCAGACTCACCGGCCTATAGTTGCCTGGGTCCACCTTCTTCCCCTTTTTGATGATAGGAACAACATTTGCTCTTCTCCAGTCTTCTGGGACTTCTCCTGTTCTCCAAGAATTTTCAAATATTATGGAGAGTGGTTCAAAAATTTCTTCTGCTATCTCCTTCAGTACTCTGGGGTGTAATTCATCTGGACCTGGAGACTTGAATTCATTTAGGTTAGCTAAGTGTTTCCTCACTATCTTTCTGTTTATAGATATCCTGGATTCTTCTATTCCCTTAATAGGACAGTGAAGAACAGTTGATGTCACATTTCCTTTCTGAGAGAAAACAGATGCAAAATAGGAATTTAAAAGTTCGGCCTTCTCAACATCCTGTCTTACCATTTCATCATTTTCATCCTGTAAAAATCCTATAGCATCTTTGACTTTTCTTTTACTTTTGACATATCCCCAAAATCCTTTATTATTGCTTTTGACATCTCTTGCAAGCCTCAATTCATTTTCAGCTTTAGATAATCTGATTTGTGCCCTGCAGGTTCTGCAGACAGCATTATATTCTTCTTTAGATATGCCTCCCTCTTTCCATTTTATAAACATTTTTTTCTTCCTTTTTAGCATGTGCTTAAGTTCTGTGTTCATCCATCCTGGCTTCCTTAAATGCTTCCTATTCTTCCCTCTTTTCGGAATTGTTAACAATTGTGCTTTGAGAATTTCATTTTTCAAGATTTCCCATCCTTCCTGGACATTTTTGTCTTTAAGGATATCCAGCCATTGGATCCCTCCAATTCTCTTTCTGAATCCCTTAAAATCTGCCTTTCTGAAATCTAACCTTGACGTCTGAGTCTTCACAGGTCTTCCTCCTCTAGTTATCCAAAATTCTAAAATAGCATGGTCGCTACCTCCTAGGGTCCCAGCCACTTTTACCTCCTCAACCATTTCCTCCCTGTTTATAAGGATTAGATCCAAGGTAGCAGTTCCCCTTGTTTTCTCCCCTACCTTTTGGAAGATAAAGTTGTCAGCAAGAGAGGATAAGAATTTCCTTGACCTGTTAGTTTTGCCTGAGAGAGATTCCCAACAAATGTCTGGATAGTTGAAATCTCCCATGACAACTATGTCATATTTTTGGGAGAACTTGGCCATTTGATGCATAAAGAGTTCATCCATATCTTCAGCTTGCACAGGTGGCCTGTAGTAAATGCCTACAATGGTGTCCTTTCCGTTGTTCTGTCCTTGTATTCTTACCCAAACAGTTTCCACAGAACTCCCAGTCTCTGAAGGTTCAATCTCTGTGCAGATATACGCGTTTCTAACATACAATGCGACACCTCCTCCTCGTTTATCAAGTCTGTTTCTTGCAAATAAGTTGTATCCTTCTAGTCTTGTATTCCAATCATGTGTATTGTCCCACCAAGTTTCAGTGATTCCAATGACATCATATTTCTTTTCCTGCGTTAGTAGTTCCAATTCTCCTTGTTTGTTGCCCATGCTTTGTGCATTAGTATAGAAACATTTTAGTTTGTGATTGGTTTCTCTTTCTCCAATATTTTTATTAATTAGATTCTTTTGTCTTTGTTCTTCCTGTTCTTCCTTTCCACTTCTAATAGCAGAGTTCTCAATAGCATTTGTCAGGTGTATGGCTTTTTCTAGTCTTTTGCTTCCCTTCCCATGTTGTTCTAGTTTAAAGCTCTCCTTACAAGTGTAGCAAGACGACTTCCAAATACATGTTTTCCAGTCTTCGTAAGGTGCACCCCATCTCTAGCAAGTAGTCCATCGTAAAGGTACCTCACTCCGTGATCCAGAAATCCAAATTGTTGCTGACGGCACCATCGACGTAGCCAGTTGTTCACCTGCAGAATTTTATTCCACCTCCTTGTTCCATGGCCATCCACTGGGAGGATGGAAGAGAAGACCACCTGCGCTCCCAGTTCTTTCACTTTCTTGCCTAAGTCTTCAAAGTCTCTGCAGATGGTTTCCATAATGGAGACTAAGTAATTGTCCGATCGTGTTGAGCAGCTCGCCGCTGAAGTGCAGGGAATTTCTGCCTATCTCAATCATCTGCTGCAGAACCAAAGATCCCTACTCCTGATGTGCTTTCAGGGGATGGGTAAAAATTTTTGAATTTCAAAAATAACTGTAAACTATTTCTTGCTTTGAAACCTAATTCATCGGGGAGCTCTGTGCAGCAGGTTAAAATTGTCATTTCCCTGCTGCGTGGCGATCCCCAGGATTGGACTTTTTCTCTGACATCTGGAGTACCTATTCTGGCTAAGGTAGATACGTTTTTTCAGGCCCTGGGGTTGTTGTATGATGAACCTAATGCTATTGAACAAGCTGAGAAAGCCTTATTGGCATTGAACCAGGGTCAGGATGCTGCAGAGTTATATTGCCAGAAGTTCCGAAAGTGGGCGGTCCTTACTAAATGGAATGATGATGCCCTAGCAGCTCTCTTTCGGAAAGGTCTGGCAGAAGCCGTAAAAGATGTTATGGTGGGATTTCCTGTCCCCTCTGGTCTTAGCGACTCCATGTCATTAGCCATTCAAATCGATCAACATTTACGTGAACGTAAAAGTATGCGAGAGGCCGTGCCGCCTTTTGAACAAACTGCTGAACCCATGCAATGTGATAGGGTTTTGTCTAGGAGGCAACATCAAGAGTTTAGAAGGTGTAATAAGTTATGCTTCTTTTGTGGGGACGCCTCTCGTGTTATTTCTGTCTGCCCTAAACAAGAAAAACATTTTGTTCACTCATTTGCCGTGGGCAGTGTACAGCCTAAGTTCCTCTTGGCAGTTACCTTGATCTGCTTCTTGTCTACATTTTCTGCTAAGGCCTTTGTTGATTCAGGAGCAGCTTTGAATCTGATGGATTTTGACTTTGCCAAACGTTGTGGTTTCCCCATGGTGCCCCTGTGGACCCCTATTCCCTTGAGGGGGATTGATGCTACCCCTTTGGCGGCGAATAAACCCCAGTTTTGGACCCAGGTGATAATGGGGGTCGCTCCTGACCATCAAGGGAATTGTAAATTTTTGGTGTTTCACAATTTACATATTATTGTACTGGGTTTTCTTTGGTTGCAAACCCATAATCCTTGTCATGGTTAGGACATGGCTAATGTCCTGTTTTCGCAAGGTTAATTTTGCTGGCCTCCCTTTGGATCTGGGAGGGGTATTTATACTCACTCCAGACTAGGATTCTCTGTCAGCTATACTGTTATTCTGGCTGTGTGTCTGACCCCTGGTGTGATTGTATACTGCATTGCTTGTTTGATTCCAAGAATGACACGATCTGTCCACCTCACTCTGTTCTCTGTCTCACGTTTTGGTACTATTGTCTTCTCCGGTTCTGACCTCCTGGCTTGGCTATTGTTACTCCGTTACCATTTGCCCCTATCGTACCGTCTATTGCCCGTTCTGGTTTTCTGATCTATTGCTACGTCCTGACTATCCACTCTGTCTAACCCTTTGGTACTGTTGTGCGATCTCGTTCTGCGAACAGGTCCTGTTTGTCTGAAGCATGCATCGCCACCGCTGCTGCCCCGCTCCACAAGTATCTTTGAGCACTGTTTTTGTACTCAGGAAACGCGCACTGGCTCAGTGAGCAAGTGCAGTGCGGTGTTCCTGACAATCCTGTTTTGGATTGGAAATCTGTGTCTGTGGTGAGTTGGGGTTGTCAATGTGTTCTTAGTGACACTCCTGTTTTCTCCACCTCTCCCCAGTCTCAAGATGTTCCTGACTATTTGGCTGATTTTTCTGATGTATTTAGTGAGAGTAAGTCCGCGACTTTGCCACCTCATAGGAGTTATGACTGTGCAATTGAGATAATGCCCGGTTGTAAATTTCCCAAGGGTCGACTTTTCAACTTATCTGTACCTGAACATGATGCTATGTGATCTTATATCAAGGAATCATTGGAGAAGGGTCATATCAGACCATCCTCTTCGCCTTTGGGTGCTGGGTTTTTTTTTTGTGGCCAAGAAAGATGGTTTATTATGGCCATGTATTGACTATCGTTCCCTTAACAAAATCACTGTTACTGTAAATATCAGTACCCGTTACCCCTGATTTCTGATTTATTTTCCAGAGTTAAAAGTGCTTGTTGGTTTACCAAGCTTGACCTCAGGGGGGCATATAATCTTATTCGTATCAAGCACGGGGATGAATGGAAGACAGCGTTTAATACTCCGGAGGGACATTTTGAGTACCTGGTGATGCCTTTTGGGCTCACTAATGCCCCTTCTATCTTCCAATCTTTTATGAACGATATTTTCCGGGACCTTGTGGATAAGTTTTTGATCATTTTTCTGGATGATATTTTGATTTTTTCCAGTGATTGGGATTCTCATGTGGAACATGTCCGGACTATGCTCCGGATTTTAAGGGAAAATACTCTGTATGTTAAGGGATCAAAATGTCTTTTTGGTGTACATAGGATTTTGTTTTTAGGATTCATTTTGTCCCCGTCTGCTATCGAAATGGACCCAGCCAAGGTACAAGCCATTTATGATTGGGTTCAGCCCACTTCTCTGAAGGCTCTTCAGAAGTTTTTGGGTTTTGCTAATTTCTACCTTAAATTTATAAGTAATTTTTCTGGTATTGTTAAACCTCTGACGGATTTGACCAAAAAGGGCGCTGATGTGGTGAATTGGTCTCCAGAGGCAGTCTCGGCATTTCAGGAGCTTAAGCAGAGATTCACTTCTGCTCCGGTTCTACGGCAACCAGATGTTTCACTCCCATTTCAGGTGGAGATAGATGCTTCTGAGATTGGCGCAGGAGCCGTTTTGTCTCAAAGAGATTCAGTAACCTCCAAGATGAATCCCTGTTCCTTTTTTTATCGAAAATTTTCTCCATCTGAACATAATTATGACGTGGGGAATCGGAAATTGTTGGCTAATGTTCACAAGAATTTGATTTATCATGAATCAGCCAAGCGCTTGAATCCTAGACACTAGAGTTGAGCGAAACGGGTCGAAAAATTTCAAAAGTCGCCGACTTTTGGCAAAGTCGGGTTTCATGAAACGAAACCCGACCCTAGGATGAGGTCGGCCACGAGGTCGGCGACTTACGCGCCAAAGTCGCATTTCAAAAGTTTGTTTTGCGCTCTTTTTCAGCCAATCAGGATCCACGGACACTGTGGGCAACGTGATGACATAGGCAGGGGTCACCACCATCTTTCAGAAGGGCATGCAAGTGATTGGCTTGCTTTGGTGGGCGTCACAGGGGTTATAAAAGGGCGTGCACGCCGACCGCCATCTTACTTCTGCCGATCTTAGGATAGGGAGAGGTTGCTGCTGCTGATTCTGTAGGGAGAGCGTTAGGCAGGGAAGAAGAAAAAAAACTGCTTCTGCTGCTAGCGATTTTGCCTGTACAACACACCAGTCACTGTGTGTGCAGTGCAAGGGGAGGCTATATTGTGGTGGATCAGCGGTGTTGGTTGTTAGGCTGCCTTCTAAGGCTTCCTGACAGCTGCATTGCTGTTTACCCACTGCTCTGCAAACTGCTTTTTTAAAAGCAATCCCAATTTTTTTTTTGTCCTGCTGAGGTACTGAGCGTGCATTTTTTCACACCATACAGCGGTGTACGCTCCTCACACAGTACCGTGTAACGGCTGTTATCACAGCCACAGTGAAGCTATCTGTGTGTCACTCTGTGAGAATAAGTCGAGGACATGTTCCGTTCTTACAGACCTGCACCTACTAGTTTTGTCTAGCTTTCAAACAGTTAAATATATTTGCTGTTTGATCACATTCAAAACTATAGAGAGACAGCGTGTGTCAGTCCGTATACTTAAAAAACACGGAGCTTGACAATTTTACGTACACCGGACAGCCGTGTACGTGCACGCTCCTCTCAGTACCGTGTAACGGCTGTTATCACATCCACAGTGAAGCTATCTGTGTGTCACTCTGTGAGAATAAGTCGAGGACATGTTCCGTTCTTACAGACCTGCACCTACTAGTTTTGTCTAGCTTTCAAACAGTTAAATATATTTGCTGTTTGATCACATTCAAAACTATAGAGAGACAGCGTGTGTCAGTCCGTATACTTAAAAAACACGGAGCTTGACAATTTTACATACACCGGACAGCCGTGTACGTGCACGCTCCTCTCAGTACCGTGTAACGGCTGTTATCACGGCCACAGTGAAGCTATCTTACAGACCTACACTCTAGGGAGATTCCTATTCTGCCCAATTCTACATACACCTTGTAGTTTGTGATACACTAGCCAATTTCTGCCTGTGACATAGCGCTCTGATATTCAGTGGGCCTCACACAATCCAAAAGTGTCCAGTGTCCACTAGTGTGTGCAGAAATTCAAAATCTCCCTTATCCTGTAGTCACTTTTTCACACCTGTGCCATCGAGCCTGTGACATAGCGCTGTGATATTCAGTGGGCCTCACACAATCCATAAGTGTCCAGTGTCCACAAGTGTGTGCAGAAATTCAAAATTTCTGTGATCCTGTAGTCACTTTTTCACACCTGTGCCATCGAGCCTGTGACATAGCGCTGTGATATTCAGTGGGCCTCACACAATCCATAAGTGTCCAGTGTCCACTAGTGTGTGCAGAAATTCAAAATCTACCTTATCCTGTAGTCACTTTTTTCACACCTGTGCCATCGAGCCTGTGACATAGCGCTCTGATATTCAGTGGGCCTCACACAATCCAAAAGTGTCCAGTGTCCACTAGTGTGTGCAGAAATTCAAAATCTCTGTGATCCTGTAGTCACTTTTTTCACACCTGTGCCATCGAGCCTGTGACATAGCGCTCTGATATTCAGTGGGCCTCACACAATCCAAAAGTGTCCAGTGTCCACTAGTGTGTGCAGAAATTCAAAATCTCCCTTATCCTGTAGTCACTTTTTTCACACCTGTGCCATCGAGCCTGTGACATAGCGCTCTGATACTCAGTGGGCCTCACACAATCCAAAAGTGTCCAGTGTCCACTAGTGTGTGCAGAAATTCAAAATCTCCCTTATCCTGTAGTCACTTTTTCACACCTGTGCCATCGAGCCTGTGACATAGCGCTCTGATATTCAGTGGGCCTCACACAATCCAAAAGTGTCCAGTGTCCACTAGTGTGTGCAGAAATTCAAAATCTCTGTGATCCTGTAGTCACTTTTTTCACACCTGTGCCATCGAGCCTGTGACATAGCGCTCTGATATTCAGTGGGCCTCACACAATCCAAAAGTGTCCAGTGTCCACTAGTGTGTGCAGAAATTCAAAATCTCCCTTATCCTGTAGTCACTTTTTTCACACCTGTGCCATCGAGCCTGTGACATAGCGCTCTGATACTCAGTGGGCCTCACACAATCCAAAAGTGTCCAGTGTCCACTAGTGTGTGCAGAAATTCAAAATCTCCCTTATCCTGTAGTCACTTTTTCACACCTGTGCCATCGAGCCTGTGACATAGCGCTCTGATATTCAGTGGGCCTCACACAATCCAAAAGTGTCCAGTGTCCACTAGTGTGTGCAGAAATTCAAAATCTCTGTGATCCTGTAGTCACTTTTTTCACACCTGTGCCATCGAGCCTGTGACATAGCGCTCTGATATTCAGTGGGCCTCACACAATCCAAAAGTGTCCAGTGTCCACTAGTGTGTGCAGAAATTCAAAATCTCTGTGATCCTGTAGTCACTTTTTTCACACCTGTGCCATTGAGCCTGTGACATAGCGCTCTGATATTCAGTGGGCCTCACACAATCCAAAAGTGTCCAGTGTCCACTAGTGTGTGCAGAAATTCAAAATCTCTGTGATCCTGTAGTCACTTTTTTCACACCTGTGCCATCGAGCCTGTGACATAGCGCTCTGATATTCAGTGGGCCTCACACAATCCAAAAGTGTCCAGTGTCCACTAGTGTGTGCAGAAATTCAAAATCTCCCTTATCCTGTAGTCACTTTTTTCACACCTGTGCCATCGAGCCTGTGACATAGCGCTCTGATATTCAGTGGGCCTCACACAATCCAAAAGTGTCCAGTGTCCACTAGTGTGTGCAGAAATTCAAAATCTCCCTTATCCTGTAGTCACTTTTTCACACCTGTGCCAACGAGCCTGTGACATAGCGCTCTGATATTCAGTGGGCCTCACACAATCCAAAAGTGTCCAGTGTCCACTAGTGTGTGCAGAAATTCAAAATCTCTGTGATCCTGTAGTCACTTTTTTCACACCTGTGCCATCGAGCTTGTGACATAGCGCTCTGATATTCAGTGGGCCTCACACAATCCAAAAGTGTCCAGTGTCCACTAGTGTGTGCAGAAATTCAAAATCTCCCTTATCCTGTAGTCACTTATTTCACACCTGTGCCATCGAGCCTGTGACATAGCGCTCTGATATTCAGTGGGCCTCACACAATCCAAAAGTGTCCAGTGTCCACTAGTGTGTGCAGAAATTCAAAATCTCCCTTATCCTGTAGTCACTTTTTTCCCACCTGTGCCATCGAGCCTGTGACATAGCGCTCTGATATTCAGTGGAAACCAAAAGCAAAACACAAAACAAATATCCTGGAATAAAAAAGTAAAAAAATATATTGCAAAAATTGCATGAAGGTAGTAATAATAGTAATAATAAGGGTATTTAGTTAACATAATTTTGATCAAAATAATGTAGAAGCCATCCCGCCACGTCACGGCAACCCTTGTGGGACAGTCCTAACTCTTGTATTTAAAACCTTTCCACTTGTCAAGTGACGTGAATGTGAACAAGGACAGAGGGACTGAACCACCAGTAATAGTATAGGCCAGACAGGATGGACTTTCCAACTCAGAAACAGGGCGGTCACACCCTTATATGCACAGAATGCACAATGAAACAAATGAGAAACTGGGTCTGAGCAGAAAAAGTAAATTAATGTGCATGCAAAGTGTAATTGCATATGAACACATGACCTTTACACAGAGAAAACCAAAAGCAAAACACAAAACAAATATCCTGGAATAAAAAAGTAAAAAAATATATTGCAAAAATTGCATGAAGGTAGTAATAATAGTAATAATAAGGGTATTTAGTTAACATAATTTTGATCAAAATAATGTAGAAGCCATCCCGCCACGTCACGGCAACCCTTGTGGGACAGTCCTAACTCTTGTATTTAAAACCTTTCCACTTGTCAAGTGACGTGAATGTGAACAAGGACAGAGGGACTGAACCACCAGTAATAGTATAGGCCAGACAGGATGGACTTTCCAACTCAGAAACAGGGCGGTCACACCCTTATATGCACAGAATGCACAATGAAACAAATGAGAAACTGGGTCTGAGCAGAAAAAGTAAATTAATGTGCATGCAAAGTGTAATTGCATATGAACACATGACCTTTACACAGAGAAAACCAAAAGCAAAACACAAAACAAATATCCTGGAATAAAAAAGTAAAAAAATATATTGCAAAAATTGCATGAAGGTAGTAATAATAGTAATAATAAGGGTATTTAGTTAACATAATTTTGATCAAAATAATGTAGAAGCCATCCCGCCACGTCACGGCAACCCTTGTGGGACAGTCCTAACTCTTGTATTTAAAACCTTTCCACTTGTCAAGTGACGTGAATGTGAACAAGGACAGAGGGACTGAACCACCAGTAATAGTATAGGCCAGACAGGATGGACTTTCCAACTCAGAAACAGGGCGGTCACACCCTTATATGCACAGAATGCACAATGAAACAAATGAGAAACTGGGTCTGAGCAGAAAAAGTAAATTAATGTGCATGCAAAGTGTAATTGCATATGAACACATGACCTTTACACAGAGAAAACCAAAAGCAAAACACAAAACAAATATCCTGGAATAAAAAAGTAAAAAAATATATTGCAAAAATTGCATGAAGGTAGTAATAATAGTAATAATAAGGGTATTTAGTTAACATAATTTTGATCAAAATAATGTAGAAGCCATCCCGCCACGTCACGGCAACCCTTGTGGGACAGTCCTAACTCTTGTATTTAAAACCTTTCCACTTGTCAAGTGACGTGAATGTGAACAAGGACAGAGGGACTGAACCACCAGTAATAGTATAGGCCAGACAGGATGGACTTTCCAACTCAGAAACAGGGCGGTCACACCCTTATATGCACAGAATGCACAATGAAACAAATGAGAAACTGGGTCTGAGCAGAAAAAGTAAATTAATGTGCATGCAAAGTGTAATTGCATATGAACACATGACCTTTACACAGAGAAAACCAAAAGCAAAACACAAAACAAATATCCTGGAATAAAAAAGTAAAAAAATATATTGCAAAAATTGCATGAAGGTAGTAATAATAGTAATAATAAGGGTATTTAGTTAACATAATTTTGATCAAAATAATGTAGAAGCCATCCCGCCACGTCACGGCAACCCTTGTGGGACAGTCCTAACTCTTGTATTTAAAACCTTTCCACTTGTCAAGTGACGTGAATGTGAACAAGGACAGAGGGACTGAACCACCAGTAATAGTATAGGCCAGACAGGATGGACTTTCCAACTCAGAAACAGGGCGGTCACACCCTTATATGCACAGAATGCACAATGAAACAAATGAGAAACTGGGTCTGAGCAGAAAAAGTAAATTAATGTGCATGCAAAGTGTAATTGCATATGAACACATGACCTTTACACAGAGAAAACCAAAAGCAAAACACAAAACAAATATCCTGGAATAAAAAAGTAAAAAAATATATTGCAAAAATTGCATGAAGGTAGTAATAATAGTAATAATAAGGGTATTTAGTTAACATAATTTTGATCGAAATAATGTAGAAGCCATCCCGCCACGTCACGGCAACCCTTGTGGGACAGTCCTAACTCTTGTATTTAAAACCTTTCCACTTGTCAAGTGACGTGAATGTGAACAAGGACAGAGGGACTGAACCACCAGTAATAGTATAGGCCAGACAGGATGGACTTTCCAACTCAGAAACAGGGCGGTCACACCCTTATATGCACAGAATGCACAATGAAACAAATGAGAAACTGGGTCTGAGCAGAAAAAGTAAATTAATGTGCATGCAAAGTGTAATTGCATATGAACACATGACCTTTACACAGAGAAAACCAAAAGCAAAACACAAAACAAATATCCTGGAATAAAAAAGTAAAAAAATATATTGCAAAAATTGCATGAAGGTAGTAATAATAGTAATAATAAGGGTATTTAGTTAACATAATTTTGATCAAAATAATGTAGAAGCCAACCCGCCACGTCACGGCAACCCTTGTGGGACAGTCCTAACTCTTGTATTTAAAACCTTTCCACTTGTCAAGTGACGTGAATGTGAACAAGGACAGAGGGACTGAACCACCAGTAATAGTATAGGCCAGACAGGATGGACTTTCCAACTCAGAAACAGGGCGGTCACACCCTTATATGCACAGAATGCACAATGAAACAAATGAGAAACTGGGTCTGAGCAGAAAAAGTAAATTAATGTGCATGCAAAGTGTAATTGCATATGAACACATGACCTTTACACAGAGAAAACCAAAAGCAAAACACAAAACAAATATCCTGGAATAAAAAAGTAAAAAAATATATTGCAAAAATTGCATGAAGGTAGTAATAATAGTAATAATAAGGGTATTTAGTTAACATAATTTTGATCAAAATAATGTAGAAGCCATCCCGCCACGTCACGGCAACCCTTGTGGGACAGTCCTAACTCTTTTAAATACAAGAGTTAGGACTGTCCCACAAGGGTTGCCGTGACGTGGCGGGATGGCTTCTACATTATTTTGATCAAAATTATGTTAACTAAATACCCTTATTATTACTATTATTACTACCTTCATGCAATTTTTGCAATATATTTTTTTACTTTTTTATTCCAGGATATTTGTTTTGTGTTTTGCTTTTGGTTTTCTCTGTGTAAAGGTCATGTGTTCATATGCAATTACACTTTGCATGCACATTAATTTACTTTTTCTGCTCAGACCCAGTTTCTCATTTGTTTCATTGTGCATTCTGTGCATATAAGGGTGTGACCGCCCTGTTTCTGAGTTGGAAAGTCCATCCTGTCTGGCCTATACTATTACTGGTGGTTCAGTCCCTCTGTCCTTGTTCACATTCACATCACTTGACAAGTGGAAAGGTTTTAAATACAAGAGTTAGGACTGTCCCACAAGGGTTGCCGTGACGTGGCGGGATGGCTTCTACATTATTTTGATCAAAATTATGTTAACTAAATACCCTTATTATTACTATTATTACTACCTTCATGCAATTTTTGCAATATATTTTTTTACTTTTTTATTCCAGGATATTTGTTTTGTGTTTTGCTTTTGGTTTTCTCTGTGTAAAGGTCATGTGTTCATATGCAATTACACTTTGCATGCACATTAATTTACTTTTTCTGCTCAGACCCAGTTTCTCATTTGTTTCATTGTGCATTCTATGCATATAAGGGTGTGACCGCCCTGTTTCTGAGTTGGAAAGTCCATCCTGTCTGGCCTATACTATTACTGGTGGTTCAGTCCCTCTGTCCTTGTTCACATTCACGTCACTTGACAAGTGGAAAGGTTTTAAATACAAGAGTTAGGACTGTCCCACAAGGGTTGCCGTGACGTGGCGGGATGGCTTCTACATTATTTTGATCAAAATTATGTTAACTAAATACCCTTATTATTACTATTATTACTACCTTCATGCAATTTTTGCAATATATTTTTTTACTTTTTTATTCCAGGATATTTGTTTTGTGTTTTGCTTTTGGTTTTCTCTGTGTAAAGGTCATGTGTTCATATGCAATTACACTTTGCATGCACATTAATTTACTTTTTCTGCTCAGACCCAGTTTCTCATTTGTTTCATTGTGCATTCTGTGCATATAAGGGTGTGACCGCCCTGTTTCTGAGTTGGAAAGTCCATCCTGTCTGGCCTATACTATTACTGGTGGTTCAGTCCCTCTGTCCTTGTTCACATTCACGTCACTTGACAAGTGGAAAGGTTTTAAATACAAGAGTTAGGACTGTCCCACAAGGGTTGCCGTGACGTGGCGGGATGGCTTCTACATTATTTTGATCAAAATTATGTTAACTAAATACCCTTATTATTACTATTATTACTACCTTCATGCAATTTTTGCAATATATTTTTTTACTTTTTTATTCCAGGATATTTGTTTTGTGTTTTGCTTTTGGTTTTCTCTGTGTAAAGGTCATGTGTTCATATGCAATTACACTTTGCATGCACATTAATTTACTTTTTCTGCTCAGACCCAGTTTCTCATTTGTTTCATTGTGCATTCTGTGCATATAAGGGTGTGACCGCCCTGTTTCTGAGTTGGAAAGTCCATCCTGTCTGGCCTATACTATTACTGGTGGTTCAGTCCCTCTGTCCTTGTTCACATTCACGTCACTTGACAAGTGGAAAGGTTTTAAATACAAGAGTTAGGACTGTCCCACAAGGGTTGCTGTGACGTGGCGGGATGGCTTCTACATTATTTTGATCAAAATTATGTTAACTAAATACCCTTATTATTACTATTATTACTACCTTCATGCAATTTTTGCAATATATTTTTTTACTTTTTTATTCCAGGATATTTGTTTTGTGTTTTTCTTTTGGTTTTCTCTGTGTAAAGGTCATGTGTTCATATGCAATTACACTTTGCATGCACATTAATTTACTTTTTCTGCTCAGACCCAGTTTCTCATTTGTTTCATTGTGCATTCTGTGCATATAAGGGTGTGACCGCCCTGTTTCTGAGTTGGAAAGTCCATCCTGTCTGGCCTATACTATTACTGGTGGTTCAGTCCCTCTGTCCTTGTTCACATTCACGTCACTTGACAAGTGGAAAGGTTTTAAATACAAGAGTTAGGACTGTCCCACAAGGGTTGCCGTGACGTGGCGGGATGGCTTCTACATTATTTTGATCAAAATTATGTTAACTAAATACCCTTATTATTACTATTATTACTACCTTCATGCAATTTTTGCAATATATTTTTTTACTTTTTTATTCCAGGATATTTGTTTTGTGTTTTGCTTTTGGTTTTCTCTGTGTAAAGGTCATGTGTTCATATGCAATTACACTTTGCATGCACATTAATTTACTTTTTCTGCTCAGACCCAGTTTCTCATTTGATATTCAGTGGGCCTCACACGATCCAAAAGTGTCCAGTGTCCACTAGTGTGTGCAGAAATTAAAAATCTCTGTGATCCTGAAGTCACTTTTTCACACCTGTGCCATCGAGCCTGTGACATAGCGCTCTGATATTCAGTGGGCCTCACACAATCCAAAAGTGTCCAGTGTCCACTAGTGTGTGCAGAAATTCAAAATCTCCCTTATCCTGTAGTCACTTTTTTCACACCTGTACCATCGAGTCTGTGACATAGCGCTCTGATATTCAGTGGGCCTCACACAATCCAAAAGTGTCCAGTGTCCACTAGTGTGTAGAAATTCAAAATCTCTGTGATCCTGTAGTCACTTTTTTCACACCTGTGCCATCGAGCCTGTGACATAGCGCTCTGATATTCAGTGGGCCTCACACAATCCAAAAGTGTCCAGTGTCCACTAGTGTGTGCAGAAATTTAAAATCTCCCTTATCCTGTAGTCACTTTTTTCACACCTGTGCCATCGAGCCTGTGACATAGCGCTCTGATATTCAGTGGGCCTCACACAATCCAAAAGTGTCCAGTGTCCACTAGTGTGTGCAGAAATTCAAAATCTCTGTGATCCTGTAGTCACTTTTTTCACACCTGTGCCATCGAGCCTGTGACATAGCGCTCTGATATTCAGTGGGCCTCACACAATCCAAAAGTGTCCAGTGTCCACTAGTGTGGGCAGAAATTCAAAATCTCCCTTATCCTGTAGTCACTTTTTTCACACCTGTGCCATCGAGCCTGTGACATAGCGCTGTGATATTCAGTGGGCCTCACACAATCCAAAAGTGTCCAGTGTCCACTAGTGTGTGCAGAAATTCAAAATCTCCCTTATCCTGTAGTCACTTTTTTCACACCTGTGCCATCGAGCCTGTGACATAGCGCTGTGATATTCAGTGGGCCTCACACAATCCATAAGTGTCCAGTGTCCACAAGTGTGTGCAGAAATTCAAAATCTCCCCTGTCCTATAGACACCTTGTACCTTGTTTTACATTACTATATAGTTTGTTGGATTTTGTCTACATTTCTACAAAAAATGAGGAAGGCTGGTGGAAGAGGCCGTGGAATTGGGCGGGGGTTGGCAGCTGGTAATGATGGTGTTGGTGGTGGATCTGATGGTAGTGGCAAGAGCAAAATAGGACCGAATGCAGGAGGTGTTGAGCCTGCGTCATCGTCTGGCTCAATAAGGCTTCGAAGGCTTAGTTTTTTAGGAGTTGGCAAACCGCTTTTAAAGCCAGAGCATCAGGAAAAAGTTTTGTCTTACATTGCTGACTCAGCCTCCAGCTCTATCGCCTCCTCTTCTGAAGTTGTAAAAAGTAAAAGCACTGAGTCGTCATTGGAGGCTCATGTTCATGAACCACACCTTTCCTTGTGTCCTTCACCCCAACCAAGATTGAAGGATGACGCAGGCCATACTACTGATTACTCCATGGAGCTGTTTTCACATACCATGCCTGGATTATCAAGTGAAATGGTGAATTACCCAGGCCAAGATGAATCTGACATGGAGTGCACTGATGCACAGCCGCTGATAGATGATTCTGCTGGTACATTCACTCAGAGCACTACATTGTCCTCGCAGTGTACAGAGCCAGATTCTGACCCTGATGAGACTCAGGTGCCCCTTCCCGCACACTATACCACCATACACGGTGACACAGAGGAAGGTGCACATGACATTGAAGAGGAGGTGATGGATGACCCAGTTGTTGATCCAGATTGGCATCCATTGGGGGAAGAGGGTGCTGCTTCCAATAGCTCAGATGAGGAGCATCCACAGCAGACATAGACATCGCAACAGCTGTTATCTGGCAGGCCCAGAGCACTCCAAAGACAGGTTCCAAAAATCAAAAGAGTTGCTGGACAGCTTGTCCAGAGGGTCAAAAGATCACAGCGTGCTAGGCCGCAAAATGTCTGCCAAAGTAGGAAGAGTGCAGTGTGGCACTTTTTTGAACAAAATCCTCATGATCAGGCCAAGGTTATCTGTAAGAAGTGCGCAAAGACCTTTAGCCGAGGGAAAAATCTGAAAAATTTGAATACCAGTTGCATGCTTAGACATTTAACCAGCATGCACTTGCAAGCGTGGACACAACACCAAACCTCAAGTGCCACATGTGCAACTGATCACAAAAAAGGTAGTCAGCAATGCTACATTGTTTCCCCCACTGTAAGCCCACCGGTTAGCACAGCAGCAAATGTTGAGGTGTCGTTGCAAGGCCACAGCAGTCAGGGAATCCCACTGTTATATCAACGAAATACTGAATCTAGGCCATCAGAAAGAACACCAACTCCATCACCATCATCAACCCTCTCTCAGTCCGCCCTGTCCACCGCTACTTCCACCATATGCAGCTCTCAAGTCCATCTCACCCTCCCAGACACTATGAGTAGGTCAAGAAAGTACACAGTCTCTCATCCGCGTACACTGGGTTTGAACGCCCACATTGCCAAACTAATCTCGTTTGAGATGATGCCCTATCGGTTGGTGGAAAGCGCAGCTTTCCGCGAACTCATGGCCTATGCAGTCCATGCTATGACCTACCCAGTCGCCACTTCTTCTCTCGCAAAGCCATCCCAGCCCTCCACCATCATGTAAAAGACCGCATTGTCCATGCACTCAAGCAGTCAGTGAGTGGAAAGGTGCACCTCACAACTGATGCATGGTCCAGTCGGCATGGCCAGGGCCGTTACGTGTCCATCACTGCGCACTGGGTTAATGTGGTGGATGCAGGGTCCACAGGGGACAGAGGTGGTGGGACAGTGCTGCCTAGCCCACGGTATAGGAAACAGTTGGCTGTAGGCGTTCGACCCTCCTCCTCCTCCTCCTCCTCCAGAAGCGAAAGCTCGTCCACAGAGCGCAGTCGTACGAGCACTCCATCTGCAGCTGCCACTGTTGCACACGAGGTGTCCCCCTATCGAGCAGCTAGTGGAAAGCGTCAGCTGGCTGTGTTGCAGATGATGTGTTTGGGCGACAGACACACCGCCGAGGTGCTGGCTGAGTACTTGAAGCGACAAACTGAGTCATGGCTGGGCAGTGTACATCTTGAGGCAGGCAAGGTAGTTAGTGATAACGGCCGTAATTTTGTGGCAGCCATAGCCCTTTCAAAACTCAGCCACATACCTTGCTTGGCTCACACCTTGAACCTGGCGGTGCAGTGGTTCCTCAAAAATTATCCGGAGTTAACAGCCCTGCTCCAGAAGGTGCGAAGACTGTGCGCGCACATCCGCCGGCCACCTGTACACTCCGTTCGTATGCAGAAGCTGCAGCGATTGCTCCACCTTCCCAACCACCGCCTCATTATCGACATTGCAACAAGGTGGAACTCCACCCTGCACATGGTGGAGCGGCTGTGCGAGCAGAGGCAGGCCATAATGCATTTGTGGGAGGATACACAGCCAGGCACTTTGAGAGCAGACATGGAGTTGACAGGTGTGCAGTGGTCGAAGCTGAAAGACCTCTGTAAAGTCCTTCAGTGTTTTGAGGAATGCACACGGCTGGTAAGCGCAGACGACGCCATCCTAAGCATGAGCATCCCACT
The DNA here is from genome assembly GCF_039654945.1 of Dendrobates tinctorius. Taxonomy (NCBI): domain Eukaryota; kingdom Metazoa; phylum Chordata; class Amphibia; order Anura; family Dendrobatidae; genus Dendrobates; species Dendrobates tinctorius. The sequence goes on along the minus strand of NW_027361689.1, from coordinate 27,367,756 downwards.
TATGCGTCTGCTCATGCAAACTTTGACGCACCTTAAGGAGCAGGCGTCTGCAGCCAATGTTGATGAGGAGGAAGAGGAGGAGGGAATCCTTGATGACATTCAGCCATTGTCTGCTCAGGGACCTCTCCTGGACGAGGTGGAGGAAGAAGAGGAGGAGGAGGATGATGATGGGGATGATTACTTAGGGGAGGAGGATGCATCTCGTGGGGCAAGTGAAAATGTTGGTGTGGCAAGATCTGGTACAGGGTTTGTGCGTGACTGGAGGGATGTGGATTTGCCAGAAAGTGCTCCTCCAACCAGCACTCGCAGTGCATCATTGACACCGGGAACATTGGCCCACATGTCAGTTTATGCCTTGCAGATCCTAAAAAGGGACCCCCGCATTGCCAAAATGATGAACGATGACGACTACTGGTTGGCCAGCATCCTGGATCCACGCTATAAAGGCAAATTACAAAACATCATGCCACAGGAGAACCTTGACCTAATATTGGCTAATAAGCAAGCAACTCTGGTAAATCGGTTGCTTGAGGCATTCCCAGAACACAGCAGCGGTGATGGTTCTCACACGAGCCGTACGGGCCGGGGGCAGCTTGGCAGAGGTGTTCGTGGTGCACACAGCAGAAGTGGCGTTGGAGACAGGGGTTTCATGACAATGTTGTGGACTGATTTTTCAAGTACCGCTCACACAACTAGTGATACTGCATCGATGGAAAGTGACAGGAGACAGCAGTTGTCAACTATGGTTACAAACTACTTTTCCTCCCATATCGATGTTCTCCCACACAGGTCATTCCCCTTTGACTATTGGGCCGCTAAACTGGACACCTGGCCTGAATTGGCACAATATGCCTTACAGGAGCTCGCTTGCCCAGCTGCAAGTGTGCTATCGGAAAGAGTCTTCAGTGCAGCTGGATCAATCCTGACAGAAAAAAGGACCCGTCTGTCAACCCAAAATGTGGATGATCTAACCTTCATTAAAATGAACCATGCATGGGTTTCCAAGGATTTTGTCCCACCTTCCCCTGATGACACATAGGGTGACAGAAAAATGGCTTGCTTTGGTCCACCTCTTCCTGGGACTTGACCTATTTCGCCTTTTGCATCAGCTGAATGTCCAACATCAACATATGCCACTTTCTAAAACTCCCTAACTGTGCTGCCACCCCCCCCATGGCCGGGGTCACCACCTAGCGCACGACACCGTGCGAGTGTCGTTGCCCTGGACAGGTGGGTAGGCCGACTCTTGGGCGCGGGCACTGGCACAGGGTCCCTCATAGTGCAATCAAGTGTCTCTGATGGTGGTGGTGCACACCCGCCGTCAGACACACCGCCGTACTATGAGGGGCCCAGTGCCAGTACCGACGCCCACGAGTGGGCCCCCCTTGCTTGGGCAGGGCCCCAGCATTTGCAATCTTTACCTCTCCCTGCTCCTCCGCTGTGTAGTCTGGGCCGTCAAATCCATACTGTGCCTGACACCATCTGAGCCTGCCTCCTGATGTATAGACATATCTTTTGAATGTGTACGCTATCCATACATGTTATCCGGGGATACGGTACCCTTTCTCACCTTTGTGCAATCACGTGCAAGCCATACTGGGCCTAACACCGTCTGAGCCTGCCTCCTGATGTATAGACATATCTTTTGAATGTGTACGCTATCCATACATGTTATCCGGGGATACGGTACCCTTTCTCACCTTTGTGCAATCACGTGCAAGCCATACTGGGCCTAACACCGTCTGAGCCTGCCTCCTGATGTATAGACATATCTTTTGAATGTGTACGCTATCCATACATGTTATCCGGGGATACAGTACCCTTTCTCATCTTTGTGCAATCACGTGCAATCCATACTGGGCCTAACACCGTCTGAGCCTGCCTCCTGATGTATAGACATATCTTTTGAATGTGTACTCTATCCATACATGTTATCCGGGGATACGGTACCCTTTCTCACCTTTGTGCAATCACGTGCAATCCTTACTGTGCCTGACACCATCTGAGCCTGCCTCCTGATGTATAGACATATCTTTTGAATGTGTACGCTATCCATACATGTTATCCGGGGATACGGTACCCTTTCTCACCTTTGTGCAATCACGTGCAAGCCATACTGGGCCTAACACCGTCTGAGCCTGCCTCCTGATGTATAGACATATCTTTTGAATGTGTACGCTATCCATACATGTTATCCGGGGATACGGTACCCTTTCTCACCTTTGTGCAATCACGTGCAAGCCATACTGGGCCTAACACCGTCTGAGCCTGCCTCCTGATGTATAGACATATCTTTTGAATGTGTACGCTATCCATACATGTTATCCGGGGATACAGTACCCTTTCTCATCTTTGTGCAATCACGTGCAATCCATACTGGGCCTAACACCGTCTGAGCCTGCCTCCTGATGTATAGACATATCTTTTGAATGTGTACTCTATCCATACATGTTATCCGGGGATACGGTACCCTTTCTCACCTTTGTGCAATCACGTGCAAGCCATACTGGGCCTAACACCGTCTGAGCCTGCCTCCTGATGTATAGACATATCTTTTGAATGTGTACGCTATCCATACATGTTATCCGGGGATACGGTACCCTTTCTCACCTTTGTGCAATCACGTGCAAGCCATACTGGGCCTAACACCGTCTGAGCCTGCCTCCTGATGTATAGACATATCTTTTGAATGTGTACGCTATCCATACATGTTATCCGGGGATACGGTACCCTTTCTCACCTTTGTGCAATCACGTGCAATCCATACTGGGCCTAACACCGTCTGAGCCTGCCTCCTGATGTATAGACATATCTTTTGAATGTGTACTCTATCCATACATGTTATCCAGGGATACGGTACCCTTTCTCACCTTTGTGCAATCACGTGCAAGCCATACTGGGCCTAACACCGTCTGAGCCTGCCTCCTGATGTATAGACATATATTTTGAATGTGTACGCTATCCATACATGTTATCCTGGGATACGTTACCTTTTCTCACCTTTGTGCAATCACGTGCAATCCATACTGGGCCTGACACCGTCTGAGCCTGCCTCCTGATGTATAGACATATCTTTTGAATGTGTACGCTATCCATACATGTTATCCGGGGATACGGTACCCTTTCTCACCTTTGTGCAATCACGTGCAATCCATACTGGGCCTGACACCGTCTGAGCCTGCCTCCTGAAGTATAGACATATATTTTGAATGTGTACGCTATCCATACATGTTATCCGGGGATACGGTACCCTTTCTCACCTTTGTGCAATCACGTGCAAGCCATACTGGGCCTGACACCGTCTGAGCCTGCCTCCTGATGTATAGACATATATTTTGAATGTGTACGCTATCCATACATGTTATCTGGGGATACGGTACCCTTTCTCACCTTTGTGCAATCACGTGCAAGCCATACTGGGCCTAACACCGTCTGAGCCTGCCTCCTGATGTATAGACATATATTTTGAATGTGTACGCTATCCATACATGTTATCCGGGGATACGGTACCCTTTCTCACCTTTGTGCAATCACGTGCAAGCCATACTGGGCCTAACACCGTCTGAGCCTGCCTCCTGATGTATTGACATATATTTTGAATGTGTAAGCTATCCATACATGTTATCCGGGGATACGGTACCCTTTCTCACCTTTGTGCAATCACGTGTAATCCATACTGGGCGTGAGAACGGCTGGCGAGCTGTTAAGCAAGCTACAGCACCTGTGGTTTGCACACGTAAGTTTTTCATTTTTTCAGGAATGACGGTTAGGCCTAATTCCGGAACTGCGGTTGACTTGCACTTACTGGGAAATCATCGTTCGCGGGTAATAATTGTAATCAGTGATCCCCATCACTAACATTGTTCAGCGGGTTATCTGCACCTGTAAGCGACAAACGCTGGCCTTTTCAGTGTAGCGCACATGCAGCCACGGACATGTAAGGGCATGACACACCAGTTATTGGCCAATCTCATGTGCCAGAGCCTCACGTGTCCCTCTAGTAAGCCGGACTCGGACCGCGGGGCATGACGGAGTCTCGTTCGTTAACGGAATTAAGCTTGCAATGTGTGCATCTTTTCTGTAGCTGGCATGGTTGAGGTTTCCCAGGTGGAGTCGAATTTAACCGTAGGCTCCACTCCTGGTGGTGCCCTTCTGGACATTCCTTTAAGGTTCAGCTTTGCAACCATACTGCCCACGTAAAGCAAACACTTTGCCTTCATGAACGCTGTTTGGAGGGTCATGACTCGTGGGAATAATGCCGCCCAATCAGTTAACCTGCTTGAGAGATCCTTCGTTGCTCCCAAGCATGACATCACACTCCCTAGGAGGAAGGTAATGCCACTGTGGCGACCGTACTCCTGGGGGCGACACAAGTGCACTGATGCCCAGCCACTGCTCGATGAATCTGCTGGTACATTGACCCAGACCACTACATTCCCCTCGCACGCTACACGGCCTGAATCTGACCCTGATGAAACTCAGGTTACCCTTCCCATATACAGTTCCATCTTACACGGTGACAAAGAGGAAGCTGCAGATGAAAGTGCAGGTTCGGCCCACCCGCCATCAGACACACCACCGTACTATCAGGGGCCCTGTGCCAGTGCCGTCGCCAACGAGTGGGCCCCCCCTGCTTGCTCAGGATCACAGCATTTGCAAGGTTGAAATACTGTGCAGTGAGATGGAAGATGGGGACGACGAGGAATCCAGACTAGTACAGGGATTCCCTAGCGAGGAGACTTATTTCATTGTTTTCAATGTTGGGACAGCAATTTTTGGGGAGCACTATACTCTGGAGAATGATAGATGGCGCCCACCATACACTGGAACATTCCAAAGGTGGACATCAGACACTGGAGCAGCATTTACAGGGCCCATTATACACTAGAGCATTAGAAATGGGGCCCATTATGTTTGGAGCATTATTTGGGCCCATAAGACAGCGGAACTTCATCCATGGGGACCAACATATACTGTAGCATTATGTGGAGCTCATCATATACTGTTTCAAACATTATATGGGACCAATGATTCTGTATGGAGAAATAGATGGGCCTCGTCATGAGATGTAAAAAGTGAAGTATTTTTCATTGTACTATACCGCTATTTCTCTGCCGTATCGGAGCATGATGAGTTGTGGTATTATGTGTTAAATGGGCGCTCTTTCGCCCAGGGCACATGAAAACCTGGAGCCAGCCCTACCCCCCCACAACTTTAGCCAAATAACCCCCATTTGTCAGTGCGTAACTTGTATTATGAAGTTAATTAAGGTTGACAAGCTTAAGTAAGAAGAATTGATGCTTTTGGCATTCAAATGGGCACTGTAGGTGTGTTTCCTGTCCTCCTCTCACTGCCGACTTTTATTCCCCATTGACTTACATTGGGTTTCGTGTTTCGGGACGACCCCGACTTTTCCCTATAATCGGCCGATCTTGCTCGACCCGACTTTTGGAAAAGTCGGGTTTCACGAAACGAAACTCGACCCTAAAAAACCAAAAGTCGCTCAACTCTACTAGACTCGCTAGGTGGGCCTTGTTTTTCATGCATTTTAATTTTGTGGTCTCCTTTCTTCCGGGCACTAAGAATGTTAAGGCGAATGCCCTTTCTAGGAGTTTCTTTGCGGATTCTCTTGATGTGACCGAGCCTACTACCATTCTAAATGAGGGTGTAGTTCTTTCCGACATCTCTCCCAATTTGAGAAGTGCCCTGGAGGAATTTCAGAAGGATAAACCTGAACGATGCCCTATGGGAAAATTGCATATCCCTGACCAGTGGCGGAAAAGAGTAATGTCTGAAATTCATTGCTCCTCGTTGGCTGGTCATCCAGGTATCTTTGGTACCAGAGATTTGGTGAGTCGGTCTTTTTGGTGGCCTGCCTTATCTCATGATGTCAGGAATTTTGTGCAGTCCTGTGGGACTTGTTCTCGGTCCAAGCCCTGTTCTCGTGCTAGTGGTTTGTTGATGCCCCTGTCGGTGCCCAGGTGGCCATGGACCCATATCTCAATGCATTTTATCTCTGATCTCCCTGTCTCTCAGAGAATGACTGTGATTTTGGTGATCTGTGATAGATTTTCTCAGATGGTCCATCTTGTACCAATCCCAAAGTTGCCATCTTCTTCTGAGTTGGTGCCCTTGTTTTTACAGCAAGTGGTTCGTCTGCACAGGATTCCTGAGAACATTGTATTGGACAGAGGAATCCAGTTTGTTTCCAGATTTTGGAGAGCTTTTGTTCCAAACTGGGAATTCAGTTGTCCTTCTCCTCTGCATTTCATCCTCAGACCAATGGGCAGACTGAGAGAACAAACCAGACTTTGGGGTCCTATTTGAGATGTTTCATATCTGCTGATCAGGATGATTGGGTCTCATTTTTGCCTTTGGCCAAATTCACGCTAAACAATAGGGGTAGTTCTGCCACTTTGATGTCTCCTTTCTTTTGTAACTTTGGGTTTCATCCTCGATTTTCTTTGGGGCAGGTGGAAGGCTCTGCCTGCCCAAGTGTGGATTCTGTGATAGAGAGAATGCAGCAGATTTGGGACCAAGTAGTGGATAAGTTGTCCCACTCTCAGGAAAAGGCCCAACGGTTTTCCAACCGGCATAGGACAATTGGTCCCCGGTTTAAAGTGGGTGATATGGTTTGGTTGTCCTCAAAAAATGTTCCCACGAAGGTTGCATCTCCAAAATTCAAGCCAAGGTTTATTGGAACTTATAAGATTTTGGAAATCCTTAACCCTGTTTCTTTCCGTTTGGCTCTTCCAGTTAAGTTTAAGATTCATAACGTTTTTCATAAATCTTTGTTGAAAAGGTTTGTGGAGCCAGTAGTTCCCGTGGCAGCGCCCCCTGACCCTGTACTGGTTAAAGGTAATTTGGAATATGAAGTAGAGAAGATTTTGGATTCTCGTCTGGCTAGACGGAGACTTCAGTAATTGGTCAAGTGGAAAAGTTATGGCCAGGAGGCTAATTCTTGGGTCTCTACTTCTGACATCCATGCCTAGAGATTGATTTGTGCCTTTCATCGGACCCATCCTGATTGGCCTGGTGGCGTGGATGAGGGTTAGGTGACCCCTCCTCAAGGGGGGTTACTGTTGTGAATTCCCTGGCTTGGACATCTGGGCTGGAGCTCCCTCTGCTGGTTACTGGGAGTAGTGGAGCTGGCCAGGTTGATGGAAGTTTGCCACCTGATGACGATTAGCAATCTGGGATTACTGGCTGGACCATATAATTGAGCTGGCTTCCCTTAGTGGTTGCTGGTGATTTCCTCCTTGTGCATTTGGAGTTCTTTTGTCTCCTGCCTGATCTGCATGGTTCAGTTAAGTGATTCTTTTGCTAATTCTTTGCATCTAATCTGTTGTGCCTTTTTTTGCTTTCTGCTTTGCTGTGAGGGTTCAGCGTACTCCCTGCTGGGAGCAGCACTGGGCCCCGCTCCATATGTTACAGCTTGTGTCGGTTTGTTCAGTCCCCTGGTATATTAGTATCTTTTGCTTTGCTTCCAGTTCACACCAGAGTGCTGATCTAGCGGGTTAGAGGTTGTGTGGCCTCAGATTTTTTGTATATCAGATGTGTTGGATTTTTCAGTGTTTTTGTGTGATTGCAGACAGTATCTTTTCTGTCCTGTCCTATCTAGACAGCTTGGGCCCCACCATTTGCTCAGTCTATTTTTCTGCCTGTGTTTGTGCTTCATCTTGTCTCACCGACAGTATATGTTTGGGGGCTGTCTATTCCTTTGGGGATCTGCTCCAGGGCAGTTTAGATTTCACCTTTCTGGCTTTAGGCTTAGTTAGTTCTCCGGATGTGCTGAGGCATCTAGGGCATCGTAGGAATGCTCCACGGCTACTGCTAGTTGTGTTGATAGGATCAGGGGTCTGCAATCCGCTCAGTTACCAACCTCTCTGGTCTCCTGGTGGCTTAGCCTGTTCCTGCCATCCTCCTTGGTGACCCATTCATAACAGATGAGACTTGTATCTGGGTGACTGGTGCCCTATACATGAGATGCACAGTCAGGGCTGGTTTTACATAACATGGGGCACTGGGCAAAAGATTAAAGTGGGGTCCCAAATGCTCACATACTGCACCATCACACAGAAATATTGTGGTTGTATTTAGATACTCTGAATTCAGGCAGTTAAACAAGCATGAACAACAATATTGAAGTTGTTTGGCCCTTGTTTCCCAGACTCTTTACACCGGCTGAAAAAGAATCATGAGCACAGAATAATCACTATTAGATCAATCTGTCCCCATACAGTATCATGTCATCAGCAGCACATCTGCAGTTTTCTCTGGGCAATGTGCTGCTGAGGACAATGATTTCTGTTCCAGCATAAAGAATCCAATCACTCGATGAATAGGCTGCATTTTGCTCATTTTAGTCTTTCATATAGTATAATGCACACCCCATAGCCCTTCATATAGTATACTGTACCTTATAGTCCTCCACATAGTATAATGTCCCCCATAGTGCTCCATATAGTATAATGCACACTACATAGTTATCCATATAGTATAATGCAACCACATATAGTATAATCTAATATATAAAGCTCAAGTGTGTGTATGTATGTATGTGTGTATGTGTGTATGTCCGGGATTGGCATCCACACCGTCGCAGCTACAGCCACAAAATTTGGCACAGTCACACGTCTGGACCCCAAGAGTGTCCTAGGCTATGTTGTGAGGCAAAATTTTAACCCCGCGCGTTCCAATTCACCAAACAATTTTGCCCCTATCTACATAATGGGGAAAAAGTGTGTGTGTATCAAGCCCCGCCCCTCATGATGTCATAATGGTTGTCATGGCGACACTGATGTCATCATAGATTGCAAGCCCCGCCGCTCATTATATGGGTATGGGTATATGGGCACTTGACTATGGGATGGAGGATGTGTGATGGGTATATGGGCACTCGACTATGGGATGGAGGATATGTATGATGGGTATATGGGCACAGGCTTATGGGATCGTGGATATGTATGATGGGTAAATGGGCATGGGACTATGGGATGGAGGATAATTATAATTTGCTATAACTAACCACAGTTAGTTACTATGCCCGGGCAGCGCCAGGCTCTTCAGCTAGTGTACTAATAATCCTCAATAGATTATACTGCAGCCCCTATATAGTACACAGAGTATAATGCAGTTCCCATATAGTTCACATAGTATAATGCACTCCCCATAGTCCTTGATAGAGTATAACGAAGCCCCTATAGAGTATAATGCAGCCACCTCATAGAATATAATGCAGCCCTCATAGAGTATAACACAGCCCCCATAGAGTATAATTCAGCTCAGAGTATAACACAGCTCCACAAAGTGTAATGCAGCCCCCATATGGTATAATGCAGCCCAATATAACATAATGCTGACTTAGAGTATAATACAGCCCCCATATGGTATTATACAGCCCCTATGTGGTATAATGCAGCCCTATATAGTATAATGTAGCCTCATAGAGTATAATGTAGCCTCATAGAATATAATGCACACCCCAGTTGGTATAATTCTGCCCCATATAGTATAATGCAGCCTCATAGAGTGCAATGCAGCCCCCGTATAATGCAGCCCCATATGGTATAATGCAGCCTCAGAGTATAATGCAGCTCCCATATAGTATAGTGAAGCCTCATAGAGTGTAATGCAGCCCCCATATGATATAATGCAACCACATATAGTATAATACAGCCTCAGAGTATAATGCAATCTCTATAAATTATAATGCAGCTCATAGATTATAATGCAGCTTCATAGAGTATAATGCAGACCCCAAAGAGTATAATGCAGCCCCCATAGATTATAATGCAGCCCCCATAGAGGATAATGCAGTGTCAAATAGTATAATGCAGCCACCATATGGTATAATGCAGCCCCTATATGGTACAATGCAGCCCCCATGAATTATAATGCTGCTCTCATATAGTAAAATGCAGCCCCCATATGGTATAATGCAGCCCCATATAGTATTAATCAGTCTCAGATAGTATAATGCAGCCTCCATATAGTTTAATGCCACCCCAATATAGTATAATGCAGCCCCATATTACTCTAGTATTATGGCCATCACATACTTATTTAAAAATAAATAAATACATACTCATCTTTCCTCGTTCCCTGCTGCTTCAGTTTCTGCTGCACATCTACTCAACAGCTCTACTTCTTGGCACACGTTCAAGGAAGTGACATCATCACATCCACTGCATCAGAAGCAGATGGGGAAAGATGGGAGAGGGAGCGTCACTTCTCCATTATTGATTTAAACTGTATCAACATCTATGATGCTGATACAGTAAAATGTGGGAGACGAGGGGATGGAGCCAGTGCTGGCCCCACGCCCCCCTGACTCATGGGCCCCAGAGTGGCCATTTGGTGTTACGCTATTATTGGCACACCACTGGCTGCATGCCCTAGGCAAAATGACTACTTTGCTTGTCCCATCATCCCTGTGCACAGTGTCTGGCTTATAGCCTATTAGTGCTGCCCATACTATTAGACCAGGTGGGTTGCCTAGCACTAGAAAAGTGTATCCTACAGAGGCAGACACTGCAATTTCCTCACCAATCCTAAAGGGCCTGGCTGCCTCCTGCACAAAAAGGAGAAAACAAATAAAAAAGATGTATAGAATACAAGAGGTATTGGTCCATATTTTAGTCAAAATATGCAAGATTGCAACCCAAGTGAAAGGACTAGTGATGGGTTATTCACAACCTATCCAATACAAAGAGCTGGCTCCGATCAGGGAACAATAGGAACCAATACCCAGTGAGAGCCACTTACAGTCCCTGAATGGCTTTCATTGGGGTTAAAATCAGCATATTCGGATACCGAGCAAAATTAAAACATTTCAGCCCATAACAATGTTATTGGCTGACTGTAAGTGGGAAGAGTTTCGACGTCATGAGACTAGGTTGATGTTGCTATACATAATGTGTTCACCTGCAAGTGAACAGATATTAAGTAGGGATCCGTTTGGGATCCAAATGATCCGGTTACGAAAAAACACAACACTGAAGATATGACAGCTTGATACATTGTAGTCAATGTACAGCTTGTATAACAGTTTAAATATGGTGCCCTCTAAATAACTCAACCCACAGTTCTTAATGGCAACAAAAGTGAGTACACCCATAAGGAAAAATGGCCAAATTGTGCACAATTAGCTATTTTCCCTCCCATTGTCATTTGACTCATTAGTGTCACAAGGTCTCAGGTGTGAATGGTGAGCAGGTGAGTTTAATTTTGTGTTATCGCTCTCACACTCTCTCATACTGTCACTATAAGTTCCTCATGGCAAAGAATGTTCTGAGGATGTGAAAAAAATAATTGTTTCTCTACATAAAGATGGTCGAGGCTATAAGACGATTACCAACATCCTGACACAGACCTGCAGCACGGTGGCCAAGACTACAGTATACTGCAGTGTAACAAGACAGGTTCCACTCATTCCTGGCCGGTCGACTACAGAAGTTGAGTGCACGTACTCAGCGTCATTTCCAGAGGTTGTCTTTTCACAATAGACGCATGAGTGCTGCCACAGGGCTGTGGGGGTCAGCCTGACAGTGCTCAGACCATATGCCACACACTGCATCAAATTGGTCTGCATGGCTGTCATCCCAGAAGGCAGCCTCTTCTAAAGATGGTGCACAAGTTAGCCCACAGTTTGCTGAAGACAAGCAGACTAAGAACATGGATTTCTGGAACCATGTCCTGTGGTCTGATGAGACCAAGATAAACTTATTCGGTTCAGATGGTGTCAAGTGTGTATGGTGGCAACCAGGCGATTAGTATAAAGATAAATGTCTTGCCTACAGTCAAGCATGGTGGTGGGTGTGTCATGGCTGGGGCTGCCAGCTGTGAGGAGTTCATTGAGGGAACCATGAATGTCAATATGTACTGTGATATACTGAAGTAGAGCATCATTCCCACCATTTGGAAACCAGTATTCCAACATAATAATGACCCCAAAGACACCTTCAAGATGATCACTGCCTTGCTAACGAAACTGAGGGTAAAGGTGCTGGACTGCCCAAGCATGTCTCCAGCTTAAAAGTTAGGTGGACGCGCGCAAGGTCTCTAACATCCATCAGCTCCTTCATGTCGTCATGGGGGATGGGAAGAGGATTCCAGTGGTGACTTGTAAAGCTCTAGATACCTCCATGCCCAAGAAAGTTAAGGCAGTGCTTGAAAATAATCGTGGCCACACTTTGAGCACAATTTGGCCATTTTCACTTATGGGTGTACTCACTTTTGTTGCCAGCTGTTTAGACATTAATGGCTGTGTGACTACCAACATGCACAGCAAAAATTCATACACTTATCCTAACAAAACAGTCAATTCCTGCACGTGTTGCTGCTGTCTAACAGCCGCAGGAACTCAAACATATTTTTCGATCACGCCGAAGACACTTGTTTAGCACATGAGCATGCTCAGATAATGCTTTATCTGAGCATGTAAGCTCAACACTAGTCTCCATCTTGCATCTCCCACTCCTGCTTGACTGACAGCTTACTGGTTGTGTGACATCCAGCGCTAGTAAAGAAATTTTCATGTCAGTCAAGGTGGGAACTTGAGCTGAGGAAGCATGGCTTCTGGAAGTGCTCTATCACTCCCAGAGCACTTAAAATGCATGTGCATATTGATAAAAACATGGATTATTCTATTATGGATCTACAGATTTTATAAAAGGTATGGACTGGCATGTCTTTACAAGATCTACTATTTTACTTGCTTATAAAGTATTTTACCATTTTAATTGACCATATAAGCAGTTTGGGGGGATGGTGGACACTGATGATAGATTCTCTTTAATTTTATTATTAATAATAATAATAATCTTTATTTATATAGCGCCAACATATTCCGCAGCGCTTTACAGTTTAACAGTTTCAAACACAAGTCATAAGTAACAAAGTTAACAATACAATAATTAAAGCAAAATAAGACGACCCTGCTCGTGAGAGCTTACAATCTACAATGAGGTGGGGGAGATACAGAGTACAGGTGTGTATTTACAATGGTGTATTTACAATGATGGTCCAGCCATCTTGAGGGAATGGGGATTAGATAGAGATAGTGAATGGGCTACACACACACTTACACATAGAATGACTTTGATTAGGGAAAGTGATAGGCCGCTCTGAACAAATGTGTTTTGAGGGAGCGCCTAAAACTGTGCAAGTTGTGAACGGTCCTTATTTCTTGGGGTAGAGCATTCCAGAGGATTGGCGCAGTGCGGGATAAGTCTTGGAGTCGGGAGTGGGAGGTACGGATTAGGGCAGATGTTAGTCGAAAGTCGCGTGCAGAGCGCAGCGATCAGTTAGGTCAATAGACAGAAATTAGGGAGATGTAAGGGGGTGCCACACTGTGGAGAGCTTAATGGGTGAGAACAAGTACTTTGAATTGGATTCTGTAATGAATGGGCAGCCAGTGTAATGACTGGCGAAGAGCGGACAGATCTGAGTGCCAATTAGCCAGATGGACGACCCTGGCTGCTGCATTAAGGATAGACTGGAGAGGGGAAAGTTGAGTAATGGGGAGGCCACTTAATAGAGCGTTGCAGTAGTCCAGGCGGGAGTGGATCAAGGTGACAGTGAGGGTTTTATTGTTTCCATGGTGAAAAAGGGCGGATTCTAGAGATGTTATTTAGGTGTAAGCGGCAAGAGCGGGCAATAGATTGTATATGGGATGTGAAGGAGAGATTGGTGTCAAATATAACACCAAGACAGCACACCTGCTGCTGTTATTATGGTACCACCCACGGAGAGGGAAATGTCAGATTTAGGGAGGTTAGTAGACGGCAGGAGCAGAATAAGTTCAGTTTTGGAGAGGCTGAGTTTCAGATAGAGAGCGGACATGATGTTGGAGACTGCGGACAGACAGTCACTGGCGTTCTGTAGTACAGCGGGGGTAAGGTCAGGGAATGACGTATATAATTGTGTGTCATCAGCATAAAGATGGTACTGAAAGGCAAATCTGCTGATGGTCTGTCCAATTGGGCCGTGCAGAAAGAGAAGTGAAGGGGGCCAGTAAGTGAGCCCTGAAGTACCCCAATAGTGAGAGGAAGAGGAGATGAAGTGGAGCCAGGGAACAAAACACTGAAGGAGCAGTCAGAAAGATAGGAAGAGAACCAGGAGAGGGCAGTGTCCTTAATGCCTAGTGACTGGAGCCTAGAGAGTAGGAGATGGTGGTCAACAGTGTCGAAAGCTGCAGAAAGGTCTAGAAGAATGAGCAGAGAGTGTGGTCACCATTACATTTTGTTGTCAGAAGGTCATTGGTCACTTTGATGAGTGCAGTTTCTGTCAAGTGTAGGGGGCGGAAGCCGGACTGTTAAGGGTCTAGGAGGGAATGAGTGGAGAGGTAACGGGTAAGGCGGGAGTAGACAAGGAGCTCCAAGAGTTTAGAGATGAAGGGGAGATTGGAGACTGTTCTTAGTTATTTGTGTAGGATGAGTCGAGGGTGGGTTTCTTTAATAATGGAGTAATGATAGAGTGTTTGAGGGAGAGATTAAATATTGTAGTTAGGTGAGCTGTGACGACTGTAGAGAGAGACTGGAGGAAATGTGAGGGAATGGGGTCGGTAGTGCATACAGTCAGACAAGAATAAGAGGGGAGTCTGAAAACTTTTTCTTCTGTGATGGAAACAAATGTGGAGAGTGAGCCAGGGAAAATGCAGGGAGTTACAGCACTTGATGGCTGGGAGTGGATTTCCTGATGGATATTATCTATTTTCTCTATAAAGTGGGATAAAAAGGTCATCAGCACAAATATCTGTGATAGGGGCTTGTGCTTTCGGCCTGAGGAGGGAGTGAAAGGTGTCAAAAACTTTCTTGAGGTTGTTGGATAGTGAGATCAGGGTGGTGCAGCAGGTCTGTTTGGCAAGGTGAAGGGAAGAGTTATAGGTTCTTAATATAAATTTTGTAGTGGATGAAGTCTTCTGATGTGCAAGTTTTCCTCTATAAGCGTTCAGCACTCCTAGAGCATCGCTGAAGAAGTTGAGATTGTGATGTGAGCCAGGGTTGTTTTACTCTGTATTTGGAGGTTCTGAGCGTCTCTGGGAATGGGAGAATTGTAAGCCACCATGGGAAATGGCAGCAAGGGAGACAGTGTCAGAATCCTGATTCCAGGTTTCAGTGAGGGCCAACAGATTCAGAGAGTTCTTCAGATAGTAATTGTCCAGGAAAGGAAGTTTGTTACATACAGACCGTGGATTCCAGAGGGCACAATTAAGAGGGAGATGAGGGCGTGCAAGTAATATTAATAAGATTAGTAAGGCTTCGGATATGAGGTAAGGTAGGGGGTGAGGTTGGGGGATGGTGGACTGGGGTTGTGGGAGATGTCCCCTGAAATCAGTAGGAGTAGGAAGATAAAGAACAAGTAGTTATTGGAATTGTAAGAAGTTTTTTCTGTGATGTGTTTGGGCAAGATGGGCTGAGGTTTTTCAGGAAGGTGAGAAGTGCATGGGAGCTGTACATGGTAGAGGGAAGTAAAGAGGGGCTGATGTGTATGAGTCGATATGGAGGGGAGATGGGGCGGTGAATGGGGATGGCAAGGGAACATAGGAGGATAGAAATATAGCACATGGCTACAATAGAGAGCAAAGTGTGGGTTACCTGTCTCCTGCCCTGACTAACTGCCATGGATTAACTGCTATTTGTAGATGCTTAGCTTCTGGGATGCTTTGATGAGGGGATGTGTGCACCCCTTAGAATTCTTCTAAATTTATAGGTCTGGAGAGAGGGATTGTGGGAGCTGGTTTGGGATAAATTAGCAACAGCTGCTCTACACATCCTGGTGTGGATAGATGATCAAACACACTAGTCCTGGCTCCATCTCTATGCTATAACACCTTTCCCAAGATAACATCTACAGTGACCATCACCCATAGATAAACAACAGTGAGTACTAAGAACCCTGCAACAGATGAATTATAGCAAATATTCAGTAAGCAGAGTTCAGTAAAATATATTGCAGGTGATATGCAGCAGAAGAGACAGCAGGCAGAGATGTGGAGTTGTTCCTGTGTGAAGAGAGAAGATGGATGTTAATTCTTTGCCATGGATCAACTGCTTTTTCTAGATGCTTAGCTTCTGGGATGCTTTGCTTAGGGGATGCGTGCACCCCATTTTGCCTAATTTACCATTTGCTAAAATTTTTTTGCTCTGTTGAAGACCATTGAGCAACATTTAAAACCTATTGAAGGAAGTATACAACTTTTTACTCCAAAAAAGATCCAAAATATGACAGTATTAGGACAGGTGCGGATGGCCGTACATTCTGTCATCCAAGAGAATAGGGCCAGATATGGATATCACACTCTGATCCAAGTTTGTTGTCAGTATAGTGAGTTTTGATTCTCTCGGAACAAAATTTCTCCATCTTCTCCATTGTGCCAGTGCATGGATATCAGACTGCAACTCAGATGTCATCCGAGTGCAGTCTGATGTTTTCCACGCAATCATTTACTTAAGTGCAATCCAGATATGGGATCAAGTTCAGACATGCTTTTTTTTTCTCGAATAGACATTGTCTGAAAAAAAAATCGCACATGTGCACGGCCTCTAGAATATCATTGGTCCATTATTTTGTCGGCCCGCATGCGGACCAATAACACGGCCGTCTACACCTGCCCATAGGGCTTGCTCACACACTTCATTTTTGCAACGAGAAACAAACAGCGTTTTACAATACCAAACAAAGTGAGTGAAATTTCTGCAAACTCACGCACACGCTGGTTATTTATTTTTATGCAGATTTGAACCATCAAAGCAATTTTTTTCAAATCTGTAGAGTGTCAATTCTTTCAGAGTTATTCATACATTCAAAAGAATGTGAAAAAAAGCGCAACAAAAACTGCATTTTTCCTGCCAGCACGCTGAAGAAAAATATTGAATGCCAATACTTAACGTGCGCACATATACACTCAGAACCCAGAAAAATGGCGCAAAAGCGGTAATGGATCAGCCACTGTGCACTTTCTTCAAATTCTCATTTTTTTTTTTACAATTTATTCAGCTTTTGATGTTGGTTTTTATCAAAGTCAGCCATAAAACTAACTGTGTATTATAATCATACACGAGGCACAAAGTCTGACCTCAGCACCCGGAGCAATGGTAAAGTGAGTGCAGCTGGGTCGCTGGAGCAGATTTGGCATGTTGTCCTATAAATATGGCGATGTATTGCTTCTTCTGTGTTCCTGAGACTCGCCTCTGCTGACATGTCACTGTGAATTAGCATTCTCTAATTCAATAGTATTTCAGAAATGACCTGTATACTCCACTGCTGCTTGGTCACGAAACAATTGCTTGTCAAGTTGTCTACTGGTTAAATTGGCCCCCTCCTCCTTCTCCGCTGGCAGACCCTCACCAATGCCAATGCAACAGCTAACGATGACGGATGGACCTTGCCCAGTGTCTGCAGAAAGGAGGAGACCCAGAAATCTCTTCTATTTGGTATGATGAATCTTTATCCATTTTATACTTAAAGGGGTTACCTAGAACTATTTTTTTTACTATGTGCCTAAAAACTAACAGGCAAGCAGTTGCTAACTACCTGCCTGTTCTACCCGGTGCCGGCACAAAGCGGTCACCGACTGCAGCTGCTCCATGTCAGCAGAGCAGTTCTTTCTTTTCCACTCCTATCTGTTGAGGGGGATGACTGACAAAGTCATGCTGATTAACAGCTGGCTCCCCGCAGTTAGGCAGCAGGGAGCTGGCTGTCAATCAGCATGACATTGGCAGTCACGCCCTGTCATCAGAGCATAGCAGAAGAGAAACTGCTGCCGGAGCCTCTGAATCACCCACAGGAGCAATCTGTGCCAGCAGAGATAGGAGCCAGTAGCATCTACCTGCTTGTTAGATTTTAGGGCCATAGTTCTCAAAATTAAATAGTCCTGGATAACCCCTTTTAAAGATCTTAAATTCTGTGAGAAATACATTCTCGCGCATCACCTCTACTCTGGAACTCTCTACCACAACATATCAGACTCTCACCTACCATCGAAACCTTCAAAAAGAGCCTGAAGACCCACCTCTTCCGACAAGCCTACAACCTGCAGTAACCACCGATCCACCAAACCGCTGCACGACCAGCTCTACCCTCGCCTACTGTATTCTCACCCATCCCTTGTAGATTGTGAGCCTTCGCGGGCAGGGTCCTCTCTCCTCCTGTACCAGTTATGACTTGTATTGTTTAACATTATTGTACTTGTTTTTATTATGTATTTTATGTATTTTATTATGTATACCCCTCCTTACATGTAAAGCGCCATGGAATAAATGGCGCTATAACAATAAATAATAATAATAAATAATATTGAGTACCTGCTTATAGCTGTAGCAGAGATTGTTTTCTGATACACATTTCCATATCCTTATCTGGGTAAATGATATTATACTATCTACGGTAAGGGGAGATTAACTTCTTAAGCGATTTTTCACATTTTGGGTTTTCGTTTTTTTTCGTCCCCTTCTTCTTTCAGCAGCCATTTCTTTTTTATTCTTATTAATTTTTAGTTATTTATATATTATTTTTTTTCACATATTTTGCAAGTGAACTGAACTGGAGAAAAAAATAAAATGTCAATCCACTGTTTTGCCTTTTGACAGGGGTGGGAAGTGATTTTACGGAGCTCATTGGACGGCAAAGGTGTGACCTGGAAACAAAACTCTTCCGGCCACGATTACAGCAATACCTAACTTTTGTATATATTTTTTTTAAATTTAAATGTTAAAAAGTAAAATGGAATTTAAAAAAAAATGTTTTTTTTAATGTGACAAACTAATGTTTTTGCTGATGCCAAAAGTTTGGATTGTTTTTTTTTTATTGAATTTTTCAGGGCAACTGAAAATTCTCCTTTCCAGCATTTACTGTACAAGTTAATTCATTTTTATATTTCATCACACAAGACTTTTACAGACTCAAGGATACTAAAAATTATTTTTATTTATTTATTTTGAAGGGGGAAAAGGTGGTAATTCATACTTTTAGTTTAGATTTTTTTTTCCTTTTTTTAATATTTATTAGTGAGTAGTGAGTGCGCATCGGGGTGCTTGGGCTCAGATACTCGATCGAGTATCCCTGGTGCTTGAGCACATCTTTGATTCCTTGCCCCACATGTTTCACAACTGTTTTTTAGTCAGTAAACATGCAATGATTGCCTGCCAATCACAGTAATGGTGTAGCCATATTGATTACTAGCATTACTGTGACTGACTGGCCGCATCATGTCATCAGGTCTATATAAGACTCGGTAGCGCGATGCTCGCCACAGTGAGGGTTTATAGGCTTACAGTCCTTGTTACTGAAACATATAACTAGAGTTGAGCGAAACGGGTCGAAAAATTTCAAAAGTCGCCGACTTTTGGCAAAGTCGGGTTTCATGAAACGAAACCCGACCCTAGGATGAGGTCGGCCACGAGGTCGGCGACTTACGCGCCAAAGTCGCGTTTCAAAAGTTTGTTTTGCGCTCTTTTTCAGCCAATCAGGATCCACGGACTCTGTGGGCAACGTGATGACATAGGCAGGGGTCACCACCATCTTTCAGAAGGGCATGCAAGTGATTGGCTTGCTTTGGTGGGCGTCACAGGGGGTATAAAAGGGCGTGCACGCCGACCGCCATCTTACTTCTGCCGATCTCAGTATAGGGAGAGGTTGCTGCTGATTCTGTAGGGAGAGCGTTAGGCAGGGAAGAAGACAAAAAAACTGCTTCTGCTGCTAGCGATTTGGCCTGCACAACACACCAGTCACTGTGTGTGCAGTGCAAGGGGAGGCTATATAGTGGTGTATCAGTGGTGTTGGTTGTTGGGCTGCCTTCTAAGGCTTCCTGACATTCCTGCATTGCTGTTTACCCACTGCTCCGCAAACTGCTTTTTTAAAAGCAATCCCAATTTTTTTTTTTTGTCCTGCTGAGAAGAAAAAAAAACTGCTTCTGCTGCTAGCGATTTGGCCTGCACAACACACCAGTCACTGTGTGTGCAGTGCAAGGGGAGGCTATATTGTGGTGTATCAGTGGTGTTGGTTGTTGGGCTGCCTTTTAAGGCTTCCTGACAGGCTGGCATTGCTGTTTACCCACTGCTCTGCAAACTGCTTTTTTAAAAGCAATCCAATCTCCCTTATCCTCTAGTCACTTTTGTCACAGCTGTGCCATCGAGCCTGTGACATAGCGCTCAGATATCAGTGGGCCTCACACAATCCAAAAGTGTCCAGTGTCCACAAGTGTCTGCAGAAATTCAAAATCTCCCTTATCCTCTAGTCACTTTGGTCACAGCTGTGCCATCGAGCCTGTCACATAGCGCTCAGATATTCATTGGGCCTCACACAATCCAAAAGTGTCCAGTGTCCACAAGTGTGTGCAGAAATTCAAAATCTCCCTTATCCTCTAGTCACTTTGGTCACAGCTGTGCCATCGAGCCTGTCACATAGCGCTCAGATATTCATTGGGCCTCACACAATCCAAAAGTGTCCAGTGTCCACAAGTGTGTGCAGAAATTCAAAATCTCCCTTATTATCTCGTCACTTTTGTCACAGCTGTGCAATCGAGCCTGTGACATAGCGCTCAGATATCAGTGGGCCTCACACAATCCAAAAGTGTCCAGTGTCCACAAGTGTCTGCAGAAATTCAAAATCTCCCTTATCCTCTAGTCACTTTGGTCACAGCTGTGCCATCGAGCCTGTCACATAGCGCTCAGATATTCATTGGGCCTCACACAATCCAAAAGTGTCCAGTGTCCACAAGTGTGTGAAGAAATTCAAAATCTCCCTTATCCTCTAGTCACTTTGGTCACAGCTGTGCCATCGAGCCTGTCACATAGCGCTCAGATATTCATTGGGCCTCACACAATCCAAAAGTGTCCAGTGTCCACAAGTGTGTGCAGAAATTCAAAATCTCCCTTATCCTCTAGTCACTTTGGTCACAGCTGTGCCATCGAGCCTGTCACATAGCGCTCAGATATTCATTGGGCCTCACACAATCCAAAAGTGTCCAGTGTCCACAAGTGTGTGCAGAAATTCAAAATCTCACTTATCCTCTAGTCACTTTGGTCACAGCTGTGCCATCGAGCCTGTCACATAGCGCTCAGATATTCATTGGGTCTCACACAATCCAAAAGTGTCCAGTGTCCACAAGTGTGTGCAGAAATTCAAAATCTCCCTTATCCTCTCGTCACTTTTGTCACAGCTGTGCCATCGAGCCTGTGACATAGCGCTCAGATATCAGTGGCCCTCACACAATCCAAAAGTGTCCAGTGTCCACAAGTGTCTGCAGAAATTCAAAATCTCCCTTATCCTCTAGTCACTTTGGTCACAGCTGTGCCATCGAGCCTGTCACATAGCGCTCAGATATTTATTGGGCCTCACACAATCCAAAAGTGTCCAGTGTCCACAAGTGTGTGCAGAAATTCAAAATCTCCCTTATCCTCTAGCCACTTTGGTCACAGCTGTGCCATCGAGTCTGTCACATAGCGCTCAGATATTCATTGGGCCTCACACAATCCAAAAGTGTCCAGTGTCCACAAGTGTGTGCAGAAATTCAAAATCTCCCTTATCCTCTAGTCACTTTGGTCACAGCTGTGCCATCGAGCCTGTCACATAGCGCTCAGATATTCATTGGGCCTCACACAATCCAGAAGTGTCCAGTGTCCACAAGTGTGTGCAGAAATTCAAAATCTCCCTTATCCTCTAGTCACTTTGGTCACAGCTGTGCCATCGAGCCTGTCACATAGCGCTCAGATATTCATTGGGCCTCACACAATCCAAAAGTGTCCAGTGTCCACAAGTGTGTGCAGAAATTCAAAATCTCCCTTATCCTCTAGTCACTTTGGTCACAGCTGTGCCATCGAGCCTGTCACATAGCGCTCAGATATTCATTGGGTCTCACACAATCCAAAAGTGTCCAGTGTCCACAAGTGTGTGCAGAAATTCAAAATCTCCCTTATCCTCTCGTCACTTTTGTCACAGCTGTGCCATCGAGCCTGTGACATAGCGCTCAGATATCAGTGGCCCTCACACAATCCAAAAGTGTCCAGTGTCCACAAGTGTCTGCAGAAATTCAAAATCTCCCTTATCCTCTCACTTTTGTCACAGCTGTGCCATCAAGCCTGTGACATAGCGCTCAGATATTCATTGGGCCTCACACAATCCAAAAGTGTCCAGTGTCCACAAGTGTCTGCAGAAATTCAAAATCTCCCCTGTCCTATAGACACCTTGTACCTTGTTTTACATTACTATATAGTTTGTTGGATTTTGTCTACATTTCTACCAAAAATGAGGAAGGCTGGTGGAAGAGGCCATGGAATTGGGCGGGGGTTGGCAGCTGGTAATGATGGTGTTGGTGGTGGATCTGATGGTAGTGGCAAGAGCAAAATATGACCGAATGCAGGAGGTGTTGAGCCTGCGTCATCGTCTGGCTACATAAGGCCTCGAACGTTTAGTTTTCTAGGAGTTGGCAAACCGCTTTTAAAGCCAGAGCATCAGGAAAAAGTTTTGTCTTACATTGCTGACTCAGCCTCCAGCTCTATCGCCTCCTCTTCTTCAGTTGTAAAAAGTAAAAGCACTGAGTCGTCATTGGAGGCTCATGTTCACCTTTCCTTGTGTCCTTCACCCCAACCAAGATTGAAGGATGATGCAGGCCATACTACTGATTACTCCATGGAGCTGTTTTCACATACCATGCCTGGATTATCAAGTCAAATGGTGAATTACCCAGGCCAAGATGAATCTGACATGGAGTGCACTGATGCACAGCCGCTGATGGATGATTCTGCTGGTACATTCACTCAGAGCACTACATTGTCCTCGCAGTGTACAGAGCCAGATTCTGACCCTGATGAGACTCAGGTGCCCCTTCCCGCACACTATACCACCATACACGGTGACACAGAGGAAGGTGCACATGACATAGAAGAGGAGGTGATGGATGACCCAGTTGTTGACCCACATTGGCATCCATTGGGGGAAGAGGGTGCTGCTTCCAATAGCTCAGATGAGGAGCATCCACAGCAGACATCGACATCGCAACAGCTGTTATCTGGCAGGCCCGGAGCACTCCAAAGACAGGTTCCAAACATCAAAAGAGTTGCTGGACAGCTTGTCCAGAGGGTCAAAAGATCACAGCGTGCTAGGCCGCAAAATGTCTGCCAAAGTAGGAAGAGTGCAGTGTGGCACTTTTTTGACCAAAATCCTCATGATCAGGCCAAGGTTATCTGTAAGAAGTGCGCAAAGACCTTTAGCCGAGGGAAAAATCTGAAAAATTTGAATACCAGTTGCATGCTTAGACATTTAACCAGCATGCACTTGCAAGCGTGGACACAACACCAAACCTCAAGTGCCACATGTGCAACTGATCACAACGAAGGTAGTCAGCAATGCTACATTGTTTCCCCCACTGTAAGCCCACCGGTTAGCACAGCAGCAAATGTTGAGGTGTCGTTGCAAGACCACAGCAGTCAGGGAATCCCACTGTTATATCAACGAAAGACTGATTCTAGGCCATCAGAAAGAACACCAACTCCATCACCATCATCAACCCTCTCTCAGTCCGCCCTGTCCACCGCTACTTCCACCATATGCAGCTCTCAAGTCCAGCTCACCCTCCCAGACACTATGAGTAGGTCAAGAAAGTACTCAGTCTCTCATCCGCGTACACTGGGTTTGAACGCCCACATTGCCAAACTAATCTCGTTTGAGATGATGCCCTTTCGGTTGGTGGAAAGCACAGCTTTCCGCGTACTCATGGCCTATGCAGTACCACGCTATGACCTACCCAGTCGCCACTTCTTCTCTCGCAAAGCCATCCCAGCCCTCCACCATCATGTGAAAGACCGCATTGTCCATGCACTCAAGCAGTCAGTGAGCGGAAAGGTGCACCTCACAACTGATGCATGGTCCAGTCGGCATGGCCAGGGCCGTTACGTGTCCATCACTGCGCACTGGGTTAATGTGGTGGATGCAGGGTCCACAGGGGACAGCGGTGGTGGGACAGTGCTGCCTAGCCCACGGTATAGGAAACAGTTGGCTGTAGGCGTTCGACCCTCCTCCTCCTCCTCCTCCAAAAGCGAAAGCTCGTCCACAGAGCGCAGTCGTACGAGCACTCCATCTGCAGCTGCCACTGTTGCACACGATGTGTCCCCCTATCGAGCAGCTAGTGGAAAGCGTCAGCAGGCTGTGTTGCAGATGATGTGTTTGGGCAACAGACACACCGCCGAGGTGCTGGCCGAGTACTTGAAGCGACAAACTGAGTCATGGCTGGGCAGTGTACATCTTGAGGCAGGCAAGGTAGTTAGTGATAAC
Organism: Dendrobates tinctorius; assembly: GCF_039654945.1. Classification (NCBI taxonomy): domain Eukaryota; kingdom Metazoa; phylum Chordata; class Amphibia; order Anura; family Dendrobatidae; genus Dendrobates; species Dendrobates tinctorius. The sequence continues at coordinate 27,343,483 of NW_027361689.1, read as the reverse complement.
GGCCGTAATTTTGTGGCAGCTATAGCCCTTTCAAAACTCAGCCATATACCTTGCTTGGCTCACACCTTGAACCTGGTGGTGCAGTGGTTCCTCAAAAATTATCCGGAGTTAACAGCCCTGCTCCAGAAGGTGCGAAGACTGTGCGCGCACATCCGCCGGTCGCATGTACACTCCGTTCGTATGCAGAAGCTGCAGCGATTGCTCCACCTTCCCAACCACCGCCTCATTATCGACATTGCAACAAGGTGGAACTCCACCCTGCACATGGTGGAGCGGCTGTGCGAGCAGAGGCAGGCCATAATGCATTTGTGGGAGGATACACGGCCAGGCACTTTGAGAGCAGACATGGAGTTGACAGGTGTGCAGTGGTCGAAGCTGAAAGACCTCTGTAAAGTCCTTCAGTGTTTTGAGGAATGCACACGGCTGGTAAGCGCAGACGACGCCATCCTAAGCATGAGCATCCCACTTTTGCGTCTGCTCATGCAAACTTTGACGAACCTTAAGGAGCAGGCGTCTGCAGCCAATGTTGATGAGGAGGAAGAGGAGGAGAGAATCCTTGATGACATTTGGCCATTGTCTGCTCAGGGACCTCTCCTGGACGAGGTGGAGGAAGAAGAGGAGGAGGAGGAGGATGATGGGGATAATTACTTAGGGGAGGAGGATGCATCTCGTGGGGCAAGTGAAAATGTTGGCATGGCAAGGTCTGGTACAGGGTTTGTGCGTGACTGGAGGGATGTGCATTTGCCAGAAAGTGCTCCTCCAACCAGCACTCGCAGTGCATCATTGACACCGGGAACATTGGCCCACATGTCAGATTATGCCTTGCAGATCCTAAAAAGGGACCCACGCATTGCCAAAATGATGAACGATGACGACTACTGGTTGGCCAGCATCCTGGATCCACGCTATAAAGGCAAATTACAAAACATCATGCCACAGGAGAACCTTGACCTAATATTGGCTAATAAACAAGCAACTCTGGTAAATCGGTTGCTTGAGGCATTCCCAGCACAAAGCAGCTGTGATGGTTCTCACATGAGCCGTACGGGCCGGGGGCTGCTTGGCAGAGGTGTCCGTGGTGCACACAGCAGAAGTGGCGTTGGAGACAGGGGTTTCATGACAATGTTGTGGACTGATTTTTCAAGTACCGCTCACACAACTGGTAATACTGCATCGATGGAAAGTGACAGGAGACAGCAGTTGTCAACTATGGTTACAAACTACTTTTCCTCCCATATCGATGTTCTCCCACACAGGTCATTCCCCTTTGACTATTGGGCCACTAAACTGGACACCTGGCCTGAATTGGCACAATATGCCTTACAGGAGCTCGCTTGCCCAGCTGCAAGTGTGCTATCGGAAAGAGTCTTCAGTGCAGCTGGATCAATCCTGACAGAAAAAAGGACCCTTCTGTCAACCCAAAATGTGGATGATCTAACTTCATTAAAATGAACCACGCATGGGTTTCCAAGGATTTTGTCCCACCTTCCTCTGATGACACATAGGGTGACAGAAAAATGGCTTGCTTTGGTCCACCTCTTCCTGGGACTTGACCTATTTCACCTTTTGCATCAGCTGAATGTCCAACATCAACATATGCCACTTTCTAAAACTCCCTAACTGTGCTGCCTCCCCCCCCATGGCCGGGGTCACCACCTAGCGCACGACAAGGTGCGAGTGCCGTTGCCCTGGACAGGTGGGTAGGCCGACTCTTGGGCGCGGGCACTGGTACAGGGTCCTTCATAGTGCAATCAAGTGTCTCTGACGGTGGTGGTGCACACCCGCCGTCAGACACACCGCCATACTATGAGGGGCCCAGTGCCAGTACCGACGCCCACGAGTGGGCCCCCCTTGCTTGGGCAGGGCCCCAGCATTTGCAATCTTTACCTCTCCCTGCTCCTCCGCTGTGTAGTCTGGGCCGTCAAATCCATACTGTGCCTAACACCGTCTGAGCCTGCCTCCTGATGTATAGACATATATTTTGAATGTGTACGCTATCCATACATGTTATCTGGGGATACGGTACCCTTTCTAACCTTTGTGCAATCACGTGCAATCCATACTGGGCCTAACACCGTCTGAGCCTGCCTCCTGATGTATAGACATATATTTTGAATGTGTACGCTATCCATACATGTTATCCGGGGAAACGGTACCCTTTCTAACCTTTGTGCAATCACGTGCAATCCATACTGGGCCTAACACCGTCTGAGCCTGCCTCCTGATGTATAGACATATATTTTGAATGTGTACGCTATCCATACATGTTATCTGGGGATACGGTACCCTTTCTAACCTTTGTGCAATCACGTGCAATCCAAACTGGGCCTAACACCGTCTGCGCCTGCCTCCTGATGTATAGACATATATTTTGAATGTGTACACTATCCATACAAGTTATCTGGGGATACGGTACCCTTTCTAACCTTTGTGCAATCACGTGCAATCCATACTGGGCCTAACACCATCTGAGCCTGCCTCCTGATGTATAGACATATATTTTGAATGTGTACGCTATCCATACATGTTATCCGGGGAAACGGTACCCTTTCTAACCTTTGTGCAGTCACGTGCAATCCATACTGGGCCTAACACCGTCTGAGCCTGCCTCCTGATGTATAGACATATATTTTGAATGTGTACGCTATCCATACATGTTATCTGGGGATACGGTACCCTTTCTAACCTTTGTGCAATCACGTGCAATCCATACTGGGCCTAACACCGTCTGAGCCTGCCTCCTGATGTATAGACATATATTTTGAATGTGTACGCTATCCATACATGTTATCTGGGGATACGGTACCCTTTCTAACCTTTGTGCAATCACGTGCAATCCATACTGGGCCTAACACCGTCTGAGCCTGCCTCCTGATGTATAGGCATATATTTTGAATGTGTACGCTATCCATACATGTTATCTGGGGATACGGTACCCTTTCTAACCTTTGTGCAATCACGTGCAATCCATACTGGGCCTAACACCGTCTGAGCCTGCCTCCTGATGTATAGACATATATTTTGAATGTGTACGCTATCCATACATGTTATCTGGGGATACGGTACCCTTTCTAACCTTTGTGCAATCACGTGCAATCCATACTGGGCCTAACACCATCTGAGCCTGCCTCCTGATGTATAGACATATATTTTGAATGTGTACGCTATCCATACATGTTATCCGGGGAAACGGTACCCTTTCTAACCTTTGTGCAATCACGTGCAATCCATACTGGGCCTAACACCGTCTGAGCCTGCCTCCTGATGTATAGACATATATTTTGAATGTGTACGCTATCCATACATGTTATCTGGGGATACGGTACCCTTTCTAACCTTTGTGCAATCACGTGCAATCCATACTGGGCCTAACACCGTCTGAGCCTGCCTCCTGATGTATAGACATATATTTTGAATGTGTACGCTATCCATACATGTTATCTGGGGATACGGTACCCTTTCTAACCTTTGTGCAATCACGTGCAATCCAAAATGGGCCTAACACCGTCTGAGCCTGCCTCCTGATGTATAGACATATATTTTGAATGTGTACACTATCCATACAAGTTATCTGGGGATACGGTACCCTTTCTAACCTTTGTGCAATCACGTGCAATCCATACTGGGCCTAACACCATCTGAGCCTGCCTCCTGATGTATAGACATATATTTTGAATGTGTACGCTATCCATACATGTTATCCGGGGAAACGGTACCCTTTCTAACCTTTGTGCAGTCACGTGCAATCCATACTGGGCCTAACACCGTCTGAGCCTGCCTCCTGATGTATAGACATATATTTTGAATGTGTACGCTATCCATACATGTTATCTGGGGATACGGTACCCTTTCTAACCTTTGTGCAATCACGTGCAATCCATACTGGGCCTAACACCGTCTGAGCCTGCCTCCTGATGTATAGACATATATTTTGAATGTGTACGCTATCCATACATGTTATCTGGGGATACGGTACCCTTTCTAACCTTTGTGCAATCACGTGCAATCCATACTGGGCCTAACACCGTCTGAGCCTGCCTCCTGATGTATAGACATATATTTTGAATGTGTACGCTATCCATACATGTTATCTGGGGATACGGTACCCTTTCTAACCTTTGTGCAATCACGTGCAATCCATACTGGGCCTAACACCATCTGAGCCTGCCTCCTGATGTATAGACATATATTTTGAATGTGTACGCTATCCATACATGTTATCTGGGGATACGGTACCCTTTCTCACCTTTGTGCAATCACGTGTAATCCATACTGGGCGTGAGAACGGCTGGCGAGCTGTTAAGCAAGCTACAGCACCTGTGGTTTGCACACGTAAGTTTTTCATTTTTTCAGGAATGACGGTTAGGCCTAATTCCGGAACTGCGGTTGACCTGCACTTACTGGGAAATCATTGTTCGCGGGTAATAATTGTAATCAGTGATCCCCATCACTAACGTTGTTCAGCGGGTTATCTGCACCTGTAAGCGACAAACACTGGCCTTTTCAGTGTAGCGCACATGCAGCCACGGACATGTAAGGGCATGACACACCAGTTATTGGCCAATCTCATGTGCCAGAGCCTCACGTGTCCCTCTAGTAAGCCGGACTCGGACCGCGGGGCATGACGGAGTCTCGTTCGTTAACGGTATTAAGCTTGCAATGTGTGCATCTGTTCTGTAGCTGGCATGGTTGAGGTTTCCCAGGTGGAGTCGAATTTAACCGTAGGCTCCACTCCTGGTGGTGCCCTTCTGGACATTCCTTTAAGGTTCAGCTTTGCAACCATACTGCCCACGTAAAACAAACACTTTGCCTTCATGAACGCTGTTTGGAGGGTCATGACTCGTGGGAATAACGCCGCCCAATCAGTTAACCTGCTAGAGAGATCGTTCGTTGCTCCTAAGCATGACATCACACTCCCTAGGAAGAAGGTAATGCCACTATGGCGACCGTACTCCTGGGGGCGACACAAGTGCACTGATGCCCAGCCACTGCTTGATGAATCTGCTGGTACATTGACCCAGACCACTACATTCCCCTCGCACGCTACACGACCTGAATCTGACCCTGATGAAACTCAGGTTACCCTTCCCATATACAGTTCCATCTTACACGGTGACAAAGAGGAAGCTGCAGATGAAAGTGCAGGTTCGGCCCACCCGCCATCAGACACACCACCGTACTATCAGGGGCCCTGTGCCAGTGCCGTCGCCAATGAGTGGGCCCCCCCTGCTTGCTCAGGATCACAGCACTTGCAAAGTTGAAATACTGTGCAGTGAGATGGAAGATGGGGACGACGAGGAATCCAGACAAGTACAGGGATTCCCTAGCGAGGAGACTTATTTGATTGTTTTCAATGTTGGGACAGCAATTTTTGGGGAGCACTATACTCTGGAGAATGATAGATGGGGCCCACCATACACTGGAACATTCCAAAGGTGGACATCAGACACTGGAGCAGCATTTACAGGGCCCATTATACACTAGAGCATTAGAAATGGGGCCCATTATGTTTGGAGCATTATTTGGGCCCATAAGACAGTGGAGCTTCATCCATGGGGCCCATCATATACTGTAGCATTATGTGGAGCTCATCATATACTGTTTCAAACATTATATGGGACCAATGATTCTGTATGGAGAAATAGATGGGCCTCGTCATGAGATGTAAAAAGTGAGGTATTTTTCATTGTACTATACCGCTATTTCTCTGCCGTATCGGAGCATGATGAGTTGTGGTATGTGTTAAAGGGGCGCTCTTTCGCCCAGGGCACATGAAAACCTGCAGCCAGCCCCCCCCCCCACAACTTTAGCCAAATAACCCCCATTTTTCAGTGCGTAACTTGTATTATGAAGTTAATTAAGGTTGACAAGCTTAAGTAAGAAGAATTGATGCTTTTGGCATTCAAATGGGCACTGTATGTGTGTTTCCTGTCCTCCTCTCACTGCCGACTTTTATTCCCATTAACTTACATTGGGTTTCGTGTTTCGGGACGACCCCGACTTTTCCCTATAATCGAACGATCTTGCTCGACCCGACTTTTGGAAAAGTCGGGTTTCACGAAACGAAACGCGACCCTAAAAAACCAAAAGTCGCTCAACTCTACATATAACCAAATACTCATTTACAGGGCTACATCTATTGTAGTCAATATAAATACCGCTGTCAGCTGTAGGCCGGAATCACACCTGCGAGAAACTCGGACGAGCCTTGCATCTTAATATCCGGCACTGCCGCCGGCACTCAGGAGCGGTGCGTGCGGCTGCATGTATTTCTATGCAGCGGCACGCTCCAATCCGAGTGCCTGTGGCTGTGCCGGATATTAAGATGCAAGGCTCGTCCGAGTTTCTCACATGTGTGATCTCTGCCATATTTGATGTACGGATAGCTACTGGAGAAGGTATATTAGTGCATTATAGGCTTATAGGCAGAGTTTATGGCCTTACAGTCCTTGCTGCAGAAACCTAAAATCCAAACTACTTATCAGGGCTACGTATATTCTAATCTAGTCCCTATTAATATCACTCTTAACTTACCTAATTTCATATGTGCAAGGCGTGCGGTAACGGATGGAGGATTGGGCGTGCTAGTGATGGTGCACACAGAGGGCGAGGCCGTGGGCCAGTTGAAACTGTCTGCTGCTAAATGCGATTATCCGGATACCTAGCTTCCTGTCCCACTTTGCAGAAGGATGCAGGACACCACTCTTGAAGCCAGAACAGTGCGAACATGTGGTCGGTTGATTATCAGATACATTTTCCAGTATGTTTTTCAGCACCACCCTGTCTTCCACAAGGTCCAATCTCAGTAGCCAAGAGTCTGGACCACATAATCCTCACCCTGATCCTCCTTCCTCCCACCACGGCGAGTCCCAGGAGACAAGTGATCCTACACTCAGACACACCGAGGAACTCTTTACATTTCCATTTATTGATTCTTGCCTCTCGCCCTGCACGTTTCAACAGGGACATGAGGAGATCGTGTGTAGTGATATCCAAATATTTGAGCAGCCACGGTCAGAAGAAGATGATAGTGGGAAACAGCAATTAGTTTCTCAAGAGGTAGATGATGATGAGACACAGTTTCCAACATGTGATGTTGTTAAGTCAGCAAATCAGGAGGACCAGAGTGTGGAAGAGGAAGATGAGGTGGTGGACGATGAAGTCACTGAACCAACCTGGGAAGGTGTCATGTCCTCCTCTTACTCTCATTTTACTTCCTTTTTTGCAACCCCCTACCCCCTTGCTACCACTATTTTACAGCACAAAAGTTAGGGGCCCTATTGACTTCTATTGACTGTGAGCTGGTCTTATTATGCTGGGAAGGACTAAATAACCGGGATTTGGATGTTTCGCCCCCAGCAGTTCGCCCCAGCAGTTCGTCCCCAGCAGTTCGCCCCCAGGTATATTTTGCCCCCGCATATTTCGTCCCCAGCATTTGGCCCCCAGGAGGTTTCGCCCCCGCACATTTCGCCCCCAGCAGTCCCCAGCAGTTCGCCCCCGGATGTTTCGCCCCCAGCAGTTTGCCCCAGGATGTTTCGCCCCCAGCAGTTCGCTCCAGGATGTTTCGCCCCCATCAGTTCGCCCCCGGAAGTTTCGCCCCCAGCAGTTCGCCCCCGGATGTTTCACCCCCAGCAGTTCGCCCCCAGATGTTTCGGCCCCAGCAGTTCGGCCCTGATTTTTCGCCCCTGGATGTTTCGCTCCCAGCAGTTCGCCCCCGACAGTTCGCCCCCGGATATTTCTTCGCCCCGTGCAGTTTGCCTCCAACAGTTCGCCCACGGCGGTTCACCTCCAGATGTTTCGCCCCCAGCAGTTTGCCCCCGGATGTTTCACACCCGGCAGTTTGCCCCCGGATGTTTCGCCCCCAGCAGTTCGCCCCCAGATGTTTCACCCCCAGCAGTTTGCCCCCGGATGTTTCGCCCCCAGCAGTTCGACACCGGATGTTTCGCCCCTGGATTTTTCACCCCCGGAAGTTTCGCCCCCAGCAGTTCACCCCTGATGTTTGCCCCCGGATGTTTCGCGCCTGGATTTTTCACTCCCAGCAGTTAGCCCCCGGATGCTTCACCCCCAGCAGTTCGCCCCCCGATGTTTCGCCCCCAGATGTTTCGCGCCTGGATTTTTTGCCCCCAGCAGTTTGCCCCCGGATGTTTCACCTACAGCATTTTGTCCCTGTTAGTGTCACTATCTAATGTTTTGCCCCTAGCATTTTGACCCCAGATGTTTCACCCTCAGCTTTTGGGGTTAACATACAGGGAACAAAACATCTAGGGCTGAACATACCTGGCGGTAAAATATACAGGACCTCAATTGCTGGGGATTCTTGTGGCTGCCTTTTCAACAGCTCTATTGGCTGGCCTTAAAGGAGTATTATCACCCTAGAACACAAAAAAACTGACATACTTACCTGTCGTAGCTGCAGCTCTTGGGTCCCGGAGTGCAGTGTAGCGGTTCCCTGTGACCTCTTCTCCTGGTTCTGGCTGTCTTTTCATCTTGCCTGGATCACTGATCCATGAAGCATGAAGAATGCCGTGGCAGTGAGGCCAAATGTCTCCTGGCCGTTCACTGACATGACGTCACTCCTGCCGCATTCATCAGTCAATCCAGGGGGCAGGATGCCTCTCCTGTCACCAAAACACTGCTGCACATGCGCAGTGCCGCAATGAGATCAAGCAGAAGAGGACGCTGGGAAGAAGGAGAGGACTCGTGGTGGCCTCTGGATCCAGCATGGCGATCGCCAGCCCACAAAGTCAGGAGAAGATCAGGCAAAGATGAGCAGAAGACCTCTAGGTAAGTACTAGGAGGGGAAGATCGGCAGCATGCTTACCACAACATGATTGCTGAAAGCATGCTGCCTTATTTTGCTGTTCGGCATGAGAATACCCCTTTAATGCAGGCTATGTATGGAAGCAGCGGGACTGTTGACTGATTACAGGGCTAATCCCACCAACCATCTCTGCAGAACTGAGATACTGGCTTTGCTGAACTAAAGTGGTGGTTAACCAGCTTCTACAGAACCTCTTTATCAGGTTGTAGGGAAGGTGACCTGACGGACGGACTAGTCAGAGTGAAGAAGGAAAGGTTTGCACAGTGTAGGTAGGTGTCAGGTATTACAGTGGGAAAACAGCTAGGAAAGTGTAGTGGACGTGCAGTACCTTGGGTTGACCATTAGATGGCAGGGAGGAGTGTGAGCAAAGGACTTGACAACAGCTTAGGGCTTTAGAAACCGTTGCTCAAGAGGGGCGGAGTGACAGTTTCAAGGAACCGGGTTATCTATAAATACTGAGGGAGGGTTCCAGAAGGTTCCAGTCCCCAGGGGGAGCTCCAGTGATAGGAGGACTGCTACAGTCTGTGCGCTGTGAGGAGAATCCAGACCAGGGGGACTGAGGAGAGAGAACGTCAGGGGGGTGGTCCTGACAGATATACCGCAACAGAGACGAGTTAAAGAGAATAGGCATACCGTGTAAAGAACGACGTTTGACCAGTGAAAGGACTGTTGGTTAGGGATGGGCGAATCCTGAAATATTCGGAATCGCTAGACTGTAACGAGTCCGAGTCGGAAACTCGCTATTCGTTGCAAGTCTAGTGAGTCCAATGTTAATGAATGGGGATGCGAGTATTGCAGCGATTCCTGTGCTGGGGAGAGAGAGAGAGAGATATTACTACAAGCAATTCTAGTTTCTTAGCGATTTTGTGTCCCCCTGCTGACACAAAATCGCTAAGAAACGAGAATTGCTTGTATTAAACTCTGAAAAAAAAAAAATAGGAGTCTTAGCGATTTTGTGTCCCCCTGCTGACTAGTGTTGAGCTTTCCGATTGGCTGCCGAAATTACGTCATCATGATGCGCTGTCTGTGCGCATCATGATGCGCCGTCAGTTCGGGCCTTCGGGGGGGCTGTGCCGACTGTCCGGGGGTCTGTACCGGCCTGCCAGTGGTCTGTGCCAGCCTGCCGGTGGTCTGTGCAGGCTCCGGTGGTCTGTGCCGGCCTGCCGGTGGTCTGTGCAGGCTCCGAGGGGCTGTGCCGGCCTGCCGGTGGTCTGTGCAGGCTCCGGGGGGCTGTGCCGGCCTGCCGGTGGTCTGTGCAGGCTCCGGTGGTCTGTGCAGGCATCGTCCGATGGGACTACAAGTCCCATCGGGCTATGCCTGCTACCATGACAGTGATTGACACATTAGCCAATGATGGGACAGTAGTAGTCCCATCATCCGGCTAATGTGTTGAATGTAAAAAAAAAAAAAAAAAAAAAAATTACATGCTACATACATGCTACATACATACAACATGCATACTACATATATACTACATGCAACATACATACTACATATATACTACATGTAACATACATACTACATATATACTACATGCAACATACATACTACATACATGCTACATACTACATGCATACTACATACATGCTACATACTACATACATGCTACATACTACATACATGCTACATACATACTACATACATACTACATGCATGCAACATACAACATATATACTACATGCATGCAACATGCATACTACATATATACTATATATACTACATGTAACATACATACTACATATATACTACATGCTACATACATGCAACATACATACTACATACATGCTGCATACTACATGCATACTACATACATACTACATACAACATATATACTACATATACTACATGTAACATACATACACTCTACATGCTACATACATGCAACATACTACATACATGCTACATACATGCAACATACATACTACATACATGCTACATACATGCTACATACATACAACATATATACTACATATATACTATATATACTACATACATACACACTACATGCTACATACATGCAACATACATACTACATACATGCAACATACATACTACATACATGCAACATATATACTACATACATACTACATACATACTACATACTATATGCATACTACATACATACTACATACATACAACATATATACTACATATATACTACATGTAACATACATACTACATATATACTACATGCTACATACATGCAACATACATGCTACATACTACATGCATACTACATACATACTACATACATACAACATATATACTACATGTAACATACATACTACATACATGCTACATACATACCACATGCATGCAAGATGCATACTACATATATACTGCATATATACTACATGCATACAACATACATATATACTACATACAATACATACATATAGACATACAGTACATATAACATAGAGTACATACTTACCGTCACTTGTCACTTTGATCCCCGAAGCCATTGTCACCTGAGGGTTAAATATCAAAATAAAAAAACACCAATATACTTACCCCGATCCGCAGAAGTCCACGAGGGTCCCACGTCCATCTTGCGTGGAGAACAGCAGCATCAGCTGATGCTACCGTTCTCTACCAGCTCCAGGAATACAATGACGGAAGGTAGGTATCCTTCCGCACTGTATTCCTCCACCACTGTAAAAAAAAAAAAAAAAAAGTGGAATTTTCCACGCAACAATGGCATAAAGTGAGACTAGGGACTTTTTTTTTTTACAGTGGTGGAGGAATACAGTGCAGAAGGATACCTACCTTCCGTCATTGTATTCCTGGAGCTGGTAGAGAACGGTAGCATCAGCTGATGCTGCTGTTCTCCACGCAAGATGGACGTGGGACCCTCGTGGACTTCTGCGGATCGGGGTAAGTATATTGGTGTTTTTTTATTTTGATATTTAACCCTCAGGTGACAATGGCTTTGGGGATCAAAGTGACAAGTGACGGTAAGTATGTACTCTATGTTACATGTACTGTATGTCTATATGTATGTATTGTATGTAGTATATATGTATGTTGCATGCATGTAGTATATATGCAGTATATATGTAGTATGCATGTTGCATGCATGTAGTGTATGTATGTAGTATGCATGTAGCATGAATGTAGTATGTATGTTGCATGTAGTATATATGTAGTATGTATGTTACATGTAGTATATATAGTTTATATGTAGTATATATGTTGTATGTATGTAGTATGTATGTAGTATGCATGTAGTATGTAGCATGTATGTTGCATGTATGTAGCATGTAGTATATATGTAGTATGTATGTTACATGTAGTATATATAGTATATATGTAGAATATATGTTGTATGTATGTAGTATGTATGTAGTATGCATGTAGTATGTAGTATGTATGTTGCATGTAGTATATATGTAGTATGCATGTTGTATGTATGCAGCATGTATGTAGCATGTAATTTTTTTTTTTTTTTTTTTCTTTTACATTCAACACATTAGCCGGATGATGGGACTACTACTGTCCCATCATTGGCTAATGTGTCAATCACTGTCATGGTAGCAGGCATCGCCCGATGGGACTTGTAGTCCCATCGGACGATGCCTGCACAGACCACCGGAGCCTGCACAGACCACCGGCAGGCCGGCACAGACCACCGGCAGGCCGGCACATCCCCCCGGCAGGCCGGCACAGACCACCGGAGCCTGCATAGACCACCGGCAGGCCGGCACAGCCCCCCGGCAGGCCGGCACAGACCACCGGAGCCTGCACAGACCACCGGCAGGCTGGCACAGACCACCGGCAGGCCGGTACAGACCCCCGGACAGTCGGCACAGCCCCCCCGAAGGCCCGAACTGACGGCGCATCATGATGCGCACAGACAGCGCATCATGATGACGTCATTTCGGCAGCCAATCGGAAAGCTCAACACTAGTCAGCAGGGGGACACAAAATCGCTAAGACTCCTATTTTTTTTTTCAGAGTTTAATACAAGCAATTCTAGTTTCTTAGCGATTTTGTGTCAGCAGGGGGACACAAAATCGCTAAGAAACTAGGATTGCTTGTATTAAACTCTGAAAAAACTAGGATTGCCATCGATTTGCATTGGACTCGTTACTGTGCGAGTAATCGCTTGGAAACTCGCAGAGTACCGACTCCTGCGAGTCCCCTACTACTCGCAGAGTAACGAGTCCTAACGAGTAGATTCGCCCATCCCTACTGTTGGTGATTAGGCCTAGGGCAGCCACAGTGTCGGAAGCTGTCAGTGCGTCAGGAAAGGAAAAAGGACAGGACGTATATATATGTCCCAGGCGAGAAACACGGTGTGTGAAGCGGCTCTGGATACAGAGGGCCATGAGTGAGGTACTGTGCTGTATTGTGAAGCGGCTCTGGATACGGAGGGCCGAGAGAGAGAGACATTGCGGTGTGCTGCGAGGGCCGTCAGGCGGATGGCGAGCGAAAATAAACTTGGACCTGTTGCACCCAGAATCTGCCTCCATTTCGTCTCTGCGCGGTAAGAAGAGGGATCACCCCCCCAGCTCGCCCCACTAACCCTACAAGGTCTTTAGAAGGGGGGTTTTGGGATTAGCCCTCACAGAACACTCTGCCAGTACACCAAAGAATGGGACAGCAGATAAAAGTGGTATTCTCACTTCAGGATCCCTTTTTCTGTTGATGCCCATTCCTCAGATTAGGCCAAGAATAGGGTCCAGTTGTATTCTGCATTGAACCAGCTGTTTATCAGCAGCTTTCAGCACCAACGACAAGGACACGTGACTGGAAGCTGCAGCCATAACTCTCCATGATTTCAGTGAGATCCAGGGAAGATGTGACAGCGCTTGGTAAAGAGCTGATCCACCGTAACATGCCTTATACAGGGGCATGCACTGCTCTGTGCAGAGAAATGCATGTTCTGGACGGGACTCGATTGTGTGCATCTGGTCTTTCAGTAACAAACGGCCCTTTGGGGACAACCATTAAATTGGTGTGGCCCTTGGTGAATATGAGTTTGACACCCCTGATCTAAGACAAGTGATCATCAATTTACTGTCATGTACTAGTGGTGTTACACTTAATGGCTTCTTTTTGTCATCCATTACATATCATACTATACCTAGTGATGAGCAAACCCGATCTGGAAAGTTCAGGTTTCGTATCGAACATTGCCTGCTCAGGTTCAACCACACCGACCCAAAACAGGCAATGTTTGGAGTTTGCTTATCAAAAAAGAAAAATTGCTTCTCTCCCCTTTGCCGAGGTCCAGACCTGTGTGGAGAGTCTTCTTGATCAAGGGAATCCCTAGCTAGGAATAATGAAAGGGATTCCCTCGGGAACGATGACATATTCACACAATGTGGAAGTGCATGGAAGAGGACTGAAGAGGACCCTCCGCCTCTGTCGGTACCTCATAGAACCATAGAAAAAAGGATGATCACAAGGCAATTATTTGTGTGTATAAAAATATAATTTTTATTGAAGCAAATTCATTAAAACCATACTGCCAAAACTGAGGAAGTAGGAGAGTACAGATACACTCATTGCTCACAGTCACTCATTAAACGCGCAAATCCAGGAAGAGACAGCTACCACGAAAACGGATAGACACAGGGACTGCCAGCATTATATTGCAGAACTGAAAAAGCCCTAATAATAAACTACTACAAATATTAATATAGCCATAATTATATCGCAAGCTGTATAGGCCACATCACAGATTATGATCTAGATGTCAACCATAAAACAATGCCGCTTGCCTGGCAATAACCCTCATACCCATAATTACAATAATACTCCGCAAATATAATCAGATAACCGTGGTCACTTCTGGTCCGCGCGACTGGAAGTAACGCTCACCACCCGGATGTGACGTGTTACATCCGGGTGGTGAACATCACTTCTGGTTGCGCGGTATACCACGCTGCAGCTGGGAGATATAAATAATGGAGACACATGGTTGGTAGCAGACCCCTTGAGAAAGAAGCCGAAACGCGCATCAGGGTGGACGTGCTAGTCCAGGAGGTAGTGGCACCCTGTATAAAAGATACCCAAAGGTAATTTTACCTGATTATATTAAAAAACACACTCCCCTTGAAAAAGCAAACGCGCGATGGGGTACCGCCACTACTTAAGGTAATATAGCAACACTTTTTCTTTTATATATCTTCCTTATACCTTAGCTTTCAAATCTCTAATATGTACTCTGGTCATTTATGCCACATGGATTAACTTTTCTCTACCTGGAGTTGCATATTTTTTCTTGGACACTTAGGCTAGTTTCACACTAGCGTTACTGGGCGCAGCGCAGGGCCGCCACTAAGCTCCGCCCCCGGCCGTGCCTCCTCCGGTCAGCTCCTCCTCCAATCGCATGGCGCTGCATGCGATCAGCATATCCTATACTTAGCATTGGGTACGCTGGTCATGCGCTGGTACACTTTTGCCTGCGCATTTGCCCTTTTTGCGCTGCGCCGACGTGCGCCAAACACACTGTGTTGCATTTTTGTGCGCTCGGTGCAGCACAAAAAGGGCGGATGCGCGACAGAGAATTTTGCGATGAATTCACAATAAATTTTCCTAATCAGAAGCATCCATTGTTCATATGTCACATTAAAAACTCACATTTTGCTTCAGATTTTCTGATTTTATAAAAGAAACGTTAAATTGAAGCAAAATCTGGTTTGAAGATGCTAAACAATAGTTTTTTCTATAGCATGTATTGTCCCAGTGGAAAATGATATATTCCTCTTTAAAAATGCTTCCAAGCTTCAAAAATGTCACATTTTCAAAGTCGTGAAAGGAATAACGGCAGCAGAAGCTAGCAAAATGCAGAATTCCATGATAATAAAAGGTTTACAACAGGAAAAACGAGCAAACATGTAAGGCTACTTTCACACTTGCGTTTTTTTGCTGCGCGTTTTTTGCGCACACAAACGCATGAAAAAACCCATCATGCGTTTGTGTGTGTTTTTTTGCGGGTTTTGGTGCATTTAAAAAAAAAAAAAAAACACGTATGCGCACCCATAGACTTTAATGGGTGTTTTGCTGTAAAAAAAACGCGTGTGCATGCGTTTTTTTGGGGCAAGTCGGACGCTCAAAAAATGCAACAGGATGCATTTTGTGCGCCCGAGCGCACACTGCAAAAAAACGCATGCGCATACAAACACGTACGTGCGCATATGTATGCGCACATATGTGCACCCATGTTAAAGTATAGGGGAAAAAACGTATGCATTTTTTGCTCTAAAAAGCAGCACAAAAAAACGCAAGTGTTAAACCAGCCTAAGAAGCATTTGTGAAAAAAGCATACTAACTCAACAGTTCATTAGGTCGGGGTCATATGCAGTGTAAATGTCTAAATCCCATCCACATGCTCATGAAAAAATGCACAGTTAAAAAAATGACATGCAGTGCAGCAGTGGAGTACCTACCATGTAGGCAGGAGACGCCACTGCCCCCGGGCCATCAGGGGCCTGCCGCCAAGGGGTGTAATGCGCCCATGAACAGCAGGCACCTATCTATCGTGCTCTGGTAGGTGCCTGTCTCCTCCTGGAGCATGGCAAGGATAAACTAATACTCACCGCCTACTGCTGCGCTGCTTTCCTCACTCTGCTTCGATGCAGATCCTGAGACGTGAGTGATCACATGATTGCATATGTGGCACCCCTGAAGCTCAGTCGCCACAGAGGTACCGCACCTTCTCCTAAGATGTAGTGCCCCACCACCTAGGTAAGTTGGGAACTCCTTTCCACACTCCAACACCTGCACCCACACACAGGATAGTTCAGCACTGACCACATTGCGGCTTCATGCTTAGAGGGTAGCAGAGCACCTTTCGTGGGTCCTTGCTTCGTAACACGAGATGTGCTGGGAGGTGGGTGGAGTTGAGATATATAAAAGGTTGGGAAGGTTTAGAATTACAGGACAGTAGTGTTGAGCGATACCATCCGATACCCTAAAATATTGGATCGGATGGTATCGGCTCGATACGAAAAAAGTATCGGGTATCGCCGATTCCGATACCGGAAGTCCCATTCAAGTCTATGGGACTTCCGGTATCGGAATAAGAAAAACCCTTTGCTGTCCTTGTACAGCCTCTCGGGGGGGGGTGTACGGACCTTCCGGGGCTCTGTGCCGGCTGCCCGGGGGTCTGTGAGGACTGCCGGAGGTCTGTACCGGCCTGCCGGGGGGGCTGTGCCAGCCTGCCGGTCGTCTGTACCGACTGTCCGGGGGTCTGTGCAGGCTGCGGTGTGCTGTGCCGGCCTGCCGGTGGTCTGTACCGACTGCCCGGGGGTCTGTGCGGACTGCCAGGGGGTCTGTACCGGCCTGCCGGGTGGCTGTGCCGGCTTGCCGGTGGTCTGTGCCGACTGTCCGGGGGTCTGTGCAGGCTGCGGTGGGCTGTGCCGGCCTGCCGGTGGTCTGTACCGACTGTCCGGGGGTCTGTGCAGGCTGCTGGGGGCTGTGCCGGCCTGCCGGTGGTCTGTGCCGACTGTCTGGGGGTCTGCGCAGGCTGCGGGGGTCTGTGCAGGATCGTCCGATGGGACTACAAGTCCCATCGGGCGATGCCTGCTACCATGACGGTGATTGACACATTAGCCAATGATGGGACCGTAGTAGTTCCATCATCCGGCTAATGTGTTGAATGTACAAAAAAAAAATACATACTACATACATACTACATGCTACATACATACTACATACATGCTACATTCATATTACATACATGCTACATACATACTACATGCATGCAACATACATACATACTACATATATACCACATGCATGCAACATGCATACTACATATATACTACATGCAACATGCATACTACATATATACTACATGCATGCAACATACATACAACATATATACTACATGCAACATGCATACTACATATATACTACATGCATGCAACATACATACATACTACATGCATGCAACATACTACATATATACCACATGCATGCAACATGCATACTACATATATACAACATATATACTACATGCATACTACATATATACCACATGCATGCAACATACATACTACTAGTGTTGAGCATTCCTGCAAATATCAGGAATCGGCTGACATTCGCTGTATCGGAATTCCGATACCAAGTACCGATATTTTTTCAATATCGGAATCGGAAGTTCCCATAATGCAAAGAGCCACTGCTGTGGCTCTGATTGGCTGCCGAAATGACGTCATCATGATGCGCGGTCTGTGCGCATCATGATGCGCCGTCAGTTCGGGCCTTCCGGGGGGTCTATGCCGACTGCCCGGGGGTCTGTACCGGCCTGCCAGGGGTCTGTGCCGACTGCCCGGGGCTCTGTACCGGCCTGCCGGGGGTCTGTGCCGACTGCCCGGGGGTTTGTGCCGACTGCCGGGGGTCTGTACCGGCCTGCCGGGGGTCTGTGCCGGCCTGCCGGTGGTCTGTACCGACTGTCCGGGGGTCTGTGCAGGCTGCGGGGGTCAGTACCGGCCTGCCGGGGGGCTGTGCCGGCCTGCCGGTGGTCTGTACCGACTGTCCGGGGGTCTGTGCAGGCTGCGGGGGTCTGTGCAGGATCGTCCGATGGGACTGCAAGTCCCATCGGGCGATGCCTGCTACCATGACGGTGATTGACACATTAGCCAATGATGGGACAGTAGTAGTCCCATCATCCGGCCTATGTGTTGAATGTACAAAAAAAAAATACATACTACATGCTACATACATACTACATACATGCTACATACATGCAACATACATACTACATACATACTACATATATACTACATTCATACAACATACATACATACTACATACATACTACATGCTACATACATACTACCTACATGCTACATACATGCTATATATACTACATGCATGCAACATGCATACTACATATATACTACATGCATGCAACATGCATACTACATATATACTACATGCAACATGCATACTATATATATTACATGCATTCAACAAACATACAACATATATACTACATGCATGCAACATGCATATATACAACATATATACTACATGCAACATACATACTACATATATACCACATGCATGCAACATGCATACTACATATATACCACATATATACTACATGCATGCAACATACATATATACTACATATATACTACATGCAACATGCATACTACATATATACTACATGCATGCAACATACATACATGCTACATATATACGACATGCATGCAACATACATAAATACTACATATATACTACATGCAACATACTACATATATACTACATGCATGCAACATACATATATACTACATATATACTACATGCAACATACATACTACATATATACTACATGCATGCAACATACATATATACTACATATATACTACATGCAACATACATACTACATATATACTACATGCATGCAACATACATAAAACATATATACTACATGCATGCAACATGCATATATACAACATATATACTACATGCAACATACATACTACATATATACCACATCCATGCAACATGCATACTACATATATACCACATATATACTACATGCATGCAACATACATAATACATACATACTACATATATACCACATGCATGCAACATGCATACTACATATATACTACATGCAACATGCATACTACATATATACTACATGCATGCAACATACATATATACCACATATATACTACATACATACTACATATATACTACATGCATGCAACACACATACTACATATATGCAACATGCATACTACATATATACTACATGCATGCAACATACATACTACATAAAATCCCAGAACCACGCGGGGGGACCTAGTGAATGAACTGCAGAGAGCTGGGACCAATGTAACAAGGCCTACCATAAGTAACACACTACGCCACCATGGACTCAGATCCTGCAGTGCCAGACGTGTCCCACTGCTTAAGCCTGTACATGTCCGGGCCCGTCTGAAGTTTGCTAGAGAGCATTTGGATGATCCAGAGGAGTTTAGGGAGAATGTCCTATGGTCTGATGAAACCAAACTGGAACTGTTTGGTAGAAACACAACTTGTCGTGTTTGGAGGAAAAAGAATACTGAGTTGCATCCATCAAACACCATACCTACTGTAAAGCATGGTGGTGGAAACATCATGCTTTGGGGCTGTTTCTCTGCAAAGGGGCCAGGACGACTGATCCGGGTACATGAAAGAATGAATGGGGCCATGTATCGTGAGATTTTGAGTGCAAACCTCCTTCCATCAGCAAGGGCATTGAAGATGAAACGTGGCTGGGTCTTTCAACATGACAATGATCCAAAGCATACCGCCAGGGCAACGAAGGAGTGGCTTCGTAAGAAGCATTTCAAGGTCCTGGAGTGGCCTAGCCAGTCTCCAGATCTCAACCCTATAGAAAACCTTTGGAGGGAGTTGAAAGTCCGTGTTGCCAAGCGAAAAGCCAAAAACATCACTGCTCTAGAGGAGATCTGCATGGAGGAATGGGCCAACATACCAACAACAGTGTGTGGCAACCTTGTGAAGACTTACAGAAAACGTTTGACCTCTGTCATTGCCAACAAAGGATATATCACAAAGTATTGAGATGAAATTTTGTTTCTGACCAAATACTTATTTTCCACCATAATATGCAAATAAAATGAAAAAAAAACAGACAATGTGATTTTCTGGATTTTTTTTTCTCAGTTTGTCTCCCATAGTTGAGGTCTACCTATGATGTAAATTACAGACGCCTCTCATCTTTTTAAGTGGTGGAACTTGCACTATTGCTGACTGACTAAATACTTTCTTTCCCCACTGTATATACCACATATATACTACATGCATGCAACATACATATATACTACATATATACTACATGCAACATTCATACTACATATATACTACATGCATGCAACATACATACATACTACATATATACCACATGCATGCAACATACATATATACAACATATATACTACATGCATGCAACATGCATACTACATATATACCACTAATAATAATAATAATAATAATAATAATAATAATAATAATAAATTTTATTTTTATAGCGCCGACATATTCCGCAGCACTTTACATTTCAGAGGGGATTTGTACAGACAATAGACATTACAGCTTAACAATAATCACATACAGTAGATTATAACAAATACCAAGAGGAAAGAGGGCCCTGCTCGCAAGCTTATAGTCTATGACGAAAGAGGTAGACACGAAAGGTGGGTGGTAACAGTTGCCCTGATTGTATGGACCAGCCATAATGTTAAGTGTGTGACAGTATAGACACAGAGGGCTAATGGATGCATAAAGCATGTGGGAACATATATACTACATGCATGCAACATACATATATACTACATATATACTACATGCAACATGCATACTACATATATACCACATGCATGCAACATGCATACTACATATATACCACATATATACTACATGCATGCAACATACATATATACTACATGCAACATGCATACTACATATATACTACATGCATGCAACATACATACTACATATATACCACATGCATGCAACATGCTTACTACATATGTACCACATATATACTACATGCAACATACATACTACACATATACTACATGCATGCAACATACATATATACTACATGCAACATGCATACTACATATATACTACATGCATGCAACATGCTTACTACATATATACAACATTTATACTACATGCATGCAACATGCATACTACATATATACAGCATATATACTACATGCATGCAACATACATATATACTACATACAATACATTCATACAATACATACATATAGACATACAGTACATATAACATAGAGTACATATTCACCATCACTTGTCACTTTGATCCCCGAAGCCATTGTCATTTTTGGAATAAATATTAAAATAACAAACAAACAATATACTCCCTGATCCGCAGAAATCCACGAGTGTCCCACGACGATCTTGCGTGGAGAACAGCAGCATCAGCCGATGCTACCGTTCTCTACGGGCCCCAGGAAACCAGTGTCGGGAGGTAGGTATCCTTCCGCCCTGTATTCCTCCACCACTGTAAAAAAAAAAAAAAGTCCCTAGTCTCACTTTATGGCAAAAGCTGCATGGGAAATTTCTCACACAGCAATGCCATAAAATGAGACTAGGGACTCATGATGATGGGACTACTACTGTCCCATCATTGGCTAATGTGTCAATCACCGTCATGGTAGCAGGCATCGCCCGATGGGACTTGTAGTCCCATCGGACGATGCTTGCACAGACACCCGCAGCCTGTACAGACCCCCGGACAGTCGGCACAGACCACCGGCAGGCCGGCACAGCCCCCCGGCAGGCCGGTACAGACCACCGGGCAGTCAGCACAGACCCCCGGGCAGTCGGCACAGACCCCCGGGCAGGCCGGCACAGACCCCTGGGCAGGCCGGTACAGACCCCCGGGCAGGCCGGCACAGACACCCGGGCAGGCCGGCACAGACACCCGGGCAGGCCGGTACAGACCCCCGGGCAGGCCAGTACAGACCCCCCGGAAGGCCCGAACTAACGGCGCATCATGATGACGTCATTTCGGCAGCCAATCAGAGCCACAGTAGTGGCTCTTTGCATTAAGGGAACTTCCGATTTCGATATCCGATATTGAAAAAATATCGGTACTCGGTATTGGAATTCCGATACAATGAATATCGGGCGATACCCGATATTTGCAGTATCGGAATGCTCAACACTACAGGTCAGTCTCAGATCAGTCTGAGAGGAATCGGAGAGCAGGCTGACAGGAGGTCAGTCTGACGGGAGGTCAGGCGGGCGAAGGACAGTCAGTCAGGAGAGTCTGAGGATGGGTCCGAGAGGGAAGGAGATCCCTAGGAGAGGAGAGAGAAGAAGGAGTGCTGCAGCTGCCTCAGTGATCTGAGCCAGCTGGCACGGGAAAGGAACAGAAGGAGAAAGACGTAGAACTGCAACCTAAGCTTACATAAGAGAGAGAAGGAACAGCGCGGAACGAAGGAGTAGGAGAACAGAGTGGAGTGGTGGGTTGGAAGAGGAACCCTGCCTATAGGTTCTCAGTGCAAGGCCGGGGCCCGGTCCCCGAGGTTATATGGACACTTATGGTTCTGCAGCAGACACCGGTGGAGTAGTTGGCTGTAAATGCACTACTCCCATCCAAGACTTGGGGCACAACAGCAACCGAATAGAGAGCCAGGACTCCAGAGAAGGGAGTCCCCGAGACAGGCTACAGCTGTCTGTCATACAAGTAGAGTTGTTAGGAACATCTGACAGGAGGAACTTCAGAGTACCACAGTACTGGGGCTCTTCACACTAAAAGGCGCAATAGAGGAGTCGTTCAGGAAAGGTACTTGTTCGCGGGGTGTTGGAGAAGAGAATCCTGACTTGCCCGGGAGGTTGATTGAGTCTCTACCCTGGAGGATACGGCACGGAGGCAGGCACCAGTGTGTACCACGAACTGTGAGTAAAACTTTGGAACTGCAAGCTCTGGTGTCTTCCATTAATTTGTGCGCCAACACCGTCAGCACAGCTACAGCTGGGTACCAACATTCCTCACACCGCCTGCGCCCATACACTGCCCTGGGGTTACAGCTTCACCTGTGGGGAGCTACACCATCTATGCTGAAAACACACCATCAGCCCCAGATGATCTGCACGCAGCGTTGGCTTAACATCTTGCTTGCCAAACACCACAGGTGGCGTCACGAACTATCACACAAACTATATCTCAAACCACCATTGATTTGGGCGCCCAGGGCCACGGACCGGGTCAAAGCTGCTGTGACACATCCCCCCTGACACCGGCCCGGTACCGAGTACCCCACAGCCCTGGGAGGGTGACCCACATACATCAGTCCAGGTCCTGTATCAAAGCAGCGTGTGGAAGCAGGTGGTGAATATTAATTAACCCCCTGCCATGCTCCGGTAAGTGACCGGCACCTACCGGGGCATGGTGTATCCTCTTCCTAGCACTAATTCATCATTGGAACTTCATATCAGGCTGTTGGCAGGGGGCGTGGTTAAAGGGGCAGGGCAGAGGTTAGGAGACATGTTAATGAATCCTTAAGGTCCATTCACATGTAGAGTTGAGCGACTTTTGGTTTTTTAGGGTCGCGTTTCGTTTCGTGAAACCCGACTTTTCCAAAAGTCGGGTCGAGCAAGATCGTCCGATTATAGGGAAAAGTCGGGGTCGTCCCGAAACACGAAACCCAATGTAAGTCAATGGGGAATAAAAGTCGGCAGTGAGAGGAGGACAGGAAACACACCTACAGTGCCCATTTGAATGCCAAAAGCATCAATTCTTCTTACTTAAGCTTGTCAACCTTAATTAACTTCATAATACAAGTTACGCACTGAAAAATGGGGGTTATTTGGCTAAAGTTGTGGGGGGGAGGGCTGGCTGCAGGTTTTCATGTGCCCTGGGCGAAAAAGCGCCCCTTTAACACATACCACAACTAATCATGCTCCGATACGGCAGATAAATAGCGGTATAGTACAATGAAAAATACCTCACTTTTTACATCTCATGACGAGGCCCATCTATTTTTCCATACAGAATCATTGGTCCCATATAATGTTTGAAACAGTATATGATGAGCTCCACATAATGCTACAGTATATGTTGGTCCCCATGGATGAAGCTCCACTGTCTTATGGGCCCAAATAATGCTCCAAACATAATGGGCCCCATTTCTATTGCTCTAGTGTATAATGGGCCCTGTAAATGCTGCTCCAGTGTCTGATGTCCACCTTTGGAATGTTCCAGTGTATGGTGGGCCCCATCTATCATTCTCCAGAGTATAGTGCTCCCCAAAAATTGCTGTCCCAACATTGAAAACAATCAAATAAGTCTCCTCGCTAGGGAATCCCTGTACTTGTCTGGACAGGTGCTGTAGCTTGCTTAACAGCTCGCCAGCCGTTCTCACGCCCAGTATGGATTACACGTGATTGCACAAAGGTGAGAAAGGGTACCGTATCCCCTGATAACATGTATGGATAGCGTACACATTCAAAATATATGTCTCAGGAGGCAGGCTCAGACGGTGTTAGGCCCAGTATGGATTGCACGTGATTGCACAAAGGTTAGAAAGGGTACCGTATCCCTGGATAACATGTATGGATAGCGTACACATTCAAAATATATGTCTCAGGAGGCAGGCTCAGACGGTGTTAGGCCCAGTATGGATTGCACGTGATTGCACAAAGGTTAGAAAGGGTACCGTATCCCTGGATAACATGTATGGATAGCGTACACATTCAAAATATATGTCTATACAGCATGAGGCAGGCTCAGACGGTGTTATTCTCAGTATGGATTGCACGTGAATGCACAAAGGTTAGAAAGGGTACCGTATCCCTGGATAACATGTATGGATAGCGTACACATTCAAAATATATGTCTATACAGCATGAGGCAGGCTCAGACGGTGTTAGGCCCAGTATGGATTGCACGTGATTGCACAAAGGTTAGAAAGGGTACCGTATCCCTGGATAACATGTATGGATAGCGTACACATTCAAAATATATGTCTATACAGCATGAGGCAGGCTCAGATGGTGTTAGGCCCAGTATGGATTGCACGTGATTGCACAAAGGTTAGAAAGGGTACCGTATCCCTGGATAACATGTATGGATAGCGTACACATTCAAAATATATGTCTATACAGCATGAGGCAGGCTCAGACGGTGTTAGGCCCAGTATGGATTGCACGTGATTGCACAAAGGTTAGAAAGGGTACCGTATCCCTGGATAACATGTATGGATAGCGTACACATTCAAAATATATGTCTCAGGAGGCAGGCTCAGACGGTGTTAGGCCCAGTATGGATTGCACGTGATTGCACAAAGGTTAGAAAGGGTACCGTATCCCTGGATAACATGTATGGATAGCGTACACATTCAAAATATATGTCTATACAGCATGAGGCAGGCTCAGACGGTGTTAGGCCCAGTATGGATTGCACGTGATTGCACAAAGGTTAGAAAGGGTACCGTATCCCTGGATAACATGTATGGATAGCGTACACATTCAAAATATATGTCTATACAGCATGAGGCAGGCTCAGACGGTGTTAGGCCAAGTATGGATTGCACGTGATTGCACAAAGGTTAGAAAGGGTACCGTATCTCTGGATAACATGTATGGATAGCGTACACATTCAAAATATATGTCTCAGGAGGCAGGCTCAGACGGTGTTAGGCCCAGTATGGATTGCACGTGATTGCACAAAGGTTAGAAAGTGTACCGTATCCCTGGATAACATGTATGGATAGCGTACACATTCAAAATATATGTCTATACAGCATGAGGCAGGCTCAGACGGTGTTAGGCCCAGTATGGATTGCACGTGATTGCACAAAGGTTAGAAAGGGTACCGTATCCCTGGATAACATGTATGGATAGCGTACACATTCAAAATATATGTCTCAGGAGGCAGGCTCAGACGGTGTTAGGCCCAGTATGGATTTGACGGCCCAGATTACACAGCGGAGGAGCAGGGAGAGGTAAAGATTGCAAATGCTTGGGCCCTGCCCAAGCAAGGGGGGCCCACTCGTGGGTGTCGGTACTGGCACTGGGCCCCTCATAGTACAGCGGTGTGTCTGACGGCGGGTGTGCACCACCACCGTCAGAGACACTTGATTGCACTATGAGGGACCCTGTGCCAGTGCCCGCGCCCAAGAGTCGGCCTACCCACCTGTACAGGGCAACGGCACTCGCACGGTGTCGTGCGCTAGGTGTTGACCCCGGCCATATGGGGGGGAGGCAGCACAGTTAGGGAGTTTTAGAAAGTGGCATATGTTGATGTTGGACATTCAGCTGATGCAAAAGGCGAAATAAGTGAAGTACCAGGAAGAGGTGGACCAAAGCAAGCCATTTTTCTGTCACCCTATGTGTCATCAGGGGAAGGTGGGACAAAATCCTTGGAAACCCATGCGTGGTTCATTTTAATGAAGGTTAGATCATCCACATTTTGGGTTGACAGACGGGTCCTTTTTTCTGTCAGGATTGATCCAGCAGCACTGAAGACTCTTTCCGATAGCACACTTGCAGCTGGGCAAGCGAGCTCCTGTAAGGCATATTGGGCCAATTCAGGCCAGGTGTCCAGTTTAGCGGCCCAATAGTCAAAGGGGAATGACCTGTGTGGGAGAACATCGATATGGGAGGAAAAGTAGTTTGTAACCATAGTTGACAACTGCTGTCTCCTGTCACTTTCCATCGATGCAGTATTACCAGTTGTGTGAGCGGTATTTGAAAAATCAGTCCACAACATTGTCATGAAACCCCTGTCTCCAACGCCACTTCTGCTGTGTGCACCACGAACACCTCTGCCAAGCTGCCCCCGGCCCGTACGGCTCGTGTGAGAACCATCACCGCTGCTGTGTGCTGGGAATGCCTCAAGCAACCGATTTACCAGAGTTGCTTGTTTATTAGCCAATATTAGGTCAAGGTTCTCCTGTGGCATGATGTTTTGTAATTTGCCTTTATAGCGTGGATCCAGGATGCTGGCCAACCAGTAGTTGTCATCGTTCATCATTTTGGCAATGCGGGGGTCCCTTTTTAGGATCCGCAAGGCATAATCTGACATGTGGGCCAATGTTCCCGGTGTCAATGATGCACTGCGAGTGCTGGTTGGAGGAGCACTTTCTGGCAAATCCACATCCCTCCAGTCACGCACAAACCCTGTACCAGACCTTGCCACGCCAACATTTTCACTTGCCCCACGAGATGCATCCTCCTCCCCTAAGTAATCATCCCCATCATCCTCCTCCTCCTCCTCTTCTTCCTCCACCTCGTCCAGGAGAGGTCCCTGAGCAGACAATGGCTGAATGTCATCAAGGATTCCCTCCTCCTCTTCCTCCTCAGCAACATTGGCTGCAGACGCCTGCTCCTTAAGGTGCGTCAAAGTTTGCATGAGCAGACGCATAAGTGGGATGCTCATGCTTAGGATGGCGTCGTCTGCGCTTACCAGCCGTGTGCATTCCTCAAAACACTGAAGGACTTTACAAAGGTCTTTCAGCTTCGACCACTGCACGCCTGTCAACTCCATGTCTGCTCTCAAAGTGCCTGGCCTTGTATCCTCCCACAAATGCATTATGGCCTGCCTCTGCTCGCACAGCCGCTCCACCATGTGCAGGGTGGAGTTCCACCTTGTTGCAATGTCGATAATGAGGCGGTGGTTGGGAAGGTGGAGCAATCGCTGCAGCTTCTGCATACGAACGGAGTGTACAGGCGACCGGCGGATGTGCGCGCACAGTCTTCGCACCTTCTGGAGCAGGGCTGTTAACTCCGGATAATTTTTGAGGAAGCACTGCACCACCAGGTTCAAGGTGTGAGCCAAGCAAGGTATGTGGCTGAGTTTTGAAAGGGCTATGGCTGCCACAAAATTATGGCCGTTATCACTAACTACCTTGCCTGCCTCAAGATGTACACTGCCCAGCCATGACTCAGTTTGTCGCTTCAAGTACTCGGCCAGCACCTCGGCGGTGTGTCTGTCGCCCAAACACATCATCTGCAACACAGCCTGCTGACGCTTTCCACTAGCTGCTCGATAGGGGGACACATCGTGTGCAACAGTGGCAGCTGCAGATGGAGTGCTCGTACGACTGCGCTCTGTGGACGAGCTTTCGCTTCTGGAGGAGGAGGAGGAGGAGGAGGGTCGAACGCCTACAGCCAACTTTTTCCTATACCGTGGGCTAGGCAGCACTGTCCCACCACCGCTGTCCCCTGTGGACCCTGCATCCACCACATTAACCCAGTGCGCAGTGATGGACACGTAACGGCCCTGGCCATGCCGACTGGACCATGCATCAGTTGTGAGGTGCACCTTTCCGCTCACTGACTGCTTGAGTGCATGGACAATGCGGTCTTTCACATGATGGTGGAGGGCTGGGATGGCTTTGCGAGAGAAGAAGTGGCGACTGGGTAGGTCATAGCGTGGTACTGCATAGGCCATGAGTTCGCGGAAAGCTGTGCTTTCCACCAACCGAAAGGGCATCATCTCAAACGAGATTAGTTTGGCAATGTGGGCGTTCAAACCCAGTGTACGCGGATGAGAGACTGAGTACTTTCTTGACCTACTCATAGTGTCTGGGAGGGTGAGCTGGACTTGAGAGCTGCATATGGTGGAAGTAGCGGTGGACAGGGCGGACTGAGAGAGGGTTGATGATGGTGATGGAGTTGGTGTTCTTTCTGATGGCCTAGAATCAGTCTTTCGTTGATATAACAGTGGGATTCCCTGACTGCTGTGGTCTTGCAACGACACCTCAACATTTGCTGCTTTGCTAACCGGTGGGCTTACAGTGGGGGAAACAATGTAGCGTTGCTGACTACCTTCGTTGTGATCAGTTGCACATGTGGCACTTGAGGTTTGGTGTTGTGTCCACGCTTGCAAGTGCATGCTGGTTAAATGTCTAAGCATGCAACTGGTATTCAAATTTTTCAGATTTTTCCCTCGGCTAAAGGTCTTTGCGCACTTCTTACAGATAACCTTGGCCTGATCATGAGGATTTGTTCAAAAAAGTGCCACACTGCACTCTTCCTACTTTGGCAGACATTTTGTGGCCTAGCACGCTGTGATCTTTTGACCCTCTGGACAAGCTGTCCAGCAACTCTTTTGATGTTTGGAACCTGTCTTTGGAGTGCTCCGGGCCTGCCAGATAACAGCTGTTGCGATGTCGATGTCTGCTGTGGATGCTCCTCATCTGAGGTATTGGAAGCAGCACCCTCTTCCCCCAATGGATGCCAATCTGGGTCAACAACTGGGTCATCCATCACCTCCTCTTCTATGTCATGTGCACCTTCCTCTGTGTCACCGTGTATGGTGGTATAGTGTGCGGGAAGGGGCACCTGAGTCTCATCAGGGTCAGAATCTGGCTCTGTACACTGCGAGGACAATGTAGTGCTCTGAGTGAATGTACCAGCAGAATCATCCATCAGCGGCTGTGCATCAGTGCACTCCATGTCAGATTCATCTTGGCCTGGGTAATTCACCATTTCACTTGATAATCCAGGCATGGTATGTGAAAACAGCTCCATGGAGTAATCAGTAGTATGGCCTGCGTCATCCTTCAATCTTGGTTGGGGTGAAGGACACAAGGAAAGGTGTGGTTCATGAACATGAGCCTCCAATGACGACTCAGTGCTTTTACTTTTTACAACTGAAGAAGAGGAGGCGATAGAGCTGGAGGCTGAGTCAGCAGTGTAAGACAAAACTTTTTCCTGATGCTCTGGCTTTAAAAGCGGTTTGCCAACTCCTAGAAAACTAAGCATTCGAGGCCTTATGTAGCCAGACGATGACGCAGGGTCAGCACCTCCTGCATTCGGTCCTATTTTGCTCTTGCCACTACCATCAGATCCACCACCAACACCATCATTACCAGCTGCCAACCCCCGCCCAATTCCACGGCCTCTTCCACCAGCCTTCCTCATTTTTGGTAGAAATGTAGACAAAATCCAACAAACTATATAGTAATGTAAAACAAGGTACAAGGCGTCTATACGACAGGGGAGATTTAGAATTTCTGCACACACTTGTGGACAGTGGACACTTTTGGATTGTGTGAGGCCCACTGATATCTGAGCGCTATGTGACAGGCTCGATGGCACAGCTGTGACCAAAGTGACGAGAGGATAAGGGAGATTTTGAATCTCTGCGCACACTTTTGGACACTGGACACTTGTGGATTGTGTGAGGCCCACTGATATCTGAGCGCTATGTGACAGGCTCGATGGCACAGCTGTGACAAAAGTGACGAGAGGATAATGGAGATTTTCAATCTCTGCGCACACTTTTGGACACTGGACACTTGTGGATTGTGTGAGGCCCACTGATATCTGAGCGCTATGTGACAGGCTCGATGGCACAGCTGCCTGTGACAAAAGTGACGAGAGGATAATGGAGATTTTGAATCTCTGCGCACACTTTTGGACACTGGACACTTGTGGATTGTGTGAGGCCCACTGATATCTGAGCGCTATGTGACAGGCTCGATGGCACAGCTGCCTGTGACAAAAGTGACGAGAGGATAATGGAGATTTTGAATCTCTGCGCACACTTTTGGACACTGGACACTTGTGGATTGTGTGAGGCCCACTGATATCTGAGCGCTATGTGACAGGCTCGATGGCACAGCTGCCTGTGACAAAAGTGACGAGAGGATAATGGAGATTTTGAATCTCTGCGCACACTTTTGGACACTGGACACTTGTGGATTGTGTGAGGCCCACTGATATCTGAGCGCTATGTGACAGGCTCGATGGCACAGCTGCCTGTGACAAAAGTGACGAGAGGATAATGGAGATTTTGAATCTCTGCGCACACTTTTGGACACTGGACACTTGTGGATTGTGTGAGGCCCACTGATATCTGAGCGCTATGTGACAGGCTCGATGGCACAGCTGCCTGTGACAAAAGTGACGAGAGGATAATGGAGATTTTGAATCTCTGCGCACACTTTTGGACACTGGACACTTGTGGATTGTGTGAGGCCCACTGATATCTGAGCGCTATGTGACAGGCTCGATGGCACAGCTGCCTGTGACAAAAGTGACGAGAGGATAATGGAGATTTTGAATCTCTGCGCACACTTTTGGACACTGGACACTTGTGGATTGTGTGAGGCCCACTGATATCTGAGCGCTATGTGACAGGCTCGATGGCACAGCTGTGACAAAAGTGACTAGAGGATAAGGGAGATTGGATTGCTTTTAAAAAAGCAGTTTGCGGAGCAGTGGATAAACAGCAATGCCAGCGTGTCAGGAAGCCTTAAAAGGCAGCCCAACAACCAACACCACTGATACACCACAATATAGCCTCCCCTTGCACTGCACACACAGTGACTTGTGTGTTGTGCAGGCCAAATCGCTAGCAGCAGAAGCAGTTTTTTTGTCTTCTTCTCTGCCTAACGCTCTCCCTACAGAATCAGCAGCAGCAACCTCTCCCTATACTAAGATCGGCAGAAGTAAGATGGCGGTCAGCGTGCACGCCCTTTTATACCCCCTGTGACGCCCACCAAAGCAAGCCAATCACTTGCATGCCCTTCTGAAAGATGGTGGTGACCCGTGCCTAGGTCATCACATTGCCCACAGTGTCCGTGGATCCTGATTGGCTGAAAAAGAGCGCAAAACAAACTTTTGAAACGTGACTTTGGCGCGTAATTCGCCGACCTCGTGGCCGACCTCATCCTAGGGTCGGGTTTCGTTTCATGAAACCCGACTTTGCCAAAAGTCGGCGACTTTTGAATTTTTTTCGACCCGTTTCGCTCAACTCTATTCACATGCACTAAGTAGTTGCAGCAGACAATCTGCAGCTAATTTATAGCAGAAAATTCTACACTAAAATAGACATCTTGTGATACAATTTTGATGCGACAACCTTGTCCTCTGGCTGTGACTGACAATGGCTGGATACCTGCAAATCATGGTTGGTGGACAAGGTTACCACTCTGCTTATGAACATGGCAGACCACTGTATCTCATAGGCAGGACTGAGCAGAGAATCAGACTGCAACTAAACAAGTGAGGCATAGTTGGAATCAGTAGGCCTCACCCTGCATTATACTATCCTCAAAGTTTCCCTTTAAGGTAAAATAATCACATATTATTCTATATCAGCACTTTGCAATAGATAATTTTTCACATTTGTGCAACATAAACTTTGCAATAATTCTATATAATGGAAATGTTAAATGCTCACCAGAGTCATGCAGAAGGAACTGCTGCTGGATACCATCAATATTGATCCCCTGGAACTCCTGGGGAATAACAAGTTGATCAAGGGTTTGGGGCAACCTTGGAATATTGCTAAGTTGCCTTGCTAATCGTATTGTTCTCTTCAGTGATGCTTTCTTTGGGAGAAGCGCTACAACATTAGAATGGGCTCCTGAAATGACTTCTGTGAGAATCTGTGGTGGTGTCTCCTGTGTTGTCCTTGCCCTGGTGAGCGCCTCATTGACAAGTCGGATTGCTTCAGGTCTTTCTGCTTGTGCTGCGTGGTTGTGGGGATTGGTTACTTGCAACTCGACCGTTTTTCACAGACCCAGATGGAATAGACATCGTCAGCCGTCCGTTTGGAAAATACGTAAATGTGATTCTCGTAGACCAACTTCTTCTTCCCACGTTTGGATAGAACTGAATTCATACTTGTAGAAAGTGAATTGCTGTGGAAGCTGACTGATGTTTTGTGCTAGTACACCTCTCTCTTTTTGTAGAGATTTTAGATACTGCTATATTCTGATGTAAAGATGGAATAAGAGCTAGTCTAATGTAACTTGCAGGACACCTGAGATGAAAATTGTTACATCTGCAACAAAACTTGCAAAAAAGCAGCTCAGTGCTGGGTCAGGTAAAAGTTCACCAAATGTTTTGAGTTTAGAGTGGTTTACATCAGGGTTCCCCAACTCCAGTCCTCAAGGCCCACCAACAGGTCATGTTTTCAGGATTTCCTTAGTATTGCTCAGGTGATAATTGCTTCACCTGTGCAATACAAAGGAAATCCTGAAAACATGACCTGTTGGTGGGCCTTGAGGACTGGAGTTGGGGAACCCTGGTTTACATTCCCCACCTAAATCAGGCCTTATTCACACTGCATTTTTGAATCCGTTTATTTTTTCGTGGTATGTTTTTGTAACGTTTTAGAAACGGTTTGGAAAATGTCTTGTTAAAATTGCGGGCAAAATTCTCTGACACTATAATGCAATCAGTTGTGAGGTTTACAGATGGAAACAGATGATTTAAAATGTCACAAAAGTGCAGCACTCTGTACAGTACTTTTTGTGACATGTGAATTGATGACGGACGGGAATTCATGAACCACAAGGACAAACTGGCGAAACATCCAAACACAAAATTCTGGGGGCAAAACAGGGTACACACATCTGGGGGCAAACTACCCGGGATGAACTGCTGGGGCGAAAAATCTGGGGGTGAACTGCCGGGGGTGAAAAATCTGGGGGCAATAAATCCGGGGGCGAATTGCTGAGGGTGAAAAATCCAGGGGCGAACTGCTGGGGGTGAAAAATCCGGGGGTGAACTGCTGAGGGCGAAAAATCCGGGGGCGAACCGCTGGGGGCGAAACATCCGGAGGCGAACTGCTGGGGGCGAAAAATCCAGGGGCGAAACATCCGGGGGTGAACTGCTGGGGGCGAAACATCCGGGGGGGCGAACTGCTGGGGGCGAAACATCCGGGAATGAACTGCTGGGGGAGAAAAATCTGGGGGCGAAACATCCGGGGGCGAACTGCTGGGGGAGAAACATCCGGGGGGCGAACTGCTGGGGATGAAAAATCCGGGGGCGAAACATCCGGGAATGAACTGCTGGGGGAGAAAAATCTGGGGGCGAAACATCCGGGGGGCGAACTGCTGGGGCGAAACATCCGGGGGGCGAACTGCTGGGGGTGAAAAATCCGGGGGCTAACTGCTGGGGGCAAAACATCTAGGGGTGAACTGCTGGGGGTGAAAAATCTCGGGGGCAAAACATCCGGGGGCAAACTGCTGGGGGCGAAACATCCAGGGGGTGAACTGCTGTGGACGAAAAATCCGGGGGCGAAATGCTGGGGGCGAAACATTGGGGGGCGAACTGCTGGGGGCGAAAAATCCAGGGGCGAAACATCCGGGGAGTGAACTGCTGGGGGCGAAACATCCGGGGGCGAACTGCTGGGGGCGAAACATCCGGTGGCGATCTGCTGGGGGTGAAACATCCGGGGGCGAACTGCTGGGGGTGAAAAATCCAGGGGCGAAACATTCGGGGGGCGAACTGCTGGGGCGAACTGCTGGGGGTGAAACATCCGGGGGGCGAACTGCTGGGGGCGAAAAATCCAGGGGTGAAACATCCAGGACGAACTGCTGGAGGCGAAACATCTGGTGGGCAAACTGCTGGGAGCGATACATCCGGGGGCGAACTGCTGGGGGCAAAACATCCGGGGGCGAACTGCTGGGGGTGAAACATCCGGGGGCGAACTGCTGGGGGCGAAAAATCCGGTGGCGAACTGCCGGGGGCGAACTTCTGGGGGCGAACTGCTGGGGGTGAACTGCTGGGGGCGAAACATCCGGGAATGAACTGCTGGGGGAGAAAAATCTGGGGGCGAAACATCCGGGGGTGAACTGCTGGGGGAGAAACATCCGGGGGGCGAACTGCTGGGGGTGAAAAATCCGGGGGAAAAACATCCGGGGGCGAACTGCTGGGGGCGAAAAATGCAGGGGTGAAACATCCGGGGGGCGAACTGCTGGGGGTGAAGAATCCGGGGGCTAACTGCTGGGGGCAAAACATCTGGGGGTGAACTGCTGGGGGTGAAAAATCTGGGGGGCGAAACATCCGGGGGCAAACTGCTGGGGGCGAAACATCCAGGGGGCGAACTGCTGTGGACGAAAAATCCAGGGGCGAAATGCTGGGGGCGAAACATTGGGGGGCGAACTGCTGGGGGTGAAAAATCCAGGGGCGAAACATCCGGGGGGCGAACTGCTGGGGGCGAAACATCCGGGAGGCGAACTGCTGGGGGCGAAACATTCGGGGGCGATCTGCTGGGGGTGAAACATCCGGGGGCGAACAGCTGGGGGTGAAAAATCCAGGGGCGAAACATCCGGGGGCGAACTGCTGGGGGAGAAACATCCGGGGAGGGCGAACTGCTGGGGGTGAAACATCCGGGGGGCGAACTGCTGGGGGCGAAAAATCCAGGGGCGAAACATCCGGGACGAACTGCTGGGGGCGAAACATCTGGGGGGCAAACTGCTGGGAGCGATACATCCGGGGGCGAACTGCTGGGGGCAAAACATCCGGGGGCGAACTGTGGGGGTGAAAAATCCGGCGGCGAACTGCCGGGGGCGAACTGCTGGGGGCGAACTGCTGGGGGTGAAATGCTGGGGGCGAAATGTACAGGGGCGAAATGTGCGGGGGCGAATCCTCCTGGGGGCGAAATGATAGGGGCAAAATGTGTGGGGGCGAACTGCTGGAGGTGAACTACTGGGGGCAAATTGCTGGGGGCGAAACTTCCTAAAACCTAAATAACCATAGAGCTTCCCAGCCTATTAATAACAGCTAACAGCTGTCTGCTTTGCCTTTTGCTGGTTATAAAAAAAGGGGGGGCCCTAAAAAAACAACATAGATTTCACCCTATTTTTAATAACCAGCCAGTGGAAAGCAGACAGCTGTCAGTTGGTCTTATTATACTGGGAAAGGGTCAATATCTATGGACCGTACCAGCCTATGATATAATTTTTTAGGGTAACCCATTTTTAATAACCAGTTAAGGCAAAACAGACAGCTGGGGTCTGATATTAATAGGCTGGAAAGGTCCATGGATATTGGCCCAGCATAATAAGACCAGCTCACAGCTGTCTGCTTTCCCTTGGCTGGTTATTAAAAATAGTGTGGACCCCAGGTTTTTTATTTTTATATTTATTACCAAATACAGTAAACTATGCATGCAAGGCACTGCTTCACTCCTACATTTGGACCTCTGCATCCTGGTTCAAGACTATTACTATGGGGTTTGGGACCGGGGTCAAGTTCTGGTACCCAAACCAAACTTTGGACTAAAGTTTGGCCAAACCCGACAAACCTGAACTTCTACGGGTCCACT
Source organism: Dendrobates tinctorius (assembly GCF_039654945.1). Classification (NCBI taxonomy): domain Eukaryota; kingdom Metazoa; phylum Chordata; class Amphibia; order Anura; family Dendrobatidae; genus Dendrobates; species Dendrobates tinctorius. Next base: position 27,307,133 of record NW_027361689.1, on the reverse strand, counting down.
CATCCCTAGTGATAATGATGATGAGGAGGAGGAACAGGAGGTGGTTGCTTATACACTAGAATGGTACTTACCACACTAGCTTCATCCTAGCTGTTCAGCATGGATGGGCTGAAGAGGAGGAGGGGGATATGGAGAAGAAAGAAGAGAAGATGTTTAGTCATCCTGGTGGGCACAAGGAAGTCTTGCCTGTTGGCACACATGGCTGATTTTATGTCTCAATGTCTTTCCCATGACCATTGCGTTATATGCATTTTGGCCAACATTGATTACTGGTTTTTCACTCTTCTTGACCCAAGCTACAAGGAGAATTTTCCTTCTCTCCTTCCTGTGGTGGAGAGGGACGGTAGAATGGTGCAATACCAGAAGGCCCTAGTTAAACAATTAATACAAAAAATCACATCTGACAAAACTGGCAGTAGAGATTATAGTTCTTTGGACAACAAAAGAGTAGAGACGAGGGCGACATACACCAGGTCCAGCAGAGGCAGGGGATGACTATCAAAGGTCTGGCACAATTTCATTGGACCTTGCCAGCGCCCAGGCTCTCATGCACGGGGTACTTTGAGGGAGCTATTTGGGAAGATGTTGAAGGAGTACCTAGCTGAACATGATTCCTCTGTGCCAAACAGCTTTTAGGCATCCAAACTGACCACCTGGCATGAACCTTGGAGATGCTGGCATGCCCTGCCAATAGCATTTTGTCAGAGCAGATTTACAGTGTCTTCGGGGGCATATTAACTGATAGGCACATCCACCTGTCAACTGTAACTGCTGACAGGCTGACTCTACTCAAAATGAACAAGGCCTGGATTGACACAGACTTCTCAATCCCACTGGACGACAGCAGCGGAACGTAAAGCCAATTGTGGTGTGTTCCCATGCACCCTTTCCCACCAAAACAAGTGTACAGGGTTCTTGTTTCTCCTTTTTTGTGTCCTCTTCCTCTACCATAACTCCATGCTCATTATGTGACCTTTGGTCTTAATTTTTACAGGGTGTGTATGATACTTTACTACATAATTTTGACAGGATGCATATACAGCTCTGGAAAAAATTAAGAGACCACCACATCAAAACTCTGTCATGGCCAGCCCATTCTCCAGACCTGAACCTCATTGAAAACCTCTGGAATGTAATCAAGAGGATGATGGAGAGTCACAAACCATCAAACAAAGAAGAACTGCTTACATTTTTGAGCCAGAAGCAATGTGAAGACTGGCGGCAAGCATGCCAAGACGCATGAAAGCTGTATTTAAAAATCATGGTTATTCCACAAAATAGTGATTTCTGAACTCTTCCTGAGTTAAAACATTAGTATTGTTGGTTCTAAATGATTATGAACTTGTTTTCTTTGCATTATTTGAGGTCTGAAAGCACTGTTTGTTTGTTTTTAATTTTGACCATTTTTCTTTGCCAGAAAAAAATACAAAATTTATTGCTTGGAAATTCGCAGACATGTTGTCAGAAGTTTATAGGCTAAAAGAACAATTTACATTTTACTCAAAAATATGCCTATAAAGAAAAAAATCAGACAAACTGGACATTTGAAAGTGGTCTCTTAATTTTTGCAAGAGCTGTATTTATATGTATATCCCCAGGAGTAAATGTTTTTCAACCCTTGCACTTTACCAATCTAGGAGTCCCACTGTTTCCAAATGGTAAGTAAAAACATTTTTTAGAGGACCTCCTCTGCATGTCTTCCAGGATGTATTGGAGTGCCTCCTAATTTTTAGTAACAGTTGCACATAGTGCATATGCTTTACCATTTTAGGGGTCCCGCTCCTTTAATAATGTGGAAAAAAAGTTTTTTCAGGCCCTTTCTGCATGACTTCTAGGTTGTATAGGAATGCCTCCTTCTAATTTTTGGCAGCGCTTGTACTTAATGCATAGGCTTTATTAGTCTAGGAGTCCCACTACTTAACAATTTTAACAAAATGTGTATGAGATCCTCCTTTATGTCTAAGGCCTCTTTCACACTTCAGTTTTTTTGTGTCAGTTACAATCCACCAAAAAGGTGGAGAAGCGGATCCGTTGTTAACTGATGTGAACGGATCCGCAAAATGAGGAAATTTAAAGGAACCGCTGGCCGGGAAGGGGGGGGAGAGAGAGAGAGAGCGAGAGAGAGAGAATTTTTTTTGTCCGGCACCCAGACAGAATTTCGGGTCAGTGTCTGGAGGATCCGCCGGCCAAAAAAACGTTGCAAGCTCCGTTTGGAAATCTTTGAGGATCTTAACGGACACTAACATTGTGGCAGATCCGCACAAAAACGGATGCAACGGACGGCAATCAGTCAGGATCCGCCAATAATGGAAGTCAATGGGGAAAAAAACGGATCCGCAAAAAAAAATTGCGGATCCATTTTTTTCAAAACCTGGCGGATTTTGACTGTAAAAAACGGAAGTGTGAAAGAGGCCTAATACAGAGTGTATCAGAGCTCCTCTTCCTTCTAATTGTTGTCAGTTCTTGCACTTAATGCATAGGCTTTACCAGTCTAGTAGTCCCACTCCTTAAAATGGGAAGAAAAATGTTTTCTGATGCCATTCTCTATGTGTTTTCCATGGTGTATTGCAGTCCCTCCTTTTAATTTTTGGCAGCCCTTGCACTTAGCGAAAAGGCTTGATAAGTCTAGGAGTCCCACTACCTAACAATTTTAACAGAATGGGTATGAGGCCTTCCTTTAAGTCTAACACAGGGTGCATTGGAGTTCCTCTTCCTTCTAAATTTTTGCAGTTCTTGTAATGAATGCATGGGCTTTACCAGTCTTGGAGTCCTACTTCTTAAAAATGGGAAAAAAATGTTTTCTGAGGAACTCCTCTATGTGTCTTTCATGGTGTATTGCAGTCCCTCCTTCTAATTGTTGCTCGCCCTAGCACTTAGTGCATACACTTTATGAGTCTAGGAGTCCCACTACCGAACAATTTTAACAGAATGGCTATGAGGCCCTTCTTTATGTCTAATATAGGGTGTATAGGAGTCTCTCTTCCTTCTAATTTTTGACAGCTCTTAATAAGGAAAAGAAAATATGTAACACTGCAAATGGACTTTTGTTTTTAGTTGGCAGCAGTAGTACTTATTGCATAGGCTTTATCAGCCTAGGAGTTTCACTCCTTAGAAATGGGAAAAATTTCATAAATTTCATGCACACGATTTCTTTTTTTCGGACTGAAATGGAAAACTGCTGTAATTTTGAAAGAAGCAGCAAGTTAAATTTTCAGTGTTTTTGCAGCGTTTTTCACCATTAAAAGCAATGAAAAACTGCAAAAACGTTATGTGCCCGAATTTCACATTGACTTCCATTATACTTGTTACTCAAATCGAGCCCGTCTGACAGAGGCGTAACTGGGGTTTTGGTTTAGGATGGGGGGCCAAACTTATGAGTGGGACCCTATCCAAGTGACCCTGATTACAACTATGGTGGCACATCCTAATAGCGGATGTAGGAGAACCTCAGCAGATGATCGCATTGTTGCCAAAAAAATCTCTATACAAAGACCAACGCTGATCTTACTGCCATATGTTGATTATTTAGTGGTAAAAAGAAGTCCTGCAGAAAATGTAACAGATTACAGTACAGTTATAGATAGTGACTTACAGCTGATATTCTTTCTGGTTGAGTCGTTCACTTTTCCTTCTTTTCCATCTTGCTCATTCCAACATGACAAATTCTCCAGCCACAACTCATATGTAGACATTGCAGCAAAGATATATCTGACTTCTCCCATTTCCAGCATTGTCCCCATCTATCCCCAACCTGCACAAATGCCTCATCCTGCTGATACCCCAATACTGAGTCGCTGCTGCCATATGTGTCCCTATTACTGAACCTAGTATACTGAACCTACTGTGTGGTACTGTGTGACCTTTAGATGGAAAAACAAACCTCTAGAATACAGTAATGCCATGTGCAAGTGCTCTAGAAAATAGTGCCCACATTTTGCCACAGAGAGCAATAATGCCCTGTGTGTGCCCCTTTGACAGTCACAATAACCTGAGTGCCCCTATATCAATAGGTGTCCACTTAACTTTTACTAATGTCCCAAATTCCCCCCTATACAGCTTACTTATACACTGTGTGATGCTCTCCTAATGACTCTTAGACTGTTTAGCACACCCACACAGAATACTGACTCATTAGTAGCTCCCAAACTGTTTAATGGCCCCAACACTGTATAATAGCCCCCACACTATACGACGACCCCACATTAGCTCTCACATTGTATGATGGCCCCCTCACTGTACTTCCCTCACTGTATGATGGCCCCCTAAATAGCTTCCATATGGTTTAATGCACTTTCCATAGTGCTCCATACAGTACAGTGCTGTGCAAATTAATTGGGACAAAGCATTTTTTTAAGTAAAATCATAAGTTGGTTACCAGTCAGTGATTCAAACCAGTTTAAACTGCTTTGAACAGGCACTCACACCTGTTCAAAGCAGTTAAAACTGATTTTAATCACTGACTGATAACCAACTTACAATTTTACTTAAAAAAATGCTTTGTCCCAATTAATTTGCACAGCACTGTATAATGCACTCCCCATAGTCCTCCATACAGTATAATGCACTCTCCATAGTCCTCCATACAGTATAATGCTCTGCACATGGTCCTCCATATAGTATAATGTACTCCCCATAAACCTCCATATAGTATAATGAACGCCTCATATTCCTCCATATAGTATAATGAACTCCTCATATTCCTCCATATAGTATAATGCACTCCCCATAGTCCTCAATATACAACCTATATAAGGATACAGAGTATTCAAAAACACCACTTATAGAAATGTAAAATTAAATACAGATTTATTACAAGAAGAATATCATTAAAAAACTTGAACCATATAGTAACTGATACATGTTTGAGAATTCAAAGAGGGAAAATAAATCAAGTGTGGAAAAAAGGAGGTGGTAAGTGAGCTCAGAACATGGGTAACAGAAAAATATGTATAATGTATTTGTTCAAACAAAGAACACTGATCAAGTTAAAAATACATATAAAGCAAATGACCAGAAATGAAGTACATCAGTCCATGTAGAAACAAATACAATGTAATGCTTACTCATGGTAAAGTCAGTAGACCTTGCACAATGCCATTACTGCCCCAACGCGCGTTTCTTTGTTTAGCTTTCTAAAGGGGAGTGTACCTCCAGATTTGTAGACCTGACATTTGCTCTGTCTTTTCTTGCTAAGTAAAGGTGCAAAAAAGCAAGGCTACAAACTGATCTTATGCCAGACAGTTATCCAATCTCTGCACAGACTGTAAGTTACATGAGACATTTTTAGCAGCTAGGGCATTCAATCACTCAGGCTCAGTCTTACTGCAGACTGCTGTTATAGGGGGCTCCAGACTGTTGTCATAGGGGGCTCCAGACTACACATCCAGACATTTGTTATAGAAGGCTCCAGATTACACATCCAGACTGCTATTATAGTGGGGGATCCAGACTGCACATCAAAACTGCTGTTATAGGGGGCTTCAGACTACACACTCAAACTGCTGTTATAGGGGGCTCCAGAATACACATCCAGACTGCTGTTATAGGGGGGGCCAGAGTACACATTCAGACTGCTGTTATAGGGGGCTCCAGACTGCTGTTATAGGGGGCTCCAGACTAAACATCCAGACAGCTGTTATAGAAGGCTCCAGATTACACATCCAGACTGCTATTGTAGTGTGGGATCCAGACTACACATCCAAACTGCTGTTATAGGGGGCTTCAGACTACACATCCTAACTGGTGTTATTGGGGGCTCCAGACTACACATCCAGACTGCTGTTATGGGGTGGGGGCAGAGTACACATCCAGACTGCTGTTATAGGGGGCTCCAGACTACTCATCCAGACTGCTGTTATAGGGGGGTTCCAGACTACTCATCCAGACTGCTTTTATAAGGGGCTCCAGACTACTCATCCAGACTGCTGTTATGGGATGGGGGCAGAGTACACATCCAGACTGCTGTTATAGGGGGGTTCCAGATTACTCATCCAGACTGCTTTTATAAGGGGCTCCAGATGACTCATCCAGACTGCTGTTATAGGGGGGTTCCAGACTACTCATCCAGACTGCTTTTATAAGGGGCTCCAGACTACTCATCCAGACTGCTGTTATGGGGTGGGGGCAGAGTACACATCCAGACTGCTGTTATAGGTGGGTTCCAGATAACTCATGCAGACTGCTTTTATAAGGGGCTCCAGACTACTCATCCAGACTGTTGTTATAGGGGGCTCCAGACTAGTCATCCAGACTGTTGTTATAGGGGGCTCCAGACTACTCATACAGACTGCTGTTATAGGGGGGGCAGAGTACTCATCCAGACTGCTGTTATAGGGGGCTCCAGACTACACATCCAGACTGATGTCATAGAAGCGCTGCAACCTATACTTCCAGACTGCTGTTATAGGGGTGCTCCACACTAGCAGCCAAACTGCAAAGTGACACAAAATTCGAGGCTTAACTACATTTTCATTTTGAATTAATTTTCAGATTTTCCCTCTTTCTTTAATGGAGCTCATGTTTTGCGCATGCTACATGTTACTAAGTCCTTTACCACACATATGCGATATCAAGGTTTATTTCCAACCACTTAGTGATATAACAAACAATTAATTCCTAACCAAGTTTTAATTAAACAGGTCTTAATAAGCATGACTTCATGAAACTCCCGCATGTATAAATCATGTCATAGGGTTCCTGGATACATATGGTGGAGGATCATGCAATTGGGGTCTGAGGATGGAAAATACCTGGAAAATACCTGGCATCAATTTAAAGCCTTTAAACTATGAAGGCATTGAGCACAAACCTCCGAACAGCTGAAAGAATTATTTATGTGGAAGTTTCAAACCGGTGGTATGCAGCAAACTACATGTTAGCAGCTACGGAGCTAATTATATTCCTGCTCCACTCGGAGACTTGTAAAACATTGGACATGACGTAAACTGAGAACATTAAAAAACGACTTCATTTTTTATTTTCTCACAATTTCTTGCAGAAAGACTAGCTGCATTGTTTTCCTGCACATATTCTTTCCAATTTACTGTTTATGCTTTCATGACGTTACAGGTATCTAGGTAAGGGAATAGCACAGCATCCAGATGCAGGGAAACACAATTCCACATTACAAAAGGAACATTTCTACTATGACTTCAAGATAACTACAAAAAAAGGGCTGCTACATTTTTCTAAAAACTGAATGTTATCTTCTCTCTATACTGTAGATTAGGTGATAACTTACTGATCGCTGGGGACCTTCAATGATCCCGAGAACAGGGCTCTTGTACTCCAAAAATGGAGCTCTCGAACCTGAGAACTGGAATATGCCGCGCCCCATGAAGACTACAGTCATGGCCAAAAGTTTTGAGAATGACACAAATATTAATTTTTACAAAGTCTACTGCTTCATTTTTTCTAATGGCAATTTGCATATACTCCAGAATGTTATAAAGAGTGATCAGTTTAACAGCAATTACTTGCAAAGTCAATATTTGCCTAGAAAATTAACTTTATCCCCCAAAACACATTTCAACATCATTGCAGCCCTGCCTTAAAAGGACCAGCTAACATCGTTTCAGTGATTGCTCCATTAACACAGGTGTGGGTGTTGATGAGGACAGGGCTGGAGATCAATCTGTCATGATTAAGTAAGAATGACACCACTGGACACTTTAAAAGGAGGCTGGTGCTTGGCACCATTGTTTCTCTTCTGTTAACCATGGTTATCTCTAAAGAAACACGTGCAGTCATCATTGCACTGCACAAAAATGGCCTAACAGGGAAGAGTATCGCAGCTAGAAAGATTGCACCTCAGTCAACAATCTATCGCATCATCAAGAACTTCAAGGAGAGAGGTTCCCTTGTTGCCAAAAAGGCTCCAGGGTGCCCAAGAACGACCAGCAAGCGCCAGGACCGTCTCTTAAAAGTGTTTCAGCTGCAGGATCGGGCTACCAGCAGTGCAGAGCTTGCTCAGGAATGGCAGCAGGCAGGTGTGAGTGCATCTGCACGCACTGTGAGGCGGAGACTCTTGGAGCAAGGCCTGGTCTCAAGGAGGGCAGCAAAGAAGCCACTTCTCTCCAGGAAAAACATCATGGACAGACTGATATTCTGCAAGAGGTACAGGGAGTGGACTGCTGAGGACTGGGGTAAAGTCATTTTCTCTGATGAATCCCCTTTTCGATTGTTTGGGACATCTGGGAAACGGCTTATTCAGAGAAGACCAGGTGAGCGCTACCACCAGTCTTGTCTCATGCCAACTGTCAAGCATCCTGAAACCATTCATGTGTGGGGTTGCTTCTCTGCCAAGGGAATGGGCTCTCTCTCAGTCTTGCCTAAAAACACAGCCATGAATAAAGAATGGTACCAGAATGTCCTCCAAGAGCAACTTCTCCCAACCGTCCAAGAGCAGTTTGGCGATCAACAATGCCTTTTTCAACATGATGGAGCACCTTGCCTTAAAGCAAATGTGATAACTAAATGGCTCAGGGAACAAAACATAGAGATTTTGGGACCATGGCCTGGAAACTCCCCAGATCTTAATCCCATTGAGAACTTGTGGTCAATCATCAAGAGACGGGTGGACAAACAAAAACTTTCAAATTCAGACAAAATAAAAGCATTGATTTTGCAAGAATGGACTGCTATCAGTCAGGATTTGATCCAGAAGTTGATTGAGAGCATGCCAGGGAGAATTGCTGAGGTCCTGAAGAAGGGTCAACACTGCAAATATTGACTTGCTGCATTAACTCATTCTAACTGTCAATATAACCTTTTGTTACTCATAATATGATTGCAATTATATTTCTGTATGTGCTAAAAACATCTGACAAACACATAAAAACCAGAGGCCAGCAGATCATGTGAAAATATAATAATTATAATTTGTGTCATTCTCAAAACTTTTGGCCATGACTGTAGAGTGGAGGATTACATCGCCGACCCCCGAATCATTCATTCACCACTAAGAATAATGCAATACTGAGTTTGGCTTTCCTTGGTAGTTCCATACATCATGAACGGAGCGGAGGCTGAGCAGGTAACCTCTGGTCCCAAACAAGATTCTGGAACTGCAAAAATGGGGCTCTTGAGAACTGGGCTAGGGCAGCATGGTGGCTCAGTGGTTAGCATTGCAGTCTTGCAGCACTGGGGTCCTGGGTTCAAATCCCACCAAGGACAACATCTGCAAGGAGTTTGTATGTTCTCCCTGTGTTCATGTGGGTTGCTCCTGTGATCTCTGGTTTCCTCCCCCCGTTCTAAAGACATACTGCTAGGGAATCTAGATTGTGAGCCCCATTGGTGACAGTGCCGATAATGTTTGTAAAGCGCTGTGGAATTAATGGTGCTATATACAGTAAGTGAGTAAAATAAATGCTGAGCCCAATGAAGATTGGAGTGTAGGTTTACATGGCATTCACCACAAAGACAAGTGGAACACTGAGATCAGTTTTCTCTGGCAATGAATAGAGCAGAGACTCTGGTCCCGAACTACAAAAACGGGGTTCTTGAATAGAATGGATTTTTACATGCTCAACCTCTGAATCATTTATTTACTGTCAAAAAATGTGTTTGGTTTTCTCTGGTAGTTCCATAGTCACACATCTGGTCCATTCACAGATAAACTACTAATGTCGACAATGCAGCAAACAAACAGTCAGCTCCAGCGGCTCTGAGCGGGGCTGTCCATTTGCACGGGCAGAGCCGATGAGTTCAGTACACCAAGAAGCTGCAGAGATCACACTTCGGACTTTTAAAGGTAGGTAAAAATAAGAGCAGAGGAGACAGATAGGTCAGGGTTAGGGATGAGTGGACATGTGGATCTTCAGGTGCGTTGGGATCAGCAGAATTGTAGTTCAAAGTTCGGTTCGGTATCTGAACTTGACACCGAACCAGAAGGAAATATAAGTCAATGAGGAACCAAACTTCAGTGTTTTATAATGACTGTAAAGTGGTCATTGTAATGGATAGGGGGCTGCAAAAGGAAGCAAAACAGAAGTAAGAGTAGGACAATTTACCTGCAAACAAATGTGGATAGGGAAATGACTTAAAATGACATAGAATACAAAAAAAATTATCATCTTGAACAAGGAGGTAGAGGTCAAAGTGGAGGAGGTGGAAGTGGCGGTGTAGTTGGAAGGGGCGGAGCAGGATGTAGCCAACACTGTTTTTGTGTTTTTCTGTGTAATACTCTGCACTTTTTTTGGGTGCAGCTGCTGCAAGGAGAGGCCGTGGTTGATCTGTGTCTGCTACATGCCCCAAATGAAACACCTTCCTCTGGTGCACACAGAAAACAGGATGTTTTGTGTAATTTTGTAGGTCCAAGTATTGCTGGAAGAATGGTGAGGCCAGAACATGTAGAGGTGGTTTTAGACTGGTTAGCTGAGAGTGCCTTCAGTCCCTTTTCTTTGTCTTCCACCCGGTCCTCTGCTGAAAGCATAGATTTTGCACCTGAGGCCCATGGACATCTGTCTTCCACCTCATCCCCTTGCAAATTGGGCAAACAGTCTGAGCCCCAAATCGTCCAGCAGTCACTTCTGCTTTTTGATGACTCTGCTGGCTGTATAGACTAGATATCCTGAAACCAGAGTCCCTAGTTGTGCCTGCAAATAAAGAGTGCGAATTAACTACAAGAGGAGATGTATGCTGAACAAAGGAAGGTCTCACAATGTGTAAAGTAAATAACAAAATACCAAAGACTAAAGAAATTACTGTTAAAACATACAGCCTACTTACCAAAGATAAACAGAAGATATGTGCAAATTATAGCAAAGAAACAATAAGGTGAACATGCTTAGCTCAAAGCTCAGAGACTGACTCCAAATATCAACTGAATCATCAGCAGGAAATGCCCTTTGGGGGACAGAATATAAATCTGCACCCAAAAGGTGAAAGGCGGACAAATGAAAACACCTGTGTTAAGCTAGACAGACTGCAGCCAGAAACAGGACTCAAACACCTAGAGAAAAGGTGTGTCTCCTGTGGCTAGGCAGAAGTTCAAGGGATCACATCTAGGAGCATGACAGTTTCAACAACATGCTGGGAGAGTATGTGTCCATATGTCTCCACTGAGTGACGGGTCTACCCCATTTAACTTCTTGGTCTCCAAATTGGACACATGGCCTGAGCGTGCCTTTACGTCTTGGAGGTGGTGGCATACCTTGCGGCAAGTGTACTGTTGGAACATGTGTTTACAATGTCAGGAGGTGTAATCACAGACAGGCGCATCCACCTGTCCACACCCAACGTGGGCAAGCTCACATTCATTAAAATGAACTAGGAGTAGATCACACAGTACTTGTTTGTACCTTTGGCTGAATAGTGAACCATACCAGTTTTTGGGCCTCCCCTAATTAAAATAAAACAAACAAAAAAAACTAACAAGGGTGTGTTGCAGTGTACACCCACACAGGCTATTTTCAGAGTACAACACACTTCTCGCACAGACATGACTGCAGAGTATAACTATTTTTAGGCTCACTACTCGCACAGACATGGCTGCAAAGTATAACTATTTTATAGGCACACTACTCACACAGACATGGCTGCTGAGTACATGGAGGCCTTTTGGCACAGTACTCCCACAGACATGGGTGCAGAGTACACACAGAGGCTTAAAGGCACAGTATAGGTTTTTTGGCAGCGTGTATTTGCACAGACCCTAACACTGTCCCTCATTTGAGCTGTGTCTTGTCCTTACACTAATCAGGGCAAATGGCAGCAACACTCCGGCATTTATACAGGCCGGTCACAGCCATGTCAATACTTGGCGTGGCTGTGATGGCTCCGGAAGTGCCCATAGCCTAAAAGTTTGTTGATTAGCTGAGCTGCAGCTTTTCAACAAACTTTACTCAGTATCCGAAGCCAATCAGTAAATCGGACTTCTGATAAAAAGTCTGTGTTTGGGGTTCAGATACTAGATCTCTGGTACGAACCCCAAACTTTACAGTTTGGGTTCGCTCATCCCTAGTCAGGATCAGATTTAGAACGATTTAGGACAGAGGAGTTGATGCCTATGCGGCAGTTGAGTTTATCATTACTGTGCTCTGCATAGGCAGCAACAACAATGACATACTGAGATCATTGTCATCTCGGCCGCCGACTATGTAGAGCATACATGCTCCTCTCTTTTGAATGCAGCATAAACATTAGATTAAAGCTTTCCAATCCCACCAATGGTGGCGGATCGGCCGACCATCTGATACGGCCTCTTTTCCAATAAGGGAATTCCTTTTTTAAGCTGATGACATATATAATTTGCATATTGTGATGAAGAAACAATTTATGTAAAGACCAGAGCAAGTCCTGCAACCATGATCTGCTTCCAGTAGTCGGTTGCAAGGCCATGAATACATTATAGATCTATTAAAATGAAAGAATGATTTGCCTAATCCCCTCATATAGTGTTATTATTGGTATTAACATTGGGCATTCTCCAATATCGGGAGGACGAAGGATGGAAAAGCCCAGATTTATGCCCTCTAAACATATTGGCGCATTACTTAGTACCAGTTATAACTTACAGTATCTGTCATGGAGCTGACCGGATGTTGTGGCACAGGCCTACTACGAAGCTACTAAACGCCCTAGGGAATAAAGGCAATAATAATTACAAATTATCGAAGCAGTTCTATAGTGAAAACTTAGGTAGCTATAGTCATATCTTCTTCCTGAAAGACCACATGTAAATTATAGTTGAGAGATAGGAGGTCAGGTTATCCTATTGGGTTGCCAGAGTGCAGGGCAAAGCAAGTATGTCATGCCCGCCATGTCCGTTATGCCTGTCATTACCACCATGTCTATTATGCCGCATGACTCCTGGAGCGGTGTGCACGTGCACTGAATTCTCATACCCGTTATGTCTCGTGCTGCAAGATGCCTGGAGCGGTGTGCATGCGCGCCTTACCTCATGGCTGCACACCATTGCTAGGTAACCATCCATCTCTGCTCTGATCCTGCAATCCTCTGTATTCCTGGAACCCCTGATCATGTGACCTTTCCTATGTTCCAGTGCTGTCTGATTCTGCAATCCTTTATGTATTCCTGGAACCCCTGATCATGTGACCATTCCTATATTCCAGCACTGTCTGATTCTGCAATCCTCTATGTAATCCTGGAACCCCTGATCATGTGACCTTCTCTATGGTTCAGCCCAGTCTGATCTAGCAACGCTCTCTATGATCCTGGAGGATCTGAACCGGAAGTCCTTCCTTGATCCTGACCCGGAAGTCCAGGTGCTATGGTGCTATATCAGACCGCCCCTTCCTATGGTCGGGGCCTGAGTATCGTGTTGCTTCCCTGCATGGCTGCTTGGTCTGCTCGGTCGCTCCCTGTATTCTGTGCCCCTGCACTCTGCTCTGTAGTGCGTCTCTGCACACGCTCTGTGCTTGTACTCTGCCTCTTGTTTCGTGCCTTGCCTTGTGTTGTCTCTCGTGCCATGTTTTGTCCGTGTCATGCTTGGACTTGTAGTCCTTCTGATGTTCTCTGCCTTGCCTGCTTTGCCATGTCTTGCCTTTGCTATGCTTTGCCTTGTGGTCCTTCCTACGTTCTCTGTCTTTGCTTGTGCTTCCTTGCTCTTACCTATGGTGCTCTGTTGTGCCTCCTGGCACATGCACCATTCCTCCTTCCTTATCTATGGTGCTCTGTAGTGCCTCCTGGCACACGCATCATTCCTCCTCTCTTACCTCTGGTGCTCTCTTGCACATTTCCACGATAGTCTCAAGGTTCTCCCTTGACCCGGCTCTGGGCTTCAGCCTACGCTCCGCTGCTAGACTCTGTCCTATTGTGCTCTCTTGCACATTTCCACTCTCCTGAACTATGACCCTGGTGTGTCTCTCTGCACGCACAGGACTCTGCCTTGAACCCTGACCCTGGCGTGTCTCTCTGCACACGCAGGACTCTGCCTTGAACCAGACCTTGGCGTGCCCTCTGCACGCGCAGGACTCTTACCTGAACTATGACTCTGGCGTGCCCCTTGGCACGCGCAGGACTCTGCCTCGTCCCTTGTGCCTTGGTGTGTCTCTACACACGCATCCTGTCTTGTATGTCGAACTTTGAACCCTGGCGTGTCCCCTACACATGCACCGTGTTTTGCACCTTGAACCTAACGTGTCCCCCACACACGCACCTTGCCTTGCACCTTGCCCTGGACCCTGGTGTGCCCTAGCACGCACTCTGCCTGGAATCTTGCCTTGGACCTCGGCATGTTCCCTAACACGCTCCATGTCTGGAGATCTGTCATGCCTCCTTGCCTGTACCCTGGTTTGCCTGCTGGATTCCCGGAACCTGCCATCACTGCCAGAGATCGTAAGCATGAAGTCTACAGCCTGATGCCCTGATCCCTGCAAGCTGTCCGGAGTCCGATGCCATCGTGTCCTTGCCGGTAACCAGGCTTGCCTTCTAGCATGTACTATTCCATGGACCTTGGCGTGCCACGCACGCACCTTGCCGTGTTTGCTTGTTATCACATTTCGCACTGAATGTTATCCTGAAATTGTCTTAATGAAGATACCTTGAACTTACGTCTTGTCTTGTCTTGTTTCCTGCACGTCCTTGTCGTCAGACACTCGTACCTAGTGTCTACCTGAGCCGGCCGTCTGGTGCCAGCAGTCGTGGTGGCTCACCCCCTTGGTCTTGCCCCTGACACTCCCTGTATAGGGGGTGGTTCCTCACAAGGTCAGCTCGCCCTAGGTGGGTGGGTGCCACGACCCAGAGGGTCCACTCTAAAGAAAAAGTCGACTCAGCGTAAGCTGACCTCGTCACAAAGTATTTGCATCCCTAAGCAGTGGACTATTGGCACTGCCTGAGCCTCTTCCATCTGTCTGGAATTTAACACAAAAAACACATGTATTTTATTTTAAGAAATTAATGACATAATTATAGTTTGTCCTTTGGCCCTCTAGTTATTTTATACTTTTTGCCGAAATCCAATATATTTAAAAGAACATAAAAAAAGTTAAACATTGTTATTTATTTTACCTTTTTTTAATCATCTTTTTGTTTTTATGCAATTATTTTAGCCTTAAACTTTATTAAACTCTAATCCAAGATAATAATCCTAGTACTACTCCTAACACTAGTACTCCTAACCCTGACCTTATTCCTTACCCTAGTACTAACCGTAACCCTAGTCCTATCGCTAACCCTAGTCCTTGTCCTAGCACTATCCAATTCCTAACTCTAACCCTAGTCCTATCTTTAACCTTAACTCTAGTCCAATTCCTGAGCCTAGTCCTATTCCTAACTCTAATCAGAGTTTTAAAAATTATGTAAAAGCATAAAGTTCATTATAACTTTGATCTTTGTGGGTTTTCTTGGGAAAAATTTTCTTAGAATTTGGGACATCTCCCTCACTAGGTCTCCATTTCTTCTTTCACAAAAATACAAGTGAGAAGATAGGTGGAAAGCTGTGGGAAAGTACAATGCAGCACTTGACATTTTAGTTTCTTCCTATGTGGCAGTCGGTATGAGTCTGTTATTGGCTGTGATCTGAATTGGCAGCAGCAATGATAACATGGCTCACTTCATCATTCTGAGATCTTCGTCGCTGACTATGTAAAGCCCAGCAGCCTATGACAAACTCATCTTGACTGCTATGCTCTTCTTAGGAGAACGGGGTATAGTAGTGCACACCGATATGTCAGAACAGCCCCTGGTTGTTTTTCTCATCTAGTGCAAAAGAAGGGGTTTGCAAAATTTTGCACCCTTATAGGATTTGGCACATGGGTCAACTGATGACTAAGGGCCCTGCATGCATTTGAAACAGGTAGAAAAGTGTTTCTATTGATTTTTTTGGGTCTTTGAAATTTTCATGTGACCAAATAAATATGTCTTTAAAAAATGTTTTTCAATTGTGAATGCTGGAGTTATCCACCTCATGGGAAGCGGCCCACACCCTCGTTCTTGCACCGCACCCAACAAGCTAGTATTTTTACCTTGAAGTTGGACAGCTGATTTATTTTCCCATATTGCATGGGTCAATTGCCCATGTGACTCCCCACTGAGAAGTCCAATTTACATCCAAAACTAACAGTCTCATAAATATTACATTAAAGCTTTCCAATCCCATCAATAATGGCAGATCGGCCAATTATCTCATGTGGTCTCCGACTATCCTAGATGTTGGAGGAGAGAATGCTTGGGTAGTTTCATACAAACACCTGATCACCTTGTTTCCGACTTCTTTTCTCCCCATTGAAAACACCTGCAAACTCGACTGAAGGTTCATGTGTATATGGGGGAGTTGGAAGACATAATCTAGCTGTAGGTCAAATCATTTTTCGTCTGACATCTAAACTATATGGGCTCATTGAGATCTTGACTATGGACTTTAAAAGGTACCTCCAATGATGCTGACATTCCCATGTACTGCACAGATTATAAGTCCTTCTACTATGAAATTAATATACAAAGACCTGGTCAATTTATTTAGAATTTCAGCAGATCCAACCGGCATGACCATAACAGAATAGAAGCAGGCAACACTTTTTTTAGTTTTGGCAGAAAGTGGCAAACAGATGAAGGATCCTTCAAGGACCACCATATTTTTATTACATCTGTGTCCAAATGCTCAAGATGTAATTTGCATTTTATCCCTCTGCTCATCAATATTTCCTACAGGCCATTTAGTTCCTTCTTAATATTGCTTAGTCTTCTCGAATTCCTATAAAACTTATAAAAACACCGGGATATGAAAAGCATCCATTGTCACAGAATGCAAGGATATTAAAATGTAAGAATTTATAAAATTAGTTACAGCCAGACAGTTAAAATTCTGTATGTGCTTACAATGGACACCAATCGTACTGCTCAGTCATGAAATCTCAGTGTGTGGCCAGAGATCTTACCTAGAAATTATTAATGGACGGTATTAAACATAGCTTTATACCTTCTATCTGTCCATGCAGACTATTTGTAATGGTGGGGCCATTATAGCCGATATTTATGGCCTTGGCACAGAGGGATTGCAGTGACTGATGTGATGTCTGACTACTGTGCTTTGTAAAGGGAGAAGTTTTTTGGGATACGACTGGCCAAAAACATCGCAAGTGAAAATCTGCAACAGCTGGAGAAGTCGAGAAACTGGATGAAAGAGCCTTAGCACCTTGGAGGGTTCGATTTCACCAGACACTACAGAGATATTGTTAACGATGGAGGCTTTGATGTCTGTGGCTAGTGTGAGAGAACAACGCTGGAATTACCATTATAGATGGAAAATTCAAATCTTAAAATTAAAGGAAAAATGTTAAAAGGCCATATTATTAAAAAGACTCGAAATGTTCCAATAAAAGAGCCCATGCGTAAAACGATGAATGTTATTTTTTGGCTTTCATATGGCTTCTTTCGGTATTGATTTTCTGTTCATATTAGTGTAACAGTCAATCGACAGCCATGTTGGAGCCTTTAAATCCAGAACTGACTCTCCATGCCATATCATAAACTTGACTTTGTCCTATATACCGGTAGCTACCATACTTGGTTACTGATTAGCAATGAGTGATTGCAGTTGAAAAGTTAAACTGGGTCACCTAAGTACACCCACTTATAATATCCTCACTCGGCTATAGCAACCTCCTGCTATGTGGTCATCCAACAAACTGACTATCAACTCCCCTATATATCCTAAACCCTCATTTTGTTAATCTAATGCCATCCTTATTTCAGCCCCTCCACTGGATACCCATCACTCAGTGAATCTCAATGAATAGTTTCCAGGGGCGTAATTATAGTGGGTGCAGAGTTTGTGGTCACACCCAAGCCCAAAAGGTGTCTGTCATGGTTTGAACAGGGTTCTTGCCCTGCACTCACAGGGTTAAGTGTTCGTGGCCTCTTTCTGGATCTGGGAGGGGTATTTATATTCACTCTTTACCAGGGTTCTCTGTCAGCTATACTGTTGTTCTGGTGTGTCTGACCCCTGGTGTGCGTGTATTCTGCGTTGCTTGTTTAATTCCCGTGTATGACCCGGCCTGTTCCCTCACTCTGTACTCCGTCTCTCGCTTTGGTACTACTGTCTTCTCCGGTTCTGACCTCCTGGCTTGGCTATCGTTACTCCGTTACAGTTTGTCCCTATTGTACCGTCTATTGCACGTTCTGGTTTTCTGACCTATTGCTACGTCCTGACTATCCTTTCTGTCTAAACGCCGTGGTACTGTATTGCTATCTGGTGCTTTGACCCTGGCTTCGTCTGGTTTCTGTCTCTGTCTATGCCCCTTGGTAACATTGCCCCGTAGTTACCTTTCTAGGAGTTTCCCTGCAGCTCCTAGATCTGTGGAGCTTAGGCCACGCCCCCAGCAGTCATGTGCTTCAGGTCCTGATACTCTGAAACACGCATCGTCACCGCTGCTGCCCTGCTCCACAGGTATCTGTGAGTACTGTCTTTGTACTCAGGACACCCGCACTGGCACAGTGAGCAAGTGCAGTGCGGTGTTCCTGACATTATAGCTGACCATTTCGGGTTTTTTTTCCCCATCTGAGGAAAAAAAAAAAAAAAAAAAGTGTGTTATCCTCATGGATCCCATACAAGCCTTGGCTGATCAGGTCAAGCACCTGACCCAAATGTTCCACAAACTTAATGTGGAACAGCGCATAATGGCCCAGACCCAGCAACAGTTGGTGGATACGGTACAGGGGGCTGCCTCTACAGGGGATTCTTGTGCTGGGGATAGAGATGTGTCATTGGCATTCCCAGAATCTCCGGTCTAATTGCCAGACCTTTTCTCAGGGGATAAAAAGGAGTTCAGGTCTTTCAGAGAAGGATGCAAGCTTTTTTTTTCTCTCAGGCCCCGCTCTTCCGGGGATGAGTTCCAGAGGGTGGGGGTCATCATTTCCCTACTTCGGGGGGCTCCACAGGCATGGGCTTTCTCTCTCTCTTCCTCTGCTCCTGAACGCATGTCTGTGAATTTGTTCTTTGAGGCTCTGGGGCACATTTATGATGAGCCTGATAGAGTGCATCTGGCAGAGGATATGGTGATGAGTGTGACACAGGGAAGGAACTCTGCTGAATGGTTCTGCTCTGAGTTCAGACGCTGGGCAGCGGAGGTCTCCTGGGATGACGCTGCCCTCCGGGGTTTGTTCTGTAGAGGCCTGTCCGAACGTTTGAAAGATGCCCTAGCCCTTCATCCTCCACCGGATTCTTTGGAGGACGCTATGATCCAGGCTGTCCGCATGGACCGTAGGCTGCGGGCAAGAGGGGTCATGCTGCAGGAGACCCCTTTATTCTCCAATCTGTGAGACTCTGCATCTAGTCCTGAGCCCATGGAGGTTGGTGCCACGTCATTGGAGGAAAAAGAGAGGAGACACCAAAGAAACAACCAATTGTGCTTTTACTGTGGATCCGCTGGACATTGGAGAAGGAACTGTCCTTCTTGCCCTTCTTCAGTGAAGCCATCAGGAAAACGACTGAGTCTGGGTAACAATCGAGGAGGTTGCCCAGACTCCCAGGTACCCTTTTACTCGCTTACTAAAATTCTGCTTCCGGTGGAACTGGAACTTACAGGCGGTCCGGTTGGGACTACCGCCTTTGTTGACTGTGGTTCTTCTATTAATCTGATCGATGCCAAAGTTGTGACTTTTCAAAAGATAGGGACAGTCAGGTTAAAAGATCCTGTTAAAATCGTGGCAATTGATTCTTCTCCTATCACCCAGGAGGGAATTTGTTTCATGACTGATACCTTTTCTCTGAAAGTGGGTTCCACTCACGTGGAAAAATTAAGATGTTTTGTCATAAATAATCTGCTGGCTGGACTGATACTGGGTATGCCTTGGCTTCAACGTCACAATCCTACTATTGACTGGGTCACAGGGGAGATCATTCAGTGGGGTTGTATGGCTAATGGTCTATGCTGTAACTTGACAACCCTTGTCACCCCAGTAAAATCTGTGTCAGTGTCGTCTGTCGATCTGGAAGGTATTCCGGAGTGCCTGAAAGATTTTCAAGACGTATTTTCTGAAAGTGAGGCTGAGGCGCTACCACCACATAGACCCTTTGATTGTGCCATTAATCTAGTCCCTGGAGCCAAGTTACCCAAGGCTCGCCTGTTCAATTTGTCCGGGCCCGAACGTCTAGCCATGAAGGAGTACATTACTGAGAGTCTCCGCAAAGGGCATATTAGGCCTTCTGTTTCACCTGTGGCAGCGGGCTTCTTTTTTGTTAAGAAAAAAGATGGTGGTTTGCGGCCGTGCCTCGACTTTCGGGAATTAAACAAAATAACTGTGAAAAATACATACCCTCTCCCCCTAATTCCTGATCTATGTAACCAACTCACCGGGGCCAAGTGGTTCTCTAAACTGGATTTACGTGGGGCATATAACCTTATAAGAGTCCGTGAAGGGGACGAATGGAAAACAGCATTCCTGACGACTGAAGGGCTGTTCGAAAACTTGGTTATGCCCTTTGGTCTCACCAACGCTCCTGCTGTTTTTCAGAATTTTATTAATGTAATTTTCTCTGATTTAATCGGTCGTTTTGTGGTTATCTATTTGGATGACATTCTGGTGTACTCGGTGGACAGTCAATCTCACTTGCACCATTTGCGGATGGTTCTCATGAGACTGAGGGAGAATCATTTGTATGCCAAGCTGGAAAAATGCTCATTTTTCATGCAAGAAGTATCCTTTCTGGGGTTGATTGTGTCAGGAGAGGGGTTCCGCATGGATCCTAAGAAAGTCCAGGCTGTTACGGAGTGGGTGCAACCTCATTACTTGAAAGGGTTGCAACGATTTTTGGGCTTTGCCAACTTTTATAGGAAATTTATTAAGGACTTTTCGCAGGTGGTAAAGCCTCTAACGGACCTCACTCTCAAGGGAGCTGATGTAAAAAATTGGTCTGTAGCTGCAAAAAACTCTTTCATGACATTAAAAAAGTGCTTTTCTTCAGCCCCTGTATTGGCACAACCCGACCCGTCAAGACCTTTTGTCGTGGAGGTTGACGCCTCGGAAGTGGGGGTGGGGGCAGTTTTGTCTCAGGGCCCTCCTACCCTTACTAACCTGAGGCCTTGCGCCTTCTTCTCTAAAAAATTTTTCTCTGCTGAGAGAAATTACGATGTCGGCAATAGAGAGTTGTTGGCGGTAAAGTTGGCTTTTGAAGAATGGAGGCATTTCCTGGAGGGGTCTGTTCATCCCATTACAGTCATCACTGATCACAAAAATTTGGCCTATATCGAGTCTGCCAAGAGATTGACCCCCAGACAGGCTCGGTGGGCACTTTTTTTTTCTCGTTTTCAGTTTACCATCACATTCCGCCCGGGATCTAAAAACATCAAGGCTGATGCCTTATCCCGAAGCTTTGATTCGTTGTCCCCTCCAGAACCTCTCTCCTCCATTCTTCAGCCAGGAGTAGTGGTGGCCGAAATCTCATCTGAGTTACAGAGAGGGATTTTGGAGGCCCAGGCTCAGGCTCCTGGTGGTAAACCCCCGGGTAAATTGTTTGTACCGGAACGTTTCCGTCTCAGACTTATGCAGGAATTTCATGATTCTGTGTTGAGTGCTCATCCTGGGATTGCAGCTACCCGGGGGGCAATTGCGAGGGATTTCTGGTGGCCCTCTATGGTAACAGATATTAAAAAGTTTGTGACTGCATGTGGGGTGTGCGCTCGTTCTAAAAGTTCTCAGGTCCGGCCGGCCGGGGAATTGGTGCCTTTGCCAATTCCGGATAGACCATGGACACATTTGTCCATGGATTTTATCACAAATCTTCCTCCTTCCAGGGGCAATTCGGTGATATGGGTGGTGGTGGATAGGTTTTCAAAACAAGCTCACTTTGTACCTCTCCCCGCGTTACCATCTGCTGAAACCCTGGCCCGCTTATTTATGCAGCATATAATAAGGTTACATGGAGTGCCTATGAATGTGGTGTCAGACAGAGGGGTACAGTTTGTAGCCAGGTTCTGGAGGGCTTTTTGCAAAAAGCTGGGGATTTCGTTGTCCTTCTCCTCTGCCTACCACCCAGAGTCTAATGGACAGACGGAGCGCACGAACCAATCGTTGGAGCAGATTCTGAGATGCTTGGCCTCTTCCAGGCAGGAGGACTGGTGTGAGGTATTGCCCATGGCAGAGTTTGCATTCAACGGTCGTGTGAGTCAGTCTACTGGGAAGTCTCCTTTTCAGGTCAACTATGGCTTTAACCCGCATTTTGGAGAGTTTTCCCGTATGGATTCAGGTTGTCCTTGTGCTGAGGATGTGACACAACGTCTTAGAATTCTTTGGAGGGAGGTTCAGAGGAATATTTCCAAGGCCCAGGAAAACTATAAGCGGTTTGCTGACAGGAGGAGGGGGCCAGGTCCAGCATTTGCAGTAGGGGAGAAGGTGTGGCTATCCACCCGCAATATCAAGCTTAAGATACCTTCTATAAAGCTGGGCCCCAAGTTTATTGGCCCATACAAAGTTGTGGAGGTTGTTAACCCAGTAGCCTACCGACTGCAGCTGCCCACCTCCTTTAAAATTTCTAATGTCTTCCACAGGTCCCTGTTAAAGCCTGTGGGGACGGTGAGAGAGGATCCCTCATCAAATGCTCCACCAGTGCTGGTAGAGGGGCAGCTGGAGTATGAAGTAGGGCGCATTGTTGACTCCCGGTGGGTGCGCCGGAGACTCCAGTATCTGATACACTGGAAGGGGTACTCTCTGGAGGATCGGTCATGGGTTCCGGCCAGTTCGGTGCATGCCGATCGTCTGGTGCGGGCTTTCCACGCCAGATACCCAGACAAGCCTGGGGGTCCAGTGGCCCCCCATTAAGAGGGGGGTACTGTCATGGTTTGAACAGGGTTCTTGCCCTGCACTCACAGGGTTAAGTGTTCGTGGCCTCTTTCTGGATCTGGGAGGGGTATTTATACTCACTCTTTACCAGGGTTCTCTGTCAGCTATACTGTTGTTCTGGTGTGTCTGACCCCTGGTGTGCGTGTATTCTGCGGGCTTGTTTGCCCGTGTATGACCCGGCCTGTTCCCTCACTCTGTACTCCGTTTCTCGCTTTGGTACTACTGTCTTCTCCGGTTCTGACCTCCTGGCTTGGCTATCGTTACTCCGTTACAGTTTGTCCCTATTGTACCGTCTATTGCCCGTTCTGGTTTTCTGACCTATTGCTACGTCCTGACTATCCTTTCTGTCTAAACCCCGTGGTACTGTATTGCTATCTGGTGCTTTGACCCTGGCTTCGTCTGGTTTCTGTCTCTGTCTATGCCCCTTGGTAACATTGCCCCGTAGTTACCATTCTAGGAGTTTCCCTGCCTCTCCTAGATCTGTGGAGCTTAGGCAACGCCCCCAGCAGTCATGTGCTTCAGGTCCTGATACTCTGAAGCACGCATCGTCACCGCTGCTGCCCTGCTCCACAGGTATCTGTGAGTACTGTCTTTGTACTCAGGACACCCGCACTGGCACAGTGAGCAAGTGCAGTGTGGTGTTCCTGACAGTGTCTTTGGTCCATAAGAGCACACCAATACAATCAAAGACACAATATAGTTGGGAGTCCTGTTGGAAATTTTGGATTGGGGCTCACAAGTTTCAAGTTATGCCATTGACAGTCTCACTTTATTTTCTAGGACCCTGCTCAATTCTGCCCCATACTATGTTTTTTCCAATATTCATAAAACTTTCCCTATTGCAACGACAACCTCCTCGCTACCCTAATCCCTTCGTGTTCTCACTTACGATACTTCTCTTGTGCTTCTCCTCCCTTTTAGAACTTCTTTTTTCATTCTAGCATTTCCATCTTCCACATTCTCAACCTTTTAAACATTTATTCAAAGCTTTGGGACCCACAAGCTTCAAGTTGCACCACCGATGGCCTCTCTTATTTGCCAATCACTGGTTCAATTCTGCTCCATCCTATGTTTTTTTAAAAATTTACACAACTTTCTCTTGGCCAACGACAACCTCTTTCTACCCTAATACTCTTTATGCTCTCATTTATGATACTTCTCTTGTGCTTCTGCAGCGCCCCCTAGGGTTAGGCTGGTTTCACATTTGCATTGTGCAGAGCTGCTGAGGGCTGCATACTTCTTCCGATAAGCCCCGCCCACTGCCGCACCTCTTCCATTCAGCTCTGCCTACGTCTGCATGCGTCATCTTTAACATTGGGTACGCAGGCCATTCGGATGTATGTGATGCGCCTCAGGGGCTGTGGGATACTCGGTACCGGGCCGGACGTCTTAAAGGGATGTGTCACAGTGGCATTGACCCAGTCCGTGGCCCCAGGCGGTCATGTAAAAGGAGAGTATTGATGAGGGATTAAGTTTATGTAGTGATTCGTGACGCCAGTTGGAGTGTTCGACTGCAGTATAGCCGGCACTGCAGATGATCCCTGGGGGAGTAGATGGTGATGGCAGTGCAGATGTTTAACCCTCTCCAACCAGGGCTGGCCCCCAGAGATTGTCATGGAAGTAGACGGCACGGAGAAATAAAGCAGGAGACAAGGAAATTTACTTTATCATTTACTGTAGTTCAGGTGCAGTTCAGAGGAGATATTACAACTCACCAGGTTACAGTCTGCTCTGGAGAATGGGAGTTATCCTTCTCTCTGCTGTGACTTGGTCTCAGCTTCCTGCTATTCTAATCCCTTCAGGGACCTAGGCTTCTCAGAGTTTGGAACTTCTAGTATAGCCTCTACTCACTGTGTTTTCCTCCTCGGGCAACTTGCAGCTTGGGTCCTGTGTAAAGCTCAAATTCCTTCTTGCACAATCCTTCACTGACCCTAGTTTGCGGCAGTCTTCCCAGGGAAAACACTCTGTTGTTGGTTGTATAAACTCACACAGTCTCTCAGTTTACCACCCTGCTCTAAAAGCATGGATGGTCTAGGGGCTGATTCCCTGATTCTTCTTAGCTTTTACTCCTAGAGGGAGCGCATGTCATCATGGCTTCCAGCAGCATTCTTCTCCTTCTTCACTGAAACAGCAACTCTCAACTCCTCCCCCTCCCAGTTAGGGTGTGTCTGCAAAGCCCTAAGCTTCAGACAAGTAAGGGAGTGAGGTGAATTGTGTGTGTGTTGTGGTCTCTAGCAGAGAAAGCATAAGGGTATGTGCACACGCTGCGGATTCTGCTGTGTTTCCGCAGCGTTTTTGGCTCTGCAGAAACGCAGCAACTGCGTTGTACAGTACCTTTATTTCCTATGGAAATAAAAAAAAGCTGTGCACATGCTGCGTTTTTTTCCGCGCGGTTTTGCTGTGGTTTACAATCGGCAGCATGTCAATTGTTTGGTGCAGAAACGCTGCGGTTTTACACCTCATCCATTATGAGGTGTAAAACCGCAGGGCAAAACCGCAGAAAAAACGCAGATAATCCGCACATAAACCGCAGAAAAACCGCAGCACTTTGTCCTGCGGATTTCCTGCGGTTTTCTCTACAAAATCCGCAGAGACTAAAAACTACGTGTGCACATACCCTCACAGTTCTCCATTTACATTCCACAGCTGGGGTGCTTTGTCCTCCGGGTTGGTGGTCCAGCCAGCTCTAAACTAATTTGGGGTACACCGTATCAGAACCCCCTTCAGATGTTCCTTCCCTGGCCGTCTCACAGTGCTAGCTCCCTCCTCTCCTGCCTTGCACCTTCACACGCAGTGTCCCGAGCCAGCAGCCCCGGATCCTGTCGGGCAACGTACTCTAGGTCCCCTTGATCCTATATGGCTGCCTTTTCAGCGATTGTGTGCGGATGAGGCTGCAGCACATGCAGATACTGTAGCCTCTGGTTAGCTAGCTGAGTCCTCAGTTTCTCCAGTAGTCTGGGGCCGGTCCCCTACTGCGACCTGTCCCTCCGTCTGACTACAGTCGGCATCAATTCGGGTGCCAGGGGTGGATTCCTCACTTCCCGTGCCCCTTGGACACCTTTTTTCTCTCCTCTTTTCTCTCACGCTGCGCTAGTTTAGGGACGTGCTTCTCTTTCCTTCAGTCCCCAGCACCAACTGAACTACTTCTCTCCAACTGACTCCTGGTTCCATGACAACTCTCTCTGACTTCTCCCCTATTACTTTCTCCACCCAAACCCTCTACCTAGCTCCTCCAAGGCCCTGAGAGGTACAGTGTTGGATGTAAGTGTGTGGGTTCTGGGTAGTGCCCCCTCCTTGCCTGAGAGCAAGCTAACGTGCACTACCTCTGTGGTGACTGAACCCTCAGGGGTGCCACACTTGTCCTCTCTTCCTCATTCCATCCATTCCATCTTCCACACTCTCAACCTTTTAAACAATTACTCATAGCTTACCTCTCTTCACAAGCCCACAGATTTCCCTAATGCATTGATCTTTCATGGGGTCATAAGCAGAGTTGCCAACCATCCCAGATTTCCCAAAGACAACGGGGTTGAAAGTGAAGGTTGTTTATGTAAATACCTCCAAAATGTAGGTGGTTCAGTGGCAAACCAGGGCATTGCTTGGGTAGGGTGTATTCCTGGATGGGGAAAAGGGCTTAAACATCCCCAGAAATGATGGAATTCATGCAGTAGGACTCTTATTTGAGCCATATCAGCACTTCCTTAAAGAAGCACTCCATTTTTATCCTCTTAATATATTGCAATCATATTATATAGCACTGTGTACTTCCAGTTGCTCATTTTGCCTTCCTACCCAGTTATTTCTTCTTTTTTTTCCATTTGGTCTATGATCTATTCTATTATTTCTAAACATTCTTTTTTGGTGATTACTTTATATCACCGTTCATACTCCACCTACACACAAAAATGATACACCATTTGAAATGTAAACTTGCCCCCTTCAGCAAGAAAATAGCCAAACAAACCACACAGCCACAATTTTATTACAAAATACAGTTTAAACTTTAATTTTCATAAACCTGCAGTAAGGAAAAATGACCTACAGGTGGCACTACGGTACCCCAAAGCACACTACCACAAAGCTGCTTACAAACATCACAAACAAATCCAAACATTTGCCTTGGGGGCTTTCCAGTTTGCCGAACTGCTTGCCCAGCCTATTTTAGCTAAATTAGAGGATTGCACACTTCACTGCAGGTGAGGCACATATACAAACACATTTGTAAACATGCACTGCCTATTGAATTGCACACTTGCTCCGTTCATACTCCACCCATACAAACAAATGATACACTATTTGAAAGGTCAAATTACCTGCAGGTGGCAGCACACTACCCCAAAGCACACTACCACAAAGCTGCTTACAGACATCACAAACAAATCCAAACATTTGTCTTGGAGTCTTTACAGCTTGGTCAAGTGCTTACCTAGCCTATTTCAGGCACATTGGAGGATTGCACCCTTCACTGCAGGTGAGTCACATATGCAATCACATTTGCATACATGCACTGCTTTTTCGGTGATTACTTTGCCCCATACACACAAATGGTGAGTCACATATGCAAACACATTTGTAAACATGCACTGCTTTTTCGCTTATTACTTTGCCCCATACACACAAATAACACACTCTTTGAAAGGTAAACTTGCTCCCTTTAGCATGAAAAGAGCCAAACAAACCACACATTCACGATTTTATCATTAAATATAGAGATGAGCGACTTTGCCTTTTTTCGGGTCGAGTCGGGTTTCATGAAACCCGACTTTCGCAAAAGTCGGGTCGAACACAATCGGCCGATTATCGTGAAAAGTCGAAGGCCGACTGAAACACGAAACCCAATGTAAGTCAATGGGGAAGAAAAGTCGGCAGTGAGTGGAGGACAGGAAACACATCTAGAGTGCCCATTTTAATGCCAAAAACATCAATTCTTATTACTTAAGCTTGTCAACCTTAATTTACGTTATAATAATAGTTAGGTATTGAAAACTGGGGGTTATTTGGCTAAAGTTGTGGGGGGGTAGGGCTGGCTCCAGATTTTCGTGGGCCCAGGGCCAAAGAGTGTCAATGGGCTCGTTTAACACATGCCACAATTCATGATTCTCTGATACGGCAGAAAAATAGCGGTATAGTACAATGAAAAATACTTCACTTCTTACATCTCATGACTGATATCCATTTTAAATTCTCCAATAGCTCCACAAACGGACAGTATATTACTCCATACAGAATTATGGCTACCGCATAGTGTGCCATACAGAGCAATGAGGCCCATATACTGTATTTCTTCATACAGAATCATTGGTCTCATATAATGTTCGATACAGTATATGATGAGTTACACATAATGCTACAGTATATGTTGGTCCCCATGGATGAAACTCCACTGTCTTATGGGCCCAAATAATGCTCCATATATAATGGGCCCCATTTCTAATGCTCCAGTGTATAATGGGCCCTGTAAATGCTGCTCCAGTGTCTAATGTCCCCCATTTGGAAAGCTCCAGCATATGATGGGCCTCACGGATGATTCTCTAGTGTACGATTGGTCCAAATAATGCTCCATATATAATCTGCCCCATTTACAAAGCTCCAGGATATGATGGGCCCTATGGATGATGCTCCAGTGTCTTATGGACCCAAATAATGCTCCATATATAATGGGGCCCATTTCTAATACTCCAGTGTATAATGGGCCCTGTAAATGCTGCTCCAGTGTCTGATGTCCACGTTTGGAATGCTCCAGTGTATGGTGGGCCCCATATATCATTCTCGAGAGTATAGTGCACCCCAAAAATTGCTCCCAACCTTTAAAACAATTAAATAAGTCTCCTCGCTAGGGAATCCCTGTACTCTGGACTCCTCGTCATCCCCATCTTCCATCTCTCTGCACTTGGACTGTTTAGGCAGAGGGAGCACAGACGTGATGTCATCGCGCTCTCTGACTAGAATATCACTGTCAGGAAATGCGGAAGACGTCACAGCGGTGGAGCAGGGAGAGGTAAGTATTTCAACTTTGCAAGTGCTGTGATCCTGAGCAAGCAGGGGGGGCCCACTTGTTGGCGATGGCACTGGCACAGGGCCCCTCATAGTACGGCGGTGTGTCTGATGGCGGGTGGGCCCTCCCCCTCCCCCTCCCACCGGCAGAGACACTTTTGCGTACTATGAGGGGCCCTGTGCCAGTGGCGTCGCCCAAGAGTGGGCCCACCCACCTGTCCAGGGCAATGGCACTCGCACGGGTATGTGCGCCAGGTGGTGACCCCGGCCCTGGGGGGGTAGGCAGCCCAGTTAGGGAGGTTGAAAAAATGGCATATGTTGATGTTGGACATTCAGCAGCTGTAAATGGAGGAATTGGAGAAGTCCGAGGAAGAGGAGGACAAAAGCGAGCCATTTTTCTGACAACCTATGTGTCAGCAGGGGAAGGTGGGATAAAATCCTTTGAAACCCATGCATGGTTCATTTTAATGAAGTTTAGATCATCAACATTTTGGGTCGACAGACGGGTCCTTTTTTCTGTCAGGATTGATCCAGCAGCACTGAAGACTCTTTCGGATAGCACACTAGCAGGAGGGCAAGCAAGCTCCTGTAAGGCATATTGTGCCAATTCAGGCCAGTTGTCCAGTTTACAGGCCCAATAGTCAAATGGGAATGACCTGTGAGGGAGAACATCGATATGGGAGAAGTAGTTTGTAACCATAGTTGACAACTGCTGTCTCCTGTCACTTTCAATCGATGCAGTATTACCAGTCGTGAGAGCGGTACTTGAACAATCAGTCCACAACATGGTCATGAAACCCCTGTCTCCAACGCCACTTCGGATGTGTGCACCACGAACACCTCTTCCATGTTGCCCCCTACGGCTCGTGGGAGAACCATCACCACTGCTGTGTGCTGGGAATGCCTCAAACAAACGGTTTACCAGAGTTGCTTGTTTGTCAGCCAATATTAGCTCTAGGTTCTCCTGTGGCATGATACTTTGTAATTTGCCTTTAGAGCGTGGATCCAGGATGCTGGCCAACCAGTAGTCATCATCGTTCATCATTTTGGCAATGCGGGGGTCCCTTTTTAGGATCTGCAAGGCATAATCACACATGTGGGCCAATGTTCCAGGTGCAATGATGCACTGCGAGTGCTGGGTGGGGGAGCACTTTCTGGCAAATCCACATCCCTCCAGTCACGCACAAACCCTGTACCTGACCTTGCCACGCCAACATTTTCTCTTGCCCCCTGAGAAGCATCCTCCCCTAAATAATCATCCCCATCATCCTCCTCCTCCTCTTCCTCTTCTTCCTCCACCTCATCCAGGAGAGTTCCCTGAGCAGACAATGGCTGACTGTCATCAAGGCTTCCCTCCTCCTCTTCCTCCTCGGCTGCAGATGCCTGCTCCTTAATGTGCGTCAAAGTTTGCATGAGCAGACGCATAAGTGGGATGCTCATGCTTATGATGGTGTTGTCTGTGCTTACTAGCCGTGTGCATTCCGCAAAACACTGAAGGACTTTACATAGGTCTTTCAGCTTCGACCACTGCACACCCGACAACTCCATGTCTGCCGTCAAACTGCCTGCCGTGTATCCTCCCACAAATGCATTACAGCAGGCCTCTGTTCACGCAGCCTCTCAACCATGTGCAGGATGGAGTTCCACCTTGTTGCAACGTCGATAATTAGGCGGTGCTTGGGAAGGTGGAGCAATCGCTGCAGCTTCTGCAAACGACTGGAGTGTATGGGCGACCAGCGGATATGCGAGCACAATCATCGCACCTTATGGAGCAGGGCTGTTAACTCCGGATAATTATTGAGGAAGCACTGCACCACCAGGTTCAAGGTGTGAGCCAGGCAAGGTATGTGTCTGAGATTTGAAAGGTCTATGGCTGCCACAAAATTCCGGCCGCTATCACTAACTACCTTGCCTGCCTCAAGATGTAGACTGCCCAGCCATGACTCAGCTTGTCGCTGCTAGTAGTCGGCCAGTACCTCCGTGGTGCGTCTGTTGTTGCCCAAACACTTCATCTTCAACACAGCCTGCTGACGCTTACCACTAGTTGTTCGATAGTGGGACACCTCGTGTGCAACACTGGCTCGTGCTCGTGCGACTGCGCTCTGTGGACGAGCTTTCGCTTCTGGAGGAGGAGGAGCTGGAGGGTCGAACACCTACAGCCAACTGTTTCGTATACCTTGGGCTAGGCAGCACTGTCCCACCACCGCTGTTCCCTGTGGACCCTGCATCCACCACATTAACCCAGTGCGCAGTGATGGACACGTAATGGCCCTGGCCATGCCTCTACTGGACCATGCATCTGTTGTGAGGTGCACCTTTCCACTCCCTGATTGCTTGAGTGCAAGGACAATGCGGTCTTTCACATGCAGGTGGAGGTCTGGGATGGCTTTTCGAGAAAAGAAGTGCCGACTGGGTAGGTCATAGCGTGGTACTGCGTAGGCCATGAGCTCGCAGAAAGCCTTGCTTTCAACCAACCGGTAGGGCATCTTCTCTAACGAGATTAGTTTGGCAATGTGGGCGTTCAAACATAGTGTACGCGGATGAGAGGATGAGTACTTTCTTGTCCTACTCAGAATCTCTGGTAGGGTGAGCTGAACTTGAGAGCTGCATATGGTGGAACTAGCGGTGGACATGGCGGACTGAGAGAGGGTGGATGATGGTGATGGAGTTGGTGTTCTTTCTGATCGCCTAGATTCAGTCCTTCATAGCAACATTGTGATTCCCTGACTGCTTTGGCCTTGCGACGACACCTCAACATTTGCTGCTGGTGGTGTGCTAACCAGTGGGCTTACAGTGGGGGAAGCGATGTAGCATTGCTGACTACCTTCATTCGGAGCAGGTGCACATGTGGTACATGAGGTTTGGTAGTCCATCCATGCTTGCAAGTGCATGGTGGTTAAATGTCTAAGCATGCAACTGGTATTCAAATTTCTCAGATTTTTCCCTCGGCTAAAGGTCTTTGCGCACTTCTTACAGATAACCTTTGCCTGATCATTAGGATTTTGTTCAAAAAAGTGCCACACTGCACTCTTCCTACTATGGAAGACATTTTGAGGTCTTGCACACTGTGCTAATTTGACCATCTGGCCAAGCTGTCCTGCAACCCTTTTGGTTTTTGTAACCCGTTTTTGGACTGCTACGGGCCTGCCAGATAACAGCTGTTGCGATGTCGATGCCTGCTGCAGATCCTCCTCTTCTGAGCTATTGGCAGCGGCACCCTCTTCCCCCATTGGATGCCAATCTGGGTCAACAACTGGGTCAACCATCACCTCCTCTTCAATTTCATGTGCACCTTCCTCTGTGTCACCGTGTAAGGTGGTATAGTATGCGGGAAGGGGCACCTGAGTTTCATCAGGGTCAGACTCTGGCTCAGTACACTGTGAGGACAATGTAGTGCTCTGAGTTAATGTACCAGCAGAAAAATCTAGCAGTGGCTGCGCATCAGTGCACTCCATGTCAGATTCATCTTGGACTGGGGAATTCATGATTTGACTTGATAACCCAGGCATGGTATGTGAAAAGAGCTCCATGGAGTAATCTGTAGTGTGGCCTGCCGCATCCTTCACTTTTGGTAGGGGTGAAGGACATAAGGAAAGGTGTTGTTCCTGACCAGGAGCCTCCACCGACGACTCAGTGCTTTTATTTTTTGAAACTTCAGAAGAGGAGGCGATAGAGCTGGAGGCTGTGTCAGCAATGTTAGCCAAAACTTGTTCCTGAAGCTCCAGCTTTAAAAGCGGTTTACCTACTCCCAGAAAAGGGAGCCTTCGAGGCCTTGTGGAGCCAGACGATGATGCAGGCTCAACACCTCCTGCCTTAGGTGCTAATGTGCTTTTGCCACTACCAGCAGATGCACCACCACCACCATCAGTACCAGCTGGCAACCTCCGCCCACTTCCACGGCCTCTTCCACCATACTTCCTCATTTTTGGGAAAATGTACCCAAAATACCACCTGCTATATGGTACTGTAAAACAAGGTACAAGGTGTATATAGTATTGGGGAGAATATGAATCTCCCTAGAGATTTTAGGAGGCTGAACAATTATCTCAGGCCCACTATAGATTACACCTCAATTTAACAAGCTGAAATAGGCTGGTGTATGAGAAGGTACAAGGTGTATATAGTATTGGGGAGAATTTGAATCTCCCTAGAGATTTTTGGAGGTTGAACTATTATCTCAGGCCCACTATAGATTACACCTCAATTTAACAAGCTGAAATTGGCTGGTGTATGACAAGGTACAAGGTGTATATAGTATTGGGGAGAATTTGAATCTCCCTAGAGATTTTAGGAAGCTGAACTATTATCTCAGGCCCACTATAGATTACACCTCAATTTAACAGGCTAAAATTGGTTGGTGTATGACAAGGTAATAATAATAATAAATTTTATTTCTATAGCGCCTACATATTCTGCAGCACTTTACATTTCAGAGGGGACTTGTACAGACGATAGACATTACAGCATAACAATAATCACATAGATCATAACAGATACCAAGAGGAATGAGGGGCCTGCTCGCAAGCTTACAATCTATGAGGCAAAAAGGTGGGTGGTAACAATTGCCCTGATTGTTTGGACCAGCCATAATGTTAAGTGTGTAACAGTACAGACACAGAGGGCTAATAGATGCATAATGCATGTGGGAACATGATACGGGGAACCTGGTTATGGTAAAACTTTTGACTGTGCCACACAGGGATAGTTAGGTTAATGTGTTGAGGCGGTAGGCCAGTCTGAATAAATGAGTTTTCAGGGTACGCTTAAAATTGTAGGGATTGGGGACTACTCGTATTGACCTGGGAAAGTGCATCGAGGATGCTATCCTTAGGTCATTAGCAGAACGGAGGGCACGGGAAGGGTGGTAGACTGAAACAAGGGAGGAGATGTAGGGTGGTGCTGAGACATGGAGGGCTTTGTGGGTGAGGGTAATAAGTTTGTACTGGATTCTGGAGTGGATGGGTAGCCAGTGTAAGGACTGGCACAAGGTAGAGGCATCGGTGTAACGATTGGCGAGGAATATGATCCTGGCTGCAGCATTCAAGACAGATTGGAGAGGGGAAAATTTGGTAAGAGGGAGACCAATTAGAAGAGAGTTACAATAGTCCAGACGAGAATGAATAAGAGAAACAGTAAGAGTTTTTGCAGAGTCAAAGGTAAGAAAAGGTCGAATTCTAGAAATGTTTTTGAGACACAAGGCACAAGGTGTATATAGTATTGGGGAGAATTTGAATCTCCCTAGAGATTTTAGGAGGCTGACAATGATGCTCTCAGTCCAAGTATGGCAGCAGGCAGCCTAATAAGGACTGCTGCACACAAAAGGGTGGAAAAATGAATGCTTGGTAACTGTGCAGAAAAGAGGAAGAAAAGTATTTTTGCTTTTAAAAAGGCAGTTTGCACAGCAGTGTGCAAACAGCAATGCAGCTATCAGGGAGCCTTATAAGGCAGCCTAATAACCAACAGAGCTGATGCACAAAAATATAGCCTCCCCTGTCACTGCACACAAACTGTTGTGTCGTAAGTGGAAATCGCTAACAGCAGAAGCAGTTTTTTTTCTTCTTCCCTGCCTAATGCTCTCCCTTATTCAGAATCAGCAGCAGCAACCTCTCCCTATGCTAAGATCGGCAGAAGAAAGATGGCGGTCGGCGTGCACGTCCTTTTATAGCCCCTGTGACGCCACACAAAGCGAACCAATCACTTGCATGCCCTTCTCAAAGATGGTGGTGACCGCTGCCCATGTCATCGCGTTGCCCACAGTGTGCGTCCTCCATCATTGGCTGAAAAAGGGCTCTGGAAGCATCATTTGAAATGCGACTTTGGCATTCTGGTCGCCGACCTCTTGGCCGACCTCACGCTATGGTCGGGTTTCGTTTCATGAAACCCGACTTTAGTGAAAGTCGGCGACTTATGAATTTGACCGACCCGTTTCGGTCAACACTAATTAAATACAATTTAAACATTAATTTTCATAAACCTGCAGAAAGACACAATAACCTGCAGGTGGCACCTAAACCGGAAGACATTTTTTGGCCTCTACTTATCAAACCAATTTATTGTATTACCAATCTACATATACAAATATCTGTCTGTGTTCATCATCTCATGAAATACATTTACATTTGACCAGCTTGCTTTTTCTAAAATTGCCTGCGCCCCCTATGACCAATGTGTGAAAATTTTGCACAGCCAACTACAGTAGTATCACATGATTAAAAACTGACTAGCTGAATCCTTCTACGTTCTATGTAGAAACAGGAGGTCAATTTTAACTCTATGAGTCATAAGTCACTGTAAAAAAGTCGCTAGCATGGGGGAGGAGGAAGCAGCAGGGTCAGGAGTTGAAGAAGGGAATCATTAATGCAGGGGAAAGAGACTACATGTTCCTACATAGACCAGAGAAAGGAGAAGAATTAACTGGGTAGAAACGTAAAATGAGCAATTGTAAGTATGATGATTCCATGACATTCCCTTATGTTCTTGGAGGAGATGAGATCTCTACAAATGCCCCTAAGGGCTATACGTTCGCCAACTATCTAAAAAAAAAAAAGCCATTATTCGATTTGTCCTATTAAATTCTAAAATATAAAATCAAGCTGCTAAACTTTTACTGAAACTTTCGTCATCCACTTTCTAGAAGACCTCACTGATTAGAAGCCGCGGTGATTTCATGTGCGATTTACTGTCAGTTTAACATTTAATTGTACAATGATCAAAGGGTCTTTCCTTCGACATTGAATTTTGAGCAACGGCAGCTGCACGAACAAAAAAAAAGAAAAAAAAAAGAAAGAAAAAAAACCCTATTGATAATTTATAAAGCAAATTTGACTTAAAAAAAAAATAAGCAGTAAAATTTTAATTTTTAAGCTACACCACTTTTCAGCCGGATTGCTAATGTTGACCTTCTTAAGAGGAAGGTCTGGCTTATTTTAGGACAGTTGCGATTTTTTTTTATGTAAGCAGCAAAATAGTCATGTCCCCATTGTTTCACATATTACCAAGACCTCCTTTCAAATATCCGTAACGTTTTTGGTCACCAGAAGAAGCTGAATACCACATTTTTAAATGTGTCTCCACAGAAACTTCCCTCTAATTCCTCGTTGCTAGCCGCATTCTTGAGGTCCCTTGGCCTCAATCCCAACACTGCTCCGTTTCACAAAGAAAAGAATTTGCTTTTTTTTTTTCTATATCCAAGGTCTTTTTTTTTTTTTATTTCAAAGCAAGCTACTTGAATAGTCATTCAGTGTGTGTAGAATGAGGGCCTCTCCACCGCAGTACGCTATAGTGAATGCCGTGTGTGCTTCTAAAGGCTGCTTGAAGCCAACCCTCCACACAGTGGGCCACGCAGCGCACACAAGTCCCCCGACCTATCCATCTGTATGCAAATCTCTACAGACTAAGTAAACTTTCATAAAAATGTCCTGCTCTCCCTTTATGTGTGTTTAGCAATTATTGCGGCACATTGGCCCTTTGTGTTATATCATTATGCTTTGTATGCAGGAGAGACTCTGTGGCACCTGCACATGTAGGTGGCAGATGGCAAATCTTGGCAGCATTGAGTCAGTACTTCTTAACGCAACCGAAACCACAAACTGGCATTTATTAATTCTTCATTCGAATAAAAAGGATTAGGGCCTAGATTACAAAAAGCTTGTAAAGACACTGGAAAAGGATGGTAAGAAAGAAAAAAAAAGGAAGAAAAGAATAAAAAAAAGAAGACAGGAAAAGCTTAAAGATGGTTCCTGGAGACAATAAAAAAAAATGAAATAATGAATTTGTAGCATTTGCAGGGTAGGTAGATTATTCCTATTGTCAATGCATTGCTCTGCATAAAAATATATAATTACCTAAGAAAAAGGACAATATGTGGTTGTCCCAAAAAAGACACTACACAAAAATGAACAAAAATAAGTAAAACCATAACAAAAAAAAGGACAAAAAATAAAACACGGAGAAATAACAAAAAGGACCCATAGAATAAAACAAAAAGAACCCAAAACAAAACATAAAAGAGAACATAAAGAACAAAAACATAAAATAAAACAAATAGAGCAAAAACAAAACATAAAATAAAACAAATACTCTAAAAACAAAACATAAAATAAAACGAATCGAGCAAAAACAAAACACAAAATAAAACAAAGAATAAAACAAAATGTAAAACAAAATGAAACAAAGCAAGACATAAAATAAAACAAAAGGAACAAAAGCAAAACAAAATAAAACAAAAACATAATAAAACAAACAGGACAAAACATAAAATATATAACAAAAATCAAACGGATAACATTTAATCAGCTTTGAAATTGACTAAACACAATGAACCAGTGGCACTTCAGAAGTTCGGATGAGTACATATCCTTATGCAATATAAGACAGTGGTATAGATTACTTTGGAAGTTTGAGGTTTCTTTGAAATTCTAACCAAGATATTCAGAGACCTAAAAGAGAAAATTATATGGTTATCTGTGCTTTGAACAATTGGAGCTGTTTGAAATAAAAGCATGGTTATGTAATACCGCTGCCTCCCAAGACAATGTCCTGCACACTGTGATTTGTATACAAGGGCACAAAAGAGTGAGGAGGAAGGAAAAAAAACACAACACACAAAAACACAAACATATGGGGAAGTGTGAGGATGAGAGGCGGTGTGGAAGTGATTGAAACAAGAGGGCTGTCCCATTGTACCGCGATTATTCAAATTTATGTCTTGATTTTAATGAGTGAAACGGGTGTAAAAGAATCTTCTTCACAAGGGACAGAATTACACTTTCATGCATTACATGGTTTCAAACAGCAGCTGGAGCAAGGAGATAACTCAGGATAGAAATGGATTGTTTTTTTATGTGTTTTTTTGCACTTATACATCTTTTGGAATTTTTTATTTTAGTTTTCAATTATGCAGCTGTTCGTATTTATTTATTAAGGAATATGTAATTATCCGGCAATGCAGATTAGGGCAATGACGCTGAATTATTGAATGTGTGTTCTCTTGTGAGGCAAAGGATCCATACAAATAAATTTGCATGCTTGACCAATTGTAGTGAGCATAATTATTGGAGAGTCAACTAAACTCTTAAAAGGAACTGTCAGATAGATCAACTCCCCTCACCCATTGGTATATATGGATAGCCAACTGTTTGAAATGTAAATAAATACATTGACACCTTTATATATTATGTGTGTTGCTGCATTTTAAGTGCTTTGGGTGTGGCAGAGCATGTAAAGGGGTATTCTCAAGTTATTAAATTGCTTTATTTAGTTAGATAGCATGAAAATAAGCAAGTTTGCAATTGACTTGCTTTTTCTACCTGCTTTCATTCTCCTGCAATGAGAGCTTTTATCTTATATATTGTACAGCTGGTTTCCATGGAATTCAGCAACTAGTGCCTGCTCAGACCCTGGACCAGAGTGCACAGTAGTTACATTTCTGCATTTCAGGAAAGGGGTTATCTTCTAACATCCCATAAACTTCTCTCTGTCCCATTGATTTCTATTCAGCAGTTAGCTGTCTCCTCTCTTCCTCTCCCTCCCACTCCTCCTCCTGACCAGCTGCTGTTATAAACCTGGTAAAATTACCAGCCCACAGCTTTCAGAGCAGTTCTAATCATGGCTCTAACTTAGCCATGTGCATGTTCAAAAGCCAGTTAGCTCTATGTATAAATATACAAATTGCCTAATCAGAGAGGAAGTGGACTTGAACTCTAATGCTACCTACTGGATGTAGCAATTCTAAAAGTAAACCCTTTATGGAGCCTTGTCACATGACTTAGGATAAGAAGCCATATCAGACACTCCATTTGCAGATACATGTTTCAACAATTTGCCCCTCATTAATACAAAGCATGAGATCCGATCCGGCTGGGTAAAGGCCCCGTCTCACATAGCGAGATCGCTAGCGAGATTGCTGATGCTTCACCGATTTTGTGGAACAACAGTGATCTCAATACATGTGACACATAGCGGCGACCGCCCCCCCGCTGGATATCGCTGATCGTGCTTGAATGTCTTGGGCCAATTTTTCATCGTTGGCGTCCCATTAGCCAGCATGCATCGCTGTGTTTGACGCCGATGAGCGACCTCTTTGGCGATGTAGAACTCAGGGACTCAGGCTGGAATCGTTCAGAATAGCTGCTGTGTGACAACGCACCAGCGATCCTTACCAGGTCGTGTCATTGTCAGGATCACTGGTGCGTCGTTGAAGAGATCTGCCTGTTTGGCAGCTTACTAGCGACCATGCAGCGACGCACCATCGATCCATACCAGGTCGTATCGTTGTCGGGATCGCTGGGGATCCTAGTTAATGATAAACTTACCTGGAGCAGTCAGTGCCAGGCAGTGGCTGCCAAGGTAAACAGGATCATGGGGTGCATTAAAAGAGATCTGGATACACATGATGAGAGCATTATACTGCCTCTGTACAAATCCCTGGTTACACCGCACATGGAGTACTGTGTACAGTTTTAGGCACCGGTGCTCAGGAAGGATATAATGGAACTAGGGGGCATACAAAGGAGGCAACACAATTAATAATGGGGAGATACAATACCCAGAGAGATAGCAAAACTAGGATTATTTAGTCTAGAAAAAAGACGACTGAGGGGCGATCTAATAACTATGTATAAGTATATAAGGGGACAATACAAATATCTCTCCGAGGATTTGTTTATACCAAGGAATGTGATGATGCTCTGCGTCTGGAGAAGAGAAGGTTTTTCCACATAGAAGAGGATTCTTTACTGTTAGGGCAGTGAGAATCTGGAATTTCTTGCCGGAGAAGGTGTTGATGGCGAACTCAGTCAAGGGGTTCAAGAGAGGCCTGGATGTCTTCCTGGGGCATAACAATATTGTATCTTACTGTTATTAGGTTCTTTAGAAGGACGTAGATCTGGGGATTTATTCTGACAGAATATAGGCTGAACTGGATGGACAACTGTCTTTTTTCTTCCTTGCTAACTGCGTTACTATACACCAGCTTGGCACTCGCCACAAGGAGATATGTTCTCCCTTAAAACCTTAGTCAGAGGGCTCTCATCTAGCCTATTGAATGTGTTACAGCAGAACTTGTGCCATGTTTTATAGCATGCCTTCACACAGACAAAAAGCTATCAGTCAAGCAGAAGAAGATGTTACTGGACACGAAAATAACCTAGGGAAAAAAAATGATACTCTAAGTGCTCTATCATGCCCAGTGCACATAATGCACTTATTAGCATAAGTATTAAAAAGCTAATTTCTCATCAACAGAAGATAGAACGATGTTGAAGACATTTTAAACACTTGAATGCATATATATGGGATTTTTTTTGCAGGGGGAGGAGGGTTGATCTTACTGACAGATTCTCTTTAGCTATCCATGGTATATGGGCAACTGAATCCAATGAGTATGAGGTGGCATTAGTTGTTATCATGGACGCTATTCCTTCTAAGCTGTGCGTTCTGGAAACTATAGAAATTTCCAGTTCCTGCCACCACTATTCATATTAGGGTCATTTCTCTTACTAAAATATTAACCCTTAATAATTAACTATTGTTTTAATTTTTATTTCATTTTCACAACAACAGGGAGAGTGAGAGGGAAGCCAAAACACTGAGGAACGGGGGAGTGGAGACCCCAAGGCAGATCTCACAACACCCTATCTGTCCTGAACATCCCTAAATAGGTTCTGTACCTATCACCGAGCAGAAACCTAATGCCTGCTTGACACTAATGAAAGGCCCTGAACAGGGAGGGGATGGGGTGAAAACTAGTTAGCCCCCACTTCATCTAAAGACAAAGAGGGTGGACGAACAAGGGGATTCACTTAGTTTGAGAAGATCACCGAGATGTCACGCCAGCAATCCTTCAAAAGTCTTCTGAGAAGACACTAACCAACTACTAGTACTTCCAACAAGACAGAGGCAAATTTGAGCTAACACCAGCATCATATTGCAGAAACTGAATGTATTTTAATCTTCAGCAAAGGTGTGTAGTTAGCAGCAGAAGGTGGAGGTAACTGTTGGGTCCTAATGGCAGAAGGATATTGCTCCATAACAGAGATGAAAAAATCAAGAAGGTACTTGAGATAATCTCAATGACCTTCTATGGCCAGATCCAGGATAACTGTCTGTCACACCTAACTCACCCGTGACAGAAAAGACTGAAGACAGATTTTACCCATGAATTGATAATTTTGAGAATGAATGTTCTGTCCAGGAAGAGAAAGAAGCAGATTTCTTTGACAACATATATTAAAAACTTCTTTATTTTCATGTGTACTATTGACTTATGAGAAAAAAATAAAATTACCTTCTTCCAGGAAGAGGATGTCACTGTTCAACCAGCTGCAGGACCACTTCGGCATGTGATTGGCTGCAGTGGTTAGGTGACTATGAACCAGTGCATCATTAGAAAAGCATACAATAAAGCGCTGCTCAAGTCACCTGACCACTGCAGCCTATCACAGTGGCCCTGCAGCTGGTGGAACTGTGATGTCTCCACTTCCTGTTTGAGTGCAGACCAATAAACTGCATGTACCGGATCCAGGTTGATGATGGTAGAAGAGTATCAGTCTGTTTACGTTTAAGGCCTCTTTCACACATCAGGTTTTCGCCGTCAGGCGTGATCCGGCGCTTTTGACAGAAACCGGATCCGGCGAAATGCAATGCCGGATCCGGTTTCCCCCCCATTGACTTGCATTTGCGCCGGATCGCGCCGGATGGCCATGCGTTTCATCCGGTTTTCGCCGGATCCGGCAATGTGTCGCGATCCGGCGTCTGGAAAAAACGGCTACTGTAACGTTTTTTGTCTCCGGCGAAAAAGCCGGACCCGCCGGATCCGGCGCATCCGGCTTTTTCACACAATGAAAGCCTATGAGCGCCGCAATGCGCCTGATCCGGCGAAAGCCGGATCCGGTGGCCGGATCCGGTTTTTTTGGTCTGAGCATGCTCAGTAGCTCTGCCCACAAGACATATATAAAAGCAAGACAGTGGGACCCACAGCCACACCCAACATGCCACCCAAGAAAGCAACCAAGCGCAGCA
Source organism: Dendrobates tinctorius (assembly GCF_039654945.1). Taxonomy (NCBI): domain Eukaryota; kingdom Metazoa; phylum Chordata; class Amphibia; order Anura; family Dendrobatidae; genus Dendrobates; species Dendrobates tinctorius. The sequence continues at coordinate 27,265,379 of NW_027361689.1, read as the reverse complement.
GGAGAAGGCAGGAGACCACTGCAGCACCATCAGCACCACCACCACCCCAAATGGAGCAGCAAATGGAACATGCTGAGGAGGGGAGTCCAGCAGCAGATGAGAGACGGTAATTATCAAATCCCCCATTCCTCCAAACTAGGGCCATGGAATATCAAGATATTCATTGGCCCTTTGTTTCTCTTTATTCAACAGCCGCCAAAGAGATGCAGCAGCAGCAGCAGCAGAAATGGCATCACTGGCAGCAGCAACAGCAGCAGCAATACCCACAGCCATGGAGTCTGGCCATCAACAGGACAGCACATCTTCTTCTGGGAGCCCTCCCTCGCATCGTCAGCGTTTGACGGTAAGTTTTTATTTCCAAAATCCATCATCTCTGTAATATATGTCTATTCATTGCCTTTTATTTCAAAACAGGAATCACAAGATGAAGAGGAGCTCCCAGAAGAAGAAGGAAGGGGTGGACAGACACCTGGAGTGGGCTCACAATTGGTAAGTTTTTTGCATCAAACGCAGAAACACAACATCACACTACACACAACACATAGAAAACAATGTTCTGCAGACCACACACAGCAAACAAATGCCTACATCCAAAGACATAACATTTTTTGTTTTCTTCTCTAGTCTTCCCAATCTGGTGCTCGGCCAAGAGGTCCTCGCAGTGCCTCCCAGGGTCGTCGGCGACAGCAACGCGGCGGTCACCAGCGTGTAAGTATAAATATTTTTGCTTTGTTTTTTTGCACTTTTTATTTCATTTCTTTTGTGGAGGCTAATTATGTTATTTTTGTCTTTTTCTTTAACAGCCTTCACAGCGTGCTCCCGACTCTGACGGTGAGGATGGAGGACTCGATGTGGACCACCTCATCGATCTCGTCAGAGAAAGGGAGCCGCTCTGGAATATGGCTGACCGCCGCCACGCTGACCTTATCGTTACCCGACGACTCTGGGAGGAAATCTGTTCGCTCCTTGTGGGCCGCTGGGAGGACCTCGATGTTCGGGCCCAGATTAAAGAGCGTAAGTATATACAGTACCGGTTGCTTGATGTAAACCAGTGTTTCCCGAACTCCAGTCCTCGTGGTCCCCACGGATCATGTGTTCAGGATTTCTATTTACTATGGAAATCCTGAAAACATGACCCCTGGGGACCATGAGGACTGGAGCTTGTGAAACACTGATGTTGTATACTAACCACTTCTTTCTCGTTTCAGGGAACAGAATTGTGAATCGGTGGCGGTCTGTGAGGGATCGTTTCAAGAAAGAGTTCAATAAAGAGATGCGGGCCCCGAGTGGATCTGGAGGATGCAGGAGCAAGTACAAGTACGCACAAGCCCTGTCGTTCCTCCGGGAAACAATGGTCACTAGAAGGTAAATATTACACACCACATGTGAAAAAAAATGTTAGATGTAACTTTTTTTTTTCAGCCAGGGCCATACCATGTCAGTATTTTAATTGTTTTTTTTTCTCTTTATTCCACAGCACGGTGAGCAGCACTCGGGAGCCTGCACGATTGGACCCTTCTGAGGCGATCCCTGAGGAGACCGGCACCGAGGGACACTTCGACCGCCCCGGTACATCTGCACCTTCCCAGCCTTCCCACACATTCGACCCATCTGTCCCATCCACCAGCACAGGAGCATCGTGGCCGCCTACATTACATGAAGCTGCTGGTGAGGAGATCGCTTTCCCTTTACCCCACCCTTCTGCCCCTGCCACCTCTAGTACACCTGCGGGTACTGGGCGACAGCGGCAGAGGGGTCAGGAAAAGAGTTATGCGCAAGAGTTCTTGCATCTGAATGCATCTTTCCAGAACTGTCTAAAAGTCTTGTCAGAGCAAATCTCCGCAGGCTTTCAGCAGATCAACTCCAGCATTCTGGAGGTGAAGACACTTCTGCAAACCATGCATTCAGAAGCAAGATCTTCGCCAAACCACACCTTTTTCAGGTCTGTTGTGGAGCGCATGGCAACACTATCTCCTACCCAGCAGATGCATGTAATGCATTTGTGCCACGGTGCTCTACAGCAGGTTACCTCCCAACCTCCACCTCCCACCACTGTAGTTCCTCCACCTGCACCCCCTCCAGCCACTTTCCATCCTCCCCCTCCTATTACATCTGCACCCCCTCCAGCCACTTTCCATCCTCCCCCTCCTATTACATCTGCACCCCCTCCAGCCACTTTCTATCCTCCCCCTCCTATTACATACCAGCAACCTCACCAGTACCAGCAACCTCCCCAGTACCAGACATCTCCCCACTTCCAGCAACCTGCCCCGTACCAAACTCCTTCCCCGTACCAAACTCCTTCCCCGTACCAAACTCCTTCCCCATACAACTTTCCATCAACATCATCTGCTCCTACAGTCCCTGCCCAACCCTCCACTCCACCGCCCACCACCTCTTCTGCCTCCCACATGTCCACCCATTCTGTAGCTTTTTCCACACCTTCACCTCTAACTGTTCCTTCCCCACCACGATCCCAGTCCTCTCTCCACACACCCAGTGTCGAAGTGTCCCGCAGCCCCTCCAGCAGTATTTCCACCCCACACTACACAGATTTGTAATGTGTGTTTTTTAATAAAAATGCCCATTGGGTTTAAAACCTTTATTAAAAAAGTTTTTTGCACTTTAAAAACATTTTACAAAAAAAAAAAAAATTTTAAATAAAAGTTAAATTATCGTTTCACAATGGTTGTCTGTCATTTCTTTCTGCGGCGAACTATGTTTAAAAAAAAGGTTAAATACAGGGTATTTCAAAGGTAAAAAGGTATTCAAAACCAGGTATATAACTGTGGGTAAATTTTAGCTTTTTGCCACAGTTGTGTTCCTGGTTGTGTTTGAAGCAAAGTATTTCACCTAAAAAGTTGTGTTTATTGTTGGTGATTTCCTAACAATGTACACAACTTTTGTTAAAAGGTGAAATACTTTGCATAAAACACAACCAGGTACACACCTGTGGCCTAAAGCTAAAAATAGTAAGACCATGACAAGATAGCCAACTTTGGTTGGCAAAGGTATATACTGTTGGTCCAGAAGGTACACAAGTTTGGTTAGGGCACAAATCTTTCACACTCTGTCATCCTGCCAGTGTACTCTGCCTTGAGGTGACATAAAGTATAGTGCAAAATTGTCCCTCATTACTGAAACCGTCACAGAACTTCTAGTGGTAATATTTCCAATGACAACATCCATCTTCGCCAGTAACTTGCTCTTCTCTCCAACCTGCACTTTCTTCTCTACAACCTGTCAAAGAAGGGCTGTAGGAACATGCTATATCTAGTTTTCCAGTAGCCAATCCCGTTCGGAAGGCCACAAGGGTCAATTTTAAAAACCGGATCCGGCGTAATCCGTCGAAAAACGGATAGAAAAACGGATGAACCGGATGAGACGGATCCGGTTTTGTCTGTCAAGAACAAGACGGATCCGGCAGAAAACCGGATCCGGCACATCAGGTTTTACAAAACATTTGCCGGATCCGGCATTCCGGCACGACGCCGGATCGCGCCTGACGCCGAAAACCTGATGTGTGAAAGTAGCCTAAGAGATCCAAGCCCCTGGAGACCTTTCTTTTTGTCCAGACAACCCCTTGAAGTTTGTTTTATTTATATAAAACAAAACTTTAAAGGGACATTCTTATCTCAGACATTTAAAGTGCATCCACAGAATATGCCAAAAATGTTTGATAGATGCAGGGCCCATAGATGGATCCTGTTCCTTATTTTCAGGATAGGGTCTACCAACGCCCGTCTTACGACTGTTGTCAATGGAGTGGTGGCAACACATATGCATCTCTCAGTTTAATTACTTCTGTGGGAGTTTTGAAAATGGGGAGTAACTTTGTTTGGCATATTTTGGAACTCTCATAGATAGCTACCCCTACTTATTGCTCACACTGGCCATGAGTCATAGATTGGGGTTGTAACTATAGTAGGCGTAGCGGTTGCAGTTGCAGCTGAATCTTGAAGTCTAAAAAGGACCCCCAAGGTCCTTGAGAAGTGAATGAGAAGACCATAACTATTGAAGACTCATATTAGTTGGCATAAATCAACAGAGGAAAGGGGAAAAGGAATTAACTCAGTACTCACCAAAGTATCACAGGACCACGGATGCCATGTTCAATGTGGCTGGAATCCGATGCCTATGAGTACAGACATAAAGTCCGAAATGCGCCAGCGTGCGGGGGATGTTTGCCCTTTGACATTTAATAACACATATGTGTTTTTACCTTTTAACTTTTTACAAACTATGGATTAAATTAAAAGACAAAATTTTAATTTTTATGGAAATTACCTGGTGCTGTTTTTTTCTCTTTGCCCTCATAATAGTTGGGACCCAGTTGGAGATTTTGCATTGGGTGTCACAAGCTTCAAGTTACATCACTGGACCTGCACTTAAATGTCTGAGATAAGGAGGCCCCTTTAACCGAATCTGTGTGGCTAGTGAATATTCACTAAATATATAGGGGTATAAAAAAGATAAAAGCATCCAATTTTCTTCATTATCATGGACTGGCTTTGATCCTGCAAATTTAGATTAAAGGAATTTGGAGCTGCCACATCTTTTGCCCTCTGGCAGACTGCAGCTCTTCTTCTCAATACCTATACATCTCCATATGTCTCCTCACAGGAAGGAGCACAAGACCAGTGGAAATCACTTTGTAGAGGAACATAGCGAATATCCCATTAATATTATTGATCTGTCCAAAGAAAGTTCATGGTTAATGTTAATTCATGGTTAATGTTAAGGCAAGGGGCAGAGTCAAAATAACACCAAGTCAAGCACTGATATGTGACATCTAGCAGCAGTGCCCGACCATGTGTTTAATGGTCAGTAATAATATTAAAGATAAAATACTGCGCTTTGCACAAGAGGGAAAAATAAAGCTGTGAAAACTAGTCCCCCCAGCCAGAAGCCATCACTTATATGCGGAGCAGAGTGATACAAGGATAGAAAACCATGAACAATCTGTGACCAGGTCACGTTATGTGTGAGACATGGCCGTGACTGAAGCTGTGATAAAAATGATGTGGCATCCAATACTAGTCAGGGGTTTGGACACACCACCAGGTCATGCAGTAGTTTTCCCTCATTCTTACTGGAATGTGCACATTTTAGATTCAGACTGAAGACAGAAAAACTATGAAGGAATAAATATGGAAACAGAGTTAAGAAACACTTACCTGGCATGGCTACCACAGCATTCTGCAATGACATGTCATCCCATCTGGTTTGCACTTAGTGGGACTGGGTCACCCTCCCAGGGCCGCGGGGCACTCGGTACCGGGCCGGTATCGGCGGGACGTGTCACAGCAGCGGTGACCCGGACCGTGGCCCTGGGCGCCCAATGAATAGGGGATGTTGTGAATGGTGGAATGTAGTTAGATGAATAGTTTGTGATGCCACCTGTGGTGTTCGACAAGGGGGCTGTCAAGCCAATGCTGCAGACAGATCCTCTGGGACAGATGGTGTGGTGCAGCAAGGATGGTATAGCCCTCCACAGGCAGGGCTGTTGTCCCAGAGCAGTATAGATGTGGAGATACTTAGATGGTGTAGTGTTTGGCGCAGGGGATGTAGCAGTGCCAGGCGGACGGACGCAGGAAGGAATGGGGTACACCAGGGCATGTAGTTCCAAAGCTTTACTCACAGTCTGTAGTGCCCATTTCTGTGCTGTGTCCTCTGGGTCAGGGACTCAGTCAACCTCCAGGCAAGATGGAATGCTTCCTTCCACACTCCGCCAACTTACGTGCCTTTCCTGAACGTCTCCTCTATAGCGCCTTTAAGTGTGAAGATCTCGTAGTATTGAGTTACACTGGAGTTCCTCCTGACAGATGTTCCCAAGAACTCTACTTGCACGGCAGACAGCTGTAGCCTTCTTCGGGGACTCTCTACTCCTAAGTCCCGGGTCTCTATCCGTGTTGCTGTTGTGCCCTCAAGTCTTAGATGGGAGTGTGCATTTACAGCCCACTACTCACCGGTGTCTGCTGCAGAACCATTAGTGTCCATACAACCTCAGGGACCGGGCCCCGGCCTTGCGCTTAGAACTTCTAGGCAGAGTTCTTCCTCTAACCCACGTCCTCTGTGTTCCCTTTTACTCCTACGTTCCGTACTTGTCTTTTTCTCCTATGGAAGCTCAGGCTTCAGTTCAAAGTCTTTCTCCTTCTTTCCTTTCCCGTGCCAGCTGGCTCAGATCACTGAGGCAGCTGCAGCACTCCTTCCTCCATCTCTCTCCTGGGATCCCCACTCTTCTCCGAGTGGCTTCCTCTCTCCTACTCTCCTTCTGACTGACTGCCCGACTGACCTGTAATCCTAAACCATCCCGCTCTTTTATGTGTTCTAAACTCCTCCCACCTCCCAGTACGTTTAGTGTTCCAAGCAGGGAAACACCAAAGGTGCTCTGCCTCTCTCTAGGCAAGGAGCCGCAATGTGGCTTTGCTGAACTACTCTATTGTGTGGGGTGCGAGTGTTGGAGCATGGTCAGGAGCCTCCAACTTACCTGTATGGTGGGGCACCACACATTAGGAGAAGGTGCAGTATCTCTGTGGCGACTGAGCCTTAGGGGCGCCACAGGACCATCATTTGTTTTGTAATAGGACAATGGCCCCAAAACACCTCCAAACCACGATGAGGCTATGTGACCAAGGAGAAGTATGGAGCGCTAGATGATATGGCCTCTACAATCAACTGAAGTCAACAAAATTGAGATCACTTGAGATGAGCTGGACCTCAGAGTAAAGGCAAAGCAGCCAAAAAGTTTGCCTGTTTGTTAGGAAATCCTCACATGTATTCAGGCTGTCTAGCAGCCGCAAATCATGCAGCTATGGTGACAGAAACTAAATCTTCGAGCACATCCAAATACTCGGAGACCACCCGAGTATGCTCGGGAAATCTCGAGTAATGAGTATACTCGCTCATCACTACTCAGCACCTCTAGGAACAAGACTGTTAGAAAGCCACTTCAGGTGATCATCTGATGAACCTGCTTAAGAAAATTCGAAGGGTGTGTAAAGCTGCCATTGAAGGAAAAGGGGAGTACTTTGAAGAGTCTAAAGTTTAACACATATTCTGGTTTCTTTCACATGTGTTTCTTTATTCCTTGTTTTCATATGTGTCTTTTTGAAGTTTGCTGCCTTCTGCCTGAATCTACAATGTGCACATTCCAATAAAAGCAAGGGAAACCATTGCATGCATGAATAGGTGTATCCAAACTCTTGACTGGTATTGTAGGCCACAGTATTCATGATTCGCTAGTTTTCCAACTCATTCCAAACCATGTCAATTAGATTTCAATCAAGACGACATATCATCTGACTCAGCACTTTTTCTCCTTCCTGATCAAGTAAACCTTACATGGAAGTGGATTTGGGTCATTTTCCTGACACAACACAAATGATGGTCCTATTAAGCACAATTCAGATGGGATGGCATTTTGCTGCAGAGTACTGTGGTAGCCATGCTGGATATGTGTTTCTTTTCTGCTTGCTTTCATATTGTATGTGTTCCTTTGATTTTGCTGCCTTTAGAAGACTCGCAAGCTGAAAATTTTAATGGTCCATGTCAATGAGCATCATAGTAAGGGTGCAGCACTAGAGAAGTCCTGTAGTCAGAAGTGAGTAGATATAATGAGGGAAGGTGAGAGTCGTAGTTCAGTGGGAACCCATTGGAAGGTTAATACACATGTAAAAGTAGACATATAAGGGTGCAAGATAGTGAAGAATTTTCATGGATTAGTAGGAAATCTAATCAGGAAAATCTACACCTCTGCAATGACTTAGGACAGTTTTGCTCGTCCGACATTCAAAGTTCTTCTGTATGTCATGTATAAATTACTGCATTCTGGTCAGGAGTAGAGATGAGCGACTTTGCCTTTTTTAGGGTCGAGTCGGGTTTCATGAAACCCGACTTTCGCAAAAGTCGGGTCGAACGAAATTGGCCGACTATAGCGAAAGGTCGAGGCCGACTGAAACACGAAACCCAATGCAAGTCAATGGGGAAGCAAAGTCGGCAGGGAGTGGAGGACAGTAAACACACCTACAGTGTCCATTTCAATGCCAAAAACATCAATTCTTATTACTGAAGCTTGTCAACCTTAATTTACTTCATAATAATAGTTACGCATTGAAAACTGGGGGTTATTTGGCTAAAGTTGCGGGGGGTTAGGGCTAGCTCCAGGTTTTCGTGTGCCCTGGGGCCAAAGAGTGTCAGTGCGCCCCTTTAACACATACCACAACTCATGATGCTCCGATACGGCACAGAAATATAGGTATAGTACAATGACAAATACTTCACTGGTTACATGACATGACTGATCTATTTTAAATTGTACAATAGCTCAAAAAAGGACAGTATATTACTCCATAAAGTATTATGGCCACCACATTGTGTGCCATACAGAATAATGAGCCCCATATATTTCTCCATACAGACTAATTGGTCACATATAATGTTCCATACAGTATATGATGAGCTCCACATAATGGTACAGTATATGATGGTCCCCATGGACGATGCTCCAGTGTGTTATGGGCCCAAATAATGCTCCATATATAATGGGCCCCATTTTTAATGCTCCAATGTATAATGTGCCCCATAGATGCTGCTCTAGTGTCTGATCTGCCCCATTTAGAATGCTCCAGTATATGATGGGCACCATGGATGATGATCCAGTGTCTTATGGGCCCAAATAATGCTCCATATATAATGGGCTCCATTTCTAATTCTCCAGTGAATAATGGGCCCTGTGAATGCTGCTCCAGTGTCTAATGTCCCCATCAGGAATGTTCCAGTATATGATGGGCTTCATGGATGATGGCCCAGTGTATGATGGGCCCTAATAATGCTCAATATATAATGGGCTCCATTTCTAATGCTCCAGTGTATAATGAGCCCTGTAAATGCTGCTCCAGTGTCTGATGTCCCCCATTTGGAATTCTCCAGTATATGATGGGCCCTATTTTTAATTAACCCAGGCATGGTATGTGAAAAGAGCTCCATGGAGTAATCTGAAGTGTGTGCTGCTGCATCCTTCACTTTTGGTGTGGGTGAAGGACACAAGGAAAGGGGTTGCTTCTGACCAGAAGCCTGCACTGACGACTCAGTGCTTGCATTTTTTTAAACTTCAGAAGAGGAGGCGATAGACCTGTAGGCTGTTTCAGCAATGTAAGCCAAAAACAGTTCCTGATGCTCTGGCTTTAAAAGCAGTCTACCTACTCCCAGAAAAGGGAGCCTTACAGGCCTTCCAGAGCTACACCATGATGCAGGCTCAACACCTCCTGCCTTAGCTGCTATTGTGTTTTTGGTACTACCAGCAGATGCACCACCACCATCAGTACCAGGTGGCCCCCCACACCCACGTCCGCATCCTCTTCCACCATACTTTCTCATGTTTTCGAAAATGGACCCAAAATCCCAGCAGATATATGGTACTGTATCAGAAGTGTACAGCTCTATACAGTCTAGGGATAACAGTAAATCTCTGTATATATTTCATGAGTCATACACAGACGCTCACAGGCTCAGTATGGAGTACACAATAAAATAAAAAGTTAAAAAAGGGTACAGTATTACCAGATACAAGGTATATATAGTATAGTGTAAACATTAGGAATCTCCGTATATATTTCAGGAGGCAGACACAAATGCTGTCAGGCCCAGTATGGATTACACAAGAATATGAAAAGCTGTAAATGGGTAATGTAACACAAGCGTACAGCTGTATACAGTGTTGGGGTAATCTTAAATCTCCAAATATAGCGGAAAAAGCTACTGACCAAACAAAGCAGGGATCACCATAATAATATAAATTATTGCGGTGGCGACACGCGTCGGGCACTCCACAAGCTCCCCCATGTGAGCGTAACTGATTAGACCAGTGCGGGCAGAATTTAGTCTCTATTATCTATTTGAGAATTTATGACCCTTCCCAGGTTTATTTTGGTATGGTGTCTATTGAACCTGTCTACCTCTTTATCTGCTTATAATATCCTCTGCAGTGACCTCTGTTTGGCTAGAGCATATTATGTGCAAGTGGTTTATTTATTTGTATAGACATTATTGATATTTGTGTCTTATATTTTGAGTTATTTAACCAATTTTTTGGTAGTGTTTTGGAGCATTCAAATGCACCCATGCAACCATGTTCATTGAGGTTCTGTATAACTTCCACGTATGCTCTTTCAATATTATTATCCTTTTTCTGTCACCATTATGGCGCATTTAGCTCAGTGGGCAAAGTTTTAATTTATTAGCTGCTCCAGATTATATTATCTCACAGCTATTTGGATCTAGCTACCTTTACTGTTCATCTATTTGATCATATAATTAACCTATTGGTTATCACTCATATTGTCTATATTTCTGCAACCATAAAGCCAGGTATTTTTGCTCACTAGGGGGGGGCTTTGTTTGGCTCTATTATGAGCCGTTTGTGTGCGTTTTTTGGCATTGTCACTTGTATGACTTTTAATTGTTTTTATCTGATGTTGTTCATGTGTCCTTAATAAAATTTATATTTTTAGGGTGATCCCTGCTTTGTTTGGTCAGTAGCTTTTTCTACTATTTTCACAGTGTTAGTTTATGCTGATCGCAGGAGTATCCCTACCTTATATTAAGTGGTGCCCTCCTGATTCTCTTTATTGCTTAAATCTCCAAATATATTTCCGGAGTAACAGACAGACGTTCACAGGCTCATTATGGGTTACACCAGAATCTAAATAGCAAAATAGGTTACTGTATCAGAAGCGTACAGCTGTATACAGTGTTGGCCAAATTTGAAATCTCGGTACATATTTCCAAAGTCACCCTCAGACGCTCACTCAGTCTGGGTTTGACCATAATAAAAAATGTTGTAAAAAAGGTACTGGATAACAAGATAGCAAGTATATATATTATAGGGTACAATTGAAATTTCCATATACATAGTCCCATAGTCACTCTAAGACGCATACTCAGTATGGATTTGACCGTAATACTAAATGTTGAACAAAGGTACTGTATAATAAGATACAACCTGTATCGAGTATAGGGTAAAAATTGGTATCTCCGATTCACCGTATATACAGAAGGCGTAAACCACACACGCTCACTCCCAGTGGATGATACCGTAATAACAAATTTTTAACAAAGGTACTGTATCAGCACATATCAGGTGTATCCAGTCTAGGGGTAATTGTAAATTTCCGTCTATTCTTCCGGAGTCAGACACAGACACTCACAGGCTCACTATGTATTACACCAGAATTTAAAAGTAGAAAAAGGGAAAGGTATTCGAAGCGTACAACAGTATACAGTGTTGTGTTATTTTTAAATCTTCTTTTATATTTCAATCTCAGTAAGCCAGTCCAGACTCTCTGCTACTGGAAACTACATCGATACAAGTACTGACGAAAGTTGAGTGTTAGCAGAAATTTGGGAATTACTCATCGTGGGAAAACCTCCCGGTAGATGTTGCAGAGGCAACGCAGACCCTCTATTACTGTGTCTGTGGAGACTGCGAAAATGGTTCTTTGTGAAGAAAGGATTGCTTTATCGCAGTAGCGTGGATCACATCACCGTTACTCGTCTCCATCAAATTGGGATCACAGGGAGAGATGTAGACATGGTCCTCACTGCCTATCATGTTGTTTCTGCTCATTTTGGAGTGCAAAAGACAGAAGCCACAGGCCATAGGTGATTCTATTAGATTGGCATGAGAGGAGACATTGAAAAATGGTGGCAGGAATGTCACACGTCTGTGACTATCACATCTGTCAAAGGTGATCATAAAGCACCACTGCATCCGCTTGTAAGTTGACGTCCATTACAAATGGTAGCCATTGATCATCTGAAGGTAGAGGCCAGCAGGACAGGCCATAGCTACATCTTAACCATCATCGATGAATACACCAAATTTCTAGTGGCCGTCCCTGTGAAGGATTTAACAGCCCAGACTACAGAGCGGTGGAGCAGGGAGAGGTAAGTATTGCAACCTGCAAGTGCTGTGGCCATGACCAAGCAGGGGGGGCACACTCGTGGTCGAATGTACTTGCACAGGGCCCCTCATAGTACGCTGGTGTGTATGATGGCGAGTGGGCCCCCCCCACCATCAGAGACACTGTATTGTACTATGAGGGGCCCTGTGCCAGTGCCGTCAGCCATCAGTGGGCCCATCCACGTGTTCAGAGCAACAGCACTTGCCCGGTGGCACCAGGTGTTGACCCCAGCCCTTGGGGGGGGGCAGCCCAGTTAGGGAGGTTTAAAAAATGGCATATGTTGATGTGTAGGCTGGACATTCAGCTGATGTAAATGGCAGAATTGGGCAAGTCCGAGGAAGAGGAGGACAAAAGCGAGGTAGTTTTCTGGCAAACTATGTGTCATCAGGGGAAGGTGGGACAAAATCCTTTGAAACCCATGCTTGGTTCATTTTAATGAAGGTTAGATCATCAACATTTTGGGTTGACAGACGGGTTCTTTTTTCTGTCAGGATTGATCCAGCAGCACTGAAGACTCTTTCAGATAACACACTAGCAGCAGGGCAAGCGAGCTCCTGTAAGGCATAGTGTGCCAATTCAGGCCAGGTATCCATTTTAGAGGCCCAATAGTCAAAGGGGAATGACCAGGGAGGGAAAACATCGATATGGGAGGAAAAGTAGTTTGTAACCATAGTTGACAACTGCTGTCTCCTGTCACTTTTAATCGATGCAGTATTAGCAGTCGTGTGAGCGGTAGAAATCATTCCACAACATGGTCATTAAACCCCTGTCTCCAACGCCACTTCGGCTGTGTGCACCACGAACACCTCTTCCATTGTGCCCACTACGGCTGTTGGGAGAACCAACACCGCTGCTGTGTGCTGGGAAAGCCTCAAACAAATGGTTTACCAGAGTTGCTTGTTTGTTAGCCAATATTATCTCTAGGTTCTCCTGTGGCATGATGTTGTGTAATTTGCCTTTGTAGCGTGGATCGAGGATGCTGGCCAGCCAGTAGTCGTCATCCTTCTTCATTTTGGCAAAGCGGGGGTCCCTTTTTAGGATCGGCAAGGCATAATCGCACATGTGGGCCAAAGTTCCAGGTGTCAATAATGCACTGCCACTGCTGGGTGGAGGAGCACTTTCTGGCAAATCCACATCCCTACAGTCACACACAAACACTGTACCTGACCTTGGAATGCCAACATTTTCTCTTGCCCCCTGAGAAGCATCCTCCTGCCCAAAATAATCATCCCCCTCATCCTCATCCTCCTCCTCTTCCTCTTCTTCCTCCACCTCGTCCAGGACAGTTCCCTGACCAGATAATGACTGACTGTCAGCAAGGCTTCCCTCCTCCTCCTCCTGTTCCTCCTCCTCTGCTGCAGATGCCAGATGCTTAATGTGCGTCAAACTTTGCATGAGCAGACGCATAAATGGGATGCTCATGCTTATGATGGCGTTGTCTGTGCTTATCAGCCGTGTGTCATCTGCATCTTCCTCTTTACCTTCCTCTGTGTCACCGTGTAAGGTGTTATAGTATGCAGGAAGGGGCACCTGAGTTTCATCAGGGTCAGATTCTGGCTCAGTAGACTGCGAGGGCAATGTAGTGTTCTGTGTCAATGTACCAGCAGAATCATCTAGCAGTGGCTGTGCATCAGTGCACTCCATGTCAGATTCATCTTGAACTGGGGAATTCAGGATTGGACTGGATAACCCAGGCATGGTATGTGAAAAGAGCTCCATAAAGTAATCTGAAGTGTGGGCTGCCGCATCCTTAACTTTTGGTGGGGATGAAGGACACAAGGAAAGGTGTTTTTCCTGACCAGAACCCTGCACTGACGACTCCGTGCTTGCAGGTTTCGAACGTTCAGAAGAGGGGGCAATAGAGCTGGTGGCTGTTTCGGCAATGTACGTCAAAACCTGTTCCTTATGCTCCGGCTTTAAAAGGGAACCTTACAGGCCTTCTTGGGCCAGACGATGACACAGGCTCAACACCTTCTGCCTTAGCTGCTATTGTGCTTTTGCCTGAACCAGCCGATGCACCACTACCATCAGTACGAGCTGCGCCCCCCTGCCCACGTCCTCGGCCTCTTCCACCATACTTCCTCATGTTTGGGAAACTGTACCAAAAATAGCAGTAGAGAGATGGTGCTGTATGAGGAGCGTCCAGCTGTGTAAGGTGTATTAAAAAATTTAAATCTACGTATATATTTTGTTAGTCACAGACGCTCTCCCAGTATGTATTTGACCGTAATCCAACAAGCATATATACGGAACTGTATCAGAAGTGTACAGCTGTATGCGCTTTTTGAGTAACTAACAATTTCGTATATGTATTTACGGAGTGTCACACACACACGCTGACTCTGTATAGATGTGACTGTAATGTGAACGGCACATATACAATACTGTTTGAGAATCAGACAGCTCTATACGGTGTCTGTATGGAAATTTGTCAATCTCCGTCTATTTGTATACAGAGTGACACACGCTGTCTCTGTCTAGTTTTGACCGTGATTAAACAGCAGATATATGAAACGGTTTGAAAAGTGGACAGCTCTATAAGGTGTAGGTCTGGAAAAATGGAAAATCTCCTCTGTTTGTTTTTCCAGAGTCACACACAGATAGCTTCTATTTGTCCGTGATACCAGCTGGTACACGGTAGTGTGTGAGGAGCATACACCGCTATACGGTGTCTGTATGGAAAATTGTCAATCTCTGTCTATTTGTATACGGACTGACACACGCTGTCTCTGTCTAGTTTTGACCGTTTTCAAACAGCAGATATACGAAACTGTTTGAAAAGCGGACAGCTCTATAAGGTGTAGGTCTGGAAAAATGGAAAATCTCCTCTGTTTGTTTTTCCAGAGTCACACACAGATAGCTTCTATTTGTCCGTGATACCAGCCGGTACACGGTAGTGTGTGAGGAGCGTACACCACTATACGGTGTGTGAAAAAATGAATGCGCGGTAACTCAGGAGAACAAAATAATAAATGTTGGAGTGCTTTGAAAAAAGAAGTTTGAACAGCAGTGTGCACACAGCAATGCAGATACCAGGTAGCCTTAAAAGGCAGCCTAATCACCACCAGCGCTGGTGCACACAACAAAAATCCTCCCCTTTCACTGCACACTAACTGTACAGTGAAAAGCATTATCAGCAGAAGCAGGTTTTTTTTACTTCTTCCCTGCCTAACGCTCTCCCTAATCAGAATCAGCAGCAGCAGCACCTCTCCGTATTCTAAGATCGGCAGAAGTAAGATGGCGGTCACGGCCTTTTATACCCACTGTGACGCCACACAAAGCCAGCCAATCACTTCAATGCCCTTCTCTAAGATGGTGGTGGCCACTGCCCATGTCATCGCGTTGCCCACAGTGTGCGTCCACCTTCATTGGCTGAGAAAAGGCCCTGGAAGCATTATTTGAAACGTGACTTTGGCGCTCTGCTTGGCGACCTCGTGGCCGACCTCACGCTATGATCGGGTTTCGATCAGCGAAACCCGACTTTAGCTAAAGTCGGCCTTTTTTTAATTTGACCGACCCATTTCGCTCAACTCTAGCCAGGAGACCTGCAGCCATGGCAGTCCTTACTTGAACATTACATGTCAGTCATGTGAAACCAGCTTGTGGGAGAACAGGTCATTAGTATAACCCCTAGACATATACTGTATATTTAAACCTGGAAAACTGCAAATTCTGACATAAGTGCCCAAATAAATATCTTGTATATACAACATTGTCCAAGCATGAAAGTATTGCCCAATCAAATTGAAAAGCAGTGAGGTAGCCATTGTCCAATTAACATATGCTGATATACAGTGGCATACCTAAAGTCTGTTGGGCCGCGCGGCATGTTCGACTGATGTATGTTTGCCTTCCTGTAACAATGTTCCCCATCCTGTGTCTCTTTCCTGTAGTAATGTCCCCTATCCTGGGCCCCTTTCTGGTATAATGTCTTCCATCCTGGGCCGTTTCCTAGAATAATGCCCTTCATCCTGTCCCCATCAAGGTATAATGTCTCCCTTTCCTAGTATAATGTTCTCCATCCTGGGCCCATTCCTGGTAAAATGTCTCTCTTTCCTGGTATAATGTCCCCATTCCTGGTATAATTACATCCATCCTGTGCCCCTTCTAGTAATATTTTTCCCCCATCCTGGTATACTGCACCCCATACTGGGCCCTTTCCAGTAGCATATGTCCTTCAGCCTACTACGATGTCCCCCATCCTGGGCCTGTCATGATCCCAGAGCAGGTTTTTGAGCTGCACATCAGGGGTTAATGTCTGGAGCTCAGTGCAGGGTTTGACCTGCACACCTAGGGTTAATGATTGTGGCCTCTCTATGGTTCTGGGAGAGCTTCTTAAACCCCTGGGAAGCTCCAATCCCTGTCAGTTATACTTTTGCCTTTGGCCGAGTGTGGTGATCTCTGTGTGCCTGTTCGTTGTTATAGCTTGTTTATATGGTTCTGACCCGGTTCTGTGTTTGCCTGTTGATTCTGTACTGTGCTATCCTCTCTGTATATGACTCATTGCCTGTGATCTGACTACTCTCTGCTCGCCCCTCTTGTACCTTGCAGCTATCTCTGTGTATGACTCATTGGCTACGTCCTGACTATCCTCCCTGTCTATGCCCCTTGGTAACTTTGTCTCGCAGTTACCCTGCTAGGAGTTCTCTTGCAGCTCCTAGCTCTCTGGAGTTTAGGCCACGCCTCTAGCAGTCACATGCTTCAGGTCCTGCTGTTCTGAAGTACGCACCAACTCGGCTGCTGACCGCTCCACAGGTATCTTTGAGCACAGTTTGCTTTACTCAGGACACGTGCACTGGCTCAGTGAGCAAGTTCAGTGCGGTGTTCCTGACAGGGCCACTTCCAGTAATAATGTCCCCCATCCTGGTATAATGTCCCTCATCCTGGGCTTCTTCCTGTAATAATGTCCCTGTTTTCAGCTCTTCTCCATAAAAAAAAATACATGATTCTACTCACCCTCTCCCACTCACACGATGTGCGGCATCCTCTTCCATAGCTGGCACAGAAGCTGGCAACTGCATTCGGTGTGCAATCAATAGGCATCGAATGACGTCACTACAATGCATCGCCAGTGACTTGCACACCGACGTCAGTTGCCGAGGTCTGATAGACCGGCAGGTTGTTTTGAAGTGAAGGGACCTGGGGGTCTCTGTGGCACAATACATTTCAGCTGAATGTTTGTCCTCAGATAGACATCCATCTGAATTTACTGCTGAAGGTTCCTCCTCCCGTTGACCAGGTCGAGGTCGCACTCTTTGCGACCGAAATCTTTTCTTCCCTGATGATATGGGAAAGATGGTCTAGAAGAGGTCTATTGGGGCTTGTTCATTTTAGACAATCCTTCTTTGTTAGAAGGAGCCTCTGAAAATAATATTATCCTGCCTAAGCTGCTAAGATCCCCAGTGATCAGGGTGGACCAAGCAGCAAATGATGACGTTCCAATCAGCACCACCACAGGGAAAATGAAGTATTACATGGTGCCCAATGAAATCAATGAGTTGTTTGTTTGGAAAATTAGTCATATTGGCTTCCCTATATCATTTAAATCTGTATTTCAGTGAATATACTCAAAATAGGTGCTAACAACTAGATCGGAGGTGGTCCGAAAATCCCCCACTGATCACCAGAAGACTTATGTCACCAATTTGAATGGCATGGCACTTCCACGCGTTCATTCTTTATGGGACTGCAACATATAGTTGAGCTGAGGCAATCCGCAGGAATCTTAGGTGTTAGACTCCTTCCCATCTAGAAGTTATCACCCATGTTTGGTGATAACCTGTTCTTAGTTGTTGCTGACATACCAATTTAAATGAAAATAACTTTTTATATCTATTTATTTTGCAAAATGCATTTATAGTTTAGAATTTTGACTTTGGCCTCCATCACCCCTTAGGTTGGTGATCAGTCAGTGTCCCTTTGCTGATTAATACACTTTGACGTATCAAGTACAAACAATGAATGGAAGGGACCAGTCCTTCACCTTACTGGTTGTCATCCAGATTTGTAACTTTTAGGCTACTTTCACACTTCAGGTTTTCGGCGTCAGGCGCGATCCGGCGTCGTGCCGGAACGCCGGATCCGGCAAATGTTTAGTAAAACCGGATGTGACGGATCCGGTTTTCTGCCGGATCCGTCTTTTTCTTGACAGACAAAACCGGATCCGTCTCATCCGGTTCATCCGTTTTTCTATCCGTTTTTTGACGGATTACGCCGGATCCGGTTTTTAAAATTGACCCTTGTGGCCTTCCGAACGGGATTGGCTACTGGAAAACTATATATAGCATGTTCCTACAGCCCTTCTTTGACAGGTTGTAGAGGAGAAAGTGCAGGTTGGAGAGAAGAGCAAGTTACTGGCGAAGATGGATGTTGTCATTGGAAATATTTTGAAGAATTTGGCGGATTTTATAGCGGAGGCGAATCGTTTGAGGGTGATTGTTCTGGAGAAGGAGAGAGCAAGACAGCAGCGCATCAGGCATCGTAGACGACGTTTGTGGATCCACCCCATCACAGCCAAGAGAATGACGCGTGGGGTCTATTCTACACTCTGCATGGACCTTCGACGAAACCCGGATAAATTTTTTGGATATGTTAGGATGAAAATGGAGAATTTTGATTACTTGGTGGAGCGCATTGCACACCTCATAAGAAAAGCGAACACCTATTGCCGCTTCTCTGTTTCACCCACAGAGCGTCTGATGGTGACTTTAAGGTAAGCCACATTTATTGGATGTGATCGCATCAGAGCACACTTTCACTGCAATCTTGTTGGTGGTAGTTTGTATCTCCAAGTGTTATAGCTCAGTTTTGGTATGTAATGCTGTGATTTAAAACTAATTTATTGTTTTTTAATTCCCCACAGATTTCTTGCAACTGGAGAATCCCTTTCGTCACTGCATTTCCAGTACAGACTCGGGATTTCCACCATATCTGGAATAGTGAAGTACACATGCCGTGCACTGTGGGACTCCTTAGCTGAAGAGTTTTTACCAGAACCCACAACAGAGAGGTGGATTGAAATTGCTGACAAGTTTCAACAGATATGTCAGTTTCCCAACTGCTTGGGCGCTGTGGATGGGAAACATATCCGCATTGCAAAGCCAGCTGGATCGGGATCGGAATATTTTAATTACAAGAAATATTTTTCAATTGTCCTCATGGCCATCGCTGACGCGGAATACAAATTTATTGCGGTTGATATTGGGGCCTATGGCCGCTCCAATGACTCTCAAGTTTTCAAACTGTCTGCCATGGGGCGTAAACTGTATGGAAACACCTTCCAGTTCCCACCACCTAGACCGCTGCCGCAAACATCTGGTCCACCTATGCCATTTGTCTGTGTAGGGGATGAAGCCTTCCAGCTGTCAGAACACCTTTTGAAACCGTACTCTAGCAGAGGATTGACAAGACCAAAACGCATTTTTAATTACCGCATCACAAGAGCAAGAAGAATGGTTGAATGTACCTTTGGTATTCTGACAGCCAAATGGCGGGTCCTATTGACTGCGATCAACCTCAAGACAGAAACTGTGGACGAGGTGATCAAAGCGTGCATGGTACTCCACAATTTTGTTATCTGCAAGGAACCCATTTCCATTGAGGACACCTCTGAAGAAACCACCTTGCAAGATTACCATGACATTACCACTAGAAGTTCTGTGACGGTTTCAGTAATGAGGGACAATTTTGCACTATACTTTATGTCACCTCAAGGCAGAGTACACTGGCAGGATGACAGAGTGTGAAAGATTTGTGCCCAACCAAACTTGTGTACCTTCTGTATCAACAGTATATACCTTTGCCAACCAAAGTTGGCTATCTTGTCATGGTGTCTATTTTTAGCTTTAGGCCACAGGTGTGTACCTGGTTGTGTTTTATGCAAAGTATTTCACCTTTTAACAAAAGTTGTGTACATTGTTATGAAATCACCAACAATAAACACAACTTTTTAGGTGAAATACTTTGCTTCAAACACAACCAGGAACACAACTGTGGCAAAAAGCTAAAATTAACCCACAGTTATATACCTAGTTTTGAATACCATTTCACCTTTTAAATACCCTGTATTTAACCTTTTTCGCCGCAGAAAGAAATGACAGACAACCAGTGTAAAATAATTTAACTTTTATTGAAAAATGTTTTTTTTAGTAAACTTTTTTAAAATTTTAATAAACTTGTTTAATAAAGCTTTGAAACCATAAAACTGGTCATTTTTATTTAAATACACACATTATAAATCTGTGTAGTGTGTGGTGGAAATACTGCTGTTGGGGCTGCGGGACACTTCGACACTGGGAGTGTGGAGAGAGGACTGGGATCGTGGTGGGGAAGGAACAGTTAGAGGTGAAGGTGTGGAAAAAACTACAGAATGGGTAGACATGTGGGAAGCAGAAGAGGTGGTGGGTGGTGGAGTGGAGGGTTGGGCAGGGACTGTAGGAGCAGATGATGTTGATGGCAAGTTGTATGGGGAAGGAGTTTGGTACGGGGCAGGTTGCTGGAAGTGGGGAGATGTCTGGTACGGGGCAGGTTGCCGGAAGTGGGGAGATGTCTGGTACGGGGCAGGTTGCTGGAAGTGGGGAGATGTCTGGTACGGGGCAGGTTGCTGGAAGTGGGGAGATGTCTGGTACTGGGGAGGTTGCTGGTACTGGGGAGTTTGCAGGTACTGGGGAGGTTGCTGGTACTGGGGAGGTTGCTGGTACTGGGGAGGTTGCTGGTACTGGGGAGGTTGCTGGTACTGGGGAGGTGGATGGTGCTGCGGAGGTTGCTGGTGCTGGGGAGGTGGATGGTGCTGGGGAGGTGGATGGTATGTAATAGGAGGGGGAGGATGGAAAGTGGCTGGAGGGGGCGTAGATGTAATAGGAGGGGGAGGATGGAAAGTGGCTGGAGGGGGTGTAGATGTAATAGGAGGGGGAGGATGGAAAGTGGCTGGAGGGGGTGCAGGTGGAGGAACTACTGTGGTGGGAGGAGGAGGTTGGGAGGTAACTTGCTGGAGAGCAGCGTGGCATGAATGCATTACATGCATCTGCTGGGCAGGAGAGAGCGTTTCCATGCGCTCCACAACAGACCTGAAAAAGGTGTGGTTTGGCGAAGATCTTGCTTCTGAATGCATGGTTTGCAGAAGTGTCTTCACCTCCAGAATGCTGGAGTTGATCTGCTGATAGCCTGCGGAGATTTGCTCTGACAAGACTTTTAGACAGTTCTGGAAAGATGCATTCAGATGCAAGAACTCTGGCGCATAAGTCTTTTCCTGACCCCTCTGCCGCTGCCGCCCAGTACCCGCAGGTGTACTAGAGGTGGCAGGGGCAGAAGGGTGGGGTAAAGGGAAAGCGATCTCCTCACCAGCAGCTTCATGTAATGTAGGCGGCCACGATGCTCCTGTGCTGGTGGATGGGACAGATGGGTCGAATGTGTGGGAAGGCTGGGAAGGTGCAGATGTACCGGGGCGGTCGAAGTGTCCCTCGGTGCCGGTCTCCTCAGGGATCGCCTCAGAAGGGTCCAATCGTGCAGGCTCCCGAGTGCTGCTCACCGTGCTGTGGAATAAAGAGAAAAAAAAACAATTAAAATAGTGACATGGTATGGCCCTGGCTGAAAAAAAAAAGTTACATCTAAACATTTTTTTGTCACATGTGGTGTGTAATATTTACCTTCTGGTGAGCATTGTCTCCCGGAGGAACGACAGGGCTCGTGCGTACTTGTACTTGCTCCTGCGTCCTCCAGATCCACTCGGGGCCCGCATCTCTTTATTGAACTCCTTCTTGAAACGATCCCTCACAGACCGCCACCGCTTCACAATTCTCTCCCCTGAAACGAGAAAGGACAAAGTGGTTAGTATACAACATCAGTGTTTCCCAAACTCCAGTCCTCATGGTCCCCAGGGGTCATGTTTTCAGGATTTCCAAAGTAAATAGAAATCCTGAACACATGATCCGTGGGGACCACGAGGACTGGAGTTCGGGAAACACTGGTTTAAATCAAGCAACCGGTACTGTATATACTTACGCTCTTTAATCTGGGCCCGAGCTTCGAGGTCCTCCCAGCAGTCCACAAGGAGCGAACAGATTTCCTCCCAGAGTCGTCGGGTAACGATCAGGTCAGTGTGGCGTCGGTCAGCCATATTCCAGAGCGGCTCCCTTTCTCTGACGAGATCGATGAGGCGGTCCACATCAATCCCTCCATCCTCACCGTCAGAGTCGGGAGCACGCTGTGAAGGCTGTTAAAGAAAAAGACAAAAATAACATAATTAGCCTCCACAAAAGAAATGAAATAAAAAGTGCAAAAAAAACAAAGCAAAAATATTTATACTTACACGCTGGTGACCGCCGCGTTGCTGTCGCCGACGACCCTGGGAGGCACTGCGAGGACCTCTTGGCCGAGCACCAGATTGGGAAGACTAGAGAAAAAAACAAAAATTGTTATGTCTTTGGATGTAGGCATTTGTTTGCTGTGTGTGGTCTGCAGAACATTGTTTTCTATGTGTTGTGTGTACTGTGATGTTGTGTTTCTGCGTTTGATGCAAAAAACTTACCAATTGTGAGCCCACTCCAAGTGTCTGTCCACCCCTTCCTTCTTCTTCTGGGAGCTCCTCTTCATCTTGTGATTCCTGTTTTGAAATAAAAGGCAATGAATACACATATATTACAGAGATGATGGATTTTGGAAATAAAAACTTACCGTCAAACGCTGACGATGCGAGGGAGGGCTCCCAGAAGATGTGCTGTCTTCCTCATGGCCAGACTCCATGGCTGTGGGTGGTGTTTCTGCTGCTGCCATTGCTGCTGCTGCTGCGCCTGAAGCAGAAAACCTGATGTCTTAGGCCTCTTTCACACATCAGGTTTTCTGCTTCAGGCGCGATCCGGCGCTTTTGACTAAAACCGGATCCGTCGAAATGCAATGCCGGATCCGGTTTCCCCCCCATTGACTTGCATTAGAGCCGGATCGAGCTGGATGGCCATGCGTTTCATCCGATTTTCGCCGGATCCGGCAATGTGACGCGATCCCGCGTCTGGAAAAAACGGTGACTGTAACGTTTTTTGTATCTGTCGGATCCGGCGTGTCCGGCTTTTTCATACAATGAAAGCCTATGAGCGCCGCAATGCGCCGGATCCGGCGAAAGCCGGATCCGGCGGCCGGATCCGGTTTCTTTGGTCTGAGCATGCTCAGTAGCTCTGCCCACAGAACATATATAAAAGCAAGACAATGGGACCCTCAGCCACACCCAACATGCCACCCAAGCCAAGAACCAGGAGCAGGAGAAGGCAGCAGACATCTGCAGCAGCAGCACCATCAGCACCACCCCAAATGGAGCAGCATGCTGAACAACGGGAGGGGAGTCCAGCAGCAGATGAGAGACGGTAATTATCAAATCCCCCATTCCTCCAAACTAGGGCTATGGAATATCAAGATATTCATTGGCCCTTTGTTTCTCTTTATTCAACAGCCGCCCAATAGATGCAGCAGCAGCAGCAGCAATGGCAGCAGCAGAAACACCACCCACAGCCATGGAGTCTGGCCATGAGGAAGACAGCACATCTTCTGGGAGCCCTCCCTCGCATCGTCAGTGTTTGACGGTAAGTTTTTATTTCCAAAATCCATCATCTCTGTAATATATGTGTTTTCATTGCCTTTTATTTCAAAACAGGAATCACAAGATGAAGAGGAGCTCCCAGAAGAAGAAGGAAGGGGTGGACAGACACTTGGAGTGGGCTCACAATTGGTAAGTTTTTTGCATCAAACGCAGAAACACAACATCACACTACACACAACACATAGAAAACAATGTTCTGCAGACCACACACAGCAAACAAATGCCTACATCCAAAGACATAACATTTTTTGTTTTCTTCTCTAGTCTTCCCAATCTGGTGCTCGGCCAAGAGGTCCTCGCAGTGCCTCCCAGGGTCGTCGGCGACAGCAACGCGGCGGTCACCAGCGTGTAAGTATAAATATTTTTGCTTTGTTTTTTTTGCACTTTTTATTTCATTTCTTTTGTGGAGGCTAATTATGTTATTTTTGTCTTTTTCTTTAACAGCCTTCACAGCGTGCTCCCAACTCTGACGGTGAGGATGGAGGGATTGATGTGGACCGCCTCATCTCTCTCGTCAGAGAAAGGGAGCCGCTCTGGAATATGGCTGACCGACGCCACACTGACCTGATCGTTACCCGACGACTCTGGTAGGAAATCTGTTCTCTCCTTGTGGACCGCTGGGAGGACCTCGAAGCTCGGGCCCAGATTAAAGAGCGTAAGTATATACAGTACCGGTTGCTTGATTTAAACCAGTGTTTCCCGAACTCCAGTCCTCGTGGTCCCCACGGATCATGTGTTCAGGATTTCTATTTACTTTGGAAATCCTGAAAATATGACCCCTGGGGACCATGAGGACTGGAGTTTGGGAAACACTGATGTTGTATACTAACCACTTTGTCCTTTCTCGTTTCAGGGGAGAGAATTGTGAAGCGGTGGCGGTCTGTGAGGGATCGTTTCAAGAAGGAGTTCAATAAAGAGATGCGGGCCCCGAGTGGATCTGGAGGACGCAGGAGCAAGTACAAGTACGCACGAGCCCTGTCGTTCCTCCGGGAGACAATGCTCACCAGAAGGTAAATATTACACACCACATGTGACAAAAAAATGTTTAGATGTAACTTTTTTTTTTCAGCCAGGGCCATACCATGTCACTATTTTAATTGTTTTTTTTTCTCTTTATTCCACAGCACGGTGAGCAGCACTCGGGAGCCTGCACGATTGGACCCTTCTGAGGCGATCCCTGAGGAGACCGGCACCGAGGGACACTTCGACCGCCCCGGTACATCTGCACCTTCCCAGCCTTCCCACACATTCGACCCATCTGTCCCATCCACCAGCACAGGAGCATCGTGGCCGCCTACATTACATGAAGCTGCTGGTGAGGAGATCGCTTTCCCTTTACCCCACCCTTCTGCCCCTGCCACCTCTAGTACACCTGCGGGTACTGGGCGGCAGCGGCAGAGGGGTCAGGAAAAGACTTATGCGCCAGAGTTCTTGCATCTGAATGCATCTTTCCAGAACTGTCTAAAAGTCTTGTCAGAGCAAATCTCCGCAGGCTATCAGCAGATCAACTCCAGCATTCTGGAGGTGAAGACACTTCTGCAAACCATGCATTCAGAAGCAAGATCTTCGCCAAACCACACCTTTTTCAGGTCTGTTGTGGAGCGCATGGAAACGCTCTCTCCTGCCCAGCAGATGCATGTAATGCATTCATGCCACGCTGCTCTCCAGCAAGTTACCTCCCAACCTCCTCCTCCCACCACAGTAGTTCCTCCACCTGCACCCCCTCCAGCCACTTTCCATCCTCCCCCTCCTATTACATCTACACCCCCTCCAGCCACTTTCCATCCTCCCCCTCCTATTACATCTACACCCCCTCCAGCCACTTTCCATCCTCCCCCTCCTATTACATACCATCCACCTCCCCAGCACCATCCACCTCCCCAGCACCAGCAACCTCCCCAGTACCAGCAACCTCCCCAGTACCAGCAACCTCCCCAGTACCTGCAAACTCCCCAGTACCAGCAACCTCCCCAGTACCAGACATCTCCCCACTTCCAGCAACCTGCCCCGTACCAGACATCTCCCCACTTCCAGCAACCTGCCCCGTACCAGACATCTCCCCACTTCCGGCAACCTGCCCCGTACCAGACATCTCCCCACTTCCAGCAACCTGCCCCGTACCAAACTCCTTCCCCATACAACTTGCCATCAACATCATCTGCTCCTACAGTCCCGGCCCAACCCTCCACTCCACCACCCACCACCTCTTCTGCTTCCCACATGTCCACCCATTCTGTAGTTTTTTCCACACCTTCCCCTCTAACTGTTCCTTCCCCACCACGATCCCAGTGCTCTCTCCACACTCCCAGTGTCGAAGTGTCCCGCAGCCCCTACAGCAGTATTTCCACCACACACTACACAGATTTATAATGTGTGTATTTAAATAAAAATGACCAGTTTTATGGTTTCAAAGCTTTATTAAACAAGTTTATTAAAATTTTAAAAAAGTTTACTAAAAAAACATTTTTCAATAAAAGTTAAATTATTTTACACTGGTTGTCTGTCATTTCTTTCTGCGGCGAAAAAGGTTAAATACAGGGTATTTAAAAGGTGAAATGGTATTCAAAACTAGGTATATAACTGTGGGTAAATTTTAGCTTTTTGCCACAGTTGTGTTCCTGGTTGTGTTTGAAGCAAAGTATTTCACCTAAAAAGTTGTGTTTATTGTTGGTGATTTCATAACAATGTACACAACTTTTGTTAAAAGGTGAAATACTTTGCATAAAACACAACCAGGTACACACCTGTGGCCTAAAGCTAAAAATAGACACCATGACAAGATAGCCAACTTTGGTTGGCAAAGGTATATACTGTTGGTACAGAAGGTACACAAGTTTGGTTGGGCACAAATCTTTCACACTCTGTCATCCTGCCAGTGTACTCTGCCTTGAGGTGACATAAAGTATAGTGCAAAATTGTCCCTCATTACTGAAACCGTCACAGAACTTCTAGTGGTAATGTCATGGTAATCTTGCAAGGTGGTTTCTTCAGAGGTGTCCTCAATGGAAATGGGTTCCTTGCAGATAACAAAATTGTGGAGTACCACGCACGCTTTGATCACCTCGTCCACAGTTTCTGTCTTGAGGTTGATCGCAGTCAATAGGACCCGCCATTTGGCTGTCAGAATACCAAAGGTACATTCAACCATTCTTCTTGCTCTTGTGAGGCGGTAATTAAAAATGCGTTTTGGTCTTGTCAATCCTCTGCTAGAGTACGGTTTCAAAAGGTGTTCTGACAGCTGGAAGGCTTCATCCCCTACACAGACAAATGGCATAGGTGGACCAGATGTTTGCGGCAGCGGTCTAGGTGGTGGGAACTGGAAGGTGTTTCCATACAGTTTACGCCCCATGGCAGACAGTTTGAAAACTTGAGAGTCATTGGAGCGGCCATAGGCCCCAATATCAACCGCAATAAATTTGTATTCCGCGTCAGCGATGGCCATGAGGACAATTGAAAAATATTTCTTGTAATTGAAATATTCCGATCCCGATCCAGCTGGCTTTACAATGCGGATATGTTTCCCGTCCACAGCGCCCAAGCAGTTGGGAAACTGACATATCTGTTGAAACTTGTCAGCAATTTCAATCCACCTCTCTGTTGTGGGCTCTGGTAAAAACTCTTCAGCTAAGGAGTCCCACAGTGCACGGCATGTGTACTTCACTATTCCAGATATGGTGGAAATCCCGAGTCTGTACTGGAAATGCAGTGACGAAAGGGATTCTCCAGTTGCAAGAAATCTGTGGGGAATTAAAAAACAATAAATTAGTTTTAAATCACAGCATTACATACCAAAACTGAGCTATAACACTTGGAGATACAAACTACCACCAACAAGATTGCAGTGAAAGTGTGCTCTGATGCGATCACATCCAATAAATGTGGCTTACCTTAAAGTCACCATCAGACGCTCTGTGGGTGAAACAGAGAAGCGGCAATAGGTGTCCGCTTTTCTTATGAGGTGTGCAATGCGCTCCACCAAGTAATCAAAATTCTCCATTTTCATCCTAACATATCCAAAAAATTTATCCGGGTTTCGTCGAAGGTCCATGCAGAGTGTAGAATAGACCCCACGCGTCATTCTCTTGGCTGTGATGGGGTGGATCCACAAACGTCGTCTACGATGCCTGATGCGCTGCTGTCTTGCTCTCTCCTTCTCCAGAACAATCACCCTCAAACGATTCGCCTCCGCTATAAAATCCGCCAAATTCTTCAAAATATTTCCAATGACAACATCCATCTTCGCCAGTAACTTGCTCTTCTCTCCAACCTGCACTTTCTCCTCTACAACCTGTCAAAGAAGGGCTGTAGGAACATGCTATATATAGTTTTCCAGTAGCCAATCCCGTTCGGAAGGCCACAAGGGTCAATTTTAAAAACCGGATCCGGCGTAATCCGTCAAAAAACGGATAGAAAAACGGATGAACCGGATGAGACGGATCCGGTTTTGTCTGTCAAGAAAAAGACGGATCCGGCAGAAAACCGGATCCGTCACATCCGGTTTTACTAAACATTTGCCGGATCCGGCGTTCCGGCACGACGCCGGATCGCGCCTGACGCCGAAAACCTGAAGTGTGAAAGTAGCCTAAGCCCCAAAGCACCAATGTAAAATCTGTAACAGGGGCTGCACCAACTGTGTGCTATTAACACTGCCCTGAAAAAAGTATTCATACCCCATGAACTTTTCCACATCTTTTCATGTTACACTAAACTTAAATAATGTATTTTATTGGGATTTTATTTGATATACCAACACAATTACTGCTGCAAGTCTTTTGGATTCTGTCTCTAACAACATCTAGAGCCTGAAATATATGCCCATTTTTCTTTGCAAACAAGCTCTAGCTCACTGAGATTGGATGGAGATGTCCGTGAACAGCAATTTTCAAGTCTTGCTACAGATTCTCAATGGGATTTAGGTCTGGACTGTGACTTTGTCATTCACATACATTAATATGTTTTGATCTAAACCCTTCCATTGTAGTTCTGGCAGAATGTTTAGGGTTGTTGTCCTGCTGGAAGGTGAACCTATGCTCTAGTCCAGTTGTCTCCAACCTTTCTGACCTTGAGAGCCACATTCAGCTTAGAGAGAGGGTCGCGAGCCACATTCAACACTGAGAGAGGGTCGCGAGCCACATCCAGCTCTTGCCCCCCCTTCAAAGTAGTGTCCACCAAAGCCACCATTACAGGCATAATCATAACCAAAGCTTTTCCACATAAATCACTCCAAAGCAGTACACTGAGATCCAGGGGTTGCTCCCACAATCCCCCATTCAGTACTCTCCCATCAAGGACTCCCAACACACTGTCACATCCAGCTTCAAGAACCTTCTCTAACAGGTAGTCTCATCCTCCAGCATTCCATACTTAAATCATCTCTAAACCCCTAAGACCAGTATATGTGCATCCAGATCTGTTCTTCTGTGCAGGACTACTCACAAAATTCACCATTTTGAGATGTACTCTTCATACCTGTTTTCTAGACCTGGAGCTAATGCAACAAGCTGAGAGACAGTCGCGAGCCACAATTCATGGGACTGCGAGCCACATGTGGCTCCCGAGCTACAGGTTGGGGACCCCTGCTCTAATCTCATGCCTTTGGCAGCCTCGAAAAGGTTTTCTTCCAGGATTGTCCTGTATTTAGGTCCATCCATCTTTCCATCAGCTCTGACCAGCTTCCCTGTCCCTCTTGAAGAAAAGCCTTCACAAGAGCATGATGCTGCCACCACCATGATTGAGGGTAGAGATTGTGTTTTCAGGGTGATGTACAGTGTTTGCTTTCTGCCACACATTGCATTTTACATTATCTACTTTGATATCATCTGACCAGAGCACCTTCTTCCACATGCTAGCTATGGCCCCTACAAGACTTTTTGCAAATTGCAAACATAACTTCTAATGGTTAGCTTTAAAAAATGTCTTTCTTCTTGCCACTCTTCGATAAAGGCAAGATTTGTGGAGAATACGACTAATAGTTGTCCTGTGGACAGTGTCATGATCACGTGTGTCTGGACGCAGATGATACCGCAAGGCGAACCCATAACACACGTGACCCTGGATACACCGCCTCCAGTGGGGCGCATTTAAATAATAAAACGTGCAGGTGGATACGCCGCCTCCACCTGGCGGATTTAGGTATTACACGTTATACAATAAATCTGGAAACCCCGCCTCCAGTAAGGCGCATTTAAATAATAAAGGGGAACCTGGGAAACTTTAACAATGGTGGGCCCTGCAATAGGGAATGGGGGACGTGGAGACCTCCTAACTTCCCCTGAGCCAGTGTCCCTGCACTCCTTACATTCCCTATACAGGCTCCGCACCTGTCGCCGCACGCGTACCTTAACGCCCTTGCTCACCCTGACCCTAAACCCTCACTAGGGAATGGGTCGGTGCGGAGACTAATCCCACCACTGCACTAATAACACACATGAGGAAAGAGACAATACAGGGGAAACACCACTTAGCTTTGCTCTGTTGCGTGCGCTCCTAGCAACAGAGCCCACCACCTGCGTGCGTCTTCTCCTCCACCCGGATCCATCACCATAACAGGATCCTTCACCTTAGTGCAGCCTTGGAGCAGAGTCCACCACCAGTTGCAGCTGCTCAGTACCAGAGTCCCATGGATGAGTTCAGCTTCTGACACGAAGTCGAGCATGCTTGAGTCCAGCTCAGCGGCCAAGTCCCACATGGTGAGTGCCACTCTCCATAGTCGCCACTCCACCAGCCCATGCAGACACTTCCCGCTGACACCATCACTGCGACCCCACCACGCCATGCCAGCCCTTCGTCCAGACACCATAGCTGACACACGTCCCCCCTGGCTAAGCTGCGCAGGACTCCTCTCCAGCTCCATCCTTCCTCCAGGCTCTCCCACTCAAAGTGAAAACAAACTCACAATATCACAGGCAGTGAGTGAACACCCTGAGCACACCTTTATAGGGTGTAACACCTGATCCATAATTAAGTGCAAAAAACCCTAAAGTGCAATACCACTCACCACCACCGGGGACAGTCAAGACACCTTGGAACTTTCCAAAGTAAAAAAAGTTCACCCAGTGCAATTTAAAACTGTCAGATCATGACAGACAGATTCTCCCACCTGATCTGTGGATCCCACTGTTTACCTTGGTTACCAGCTTCCTGCACCAGCGCGCTGGTATCTAAGGTACACAGCGGGTAACTAAGTGACGTGTGCCCTTAGTTACCCGCGGTTTACATTGGAAACCAGCGTCCAGCTTGCTGATCGCTGGTCTCCCGCCTGCCACACGGAGCGATGCGTGCTGGCCAGCGGGAGACCAACGATCAAAAAAAGGTCCAGGGCATTCGAGCACGATCAGCGATACCCGGCGGGGGAGCCAGTCGCTGATGCCCGTCACACACAGCGATATCGCTGGTGTGATCACTGTTGCGTCACAAAACTTCTCACTAGCGATCTCGCTGTGTGTGATGGGGGCTTTAAGTGGGTGGCCATGTCTTGATAGGTTTCTGTTCTGCCATACGCCTTCCATTTTTGGATGATGGATTGAACAGTGCTCCATGAGATGTTCAGAGCTTGGGCAACATAAAATCCCAATAAAATACATTTAAGTTTGTGGGTATAACTTGAAAAAGCAGTGGAAAAATTGACTGAGTATGAATACTTTTTCAACTTACTGTATAATACTAGTGTTTTCCTATGGGGGCGTGGATTCAGGGTCTCTTTTGTCACCAGGTCCCAGGATTGCCTGTTACCTTTTCACCCAGATATAGCTCATTCTATCATTAACATGACTGACCAAGTTCAATATCGTCCCCGCATCATCCCAAACTATAACACAAGATTTTATAGAAAATATGGATCTGAAGAAGAGATGTTTTTTTTAATCTCTGACCTTAAAAATTCTTTAAGAATATCATAAAAGTAACTCTTGTGATACCATGCATCTGAAGTCCCAGCATTGGATGCACATAGAGAGAATAGGGGAAGAAAAAGCAAAGATCTCTTACCATCTCTGAAGTTACAAAAGGTCTTTTAGATGGAGACACATTTCACATACAAATGACCTATCTACATAACAATATCATGGCAAAGTGCAGCAAGTTCAGTGGCATTAGGGCAGACCTCACACCCAGTCTGCTCCGCTTTACAACTGGAAAGTTAGGGGAAAAAAAATCATTAGTATCGAGATTCATCTTAAAACAAAGAGCTGCAGCGGGCCTTTCACGGCAGCTGTCCATGTTCTTAACAAAAGAGTTATCCACCATAAGGAAGTGGGGAAAATAAGGAGTTATAAAGATCTGCCCCATAGTGTGAAATATAAAGACCTGCTCCATAGTATAAAATACACTCCGGAACATTAAAATTGCAACACCAAGAAGAAAAAGTTGTGGATTTGTAGAAATATCAGACTGGAAAGACATATTGATGGTCTGCAAAATAATGAAAAAAATAGAAACCACATTTTCAAAATATCTCGATTTGTTCAGTATGGAGAATGAGCATCATGTGCCGAAATACCCCGCACTTACAGCCTCAGCTGCTCTCAATGATAATCAATTATTAATGGTTGTCTGAGAAATGATCTGAATGCACTTGGGAAAATCATCAAGGTCCGCTGCTGGCAGCTCCCTTTGCAATTGCCAATCAATGACATCCCAGTTGTGCTCGTTGGGAGACAAGTTCGGAGCCACTGTGGGTCATGGTAACATGTTTAGGCCACACAGGCTGCTCACAGTTGCACCAGCAACATGCGGCCTAGTGTGGTTCAGTTGAAAAATGGCCCCTGACACGTTGTAGAACAGGCTGTACCACCATATCAATGTAATGCCGAGCTGTGTACCTGGAATGTAGGGGTCCAGCTACTTTACATTATGCCACCCCACACCATAATCTGGTGAAGGCCATACAACATGTGGATTTGCTGGGATAGAAAGATGTTCTATCTTTTCTCTTTAATTTTTTTTTTTTTTAAACCAGACACTCCATTATACAGTATGTCTGGGTAGTAACCGGATCAACCACCAGCGATGAAGCCACTCTGATGCCCTGTAAATTGCATTTAACATATTACGCTTTGGTGATATAATTACTTACGTACTGATTGTTTTTCGGAAATGATCTGGAAATAATTGAGAAGGACAACATATTCCCCGCTGGCATAATGTCCACCTGTGAATCCCCTTATAACAATATCATCCAGCTCCATCCTGGCTTGCAGGATAGATTATATATAAAATTATAGCCGTATAAATGTAATAAGCCGGACCTGTAATGCACTGAGCAGAAAATATGATAATGTTATTTAAAAAAAAAAAAAATCAAATTCTCCTATATTTTATCCATATCCCATCTGCATCCACCAGAAATTATTTATCTCCACATTACCGGTCGATATTATGTACAGGCGCCTATTTACAAGCTACTAATGTGCTTTAGATACAGTAGAGTGTGATACTTATCAACTAACAGGAGCATTGTGGTTGAGTCGGCCCAGAAGAGCCCCCGGCCATGATACTGGACATACGGCTGATCAAGTTCAGCATGAATTAGATCTACATGATGTCATCCCCAACACAGGAGATAAGGTTGCACAATGCAAACCCCTCAGGGAGGCTCAATTATAAGCATTCATGTCCGTTCTTCGTGAAAAGGACGCTACATATATCCTACATCCCTCACCAGGCCACCTGGCCATCATATCTATGAAGAAGGCATAAAAACATCTTCAATGTTTGTCCCTTTCTTATCCAAATCCATGGCCGAGGTGCCAACGGCATCGGTGCTAGTCACTGAGACATCATCATGACGTGACAAAATTAGCATAGAGTTTACGATTAATATTTTATTTTTATTTTTTTATTAAGTACCGTACCTCGAAGCACAAACACATTGCATCGACTGTGTAGCAGGCATAGCAGCTGTTATGGGGCCCTCCTCTACTCCTAGGAGAGTGCTGGACACAATGGGGCAGTGAACTGTTACAGGGCAAGGATAAAAGGCTGAGAGCTCAAAGGATGGAGGGATCATATATTTGGAGCACTGAGACCGTCGAGACATAGCAAAAGGCTCAACTAGGAGAGACGGTAGATGGTGCCGCAGAAGTAAACTCACTATTAGGGCTCATGTAGACGACCGTAAAAATCAGACAAGTGCTATCCATCATTTTGATGCATCACTCTCGTCCCTATATTATTCTGCAGGCAGTGCACATGTCCAGTTTTTGTCCTCGGACTGACTCGGTCTGAAGAAAAGAAACGCAGAATGCACGAGTTGCATCCAATTATAGGATCGCACTTGTGGAAAAAAATCAGACCACACTAGAATGACATTCAAGGGCAGTCCTATTTTCACGGATTGAAAAAATGGAAAGAGGAGGAAATTTTTGTTTCCTTCTCGATACTCAAAAAAATCAGATTGTTACACCGCTCTGACATACTCACTCGGCCTCCGCTCCCACGCCGTCTCTACATACTCACCCGGCCTCCGCTCCCACGCCGCAGCCTCTCGCCACCTGACGGCCACGGCGGTCACCTCTAACAGGCTCGCGGCCAACGCCATCTCTGCATGAAATACGCATGCGCCAAAGGCCGCAGCCGCGCTTCCCTTCTGCTTCTTGTGCTCCGGCTGTGACCTGACCCGGAAGCACCTTCGGGACAATGGCACACCAGACGGGGCCATATCAGGCCGCTTCCCCCTGAGGGAGGCGCCTGATCGTTGTGTTACCTTGCACTCTGGGCCCTGCTTCCTCCTGTGCTCTCTGCAGCCTCTCGGTTCCGTCCTCTGTGTTTCCTGCAGCAGCCTCGCAGCCCTGTCATCCGTGTTCCCTGTAGTATTCTCCATCCTGCTCCAGTGTTCCTGTTCCCTCCTGCTCCTGCTCTGCTCCAGCGTTCCTGTTCCGTCCTACTCCAGTCCTGTTCCTGTGTTCCTGTTCCATCCTACTCCAGTCCTGCTTCCTGTGTTCCTGTTCCATCCTACTTCAGTCCTGCCTCCGATGTTCCTGCACCAGCCAGCTATCCACACTCCTACAATCCTACTCCAGTTCTGTCTCCTGTGTTTCGCTCCAGCCATCTCTCCACGTTCCAGCCTTACAGTCTACACTTCAGTCCCGCACTCCTACTCCAGCCCATCCTGAGCCGCCCCTCTCAGTACTGGCTACCGTGGTACTTGAACCCCTGGGCCTGCTCCTAAGGGTCCCTGTAGAGGGGTCGGTTCCACCTGGCAGCTCGCCCGGGGCCCCTCGGTGCCACAGTCCAGAGGGTCCACTCCTGGAGATTCCGGCTCCTGACCACCCACGCTAACACAGATCACACTTTGATCAAGCTCTGATCAGAGTATCATTAGCATAATTGGACCGATTTTCTCGGATGAAAGATGGTTGTGTAACCCTATCCCTACAGACAAGTAAATCATCACACTTTATTATCATCTTCTATTTTCTGAGACCCCCTAAGTGTTGAAAGTGTAAAGAAATAAGTGGGATGCTATCCCAGATTTTATTATGGGACCCTGTGATGATGACATCATGATCTACTTGGCTGTGATGGGAGTAGTTGAAGTAAGTCCCTATCAGAAAACTCTACTGGTGGCTTATAAACATGTTGTGAGACTGGAGAGCTCCGGGAGTTGAACCCTCAGGACCGCGACGACGAACCTCCATCGGGCGAGCTGGCCAGGTGTACTACCCCCTATACAGGGAGCGTTAGGGGCAGACCAGCAGCGGAAGCTGATACCTGGGAACAGCCGGAAGGAGAAGCAGGCAGGGGACGTACAGGCGACCAGATGGGAGATGGCGACGACAACAGGGGAGACTGCTGTAGCCGCGGGGACGGAGGTGGACAGCAAGGGAGGAGGCAGGAACGGGTTCTGGGTGAGACACTGGAACAGGCAGATGAAGGCAGGAACAGACTGGACCTGGAAGGGAACACAGGGAGGTCACAAGTAGGGAACTAGCGGAGGACCAGGAAGGTACAAAGTGCAGAGACAGGAGGAACGCAGGAGAGCATGGACCCCATATCAAACGTGAACCACAATTGATAGTCAGGCAGTGAGCATAGGGTGAGGCTGCCTGATATAGGGCACGCTGCAGAACTTCCGGGTCAGGGTGCAGCAGTGTCATGGGGCCAAGGGATAGGGCGCCTAGTCTATGGGGGGCGTGCCTAGATGTGCGCCTGCATACCTGAGAGGGAGCAGCGGCTGGCCGCAGGACAGGAAGAGAGGCAGTTGATAGACAGGTGCCAGCAGTGGGGGCAGGCCGAGAGGATCAGGAGCGCCGGGGAGCCCTGGGCGGCGTGGAGGCACGGGAGGCGGCGGGGACTGCCGGTGCTGTTACAAGAGCCATGGCAGAGGCAGACAGAGTGGTGGTGGCAGGAGCAGGGCAAAGGGGAGCTGCGGCAGCGGCGGTCAGAGCAGCGGCCGCATAAGCCGCAGGGCGAGCAGGAGCCGTGGAACAAGAAGATGAGGTGAGCGTGACACATGTGTTTAAATACAATTTTCCCATCTGAAAAACCCAACCCACATTAAATAGTCAACCTGTTTCTTCAAAACCAGTGGATTTAACCAACATTAATCTACTGAGTACGGGCACTTTACTTCTGAAGTAATACATGGTCATGTCAGAGGTCTATTCCATGACCACTTTTATGATAACTCACTCTCCAGGCATTTCATTCGTATCAAAAAGTGTTGAAATGCTATTCCTTAGCAGAGTCAGTGGTCTCTTACCTACTATGACAATAAGACCAAAGCATTAACGTAGTCTATTCACATCCGGTAAATGTTGGATGATTGATCCCTCCACAAGTGAAAGGATTCACTACATACTTACCAACTTTTAGAGTTAGCCATCCAAGGTTCAGTCAAACTTTTGGCATGTAAATTAGAGCTCCGAACATTTTAGGATACCTTCATGACTATTTTAGAGGCCACGAGAAATCAACAACTATTATCCAATCCTCAATGCAATGCCTATTCTCCACCCCTTCGACACTTTTGTCAAAACCAAGCTGATGGGTCAGGACATAGGAAACTTTCCATTCTTCTTCATTCCTGAAAGTTTCGGCAGCGCCCAAGAGATTTGAGAAGCCTCCCTTCTTTCCAGGAGCCTCCCAGATATTCCGGTAAGGTTGGCAAGTATGATCCACTGTCAATCTACCATATTGTGGATGGAAACTTCCAAACTGTCCCTCTATGGCATGCATGTTGATGGAGGAGTCAGAGGGGATAGATATTGTACTGCAGGTATCTTATGTGTATGCCAGCTGGAGACAAGCACCTTGTGTTATATCGGTGTCCATTAGTGCTGCAGTGAATAGGCTCGATGTAGGACATGAGAGTTGGAGCTATAAAATGTATTTTCCCTTTAAAAACATTTTCTGCTTTCCAAATAGTGATAAATGGATGAAGCCGGGAACTGCATGGGCACACAATGGGAATTTGAGTGGGAAGGGACATGTCTATCACTAGGCAATAAACCTAAAGCCGCAGCTTGATTACAATATACATATAAAATAACTCAAAAGAATGATCATACAATCCTGCAGTAATGACGGTCACAACCTACAATGAATTAGCTTTTCACTCATATAAAGACGGCCCTTTGAACAAGTATCAGATTTGCAGTGACATGATTAAAAGGTGTCAGGGCCATTGTCCCGCAATCCTTAGAAGGTTCGCTCTTTTGCTGTGGGTGGTGGATTGTCATTTGAAACTACTGAAATGCTTCTCTAGTAATTAATTGAGTTTTCATGCAAGATTTGGGAAGTTGTGTTTAGTGGCTGAAGGAATCAATAAAGAGGAAATAAAAGACTATTGAAAGGGAATCTTGGTGTGCGCTGAAAAAATGAAGGAGAGGTAAAAATCTGGAGCACAATTCTAGTGAACAAAGTGATCCTGCCCATTCAGTGGACTTTCGGACCATACAGTAGAGCTGGCCATATACATTAGATGGGTGCTGGACAAATAATTGTTTAGCCAAAAGCCATCTCAGTCAACTCTCACAAATGCAGGAACGCTCATTTGCCTCAGTGTGCCTCTGTTCTCTATGGGGGTTGCAACCCTCAGCTGTCAGCTTCAGCAAGGCTGGTTATCAAGAATAAAGGGGTCCCCACGCAGTATTTTTTAATAATTTAAATAAATAATTTAAAGAAGCGTCATGGAGCCCCCCCCAATTTTTGACAATCAACCTTGATAAAGCAGATAGCTGGAGGCTGATATTCTCAGACTGGTAAGGGACTATGGATATTGCCCCCCCCCGGCCTAAAAATAGCAGCCTGCAGCCACCCAGAAAAGGTACATCTATTAGTTCTGGCACCCAAACAGGAACTTTTTGCAACTGTTTAGCCGAACCCTCCGGACCCGAACATCAAGGTGTCTATTCTTGCATTTCTTATATAGCGCCATCATATTCTACAGCGCTTTCCAGGCACCATCACCGCTGTCCCCATTGGGGCTCACAATATAAATTTCCTATCACTATGTACAGTATCTGCAGTGTGGGAGGAAACCAGGAACCTGGAGGAAACCCACACAGGGAAAACATACAAACTCCTTGCAGATATTGTCCTTAGTGGGACATGAACCCAGGACCCCAGCACTGCAAAGCAACAGTGGTAATCACTGAACCACCATGCTGCACACTGTATATACTACTCTGCTACATCATGATTACTATAATGCTACTTTGCGGTTCAACTCCATTACATTGTGATAATGACTAGTGATGAGTGAGCATGCTCGGCACTGCTCGATACTCAGATACGCTCTTTACTCGATCGAGTATAGCAGGTGTTCGAGTCCCCGCCCTGCATATTTCGTGCCAGTCAGCCAATAAAGATGCGGGGAATGCCTGACATAAATGGTAATGCCGTATCCATTATATAAGACCCGGTAACACGATGCTCGACACATTCTCCTCTGGAAGCAATTCAGGGAGATTTCATTTAGGAGGGAGAGCTTAGATGAAAGCAGGCATATAGACAGTGTTATTACAGTACTTGTATATTGCTGATGGACCTTTAAAACAAAGTCATTTTCAGGGCTACATAATGTCCTTTCTCAAGTAAAAAGGCTGTTACCTGCATTCATTGTAGGGATAGTTTTGGATTAGAGGCATATAGGCAGGGTTTATCATCTTACAGTCCTTCTATAGGTATACCGCTGCTGCAGCCTAAAGACAAAAGTCTTTTTCAGAGCTTCATAATGTCCTTTCTCTAGTAATACCACTGTTACCTGCATTCAGTGTAGAGATAGCTGGCGGAGGAGGGATAGTTTTGGAAA
The DNA here is from genome assembly GCF_039654945.1 of Dendrobates tinctorius. Lineage (NCBI taxonomy): Eukaryota > Metazoa > Chordata > Amphibia > Anura > Dendrobatidae > Dendrobates > Dendrobates tinctorius. Next base: position 27,226,579 of record NW_027361689.1, on the reverse strand, counting down.
AGAGGTATATAGGCAGGGTTTATTATCTCACAGTCCTTCTCTAGGCATACTGCTGTTGCAACCTAAAGAAAAAAGTCTCTTTCAGGGCTACATATTTTCTATTCCCTATTAATATCGGAAAGGTTGCAGGGATATATTATATAATTAATTTAAAATTTTTAGAAACTCGCTCTAATTTTTTAGAGAGTAAACAGGCAACCCTCGCTCAAAATTTTTAGAGGGTCATCAAGAAGCCCTCACTCATAATTTTTAGAGGGTCATCATTCAGCCCTCGCTCTTAATTTTTTCTGGGTGTGTATGATGCCCTCCTTCATAACAATTTTTGCCAACCCTTGCAGTTACTGTATAGCCTTTCTGAGTCTAGGAGTCCCACTACCTAACAATTTTTACAGAATGTATATGAGGCCTCCTTTATTTCTAATGCAGGGTGTATCAGAGTCCCTCTTTCTTCTAACTTTGGCATTGTCCACATAGGTTTTGTGAGTTTCAGAGTCATTCCAGTATTAATTAAACAGCATGTATCTGACCATGTCAAACACACCACATGCCGAGATAAGGCAGTAAAATGTTAAAATTACATTTACCGGTGACTACCGGTGGGTGTAGTTTTTTTTCCCCCTGTACTATGTCATCTCCCATTGTCATAGGAGACGGGGAAATACGGTGAGACATGGCCCGGCTATTAAGGGATGGAGGAGGAGTTTTTTTTTCCTCCTTTTTGTTTTGCCTTATATATAAGTCATTATACAGGAAGGAGTGTTTCCTAACATTTTTCCCTGTAAAACCCATTTTATATTCTGTTTGGTATATTTTATTGTCAGCCCATAAAAGTGGAGTAACAATCTGACAACATTGTTCCCAGCAGTGACCTGGGAGTCAGAGAAGCTTCCAGGGGTCTTCCCCAGGCGGTTCCCATTTCATTTGAGCGCTGTTTCCATCCATTTCAGTAATTTTCCTGCCTCTCCAACCCTCTTGTTAGGGTGTTCAGGAAAAATGCTATAATTTTCCATTGACTTCCATTATACTCGGTACTCGGCGTGACCTGCTTGATTCGAGTACCGAGCATTTGAGCATCTTAGTGCTCGCTCATCACTAATAATAATAACCCTTCTACATTGATCTACCAGTTCTGCTACATTATGTGATCATTGCTCTTCTACATCATGTTACCTTCTCTGGTACATCATGCTATCACCTCATCTACATCATATCATAATGTCTGCTACAATATGTTACCATCTCTGCTATACTGTGCTACTATCTGGGCTCCATTGTGATAAGTCTGCTGCATTGTTGTGACAAAGCTGCAACTTCACCAATTATCGCTAATCAAGCCCAGCTTCACCAGTCACCACTGTGACAGCTTTGCCATACTTGTCATTACTCTACTCCATAACTTTACATCTTCTCTACTGCCCACTCCTCCATCCTGCTGCACCAGTGCTGCCTCTCCATGTCGCTCTAGAACTTCTCTTCCGGACCCAGAATTTCAAAGATCCTCCTCATCATAAAACTTTGCCATGCCTATTCAAGTGGGCAGGGTGGAGCTGCGGAACTAAATGCAGTTATATTGAAGGGCTTGTTACCTTGTTGGTGCTGCATTGAAGGGGATACAAGGCTCCAGTAAATGTCTATACCTTTTCGCTCAACTGAGGTTGTCCATTAATGGAGAGACAGATCGCCGGTCGTTTAAGAGCCTGTTTACACAGACAGACCGTAGTAAATGATGTGTAACAGAGTGCTCAGTGCCTATAGGCCGCCATGATTCTCGACAGCGCGAGTCCTGGACGATGTGCTGCTGAGAACGATGATGTTTTACGCTGTGCAAAAGATCATTAGTCTCGATAAATGAGGGCTTTGCTCATTCATCGGGTGATCGGCAGCCTGTTCATACTACAAGATAATGGTGAAACAATGGTTTTTAAGAAGGCTCATTCACGATTATCCATCAGTGTAAAGTCATGTGGCATGGTCATTTAAAGAATCAATATAGACTTATAGGATTATTACCCTCCAAAGGTAACACGAGAGATCCCGTTCTGTGCCTTTGTGAATAGGCTATTAGCTCTATTATGTTCTATGGACACGTAAAAAAGATGCTGGTGGTGGTGGATTAAAAAAGACAAAAAATGGAAATCTAATATATTAATATCATCACATTTTCAAACCACAAGTCAGAAATCAAGAAAATTAGTAAAAGATTATCACTGCCCCGGTTGCGATAAATTACTGAGGCTCCTTATAGTTATCCTATATGGTTCATAGAAGAACTTTCTGTTGTTTCGTTGTTTTTCGGACTCTCCACATTTGTGTTTTTTCACTCCTCAGAGTTCGCTGAAGTATTTAGGGCACATCGTTACATTATCAACATAACGCCGCGAGTAAATGCTTTGAATTAATATGCTAATCAGACACATGCCACGTTCTGTGCCCCGGCAGCTCATTAACATGACTGTGGTGCAGATGCCGCAACCGACGCATTGTGTTACAAATTCCAATAAAGCCTCCAAAAGAAAGAGGCGAACTTCTCGTTACATAACACGTGAGGCAATAAACAAAGCCGGAATGGAAACTTTGGTAAACTTTTCTATGCTCCAGAATAAGATTATATCATTCCAAAGAAAAGACTCGCACAGGGCTCCGGGCAGGATTAGGTAAATTTTCTTAATGTATATATTTAATAATCATATTAAAAAAATCTAAATATTTTTGAATCTAGTAAATGTGACATTGACTCCTCTTCTCCCCAATATTTAATTTGCTAATGACAACGTCTTTCCGCACGTAGAGGAGGACGCCACCCCCCCATCTGTACAGTTCTGGGTATGTAAAGCTGAGAAGTTTCTTAGGCAACTATTTCCTCTTGTTTCAATATAGTCATAAATATTAATGAGTTCTCCCACAAAGTAAACTACCCCATGTCTAACCTTACTATTTATTTTTACAGATCTGCCTTAGGGTTCCAAGCTATACTCTAGGCACGTCTTTTTTTTCTATTTTCCAGAGATTTTTTTTCTCTGCTGACTACTATCAAAAGTAGTAAAAGCCCTATGAGTTGACACGGCATTACACAGCAGGCTGTGCATGTGGGCTGTCATGTGGAGGATTATAATGGTGATGAGCATTTCCTCCAGCTCTTAGATGCACATGGCATTGTTATGGGAGTAGGACCTATGGACATAGTGATATAAAAGGTCTGTGTTGAATAAATCTGTAATATGGATCTAACTGCAATATCTTACATACCTCTCAGCTTAGAAAAATAGGAAAGAGGGACTGATGCATAGATCGATTTTATTTTACCCTAACCCACTACCATAACTTCACCCAGTCCTTTATATGCACCCACAGAGAAGCACTGCTCCTATTAGTGATGCCCGTCAGTGTTCCTATTCAGTACCATCAGTGCCTACCACATTGTATGATGCCCCCACACACAGTATGATGCCCCAATGAACAGCATGATGCCCCTACAGTCCTTCCCCCACACACAGTATGATAGCCACACAATCTTCCACAGCTGCCTGACACACTGTATGATTTCCCTACAGCCCACATACACAGTATGCTGCCCCACAGCCCCATCCACACACAGTATGATGCCCCCACAGTTCCTCACACGCAATATGATGCCCTCACAGTCCCCCACAAATAGCATGATGCCCCAGCAGTCCTCCAACTACAAGGTATGATTCCCTACAGTCCCCCCACACAGTATGCTGCACCCACAGTCTCCCACACACAGTATGATTCTTCAGTATGATGTGCACATAGAGCATATCTTTTACTGGGATCTTCTTGCTTTGTGTTGGTGAGATTTGACAATCAATATAACCATCTACTATACCTTGTGAAGTCATGTACTGACCATTAGCCATAATCACTTTCTCTGACTTACTTTGGTTAAGCTTAGAAAAGAAGTCCCTGTTATTAGTGATGTGACTAGTTGCTCCAGAGTCTATACACCATGCATGCTTTGATGTATTTACACTGACAGTAAATGCAGTTTCGGTATTCACAGAATCGTTTTCTGCAGACACAGCACTTTTAACCCTTTGAAGACTGCTTTGCTTTTTCAGCTGATTCATTCTAGCTTTCCAGACTCTGCAGTCGGCTTTCAAATGTCCTGATTTCTTGCAAACAAAACATTCACGTGTTTCTTTTAGGTACTTTCTGTTATCATTTAGATTTTGTGTCTGTAAAGCAGATTCTGCATCGCATGTTCTGCTGTTTACACCTTCCGCTATCTGCTTATATTCATCTATGAGCTTCCCTCTGACTTACTCCAATGTAAGCTCATCATCTGGGCGCGCATCTAGTGTGGTTACAAGCATGTCATAGTTTTCTGGAAGACCACTAAGCAGTAATGCGGCTACATGAAAGCCCTTCAAATCTTCCCCAATGCCTCTCAGGCGTTCTACAATCTCTAGAATGCTTGTTATGTAGTCCTGCATATCCTGGCCATTCTGTAGTTTAGACTGGTACAATTTTCTCATGAGATAAAGTTTATTGCTTAAATTTATCCTCTCATGCACCTTTTGCAGCTGCTCCCACATTTCTCTTGCAGTTTCACTTTTACACACATGCACAATCTGATCAGCATCTATACTGAGTGATATGGTACTTTGTGCTTTCTGATCCATCTCTACCCACTCCTGTGATACTGGGTCAGGTTTAGGCTCCTGTGTGTATTTCCACGTACCTTCTCTTATCAGCAGCATTTTCACTTTGAATTTCCAGGATTGATAATTCTGGTTAGTGAGACTTGGTGTTGTAAACTTCATGGAGTTGCTGCTGCTGGTGGCCATCTTTGCTGTCTTCCTTTCTTTTCTTTTCTCTGTGCTCTGGGGATCTGGGACTCTAGGACTCTGGGCCCATAACCTGTTAGCAGCGGATTAATCAGCATAACATCCAGAGTCAGCAACACAGAATGTAGATTTATTCATATCCAGGTTGAACAACTTACAGCATGAAATGTGATCAGTCTGGTATCTGCTGTGGCTTGCAGCATGGGAGCATTACAACAAGAAGAAGGGAAGAGAAGGAGGGGGCATCCTGTCTGTTTTGTTTTTTTTTGTCACTGAACTTTGTTAACAATCTCACAATATATAAAACAGTACAGTAGTAGTTGTTGCAATACATACAGATCAATATGCATTATTCCAACACACACAAGGTATGTTGCCCCCACAGTACCCCACACATAGTATGATTCCTCCACAGTCCCCCATACACAGTATGATGCCCCTACAGTCCTCCCCACACACACAGTCTGATGCCCCACAGTCCCCACACACAGTATGATTCCCCCACGGTTCCTCGCACACAGTATGATGCCTGCACAGTCTCCAACACACAGCATGATGTCCCAACAGTCCTCTCTTCAAACAGTATAATTCCCCACAGTCCTCCACACAGTATGATGCCCCCATGGTTCCCAACACACAATATAAGGCTCCAGTTACACATAGCGACGCTCCAGTGATCCCGACAACGATACGACCTGGTAAGGATCACTGATGTGTCGCTACATGGTCGCTAGTAAGTTGTCAAACAGGCAGATCTACTTAACGACGCAGCAACGATACAGCGATCTGTATAACGACCTCGGCGGTCGTTGGGACCTCGTCACACAGCAGCTATTCTGACAACTCATGCCTGCGTCCCTGAGTTGTGAGTCCCCAACGAGGTCGCTCGTCGGCTTCAAACACAGCGATGCATGCTGGCCAGCGGGACACCAATGATCAAAAAATGGCCTAGGACATTCGAGCCCGATCAGCGATATCGCAGCGGGGGGCCGGTCACCGCTATGTGTCACATGTAGCGAGATCACTGGCGAGGTCGCTGTTGCATCACAAAACCAGTGACGTTTCAGTGATCTCGCTAATGATCTCGCTATGTGTGAAGTACCCTTAAGGCCCCCCACAGTATTCACACACAGCATGATGCCTCAACAGTCCTCCTCCGCACAGTATGATTCCCCACAGTCCCCGACACACAGTATGCTCCTTATAGATTGTAAGCTTGCGAGCAGGGCCCTCATTCCTCTTGGTATCTGTTTTGATCTGTGTTTATTGCTATGCTGTAATGTCTATTATCTGTAGAAGTCCTCTCTATAATGTAAAGTGCTGCAAAATATGTTGGCGCTATAAAAATAAAATTATTATTATTATTATGTTGACCCCACACCCCACACACAGTATGATGACCCCACAGCCTCCTGACACACAGTATGATTTCCTCAAAGCCCTACACACAGTATCATACCCCAGACTCCACCACACAGAGTATGATACCCCACAGTCCACCACACAATATGATGCCCCCACAGTCCCTCCCATGCCCTCACAGTCTTAACACATATTATGATGCCCATATAGTCCTTCAAACAGTATGATGCCCCCACAATACATAATTTACCCTAATACAGTTTGATGGCCTCCATAATCCCACTCATATTGTACAATGGCCTCACAATTCACTACAAACAGTATGTTGCTTTTACATTACATTCCCCACACAAATTATAAAGATCCCATAGTGTATAATGCCCAATAGTCTCCCACACACAGTATGATGTAACCCACAGCCCCCATGCACACACTATAATGCCCCCAACAGTGGCCCCCAAACAAGAATCTAGCTTGCCAAGTTGTCCTCAGCTTGTCTCTATTACCCAGGCATGTGATGGGGTTCGGCTACTTTTGGCGAACATTGGGAAGCTCGCAGATCATAACCAAACATTAAAAGGTCCGTTCATCTCTAATGAAGACGAAACTCCGTTGCCAACTGCAGGATCTTTCTGCTGCGTGTAGACCAGCAAAGAGGGCATGGTTGAGGAGTCTGTGGAAGATGATGCGGGGGATTATGAGGTCGTAGATCTCACATGGTGTGGAGGCCATCCTAGTGACGTGCGCAGTTCGAAGGAAGAACAGGTGGCCACGCTGCCCCAGCAGTCCAGAAAAAGAGGAAGCAGGGTGCAAAGGCATATCTGGCGACTCTCTGCCACTACGTCAGCTGCTACTGCCCGCCACGCCACTGAAATCAGCACACTAAAGACAGCTCCAAAGAGATCCCTAGCATGGCATTTCTTCAGGGAATGTGCTGACGACAAGCTATTGGTGGTTTGCAGGTTGTGTCGTCAGACCCTGAAGCGAAGCATAAAGCTTCTGATCCTGATCACCATATGTATGATAAGCAGAGTTGAGCGATACCGTCCGATACTTCAAAGTATCGTATCGGATGGTATCGGCCGATCTTTAAAAAAAGTATCGGTATCGCCGATTCCGATACCGGAAGTCCCATTCAAGTCTATGGGACTTCCGGTATCGGAATAAGAAAAACCCTTTCCTGCCCTTGTACAGCCTCTCTGGGGTCTGTACGGGCCTTTCGGGGGGCTGTGCCGGCCTGCCAGGGGGTCTGTGCAGGCTCCGGTGGTCTGTGCCGGCCTGCCGGTGGTCTGTGCAGGCTCCGGGGGGCTGTGCCGGCCTGCCGGGGGGCTGTGCCGGCCTGCCGGGGGGCTGTGCCGGCCTGCCGGGGGGCTGTGCAGGCTCCGGGGGGCTGTGCCGGCCTGCCAGGGGGCTGTGCCGGCCTGCCGGGGGGCTGTGCCGGCCTGCCGGTGGTCTGTGCAGGCTCCGGGGGTCTGTGCAGGCATCGTCCGATGGGACTACAAGTCCCATCGGGCGATGCCTGCTACCATGACAGTGATTGACACATTAGCCAATGATGGGACAGTAGTAGTCCCATCATCCGGCTAATGTGTTAAATGTAAAAAAAAAAAAAAATTACATGCTACATACATACAACATGCATACTACATACATGCTACATTCATACTACATACTACATACATGCTACATTCATAATACATAAATACTACATGCAACATACATACTACATATATACTACATGCATGCTACATACATACTGCATGCTACATACATACCACATATATACTACATACATACTACATGCATGCTACATGCATGCTACATGCTACATACTACATATATACTACATGCATGCTACATACATACTACATGCTACATACTACATATATACTACATGCATGCTACATACTACATGCTACATACATACTACATATATACTACATGCATGCTACATACATACTGCATGCTACATGCATGCTACATACATACTACATACATACTACATGCTACATACATACTACATATATACTACATACATACTACATACATACTACATGCATGCTACATACATACTACATATATGCTACATACATACCACATACATAACACATATATACTACATGCATGCTACATACATACTACATGCTACATACATACCATATACATACTACATGCATGCTACATACATACTACATGCATGCTACATACATACTACATGCTACATACATACTACATATATACTACATGCATGCTACATACATACTACATGCTACATACATACTACATATATACTACATGCATGCTACATACTACATGCTACATACATACTACATATATACTACATGCATGCTACATACATACTACATGCATGCTACATACATACTACATGCTACATACATACCACATACATACTACATATATACTACATGCATGCTACATACATACTGCATGCTACATGCATGCTACATACATACTACATACATACTACATGCTACATACATACCACATATATACTACATACATACAATACATTCATACAATACATACATAGACATACAGTACATATAACATAGAGTAACATACTTACCAATACTTGTCACATTGTTCCCCGAAGCCATTGTCTTTTCCGGAATAAATATTAACATAACAAACCACAAAAATACTCACCCACGATCCGAAGCAGTCCACGAGTGTGTCCCACGACGATCTTGGGTAGAGAACTGCAGCATCAGCTGTTGCTGCCGTTCTCTACGGGCTGCAGGAATCCAATGACGGAAGGTAGGTATCCTTCCGCACTGTATTCCTCCGCCACTTAAAAAAAAAAAAAGTCCCTAGTCTCACTTTATGCCATTGCTGTGTGGGAAATTCCCACGTAGCAATGGCATAAAGTGAGACTAGGGACTTTTTTTTTTTTAAGTGGCGGAGGAATACAGTGCGGAAGGATACCTACCTTCCGTCATTGGATTCCTGCAGCCCGTAGAGAACGGCAGCATCATCTGATGCTGCAGTTCTCTACCCAAGATCGTCGTGGGACACACTCGTGGACTGCTTCGGATCGTGGGTGAGTATTTTTGTGGTTTGTTATGTTAATATTTATTCCGGAAAAGACAATGGCTTCGGGGAACAATGTGACAAGTATTGGTAAGTATGTTACTCTATGTTATATGTACTGTATGTCTATGTATGTATTGTATGAATGTATTGTATGTATGTAGTATATATGTGGTATGTATGTAGCATGTAGTATGTATGTAGTATGTATGTAGCATGCATGTAGCATGTAGTATGTATGTAGCATGCATGTAGTATATATGTAGTATGTATGTAGCATGCATGTAGTATATATGTAGCATGTATGTAGTATGTATGTGGTATGTATGTAGCATGTAGTATGTATGTAGTATGTATGTAGCATGTAGTATGTATGAAGCATGCATGTAGTATATATGTAGTATGTATGTAGCATGTAGTATGTATGTAGTATGTATGTAGTATGTATGTGGTATGTATGTAGCATGTAGTATGTATGTAGCATGCATGTAGTATATATGTAGTATGTATGTAGCATGTAGTATGTATGTAGTATGTATGTAGTATGTATGTGGTATGTATGTAGCATGTAGTATGTATGTAGCATGCATGTAGTATATATGTAGTATGTAGTATGTATGTAGTATGTATGTGGTATGTATGTAGCATGTAGTATGTATGTAGCATGCATGTAGCATGCATGTAGTATGTATGTAGCATGCATGTAGTATGTATGTAGCATGCATGTAGTATGTATGTAGTATGTATGTAGTATGTATGTAGCATGCAGTATGTATGTAGCATGTATGTAGTATGTATGTAGTATATATGTAGTATGTATGTAGCATGTAGTATGTATGTAGCATGCATGTAGTATATATGTAGTATGTATGTAGCATGCATGTAGTATGTATGTAGTATGTATGTAGTATGTATGTAGCATGCAGTATGTATGTAGCATGTATGTAGTATGTATGTAGTATATATGTAGTATGTATGTAGCATGCATGTAGTATGTATGTAGCATGTAGTATGTATGTAGCATGCATGTAGTATGTATGTAGCATGTATGTAGTATGTATGTAGTATATATGTAGTATGTATGTAGCATGTAGTATGTATGTAGCATGCATGTAGTATGTATGTAGTATTTTTTTTTTTTTAACATTTAACACATTAGCCGGATGATGGGACTACTACTGTCCCATCATTGGCTAATGTGTCAATCACTGTCATGGTAGCAGGCATCGCCCGATGGGACTTGTAGTCCCATCGGACGATGCTTGCACAGACCCCCGGACATCAGCACAGCCCCCCGGCAGGCCGGCACAGCCCCCCGGCAGGCCGGTACAGACCCCCACAGGGTGCACAGACCACCGGCAGGCCGGCACAGCCCCCCGGCAGGCCGGTACAGACCCCGGGCAGTCCACACAGCCCCCCGGCAGGCCGGCACAGCCCCCCGGCAGGCCGGCAGAGACCCCCGGAAGGCCCGAAATGACGGCGCATCATGATGCGCACACACCGCGCATCATGATGACGTCAGGCCGTCAATCAACTGAACTTCCGATTCCGATGCCGAATTCCGATATTGAAAAAATATCGGAAGTCGGTATCGGAATTCCGATACAGCAAGTATCGGCCGATACCCGATACTTGCGGTATCGGAATGCTCAACACTAATGATAAGGCATCTGAATTCCAAGCACAAAGTGCAGTGGAGTACACCTTAAAAAACATGACAAATCTGAGCATCTTCCTGCTCCTTCTTCTGCTGCGGCCTCTTCCTCCCACTCATGATCAACAGGGCCACCTGCCTCCCCACAAAGAGAGGATGTGACAGCACCACCCCTACCACCACTGTCACCGAGCATCTCCACACCGTCAATTGGAAGTGTTCAGCTTTCCATCCACCAAACCATGGATAAAAAGAGGAGATACCTTCTAGCCACTCAAAAGCCATGGTCCTGAATGACAGTATTTCCAAATGAATGGCCTTTGAAATTCTTCCATTCCAGTTGGTGGAGACGGACAGTTTTAATAAAACTGGTGGTGGTGGCTGTCCCACAGTACATTGTTCCCTGCTGCCACTACTTTTAAAGGAGTGCCATCCCTGCCCTGCGCACACATGTTGCAGACCAAATCAGGTGTGTACTGTGCAGCGCCATCAATGGCAAGGTCCACATAACCACATATATGTGGACCAGTAAGCATGGCTAGGGACGTTACTTCTCCCCACCTGCCCACTGGGTAAATGTAGTGGCAGCTGGGACAGAGGTCAAAGGCTTTCTAGATCATGTCCTACTACCACGGAGTACTGCTAGACATTTCTCTGTCTAGGTTGCCTCCTTCTCCTACTCAACTTCCTCCACCATCTCCTCATCCAGTCACAGTAAGACCTGCACTACCAACTACTGCACAGCCAATGGGAAACGACTGCAGGCAAATATCTGGGGGACTCCCCAGGGGTACATATCCCACAACATGCAATCCCATAAATTCTACAACGTCCAGGAGCTGTGGACTGGGATCAAACAGCAGACAGATGAGTTGGTGCCAGTGAGCCTGAAGTCCGGCCTAGAGCTGTGGGATAAAGGGCAAAATCTCCTAGCAGCTCTGTGCCTAGCCTAGCTTCCTTTGAGCAGGATATTACATTTAATACTAGCTGTGTGTCCATGTTTGGGACCTGGTCCTGCTCAGCCCTTTTTCACACAGAACATCACTATGATGCATGGTAAGGTTTTAATACTAGAAGTTAGGGCCATCCTGAATTTGGGTACACCTTGACATTGGTGCGATGGTTTTTATGCTTATTTTGATCAAAAGTGGTGTTTACCTAATACTCAATGTTATTTACTGTATATGACCTATTGCTTTTAGTTATTTACTTACAGCAGGGTATTTGTTCATTTTATTTCTGTCCTGGGTTTTGCCTGTTTGATGGCCAGTGTTAAAACGCTCCTAATTTGCATGCATACCAACTTGTACTCCAGTTCATTTTTTCGGTCTAGCCGGTGTGACACACATCCCTGGCCTAGCGCATGTGCTGGACTTGGTGGTGCAGAGCTTCCTGAGAAACTACTCTCATGTCACACCTGATGCTGAAAGTGCGGGAAGTATGAGCTCACTTTCGACCTTCTCAAACTGCTGCTGCTCGTCTGTCTGCACTGCAGCACCACTTCTACCTTCCCGCTCACTGGCTGATATGCGATGTATCAACTAGTTGGAACTCCACCTTGCATATGCTGGAGAGACTGTGTGGTAGGGGCCGGGATTGGGGGGTGGACCACTGCTTACCACGACCCGATGACACGGACACCAGATGACGCAAGGACGAGGCGGAGACAGAATCCGGTTGTAACAGTTCCAGGTTTATTCCGTCGTCCTCCTGACGACCACCAAACACACACCGCAGCTTCTTCACACTATCTCCAGGCCCGGGTACCTGTGCCTTCGTTCCAGTCGCAGTAACGCACCTCGCGGATCTTTCACTGGGGGCTCTCCTAGATCAATCTACCCCCAGCGCTTCACCTGTCCGAGGTCGTCATCCAGTCGGTACTCCCAGGGCCTCACTTGTCCTGCGGTACGTCACCCCCGCCTGTCCTGTGATCAATCGTGTCAGGGCCACCCCCCTGACTGTCCTCTCCGTCAGTCCCCTGGCCGAGCTTTCTCCGTTCTCTGTCTTCCGTCATCTTCTGCTAATTTCCTCCCAGGACTGATTCACCCCGAGCCCCGCCTTCTTCTATTTATCCCCTCTCACACAGGGGAATTCCCCTCCCGGGCTCCTATCTCCCCGCCCCCATGACTGTGCGTTTCTCGAGCCATAAGCCGTTGTCAAGTCCAGAACTACTCTCCCCTGCCATCTTGTAGTCTTTTCTCGGTACTGCACTCTCCAATCTCTCTCTCCCAGCTGTCACCCTTCTAACCTGTCAATCTCCGTCTCCAGTGCACAAACTGTCCCCTCCTACTACCAGTCAAGCCTGTCTGTCAAGTCACCTTCCTCACAACTGTGTCACAGCAGTAGGTAAAAGTGGAGTTTCAGCTGCAGCACACACGAGTGAGTCGCTCCGCAGAAAAGTTCCACTTCACCACCAATGAGTGGGCCTCTGTGCAGAAGCGTTTGCGGTGTTGCACTGCTTTGCATACTCCACCAATATGACCAGTGCTGATGACACTATCATCAGCATTACTACACCACTTATATGTCTACTGGTAAAAAACAATTAAAGCCATGATGGATGAAGTGGTGGTACAGGAAGATGAGGTGGACCATGAGGAGCAGTGCCAATTCACACCATTATTAGGTTTGTTGTCCACACATGGCTTGGAGGGTGGGCTACTGCCCTAACAGTGACCTCACAACTGTACAGCCAGAGGACAGTTTGGGAGGATGATGAGAAGGAATAACCATGTTCATAGCAGGGTGGTATTCAGATCAGCTCACGGGCATCACTGGAGCGTGGCTGGGAGGATACAGAGAAGCCAGATGATACACCTCCCACTAAGGATAGTTTGTCATTGCATCTGGGCAGCCTGACACACTTGAGCCAGTACATGTTGTTGTGCCTGTGCAATGACTGCCAAGTTGCCCATATTAAGACATGAATTGGAGAAAAAAAAATGTAGCAATGACGATCCAGGCATAAGATGATGAACAAAAATATAACATAAAAGTAGCATCTAAATTTCCATGGCAATTCTGCAACTCCCTGCCACGGGGAAATCGCAGGAAATTCACATACGGAATTCCCGCAAAAAACTAGCGATTTACAAGCGTAATTAGCTTGCAGAATGCTAGCATTTTCCAAGCGATCTGCAGCATCGCTTGGAAAACTGATTGACAGGTCGGTCACACTCGTCAAACATAGTGTTTTACAAGTGCGGCCAACTTTTTACTATTGATGCTGCCTATGCATGGATGTAAAAAATAATAAAAAAATAAAAAATATTGTTATTCTCACCTTCCGACGGCCCCTGATCTGCTCTGCGGTGCTACCGGCATCTTCCTGTCCCAGTAATGCTTTGCGCGAAGGACCTGCGATGACGTCATGCTCGTGAGAGAGCGACATCATCGCAGTCATTCGTGCAAAGCATTGCTGGGACCCGGAAGATGCCGGGAGCTTGGGGAGAGGCGGGAAGGAGATCGGGGTCGTCAGAAGGTGAGAATAACAATATTTTTTATTTTTATTCTATTTTTTACAGGATTATGGTACCCGGGGCCTGGAGGAGTGTCTCCTTTCCTCCAGACCCTGGGTACCATGCGCACATGAAGCGCTCACTTCACGCATGGTGGGCATAGCCACATGCGTAAAGTGAGTGTTTCAATGCAATCCTATGGGTGTGGAATCCCTGCAATTCCGCAAAAAGAACGGGCATGCTTCGGATTTTTCCGCTATGCGATTCCGCAGCGGAAAAATCCGCAGCATTAGCACAGCATTGCGGAATCCCATGGGATGCTTTTTTTTGCGTTTTCGCGGCGATTTCGCGTGTAAAAAACTGCTGTGAAAACGCTAAAAAAAGAAACGTGTGAACGCAGCCTAAAAGTTCTCCACTTCTCAACACTGCCTTCCTACTGGAGCTGTGGCTCATCTGCTTGATGGACTGTAGAACTCGTGTTTGTGCACATTCTTTTGGCAGGTTCGTGTCTGCAGTACTTTCTACTATTTTTTCGGTTTCTTTATATATTTTTTTGCAGCCTGACCAAACATATCTGTAAAACAAAATGTAACAGTGCTATATCAATCATTTTTTTTGTTTCTTGTAAGCATTATTTGCTATAATAAATGTCTACAGTGGCTGTTGAACTTTGACATCTGTGTGACATGTGACCACTGTTTGGCTCTTGATTTGATTGATAGAATCTATTTAAACACCATGTAATGATACTATACACCTATGCATCTCCTGAGGAAGAAATTGCACTGTTTTCGAAACGAATTGAGAATTGAAAAATAAAGATGCCATCTTCTCACCATCTTATGCCTGGATCGTCATTGCTACAGCAGCGCCCCATTTAACGTCTGGTTGTCCAAATTGAACACATAGCCTGAGCTTGTTCCTTATACCTTGGAGGTGATGGCTTGCCCTGCGGCAAGTGTACTGTCAGAACATGTGTTTAGTATGGCAGGGGGTATGATCACAGACAGGCGCATCCGCCTGTCCACATCCAACGTGGGGAAGCGGACATTCCTTAAAATGAACCATAGGTGGATCCCACAGGTCTTGTCCATACCTTTGGATGACTAGATAACTATACCATCCGCACACAGCCAGTATTTAACTATATTTGTGATTCGATTCAGTTGGGTGCCTACTCTGCAAATAAAAAATCCCCTCCTCTGCCTCTTCCACCTCCACCTTCTCCTCCAGTTAGAGCTACGCCCCCCTGATTCCTCCTTGGGTAACTGGTTATTTGATTTTGAGTTCATTGTATGTTCTTTGAATTCAGTTCAATAAAAAAATGAAAGAGAAAAACCCACAATAAATACAAGCATTGTTGAATTACTACTGCAACCGTGTCGGTGGGACTCGTGCATCTAAACAAAATTTTCTACTCTTATGTCTCTGACAGTACTGAGCGTCAAAACAATTGTTTTTTTACAATTATGCACCCATATCTGTGATAGTACTGTGCATACAAACACATTTTTCAAATCTTGTGAACCTTTGCCTCTGATAGGACTGTCCCAAAAATCCGATGTAGGTAGTCTGTGGGAGTTCTATGCCAAAAGCCTCTGTGTGTACTCTGCAACCTTGCCTGTGGGAGTACTGTGAGCTATTGTCTAGTTGTGAAATTTTTAAGCTTCTTCTGTGGGGGTACTCTTCCTCATGCTCTGTGGGTGACTTTTTTTAACTGTACTAGCATTAGCAAGCCCCACTCTGTGAGGACACTGTTAAAATTTTTACCATGATTGCTATAGTGCCAGAACCCATTTAAGCCATTTTCCTATCCACATTTGTTTGTAGGGCAATTGTCATGTTCTTATCCCCATTTAGCTTCCTTTTGCAGTCTGATAGTCCTTACTATGACTATATTAAAACCATTTTAATGCACCTGAGTTCGTGTCCCCATTCATTTCTATTGATTTCGGGTCCAGAATCAAGCCCGAGGTCGAATTCGATCTTGAGCCGAACTTATATTTCTGGTTTAGCCGAAGCAGATGAACCCAAAAATTCACAGGTTTGCTCATCCTTATTCATGACATACTATATCTCCTATTTTTTTCAGTAGCAAATGGTATTCTTTTTCTGAGAAAATTATGCAGAATCCGTAATAATTTTATTTTTAAGGTTATGCTCCATCATGTGCTGCATTATGGAACATTACTTACCATGAAGAATATGGCATCACATGGTGGCGGCATTCAGTAAGCACCAATGAAAATTGTGTGCCACCAGCTTTATTAAAGGGTTATTCCCATCTTCATGGATGGGTAACAGCAAACCTTGGTTTCTTAAAAAAAAATAATGCTTACAAGCTGAATAGTAAAAAGCTTGTAAGTGCTGCTCATGACTAGGTGTAGTGGTCGGTCTTCAAGAAAATGAGCTGTAAACAAAACAAAAACGTTAATATTTCAAGAATGTCTGAAAATTTTAATAAGCTGTAAATTCAAAAAATAATTGTAATTATCTGACAATATCCATTCATATAGATGGGAATAATCCTTTGAGTGCATGAGCCCTGATATACATAAAAAGAGAAGACACCGTAAAAGTTAAAAACAAAAAAAAAAATCAACACAACCTTACATAATATGGAAACTTTAAAATGCTGAGGATTATTGTGTGTGTAGAGTCACGGCGGTCAATACATTCAGGTAAGATTTCTTAGGAACGATCGCCCCTATTTTCTCTGTAACAGCAGAAATTACCGCTACTAACTTCATTTTTCCCACATAAAGGGACTCATTTTCCTTCTCTGTAATAGCTATACGGGGACTTTTCAGACGGCCACAGGGGAAAATCACACCACGTAATGAAGCACTCGCGGATTTCTATGTCTTGTAGAGAGAGCGGCATTGGTGAATTGCCACTTGTGATAACTGAGCAATTTTGCAATGATGTTCTTGATGCAAAATTGAGTTGTGATTTAGCTGCTGCTGTGAAAGGCTGCACAATTACCAGGGGAGTCCAAAGAAAGAGACCATTAATAAGGCAGGATGTGCTAACAGGCAGAACCCCAACTTACTAGCCTGGGATTTTCTGGGGTCTACCAAAATCAATACACATATATTAACATCAACGGAGAATGGATTCTACCCTCTGCAGATCTCGATTCTCAGTCCACATGGACTAGCTCTAAAGGGCCCGTTACACTAAGCGATATCGCTAGCAATATCGCTATAACGTCACTGGCTTTGTGACGAAGCAGTGATATTGCTAGCGATATCGCTATGTGTGATACTTACCTCCGTCCGGTTCCCCCGGTGATTATCGCTGATCGTGTGAGAACATCCAGGGCCGTTTCTCGTCAGGCGCTTCCTGCTGGGCTTCCTGCTGTAGCAACGAGCGATGCGTGGACGCGGGCGGGAGGACGCCAGCATCGTCTGACAGGTAAGAGCGACCCCCGACCCCTGTGATGTCGCTGGTGAGATCTGCCTGTTTGGCAGCTCACTAGTGACCACTTAGCGATGCACCAGTGATCCTGACCGGGTCATATCGTTGTCGGGATCGCTGGTGCATCGCTAAGTGTAACGGTACCCTAAGATATATCATCACTTCATGATCTGTGGGACCCCTATTTTTCATGGGAATGAGGAGGCAATGGAGACAATTTCAAGCTTCCCGCTCCACAGGACCTATTACAGATGTTGTTGAGCAGGTGAAACTAGTGAAATTTCCATTGCTATGGCCTCTGCCCCAATATTCTCAGGATCAGTTGGAGTCCCACCCATCATAAAGTGTTGGCATTAGAGTTGAGCGACTTTTGGTTTTTTAGGGTCGCGTTTCGTTTCGTGAAACCCGACTTTTCCAAAAGTCGGGTCGAGCAAGATCGTCCGATTATAGGGAAAAGTCGGGGTCGTCCCGAAACACGAAACCCAATGTAAGTCAATGGGGAATAAAAGTCGGCAGTGAGAGGAGGACAGGAAACACACCAACAGTGCCCATTTGAATGCCAAAAGCATCAATTCTTCTTACTTAAGCTTGTCAACCTTAATTAACTTCATAATACAAGTAACGCACTGAAAAATGGGGGTTATTTGGCTACAGTTGTGGGGGGGGAGGGCTGGCTCCAGGTTTTCATGTGCCCTGGGCGAAAGAGCGCCCCTTTAACACATACCACAACTCATCATGCTCCGATACGGCAGAGAAATAGCGGTATAGTACAATGAAAAATACTTCACTTTTTACAGCTCATGACAAGGCCCATCTATTTCTCCATACAGAATCATTGGTCCCATATAATGTTTGAAACAGTATATGATGAGCTCCACATAATGCTACAGTATATGTTGGTCCCCATGGATGAAGCTCCACTGTCTTATGGGCCCAAATAATGCTCCAAACATAATGGGCCCCATTTCTAATGCTCTAGTGTATAATGGGCCCTGTAAATGCTGCTCCAGTGTGTCTGATGTTCACCTTTGGAATGTTCCAGTGTATGGTGGGCCCCATCTATCATTCTCCAGAGTATAGTGCTCCCCAAAAATTGCTGTCCCAACATTGAAAACAATGAAATAAGTCTCCTCGCTAGGGAGTCCCTGTACTAGTCTGGACTCCTCGTCGTTCCCATCTTCCATCTCACTGCACAGTATTTCAACCTTGCAAGTGCTGTGATCCTGAGCAAGCAGGGGGGGCCCACTCATTGGCGACGGCACTTGCACAGGGCCCCTGATAGTACGGTGGTGTGTCTGATGGCGGGTGGGCCGAACCTGCACTTTCATCTGCAGCTTCCTCTTTGTCACCGTGTAAGATGGAACTGTATATGGGAAGGGTAACCTGAGTTTCATCAGGGTCAGATTCAGGCCGTGTAGCGTGCGAGGGGAATGTAGTGGTCTGGGTCAATGTACCAGCAGATTCATCGAGCAGTGGCTGGGCATCAGTGCACTTGTGTCGCCCCCAGGAGTACGGTCGCCACAGTGGCATTACCTTCCTCCTAGGGAGTGTGATGTCATGCTTGGGAGCAACGAAGGATCTCTCTAGCAGGTTAACTGATTGGGCGGCGTTATTCCCATGAGTCATGACCCTCCAAACAGCGTTCATGAAGGCAAAGTGTTTGTTTTACGTGGGCAGTATGGTTGCAAAGCTGAACCTTAAAGGAATGTCCAGAAGGGCACCACCAGGAGTGGAGCCTACGGTTTAATTCGACTCCACCTGGGAAACTTCAACCATGCCAGCTACAGAACAGATGCACACATTGCAAGCTTAATTCCGTTAACGAACGAGACTCCGTCATGCCCCGCGGTCCGAGTCCGGCTTACTAGAGGGACACGTGAGGCTCTGGCACATGAGATTGGCCAATAACTGGTGTGTCATGCCCTTACATGTCCGTGGCTGCATGTGCGCTACACTGAAAAGGCCAGCGTTTGTCGCTTACAGGTGCAGATAACCCGCTGAACAGCGTTAGTGATGGGGATCTGTGATTACAATTATTACCCGCGAACGATGATTTCCCAGTAAGTGCAGGTCAACCGCAGTTCCGGAATTAGGCCTAACCGTCATTCCTGAAAAAATGAAAAACTTACGTGTGCAAACCACAGGTGCTGTAGCTTGCTTAACAGATCGCCAGCCGTTCTCAGGCTCAGTATGGATTACACGTGATTGCACAAAGGTGAGAAAGGGTACCGTATCCC
Source organism: Dendrobates tinctorius (assembly GCF_039654945.1). Lineage (NCBI taxonomy): Eukaryota > Metazoa > Chordata > Amphibia > Anura > Dendrobatidae > Dendrobates > Dendrobates tinctorius. The sequence continues at coordinate 27,206,589 of NW_027361689.1, read as the reverse complement.
CGGATAACATGTATGGATAGCATAGTGTACACATTCAAAATATATGTCTATACATCAGGAGGCATGCTCAGACGGTGTTAGGCCCAGTATGGATTGCACGTGATTGCACAAAGGTGAGAAAGGGTTCCGTATCCCCAGATAACATGTATGGATAGCGTGCACATTCAAAATATATGTCTATACATCAGAAGGCAGGCTCAGACGGTGTTAGGCCCAGTATGGATTGCACGTGATTGCACAAAGGTGAGAAAGGGTTCCGTATCCCCAGATAACATGTATGGATAGCGTACACATTCAAAATATATGTCTATACATCAGGAGGCAGGCTCAGACGGTGTTAGGCCCAGTATGGATTGCACGTGATTGCACAAAGGTGAGAAAGGGTACCGTATCCCCAGATAACATGTATGGATAGCGTACACATTCAAAATATATGTCTATACATCAGGAGGCAGGCTCAGACGGTGTCAGGCCCAGTAAGGATTGCACGTGATTGCACAAAGGTGAGAAAGGGTTCCGTATCCCCAGATAACATGTATGGATAGCGTACATATTCAAAATATATGTCTATACATCAGGAGGCAGGCTCAGACGGTGTCAGGCCCAGTATGGATTGCACGTGATTGCACAAAGGTGAGAAAGGGTTCCGTATCCCCAGATAACATGTATGGATAGCGTACACATTCAAAATATATGTCTATACATCAGGAGGCAGGCTCAGGCGGTGTCGGGCCCAGTATGGATTGCACGTGATTGCACAAAGGTGAGAAAGGGTTCCGTATCCCCAGATAACATGTATGGATAGCGTACACATTCAAAATATATGTCTATACATCAGGAGGCAGGCTCAGACGGTGTCAGGCCCAGTATGGATTGCACGTGATTGCACAAAGGTGAGAAAGGGTTCCGTATCCCCAGATAACATGTATGGATAGCGTACACATTCAAAATATATGTCTATACATCAGGAGGCAGGCTCAGACGGTGTTAGGCCCAGTATGGATTGCATATGATTGCACAAAGGTGAGAAAGGGTACCGTATCCCCAGATAACATGTATGGATAGCGTACACATTCAAAATATATGTCTATACATCAGGAGGCAGGCTCAGACGGTGTTAGGCCCAATATGGATTTGACGGCCCAGACTACACAGCGGAGGAGCAGGGAGAGTTAAAGATTGCAAATGCTGGGGCCCTGCCCAAGCAAGGGGGGCCCACTCGTAGGCGTCGGTACTGGCACTGGGCCCCTCATAGTACGGCGGTGTGTCTGACGGCGGGTGTGCACCACCACCGTCAGAGACACTTGATTGCACTATGAGGGACCCTGTGCCAGTGCCCGCGCCCAATAGTCGGCCTACCCACCTGTCCAGGGCAACGGCACTCGCACGGTGTCGTGCGCTAGGTGGTGACCCCGGCCATGGGGGGGGGAGGCAGCACAGTTAGGGAGTTTTAGAAAGTGGCATATGTTGATGTTGGACATTCAGCTGATGCAAAAGGTGAAATAGGTCAAGTCCCAGGAAGAGGTGGACCAAATCAAGCCATTTTTCTGTCACCCTATGTGTCATCAGGGGAAGGTGGGACAAAATCCTTGGAAACCCATGCGTGGTTCATTTTAATGAAGGTTAGATCATCCACATTTTGGGTTAACAGACGGGTCCTTTTTTCTGTCAGGATTGATCCAGCTGCACTGAAGACTCTTTCCGATAGCACACTTGCAGCTGGGCAAGCGAGCTCCTGTAAGGCATATTGTGCCAATTCAGGCCAGGTGTCCAGTTTAGCGGCCCAATAGTCAAAGGGGAATGACCTGTGTGGGAGAACATCGATATGGGAGGAAAAGTAGTTTGTAACCATAGTTGACAACTGCTGTCTCCTGTCACTTTCCATCGGTGCAGTATTACCAGTTGTGTGAGCGGTACTTGAAAAATCAGTCCACAACATTGTCATGAAACCCCTGTCTCCAACGCCACTTCTGCTGTGTGCACCATGAACACCTCTGCCAAGCTGCCCCCGGCCCGTACGGCTCGTGTGAGAACCATCACCGCTGCTGTGTGCTGGGAATGCCTCAAGCAACCGATTTACCAGAGCTGCTTGTTTATTAGCCAATATTAGGTCAAGGTTCTCCTGTGGCATGATGTTTTGTAATTTGCCTTTATAGCGTGGATCCAGGATGCTACCCAACCAGTAGTCGTCATCGTTCATCATTTTGACAATGCGGGGGTCCCTTTTTAGGATCTGCAAGGAATAATCTGACATGTGGGCCAATGTTCCCGGTGTCAATGATGCACTGCGAGTGCTGGTTGGAGGAGCACTTTCTGGCAAATCCACATCCCTCCAGTCATGCACAAACCCTGTACCAGACCTTGCCATGCCAACATTTTCACTTGCCTCACGAGATGCATCCTCCTCCCCTAAGTAATCATCCCCATCATCATCCTCCTCCTCCTCTTCTTCCTCCACCTCGTCCAGGAGAGGTCCCTGAGCAGACAATGGCTGAATGTCATCAAGGATTCCCTCCTCCTCTTCCTCCTCATCAACATTAGCTGCAGAAGCCTGCTCCTTAAGGTGCGTCAAAGTTTGCATGAGCAGACGCATAAGTGGGATGCTCATGCTTAGGATGGCGTCGTCTGCACTTACCAGCCGTGTGCATTCCTCAAAACACTGAAGGACTTTACAGAGGTCTTTCAGCTTCGACCACTGCACACCGGTCAACTCCATGTCTGCTCTCAAAGTGCCTGGCCGTGTATCCTCCCACAAATGCATTATGGCCTGCCTCTGCTCGCACAGCCGCTCCACCATGTGCAGGGTGGAGTTCCACCTTGTTGCAATGTCGATAATGAGGCGGTGGTTGGGAAGGTGGAGCAATCGCTGCAGCTTCTGCATACGAACGGAGTGTACAGGCGACCGGCGGATGTGCGCTCACAGTCTTCGCACCTTCTGGAGCAGGGCTGTTAACTCCGGATAATTTTTGAGGAAGCACTGCACCACCAGGTTCAAGGTGTGAGCCAAGCAAGGTATGTGGCTGAGTTTTGAAAGGGCTATGGCTGCCACAAAATTACGGCCGTTATCACTAACTACCTTGCCTGCCTCAAGATGTACACTGCCCAGCCATGACTCAGTTTGTCGCTTCAAGTACTCGGCCAGCACCTCGGCGGTGTGTCTGTCGCCCAAACACATCATCTGCAACACAGCCTGCTGACGCTTTCCACTAGCTGCTCGATAGGGGGACACCTCGTGTGCAACAGTGGCAGCTGCAGATGGAGTGCTCTTACGACTGCGCTCTGTGGACGAGCTTTCGCTTCTGGAGGAGGAGGAGGAGGAGGAGGGTCGAACGCCTACAGCCAACTGTTTCCTATACCGTGGGCTAGGCAGCACTGTCCCACCACCGCTGTCCCCTGTGGACCCTGCATCCACCACATTAACCCAGTGCGCAGTGATGGACACGTAACGGCCCTGGCCATGCCGACTGGACCATGCATCAGTTGTGAGGTGCACCTTTCCGCTCACTGACTGCTTGAGTGCATGGACAATGCGGTCTTTCACATGATGGTGGAGGGCTGGGATGGCTTTGCGAGAGAAGAAGTGGCGACTTGGTAGATCATAGCGTGGTACTGCATAGGCCATGAGTTCGCGGAAAGCTGCGCTTTCCACCAACCGAAAGGGCATCATCTCAAACGAGATTAGTTTGGCAATGTGGGCGTTCAAACCCAGTGTACGCGGATGAGAGACTGAGTACTTTCTTGACCTACTCATAGTGTCTGGGAGGGTGAGCTGGACTTGAGAGCTGCATATGGTGGAAGTAGCGGTGGACAGGGCGGACTGAGAGAGGGTTGATGATGGTGATGGAGTTGGTGTTCTTTCTGATGGCCTAGAATCAGTCTTTCATTGATATAACAGTGGGATTCCCTGACTGCTGTGGCCTTGCAACGACACCTCAACATTTGCTGCTGTGCTAACCGGTGGGTTTACAGTGGGGGAAACAATGTAGCGTTGCTGACTACCTTCGTTGTGATCAGTTGCACAGGAGGTTTGGTGTTGTGTCCACGCTTGCAGGTGCATGGTGGTTAAATGTCTAAGCATGCAACTGGTATTCAAATTTTTCAGATTTTTCCCTCGGCTAAAGGTCTTTGCGCACTTCTTACAGATAACCTTGGCCTGATCATGAGGATTTTGTTCAAAAAAGTGCCACACTGCACTCTTCCTACTTTGGCAGACATTTTGTGGCCTAGCACGCTGTCATCTTTTTTACCCTCTGGACAAGCTGTCCAGCAACTCTTGATTTTTGGAACCTGTCTTTGGAGTGCTCCAGGCCTGCCAGATAACAGCTGTTGCGATGTCGATGTCTGCTGTGGATGCTCCTCATCTGAGCTATTGTAAGCAGCACCCTCTTCCCCCAATGGATGCCAATCTGGGTCAACAACTGGGTCATCCATCACCTCCTCTTCAATGTCATGTGCACCTTCCTCTGTGTCACCATGTATGATGGTATAGTGTGCGGGAAGGGGCACCTGAGTCTCATCAGGGTCAGAATCTGGCTCTGTACACTGCGAGGACAATGTAGTGCTCTGAGTGAATGTACCAGCAGAATCATCCATCAGCGGCTGTGCATCAGTGCACTCCATGTCAGATTCATCTTGGCCTGGGTAATTCACCATTTCACTTGATAATCCAGGCATGGTATGTGAAAACAGCTCCATGGAGTAATCAGTAGTATGGCCTGCGTCATCCTTCAATCTTGGTTGGGGTGAAGGACACAAGGAAAGGTGTGGTTCATGAACATGAGCCTCCAATGACGACTCAGTGCTTTTACTTTTTACAACTGAAGAAGAGGAGGCGATAGAGCTGGAGGCTGAGTCAGCAATGTAAGACAAAACTTTTTCCTGATGCTCTGGCTTTAAAAGCGGTTTGCCAACTCCTAGAAAACTAAGCCTTCGAAGCCTTATGGAGCCAGACGATGACGCAGGCTCAACACCTCCTGCATTCGGTCCTATTTTGCTCTTGCCAATACCATCAGATCCACCACCAACACCATCATTACCAGCTGCCAACCCCCGCCCAATCCCACGGCCTCTTCCACCAGACTTCCTCATTTTTTGTAGAAATGTAGACAAAATCCAACAAACTATATAGTAATGTAAAACAAGGTACAAGGTGTCTATAGGACAGGGGAGATTTTGAATTTCTGCTCACACTAGTGGACACTGGACACTTTTGGATTGTGTGAGGCCCAATAAATATCTGAGCGCTATGTGACAGGCTCGATGGCACAGCTGTGACCAAAGTGACTAGAGGATAAGTGAGATTTTGAATTTCAGCAGACACTTGTGGACACTGGACACTTTTGGATTGTGTGAGGCCCAATGAATATCTGAGCGCTATGTGACAGGCTCGATGGCACAGCTGTGACCAAAGTGACTAGAGGATAAGTGAGATTTTGAATTTCAGCAGACACTTGTGGACACTGGACACTTTTGGATTGTGTGAGGCCCAATGAATATCTGAGCGCTATGTGACAGGCTCGATGGCACAGCTGTGACCAAAGTGACTAGAGGATAAGTGAGATTTTGAATTTCAGCAGACACTTGTGGACACTGGACACTTTTGGATTGTGTGAGGCCCAATGAATATCTGAGCGCTATGTGACAGGCTCGATGGCACAGCTGTGACCAAAGTGACTAGAGGATAAGTGAGATTTTGAATTTCAGCAGACACTTGTGGACACTGGACACTTTTGGATTGTGTGAGGCCCAATGAATATCTGAGCGCTATGTGACAGGCTCGATGGCACAGCTGTGACCAAAGTGACTAGAGGATAAGTGAGATTTTGAATTTCAGCAGACACTTGTGGACACTGGACACTTTTGGATTGTGTGAGGCCCAATGAATATCTGAGCGCTATGTGACAGGCTCGATGGCACAGCTGTGACCAAAGTGACTAGAGGATAAGTGAGATTTTGAATTTCAGCAGACACTTGTGGACACTGGACACTTTTGGATTGTGTGAGGCCCAATGAATATCTGAGCGCTATGTGACAGGCTCGATGGCACAGCTGTGACCAAAGTGACTAGAGGATAAGTGAGATTTTGAATTTCAGCAGACACTTGTGGACACTGGACACTTTTGGATTGTGTGAGGCCCAATGAATATCTGAGCGCTATGTGACAGGCTCGATGGCACAGCTGTGACCAAAGTGACTAGAGGATAAGTGAGATTTTGAATTTCAGCAGACACTTGTGGACACTGGACACTTTTGGATTGTGTGAGGCCCAATGAATATCTGAGCGCTATGTGACAGGCTCGATGGCACAGCTGTGACCAAAGTGACTAGAGGATAAGTGAGATTTTGAATTTCAGCAGACACTTGTGGACACTGGACACTTTTGGATTGTGTGAGGCCCAATGAATATCTGAGTGCTATGTGACAGGTTCGATGGCACAGCTGTGACCAAAGTGACTAGAGGAAAAGTGAGATTTTGAATTTCAGCAGACACTTGTGGACACTGGACACTTTTGGATTGTGTGAGGCCGAATGAATATCTGAGCGCTATGTGACAGGCTCGATGGCACAGCTGTGACCAAAGTGACTAGAGGATAAGGGAGATTTTGAATCTCTGCACACACTTTTGGACACTGGATGGACACTTTTGGATTGTGTGAGGCCCACTGATATCTGAGCGCTATGTGACAGGCTCGATGGCACAGCTGTGACCAAAGTGACTAGAGGATAAGGGAGATTTTGAATCTCTGCACACACTTTTGGACACTGGTTGGACACTTTTGGATTGTGTGAGGCCCACTGATATCTGAGCGCTATGTGACAGGCTCGATGGCACAGCTGTGACCAAAGTGACTAGAGGATAAGGGAGATTTTGAATCTCTGCACACACTTTTGGACACTGGATGGACACTTTTGGATTGTGTGAGGCCCACTGATATCTGAGCGCTATGTGACAGGCTCGATGGCACAGCTGTGACCAAAGTGACTAGAGGATAAGTGAGATTTTGAATTTCAGCAGACACTTGTGGACACTGGACACTTTTGGATTGTGTGAGGCCCAATGAATATCTGAGTGCTATGTGACAGGCTCGATGGCACAGCTGTGACCAAAGTGACTAGAGGATAAGTGAGATTTTGAATTTCAGCAGACACTTGTGGACACTGGACACTTTTGGTTTGTGTGAGGCCCAATTAATATCTGAGCGCTATGTGACAGGCTCGATGGCACAGCTGTGACCAAAGTGACTAGAGGATAAGTGAGATTTTGAATTTCAGCAGACACTTGTGGACACTGGACACTTTTGGATTGTGTGAGGCCCAATGAATATCTGAGCGCTATGTGACAGGCTCGATGGCACAGCTGTGACCAAAGTGACTAGAGGATAAGTGAGATTTTGAATTTCAGCAGACACTTGTGGACACTGGACACTTTTGGATTGTGTGAGGCCCAATGAATATCTGAGCGCTATGTGACAGGCTCGATGGCACAGCTGTGACCAAAGTGACTAGAGGATAAGGGAGATTTTGAATCTCTGCACACACTTTTGGACACTGGATGGACACTTTTGGATTGTGTGAGGCCCACTGATATCTGAGCGCTATGTGACAGGCTCGATGGCACAGCTGTGACCAAAGTGACTAGAGGATAAGGGAGATTTTGAATCTCTGCACACACTTTTGGACACTGGTTGGACACTTTTGGATTGTGTGAGGCCCACTGATATCTGAGCGCTATGTGACAGGCTCGATGGCACAGCTGTGACCAAAGTGACTAGAGGATAAGGGAGATTTTGAATCTCTGCACACACTTTTGGACACTGGATGGACACTTGGATTGTGTGAGGCCCACTGATATCTGAGCGCTATGTGACAGGCTCGATGGTACAGCTGTGACCAAAGTGACTAGAGGATAAGTGAGATTTTGAATTTCAGCAGACACTTGTGGACACTGGACACTTTTGGATTGTGTGAGGCCCAATGAATATCTGAGCGCTATGTGACAGGCTCGATGGCACAGCTGTGACCAAAGTGACTAGAGGATAAGTGAGATTTTGAATTTCAGCAGACACTTGTGGACACTGGACACTTTTGGATTGTGTGAGGCCCAATGAATATCTGAGCGCTATGTGACAGGCTCGATGGCACAGCTGTGACCAAAGTGACTAGAGGATAAGTGAGATTTTGAATTTCAGCAGACACTTGTGGACACTGGACACTTTTGGATTGTGTGAGGCCCAATGAATATCTGAGCGCTATGTGACAGGCTCGATGGCACAGCTGTGACCAAAGTGACTAGAGGATAAGTGAGATTTTGAATTTCAGCAGACACTTGTGGACACTGGACACTTTTGGATTGTGTGAGGCCCAATGAATATCTGAGCGCTATGTGACAGGCTCGATGGCACAGCTGTGACCAAAGTGACTAGAGGATAAGTGAGATTTTGAATTTCAGCAGACACTTGTGGACACTGGACACTTTTGGATTGTGTGAGGCCCAATGAATATCTGAGCGCTATGTGACAGGCTCGATGGCACAGCTGTGACCAAAGTGACTAGAGGATAAGTGAGATTTTGAATTTCAGCAGACACTTGTGGACACTGGACACTTTTGGATTGTGTGAGGCCCAATGAATATCTGAGCGCTATGTGACAGGCTCGATGGCACAGCTGTGACCAAAGTGACTAGAGGATAAGTGAGATTTTGAATTTCAGCAGACACTTGTGGACACTGGACACTTTTGGATTGTGTGAGGCCCAATGAATATCTGAGCGCTATTTGACAGGCTCGATGGCACAGCTGTGACCAAAGTGACTGGAGGATAAGTGAGATTTTGAATTTCTGCAGACACTTGTGGACACTGGACACTTTTGGATTGTGTGAGGCCCACTGATATCTGAGCGCTATGTGACAGGCTCGATGACACAGCTGTGACAAAAGTGACGAGAGGATAAGGGAGATTTTGAATTTCTGCAGACACTTGTGGACACTGGACACTTTTGGATTGTGTGAGGCCCACTGATATCTGAGCGCTATGTCACAGGCTCGATGGCACAGCTGTGACAAAAGTGACTAGAGGATAAGGGAGATTTTGAATTTCTGAAGACACTTGTGGACACTGGACACTTTTGGATTGTGTGAGGCCCACTGATATCTGAGCGCTATGTGACAGGCTCGATGGCACAGCTGTGACAAAAGTGACTAGAGGATAATGGAAATTGGATTGCTTTTAAAAAAGCAGTTTGCAGAGCAGTGGGTAAACAGCAATGCCAGCCTGTCAGGAAGCCTTAAAAGGCAGCCAAAAAACCAACACCACTGATACAACACAATATAGCCTCCCCTTGCACTGCACACACAGTGACTGGTGTGTTGTGCAGGCCAAATCGCTAGCAGCAGAAGCAGTTTTTTTGTCTTCTTCCCTGCCTAACGCTCTCCCTACAGAATCAGCAGCAACCTCTCCCTATACTGAGATCGGCAGAAGTAAGATGGCGGTCGGCGTGCACGCCCTTTTATACCCCTTGTGACGCCCACCAAAGCAAGCCAATCACTTGCATGCCCTTCTGAAAGATAGTGGTAACCCGTGCCTATGTCATCACGTTGCCCACAGTGTCCGTGGATCCTGATTGGCTGAAAAAGAGCGCAAAACAAACTTTTGAAACGCGACTTTGGCGCGTAAGTCGCCGACCTCGTGGCCGACCTCATCCTAGGGTCGGGTTTCGTTTCATGAAACCCGACTTTGCCAAAAGTCGGCGACTTTTGAAATTTTTCGACCCGTTTCGCTCATCCCTAGTTGGCATATTCTGCCAAAATTGCACCAATTTATCAGGTGTGAATGCCGTTTTAAGTGAATATGGCCGATTTGCCATAACAAGATACAACCTGTAAACAGATGTAGGACTGTTTTAGGAAAAAATAAGCCATGCATTTGTAATTTTGTACAACCTTTATAATTACCAAGTATCCCAGTTATATGTTTCTTTAATGGACAATCTGCATAAGGTGGAAAAACCCTGTAATGCCAGTGAAAAAGCGATATTCTCATGACCATAACCGCGTCTCTAACAGGTAGCAATAAAAATTGCCATGGGTTTGACTAGCGGTAGCAGCTCTTATGGTCGAGGGAAGCTTAATTATTCACAGCACAGGTGATAACGTGCTGATCGGTGAGGGGCCGACTGCTAGGACCTGCACCAATCGTCAAAATGCAGAACTTTAAGAACCTCCACTCCTTTCATACCCTGTGGCCCAATAGCAAAATTAAAGGAGCGGAGGTCGATTGTTTGACTTGCCATGCCATTTTGTAAAAAAAAATTTTTGGGACTAAAAATCCTATGATCTGCCGATCAATGAAAAAGCCAACAGTCAGACCACAACAATCAAAAAATTAATAACTATCCTGAGGATAGGTGATAACTTTTTTAAAGGGTTGTCCAGGCTTGGGGTACAAGTCTGTAGTCACTCTATGTGACTCCAGACTTGTAAATCCTCACAGCACGCAGAGTGCCGCTGTCAGGATTCTCTGGTGTGAAAACAAGTATGTGACTTGCTTACTTCCAGCCAAATTATAACTAGACTTTTTTGGCCTTGCTCTATTAACTTTTATTGTGTGAAGTGTAGAAATCACAGGTACGCGGGATACAGTGACGGACGGGAGGCAGAGCAAGGGTAAACAGGTTTATTTACAGGGAAATACTCTACACAGGGAGGTAGAGGGTTAAACAAGAAATTCACAGTTTAAAGGCAAAGGGTATGGTGAAGTGGAAAAAACAATATTACAGACAACGGCAGTTCGTTAGCACATGCGTCAGGAAGTCCTTAAACTGCAGCTCCTGCTGCGAACTCAATAGCGCCGGCAACGGTGGGCGCAGTGTCTTTTCCAGAATGATGCTGTAGTCGATGGTCTGTCTTCTGGCGGCAGTGGTCAGCCTTCGGTACCTTCCACTGTCCTTAGTCCATATACTGCAGTGGTTAACAAAGGCACGGGCCACAGTCCTGTACCAGCACAACGTGGCTCCTAAACTATCTTTACTGGAGAACTCAGGTTACAAATGTCAGGGCAACAATCTGCTGACAACGTCAGGGCGCAAGTGTCAGTCTCGTATGCGGTCTCTCTTGGGCAGCGTGTGTGCGATACTCACGGTCACATAGTGTACAGCATCGGGTTATCAGGCAGTCACTGGACACACACTGCACATCCTGCTCTCCCTGGTCCTCGCTGGTGGCGGTGGGCGATGGCGGACGCTGGTCTATGTGGCACTGGTGCTCCCAGGACAGAGCACTTCTCTCTGTAGCTGCTGCAACACATGGCTCGGCTCTGCTCTGTGAGAACGGCTCTGCTCTGCATGGCCCTGCTCTGCACGGCTCTTCTCTCTCTGGCTCTGCGCCACATGGCTCTGCTCTGCAGCTCTCTGCCTCACTCTCTCTGGATTACTGCTGGGATCACTGCTTCCCTCAGCACAGCAGTCCGCGTCACTCAGGCTTCCCCTCGGGAGCAGTGCATGCAGCCTCTTGACACTGTGTGTACGTAAAGATTCAAAAGTCTGCAGTCACATACAGTGACTGCAGACATAAACCCCAAGCCTGGTTAACCGATTCTTTTAACTTGGCAATCCCTTTCCTCTGCAGTGACCACTACAGGAGATACTGTATATGGTACAACATACTGGGCAATAAAAAATAATTGGTGGACTATCATATACAAGTGCGTACAAGGTCGATTTTACTAGTGGCTCCCCGTTTTGGCTCAAAGAAGGCATTCTTATTTTCTAAACTTTATAGCAAACTGTTTCCTACATTCACTTTTCACAATCTGCTAAATATTTTAAACATTAAAGCAAGATTTCAGGAGATAAAAAATATTTTTAAAAGAGCTGAGACTGGTATGAAAATATACAAGAAGTATACACACACTGAGCTTCCAGAAATGTCCAGAAATTTGTCGTAGAAATGTTTGGGATTTCTGACCATTTCCAATGTATCCAGATGTAACCAAGAAGTAAAACCCAAGAGACCACTGGGAAAAGAGTAATCATTTTTCCTCTGCACAGCTCCCTAATGTCAGCTTATTATAGAATTAGGTTATATACATTAGTCATAGAATGTACCTACTGCAATGGTCAGGGACGCAGATTGCATAGTATAGACTTAGCCGAATATACTACTACCTCAATGGTCCAGCCAAAGTGTGATCACATTTTTATAGCTCGCAGCAGCTTGATCTCTCAGCTTGTCCCCCTCTATACATCAAAACTGTCAATATTGAATGTGAAAAAGAGGACTTTGAAATACATATAATGATAGAATAACCAAAGCCGCTGCATGCTGAGTAGAAGATGTAGTCTAACATTTGCAGCATAAAACACCCTGTTCCACCATAGGCGATTATCATAATACAGTAGCAGGTAATCCATAGTAATCCTTATACCGTACTCAATAATTTACAGTCTAAGCATTACAAGGAAATAACCTCAGGAGGCATTTATAAATAAATATCTACACGGATATGTCTGTATGTGTAGGAGGAGAGGTTATTCGGCAAAGGTTGAGCTCCTGCCGAGCCAGACCTGCGAGCATAAATACATTCTCTGTGATTATGTTACCGCTCTGCTCAGATTATTCGCTGGATGAGGTGATCGAAAAAGAAAATAAAAGTTGTGTAAAAGTGAAGCCAATGCCAACTGGTTAATAGGTTGACCTGTTGAATGATATGTCACCAAAAAATTGTCTAGGTCAACCCCTGCAAGTGTAGAGTGAAATGTAAGACATCTAAAAATTGGTCAGGTCAACCCAATCAAAGAAAGGAGTAACCATGTAAAGCATCCAAAAAATTGCCACGATAACCCCTGCAAATGTAGAGTAAAATGTAAATCATCCAAAAATTGGCCAGGTCAACCCCTGCAAGCGTAAATTGTAAAACATGCTAAAATTGTCCAGAATAAACACCACAAGTATAGGGTAATATGTAAAACATCCAAAAATCGTCTCGGTCAACCTCTGCAAGTGGATCAACCCAATCTAAATGTCCAAAAATTTTCCACGTCAACCCCTGTAAGTGTAAACTAAAATGTAAAACATCCCAAAATTGGCCAGGTCAACCCCTGCAAGTGTAGAATAAATTGTAAAACATGCAAAAATTGTCCAGGATAACTACCACAAGTATAGAGTAATATGTAAAACATCCAAAAATTGTCCAGGTCAACCCTTGCAAATGGAACAACCCAATCTAAATGTCCAAAAATTTTCCACAGCAACCCCTGCAAGTGTAGAGTAAAATGTAAAACATCCAAAAATTGGCCAGGTCAACCCAAATTAAGAAAGGAGTTACTATGTAAAAAAGCTAAAAATTTGCCAGGTCAACCCCTGCAAGAATAGACTTGAATAGAAAACCTCCATGGGTCATCAGCAGCGCCTAAAAAGGGCTAATTTCTATGTGCAATTTATGGGATCAAAATTAAAAGGTTAAGATATTTAGCGTCATCCAACTCTTTACTTTGCTGGGTACAATAGTAAAAGAAAGGTTCACACACCACAAAATGTCCTTGACCTCAATGGATATTCCATCATTACAGAAAATCACCTTTGAATCTTTATGTAAATGAGACTGCAAGTGCACCGAGGGAGGGCCGATACTGAATTAGTGCATTTATCCTCTGTGTAGTGCCACCCATTGACTTGACTGATGTCTGCTCAGGACCACTACATCACTGTTATCAGGAGTGCTGAATAAAAATCAATCTAGTTCATGGGGATGGAGTAAGACATGGAATGAGCACTTACCGGTAAATCGTCCTACCTTCGTTGCTCTTGTGGCCTCATTTACATACAGATTCAAAGGTGATTTACTCAGAGATGGACTATCCATGACTTATATACAATGACAGCCACAGGGCATTTTTCAACTATATCGCAATGGAATTTTTGTTCTGCGATTGTTCGCTCATGCCATTTTGTGAGTATATTTATCGGTCAGATTTATAAATGCATTTTGGACTTAACACCATATTTAGGAAGCACTATGCACAAATAGACTCTCCATCTGTTACAGTAGCCTGACTTCAGAAATAAAGTTCTGCGTATCGCTAATGTGTAGTATAAGTGTTAACTAGTAATTTCTCTTAGATCCACCATGATATTCCCGACCGTGTACACACTTGTTCTTCCAGGAATCAGCCTTTACCTACTTATCACTTATCTTTATATAAAGAGCCCTGTAGGTTTAACTGTAAGTAATGTTTCTGGAACTGTGTCAGTTAACGTCTCATTACTTAGCTGAATTGCTTTTGCCTTTGCTATTGATTTTATATTATCGGACGACTTTATTCTTAGGGGAAATTATACATTTACTTTAGGCACCAATTCCTCCAACCTCATATACTCCGCGAGATGCATGATGATGTAATATACTGGCTATTCCATGCCATTATGAAACTACCTCTTATTTTCTGAGTGGAGTCTCTGGTGTATGATCTTTACAGGACCTCCAGAATTCGGCCACCACCTTCCGTGCTTGTTCCTCTCTCATGACCAATAGGGATGTTTGTTACTCGAACCGAGCGATTCCTCATGCTTGGATGCGCATTTCGAGGAACAAGTATAATAGGAGTAAAAAGGAAATCCGAGCATTTTTAAGGTAGACCCTACAAGGAGGTCTGGGGGGGGTGAAAATGTTGAAATAGATGGAAAAAGTGCTGAATGGAAGGATAACAACATGGGGAAGACTCTGGAAGCATCTTTAACTCCCAGATCGCTGCTGAGAATAATTGTGTCAGACTTTTACACCACTTTAAGGAGTGACAATACAACATTCAAAATTGATGAGAAATTGGAGTTTACAGGAAACAAAAATGTAAAGAAACATTCTTCCATGTATAATGACTTATATATAAGTCAAATCCTTATTCGGAATAACACCAAAATGGTATCCGAAAATTAAGAGATCCAGCAATATTACAAAAAATATTAATTTTATTATTACAATATTTTAATACATAATAAACAGCAATGCCCAGTGGAAGACACAACAAAACACTGATATTGCCACTCTAATCACTTTGGAAGTGATATGTGTTTATCCTTTTAAATTAGGGAACATGTGGCATATGAATGAAGTTTTTCACAGATATTGCTCTTTAATAATTACATCTATATAAGTTATAAAACTTTTATGTTGCATAATTTGGTATATTTACATGAAATAGATTAGAGTGGCGATATCAGTGTTTTGTTGTGTCTTCCACTGGGCATTGCTGTTTATTATGTATTAAAATATTGTAATAATAAAATTAATATTTTTTGTAATATTGCTGGATCTCTTAATTTTCGGATACCATTTTGGTGTTATTCCGAATAAGGATTTGATTTATGTATTTAAGTGCCAGCTCTTGGGTTAGCATTTATTAGGACTCTTTGAATTTAAGACTTATATATAAGGCAACATTTTAAAAGGACACAAAAAAAATAATATTTTAAGTAAACCAAAATGTATTTTTTTTTAATTTTATTACATTTTTATTTATAAAATGGAAATGTCAGTGTAATTAATGAAGGGAACAAGAACTGCCAAAAATTAGATGGAAGAAGGACTCAGATAGGCCCTGTATTAGACATAAAGGAGGGCTTCATACGCTTATAAAGGCTATGCTCTGTACAAAGCTAGGAAAACATAATAGGTAGAGTCAGCCAGTCATCTATAGACTCTTGAAGGCAACAACTGGAGGGTCTCATTCAAATATTGAAGATTAAAAACACTTTATGTGCTGCTGTCATCTGGTGGTGTGGAAAAATTGGAGCTAACCCAGGCTTTGTTCATTTTTATCAGAGTGAGCCTGTCAGCACTTTCTTTTGACAGGTGAAAGGTCTGTTATGACCCCCTCGGTGGCACTAAAAACCTGCTTAGACAAGACACTAGCGGCAGAGGAGCTCAACACCTCCAAGGCATAGAGGGGCAGCTCATGCCAGGTGTCCAGCTTTGAGACCCAATAGCTGAAGAACGCATTAGAGAGTACAGTTTTTTTTGGCCAGGTATTGCTTGACCATCTTTATAAACTTTTTTTCCTCCTTGTCAAAAATACTGGGTCATTAGGGCCTGGTTGCTGGGAGGGTGTCGTAAAAGTGGCCCAGGCCTTTAGCAATGTATCCCTGCCTCTTCTGTACTTGGTGTATGTCTCCTTCATTTCTCCTCCTTGGTTGGGAAAGAAGCTTTCCCCTTGCCACTAGCGTTGTCTGCTGGGAATTTTTTCAACATATTTTCCACAATGGCCGTCTGGTGTAGCACCATTTAGTAGATCTCTATGCCTCAGGACGAAGAGATGCAAGGTATGCTGTAGATAAGCCCCCGATCCGACCTGAAAGATAAGAAAAATAAGTTTTATTATACACACCCGGGGGGCAGTCCGGTCTAATGGGTGTCACAGGTCCGGGTCCGGCATCTCCCATCTTCTTGAGATGCCGCCCTCCTGCTAATTCATCTCTCTCCGGCATCGCACTCCTGCATAGGCGTACTTATCTGCCCTGTTGAGGGCAGTGCAAAGTACTGCAGTGCACAGGCACCGGGAAAGGTCAGAGAGGTCCAGCGCCTGCGCACTGCAGTACTTTGCTCTGCCCTCAACAGGGCAGATAAGTATGCCTGCACAGGAGTGCAATACCAGGGAGTGATGAAGAAGCAGGAGGGTGGCATCGCAAGATGATGGGAGACGCCGGACCCAGACCAGTGACACCCATCGGACCGGACCGCACTGGACCACCCCTCGGGTGAGTATAATAAAACTTATTTTTGTTCACTTTCAGGTCAGATCGGGGGCTTATCTACAGCATTTTAGAATGCTGTAGATAAGCCCTGAAAGGCAGGGGCCGCATCTTATAGCCGCCAAAACAGGTGACAGGTTCTCTTTAAGTGGACAATCCCATTGGTAAGGACACAGGTGTTTTCCCTGGACACATGCTTGTACACTGGGAGAAATAGTGTAGACCAAGTAACAAGGGACCAAATTTGAAATTTGTACCCCTGTAGCAGGCCAATTTTTGTCTTTATTTCAAACCAGCAAAATTTCACACAAACCAAGTTCTACAGTATAAATGACAATAGTCAATTTTTGATAAATAAATTTGTACACCTGTAGCAGGACAACTTTTGTTTTTATTTCAAACCAAAGAAATTTCACTAAACCAAGTTCTACAGTATATATGACAAGGGTCCATTTTTAGAACCAAAAATGTATGTGAACTTTACCAGGCGAAGCAGCTTTTAAAAATGTTAAACCACCATAATTTTACACAAAGCATATTAAACTGTATGGATGACTAACTGCATCCAGGAAACATTTTTGAACTTTTTTTGGCATTCTATATACCACCGTAATTTAACAATAACTGCGCTAAACTGTGTAAATGACTAATTGAATCCATAAAAAATGTTTGAATTTTTTTAGTTTAAGAGACCATCGTAATGTAACACAAAGAATGTGATGCTCTATGGATGACTAATTGAATGCAGAAAATTTTTTAACACTTTTTTGGAGTATTATATACCACTGAAATGTAACATAAAGCTCTATAGAAAACTAATTGAATCCAGAAAAAAAAATTTCAACACTGTTTGGAGTGTTAAACAGTATACAACTGAAATGTACCACAAAGCATGTAATATTCTATGGATGACTGAATAAAGAAAATTTTTGAACACTTTTTTAGAATGTTATATACCACTGAAATTTAACAGAAAACACGTAATACTCTATGGATGACAATATAGCCAATTTTTTCACCCCACCAAAAAAATATTGTGGTCACGTGCAGCAGATATTTAGCAGATAAAAAGCCTTAATCCCTGCCTAGATGCTGTATTCTGCCACTCTCCCTGCTTCTGCAACTGTCCCTAGGCGAAATGCAGAATGTATCTCATAGAAATACAAAAAGAACAAAAGGAGTCCTTAAGTCCTTAGAAGGACTGTTAGTATGATGGTTCAGTGTCAACAGCAGTATCACTATAGGACTCTGATTTGTAAAAGTGCGTACACACAGGCCTGGATATCCGCTCTCTCCCTCCAATCAAAACTGTCCCTAAGCTGTGCAATGGCGTCAGTGTGCCAGCATTAATATCGAGAAAGAGCAGATATGGGGCTTTATTTGGAGTATTCTACATACAATTTTTTACTTTCCTGCTGCCTTAAAAATGAGTATGGATACTTGGGCTCTGCCTGAAGATGAAGCATCCATGCACACCAAACTTACCGGTAGAACTGCTTTACAGGTGGTTTTAGGTTTGTGCGGCACCAGGGAAATTTGCCAACTCTTCCGGGAAGTCTCCTGGACTTTTCACACTGTAACAATGCCTATGTCCTTGGATAGGGTCAATATTTTGGTGCACAGCAACTGAGAGGTAGCCACCTCCACTTCAACATTAGTAAAAATTACCAACTGGCTTCTCTAAGACAAATGCAGATCAAAGACACAGGTAACATTCAGCATGGACCCAAGTAATTCATGGCATCATATAGGCACCAAGTGCAACTGCTACCTCTGCTTATTATGTACCGTAAGTAATGCCATTCTAAAAGTTGGTAAAAAATGCTTAAAGGGGTAAGCATAAACAAAAGGACCCCAGAGCAAAAAGGTAAATAAATAGAGCAGGTCACCAGACAAGACTCACCATTTATAGCCTTTCCCACATGCTATCCATGCCTAATAAAATAGTAGTTAGTACTAACCTAGTTATCATTGCTGTGATCATGAATTGATGGAGCCCCATGAGGGTGTAAGGTGTCTAGGTTGGTAGCCGTGAGTGAGCTGCTGTTCCTCCACACCCTGGCACCCCATAAAAACAGTGTTCCAGTCCTTTAGTGTTATGCTGTCTACAATGCAGTGTACTTCCTTGCAGATCAGAGACCTCCACTGCATCCACGTCTTTTGGTCCAGGATCAGCTGCACATATATCAGGGGACACCCAGTTCGTTATAACAAATTCAACTTTACTGGACAGTTCAGATACATCTGGGTCACCTTCCCAGGGCTGTGGGATACTCGGTACCGGGCCGGTCCTTCAGAGGGGAATGTCACAGCAGCGGTGACCCGGTCCATGGCCCTGGGTGCCCATGTAAAAAAGGGTTTGAGTGGTGAAATAAAGTTTATGAGTGATTCGTGATGCCACCTGTGGTGTTCGGCAATGAAGGTGTTAAGCCGACGCTGCAGACAGATCTTCTGGGACAGATGGTGTAGTGCAGCAAAGATGTTGTAGCCCTCCACAGGCAGGGCTGTTGGTCCCAAGGCAGTGTAGATAGGTGTTGGGGAAGAGGGTGCAGTGTCTGGCACAGAGATGTAGCAGTGCTGAAGAAGTTGCAGGACGAAGGCAAGGACACAGCGGAATGTAGTTTCTTTACCTTTACTTGTAAGTGCAGTCCAGGGTCCATATTACAGATGGCACAGGAGATAATTAGCCTGGAAGCAACTTAGGAATCTCTCTGTCAGATGGGTTGTGTAGTCTCCTCTCTAGCGCTTACTTGAGGTACATGCAGTACTGTGTTACACTGATGTTCCTCCTTCTTCTTCCCTTTCGGATCTACCTCGTATGGCAGACAGCTGTAGCCTTCTATCTCTTTTGGCTCACCCTTCGCTGTTGTGCCTCCGAGTCTTAGGTGGGAATAGAGCATTTACAGCTTCCTATTCCTCTGGTTTCTGTTGCAGGACCTTCAGTATCCATACAACCGTGGAGACCAGGCTCCAGATCATGCGCTATCACTGGGAGGGAGCTCTCTATCCTCAGCTCAACCTCCAGCTTCTCTCCACACGTCTACACTCTTTGCCCTCCTCACACTCACTGACTAATTTCCCTTCCTGGCCCCCAGAGAGCACTCCTCCCCTAATTCTGGTTCAGAGCTCCCTCTGCTGGTGTGGCGCCCCTGAGGTTCAGTCGCCACAGAGGTACTGCACCTTCTCCTAATGTGTGGTGCCCCACCAACCAGGTAAGTTGGAGGCTCCTGACCACGCTCCAACACTCACACCCCACACAATAGAGTAGTTCAGCAAAGCCACATTGCGGCTCCTTGCTTAGAGAGAAGCAGAGCACCTTTGGTGGTTCCCTGCTTGGAACACTAGACATGCTGGGAGGTGGGTGGAGTTCAGAATAGATATATAAGAGCGGGACAGTTCCAGGATTGGGGGTCAGTTGAGTTCAGAAGTGAGTCTGGGAGAGGAAGCCACTCGGGAGAAGTGGGGATCCCTGGAAGAGGGATGGAGGAAGGAGTGCTGCTGCTGCCTCAGTGATCTGAGCCAGCTGGCATGGGAAAGGAAAGAAGGAGGACATTGAACCGAAGCTTGAGCATCCATAGAAGGGAAAAGACAAGTACGGAACGTAGGAGTAAAAGGGAACACAGAGGACGTGGGTTAGAGGAAGAACCCTGCCTAGAAGTTCTAAGCGCAAGGCCGGGGCCCAGTCCCCGAGGTTGTATGAACACTACGGTTCTGCAGCAGACACCGGTGGAGTAGTGGGCTGTAAATGCACTACTCCCATCTAAGTCTTGAGGGCACAACAGCAACACGGATAGAGAGCCAGGACTCAGGAGTAGAGAGTCCCCGAAGCAGGCTACAGCTGTCTGCCGTGCAAGTAGAGTTCTTGGGAACATCTGTCAGGAGGAACTCCAGTGTAACACAGTACTAGGAGATCTTCACACTTAAAGGCGCCATAGAGGAGACGTTCAGGAATAGGCACATAAGTTGGCGGAGTATGGAAGGGAGCATTCCATCTTGCCTGGAGGTTGACTGGGTCCCTGACCCGGAGGACACGGCACAGAAGCGGGCACTACAGACTGTGAGTAAAGCTTTGGAACTACATGCCCTGGTGTCCTCCATTCCTTCCTGCGTCTGTCTGCCTGGCACTGCTACATCCCCTGCGCCGGACACTACACCATCTAAGTGTCCCCACATCTACACTGCCCTGGGAAAACAGCCCTTCCTGTAGAGGGCTATAACATCATTGCTGCACCACACCATCTGTCCCAGAGGATCTGTCTGCAGCGTCGGCTTAACACCTCCCTTGCCAAACACCACAGGTGGCCTCACGAACTATTCATCTAACTACATTCCACCATTCAATTACTTGGGCGCCCAGGGCCACGGTCCGGGTCACCGCCGCTGTGACTTATCCCAATGATACCGGCCCGGTACCGAGTACTCCACAGCCCTGGGAGGGCGACCCACTGGCCTGGAGTGGGAACTGTGTTGCATGACATGGTTAACTGCTAGAGAGACCCTTCATTGCTTTCAAGCCTGACATCACTCTCCCTGGAGGAAGGCAATGCCAGTGTGGCGACCATACTCCTGGGGGTTGCCACACATCATTCTTTATCATGCAGTTCCGGGCGCAGCACCCTCCAGTTTCAGTTTCATCAATACAGCACATTTCAAGCCTTTGCTCACATTCAGCTTGGACTATCCCTATGCTTGATCCTTCTGTCAGCCCCAGCGATTTCCCGTCCAGCCCCACAGCACTTTGCTATGTTTCCCTCACGCATTTCCCCATCCGGCATCCTCTATATATAAGGGATTAAGGCATACTTCTCAGTGCCTGGTTCAGGCTCTAGACATTACAGGAATGTCCGCAGGAAATTCGGTACAATCTCATACTATCAGAACACTATGTGCTCCACGTGCCTCCAGCCCATTGCTACCTGAACTCAAACTTGAAACGAACCTCACACACTAACTCAGACTTTCTCTAACTGACTCAACCAGGAAGTAGTTCCCTTTTTTACATGCCGTAGACACCTCCTAATCTAGGCAAGACCAAACGTTAACAGTATCTTTACTCTGTCTGCCCCAGCAGTCTGTTGCTGGGCAACTTAACCTTTCACCTACATTCTAACATCACTACCTAACTAGAGTCACTATCTTCTAACAGTATGTGGTAAGCATAAAATAAACTAAGAAGATAGCCTCACCGTGTCTTATAGTATAATTCTCTCCGTCTTGCCATGTAATGGGTCTCCAGCCAATAGTCGTGACTTACGGCTTATCATAGGAAAGAAATTTTGGCGAGTCCCAAAATAGATAAAATCCTCAATTTATTTCAATTTATATAAAAGATCATACAGGTTGGGGATACATCTCAATGCGTTTCTGGCAAAAGCCCTTATTCAATGAGATACAGATTCCTTATGATACATGGTATAAAAACAAATGGTAACCAACCGTTGATCAATGAACACATATGTTAACAATCAATCACATTTGAGAATAATTTGCATAATCACCAAGCTAAATCCCTCCCAAAAAACAAAAAAACTTTAATATAAGTAAAAAGTATTTTATCAGCCAATGATATTAAAAGATTCATTAACTGTAATACAAACTATGTTGTATATTGCATATTTTGCAAAGAATGTAAAATGAAATATATTGGCTGCACAATACGTAAACTAAAGAAAAGAATGGCAGAACATGTTGCTAACATCAAAAATAAAAATGCATCCTATTCAGGAGCATGTAAACATTTTGTAGAGAGACATAAAGGAATTACCGTATACACTTGCGTATAAGCCGATATTTTCAGCCCATTCTTTTGGCCTGACAGTCCCCCTCTCGGCTTATACGCGAGTCATATACACCAGGGGGTTGGCAGGGGAGGGGGATCGTGGGTGACAGATCATTCTTACCCCTCCTGGCGCAATCTCTGCACCCTCCCGCTTATCCCTCGCATATTCATCACTTTAATGAGCGGTACCACGTGACCGCTGACGGAAGCAGCCTGAGACCATGGGAGAAGCGGGGCTGCAGAGACTGCACCAGGAGGAGGTAAGTATATGCAATATTCACCTGTCCCCGGTCCACCGCTGCGCGCTGCTCTGTCCTCCACATCCTCTGGCTGTGATGTTCAGGTCAGAGGGCGCGGTGACGTGGTTAGTAAGCGCTGCGCCCTCTGCTGCCTGAACATCACTGACAGAGGGACCCGGAAGACAGAGCGGCAGCGATGGAACGGGGAAAGGTGAATGTTTGAGGTGTCGGGGCCCTGAGCCAACGGTGACACCTGCACTGTCCCCCATAGCACGCCGGTGTCCCCGCCTGCTCAGGACACTGGCACCTGCCCCCCAGCGACGAGAGGTGAGTATGTCATTTTTTTTATTTGCAGCAGCAGAAGCATATGGGGTCTATTCTATGGAGCATCTTATGGGGCTGCATATGGGGGCCTAATCTATGGAGCATCATATGGGGCTTAATCTATGGAACATCTTATGGGGCATAATCTATGGAGCATCTTATGGGGCAGCATATGGGGCCTATTCTATGAAGCATCTTATGGGGGGGCATAATCTATGGAACATTTTATGGGACAGCATATGGGGGCATAATTTATGGAGCATCTTATGGGGCAGCATATGGGGCATTTTATGGGGGCATTAACTATGAAGCATCTTTTGGGGGCCTCTTCTGTCTGTGTTCACCCCTGATAGGTATAGATCTCTCATCCTTACGATGACAACTCAAATTCATCTCAGCTAGTTATGGATGATGCATCTGATGTCACTAAGGTGTAAAGCAGATGGTGGTAAACTGTTGTTAGCGCATCGCACCCTAACGGATTTCTTTTTAAATAAACTTTTTTAAAAGCTCACACGAAAGTACCCCCTTTTCATAACTTCATCCCCAGCAGGACAAGACGCTGACATTGTGTGTGATGTCCGCGTATTCTGCAAGAATGTCACGTTCTCCTTAAGAAAAATGTGAGGGTCACACAGATTGTCCCCTTACCCCCCTCCCCACACAACGCTATTGCCAAGAGGCACAACATCTGCCTACTCGGCTCCAAAGCTTTGTGCACATGTGTTATGCCCGGACATGCTTACCGCGTAGAGTCCTTATTCTTGGATGATTCCATTTTTATGTAAATATCTCTGGAGGCACTAATTGCACAAAGCCCATAAAGATAGAAGGAGGGCATGGAAATTCTTTATCCTTCCATAAGAGACCCCCAAAAAAACGGACTTGGGACACATCAAGCATGAGCAAACATTGCTATTCGTACTGGTATGAGAGACATGTACTGGTCACATAGAAGGATGAAGTGTTGGAATATGTCTCTAAGGTGTCATCTTCAGCAAAAAAACGC